>NC_081205.1:1854292-2463459 GCF_902713425.1 Acipenser ruthenus | reverse complement strand
CTATAATCATAAAATATAACATTTTAACAGGTAAGCCCTTTCCTCTCATGCATACCTAGGAAAACACTTACAAAACTCTCATCTCTACTAGTGTATTAGGGATATTCAATATCTGTAGTGCAGACCCGAGGCAGGGTTATTTCCCATTGGAGTAGGGCCTCGCTCATTGCCAGTAAACATACATCCAGGTTTTAGTTGAAGCCTCAGGTGTGGTGTATTGTTCGCCTTATTTTGCCATTGTGAATTTTGTGTAGAACCCTGAAAGCAAAATAGCCGATTACAATTAGTTTAAAACCTGGGTCTCCAGTTGCTCGACTAGGCACTCCTGGCAAAACCCTGGCTGGTTGATCTTGACTAGGGACCCATAGGGAACGCAGCTGCAGCGGCCTCCCTGCTCCAGCAAGCTTAGTAGGAAAAGCAGATGGGGTTGGTTTGTCTCACTGCTCCACGGCGCCCTGCTGGGCTTGGTTTCCATGTTGACCTCCAACTCATTTCAAGATAGTTTTATTTATCCACCTGGAGCGAGTACTTTATTATGAACAGACAAATATTTCAATAGCGTACTGAAGGCATACAATATAGTGAAAATAATCCAAGCACTTCACACGTTGGTTATTAACGCAAACACGCCGTCTACTGTTGTAAGATTATGAAAGCAGTAACAAAACTTAAAGCAAAGTTGAGTGGAGGCTTTTTGTATCTATTCAGTCTTGACTAATTTTCAATCATCAGTCAACACACAATAGAAAAAACAACAGCTTCTTAAACCATTTTTTATGCAAAGGAAACAAATGAGGAACAAAACAAAACTATCAAGGGAGGAGCACAGATTACCTTGCCAACATAACTGCGTACAAATATTTGGGTTACCTTGAATGTTATCTAAACATTCAGCAAACAGACCAGCATTCCACTCAGGTCAAAAGAATGTTTTGACTTGTTGACCAGAAAGTGCCTTGTGCTGTAGTTTGCGCTTCCCTTAATTAACATGTGGTGATATAGTTTATAAATCAGCGAGTGCATCTTTTGAATGCACTTGGTGTACCCATGATAATCTGTAGGTACAATATTATAGGGCAGCCCTCTTCTTCAAGTAGGTACACGCAAATTAGAGTCCTGCCTGCTATCTTTGTTGGGTAGAAAAAGGTCTCTTTCAGTTGGAACTCTTCCTTGCAAACTGTGACTCTTCATTGTGGAGTTGAATACAAAAGAAGAATAACTGATGTACACAGATGAACACTTTTATTTGGCTTTACTACACAGTGAAGTAGTCGAGACGGAACCTGGTTCTGGTACTGTTTGCAGTGGTGTAGTCAAGCCAGAACTTGCATAATAGGCAGGCTGAGTCACATGACTCACATCTCCCGCACAACTGTCTGATTCAGTCAGTAGTCCTCTTGATGCAACGCAAAGAGCATTAGGAACTCCTTCTATAGCAAACTACTTTAAGAAGGCTAAAAATGCTGATGAAGACAACAGCAACAGGGCACCGACTATACTGTGTGGAGAAATTAGATAAATGCATTCCCTACTATATGTGTTACTAGAAGTTCAGTATAGAAGAAAATCAATATTTTAGTGGTGTTCTGGTACTTTCAGATTTAGGACTACACCACTGCCTTCGAACACCGCAAAAAAAAAAAAGCTTTTTATAGGATTTCCCTATCATGTATTTTAATTATAAGAAATGTATACTAAGCTGTGATGCATGTAGGTCCCCAAACCAGAAGAGTTAGTTCCGATAATGTATTTGGATATAATAGCAACTAGTTTTCTGTCAACAGCTGTTTTGTTGAGCTGTCATCTTACTGGGAGTGGCAGTTACAAGTCCTGTTACTAACAGCTGTGGACAAGAATTACCGTTGATAGAAACACAGGAGGATAATTAGGCAGTGAGGTTGACAGGAGAGCGTAATAACCGCCCTGTGATGCTAGGTAAACAAGAGGGAATAATAAAGCTTTATTCAGTAGAACAACTAGCCCAGGCCCATGTGTAATTACATTATTCCATCGTGATCTTAAAGATGTACGGGAGGCTGAAGGTTTCAGGACAAATCTCTTAATTAAAAGGTTATAGCTGGTCATCGGAGATGGTTTCTGGTTTTCATCAGTCCCTGATCTGTGTGGTTTCTGATTACTCGGGCAAAAGACTGCACATGTTCCCCATCTTGTCAGACAACACCAGCTGATCGGGTGTCATTGTTGACCTGTCATTCTGCTTTTCGCATTACTTCCCCTCAGATTCTTTTTGTATCCCACACCCTCCCCTCGTACTTCTCAGTGTGCCTGTGACGGTCCTTTGCAGTGTGTTTCTTTATATGTGTTTACATGCAGTTCGTTATCCACGGCCTGCAGCTAGTGTCAAGGTATGTGTGCAAATACATCTGTTTGTTATCCCTGGAGTGTCTTGGTTAATCACATTAGCTGGAACTGTATATGGTCCATTTATCCTATTTTATACCATTTACTAGGACTCAGTTACCACGTCTTGTTGAATTGCCAAAGGTATAATGCAGCATATGGTTAAAAATTTAAAAAAAGACCACATATAAAAACATTGTATTAAAAATAAGTTTGATCAGAGAATTTTGAAGGGGCAGACAACAGCCAATCAGAATGTCTTAAATCAACTACAGACTGCAGTTCATAATACAAGTCTCAATGAGGAGAAGATATGTCATTTCCAGTAACACTGACCTTCTCTAGCAGTACTGGTATTGGAAAATGACTATATACCTTGAGAACAAAAGGATTTATAGGACTAGGAATCCACCTTCTGTTTAATCATACAGCTAAACTACTAAGTGAAGTATATTAAACCTCTATTATTGAGAATGGCAATTGATTTTTTTTATTATTATTATGATTTCTAATGCTAGAAACATAGCTGTTACATCAGCTGTAACATGGGTCGATTCTAATGATGGATGCTGGGCATTCTTTTCTCCCCACTCAGCTTTCTTGTCTGGTTTAAGAAGGTTTGATTTGTCTCATCGAAGCTGCCAGATTCACTTTGGGTGTAACAATCATTCATCATTGTCACTGGCTGATCCAAACACTTGATTTGAAGCCATGTGAAGTTTGGTGGGAGTCTGTGTTTCACTTCCAGCTTGATTCATGGCTACTGTACCATCAGAAAACCAAAGTCATCAGATATCTGAGACAGATATATGAAAAACATACAGTACCTGTATATAAGTAGGGATAATTAATATACCTACCAATACTACTGTACAGTCTTTATGGTCCTGTTGGACATTAGGCTTCAGTATAAATAGCATCCACATTACATTTTATACCATACCATCAATAACATACAAAGAAATGCTGAAAATGATTGCCTTAATAATACCTTAAGCATAAAAGCAGCTCACATGGGCAGCCCCACAGTAAAGGGTTACAGCCTCCCCACCCTTGCACAGGTGTTTCTGCATTATCCTTTGGCAGAGCACTCCCTCTCAGCACATTGCCTGTCAGAGACAGGGTCTAATAGAGACACTGCAGTGCGATTAGCACAGATGGTTGTCATATGTATGCAAATCAGGCGTGAATTGAATTTGCATCCCCTCTTACCACCTGTCCTCCTGGAGCAGTCCCTAGTAGGAGAATGATAGAGCCCCCCATTTCTAATCTGTCACAGCATATTAATTAAAGCTAACACATTAATCAGCATTTGTTCTTTAAATAAAAAAGCAAGATGTCCTGTCCTTTCAAGTGCTATCCCCCATTGGAAAAGGCCTGAAGTGCATCGATCAGGATTCAACTCCATTGCACACCAGTACAAAGTCTTTCAATGCCCCTTGGGATCTAAGTTTGAGCCAGCGCTTGCAGACACCAATAATGCTTGTTAAGATACTGTCAGTGTAATTGTCACCATCTGTTATCACAAATTTGTAAAGGAATTTACTCAAACGGTTTCAATTTTTCTATTGGAATCTATTTTCAAACCAGTATCTCAGGGTTAAAGCACAGTCAGTATCTCAATAAAAAATATAGTATTTATGTTTACTTTCAGTTTCAAGTTTTTTGCATTCTGATTGAATTCTCCCTCTTGAAATATGTATTCTTGTGAGCAATGTCTTGTTCTGATGGAGAAACCTGCAGATACAAAAATGAAAAGTTATTTCACAGTTGGGCTATCCGGCATCCAATTGTGGTGTTCATTTAAACACAGTGTTTGGAACCGGCGCAGATCACGCTGAATACACTTGCCTTCACTCCGAGATGCCTGGGTTCGAATCCGACTTGTGAAAAGAGTTTGGTGGTTTCAGCTCCACATCACAACACCTCCACGCAATGGAAGTGAACTGGCAGGGTTTTGTTCTCACATAGCACCCCCTGTACAATGCCTAGCTGTACCAGCACAGATAGACATTTGCTGTTCACCACCAGCAAATTAATAAACACCAACTAAAGGACGTAACAGATAACTGTAACAATACTGATAGATTCTTAATTCAGGCTCAAATGCAGGTTGCAAAGTAAGCGGTTGGTTGCAGCTGATTTTCAGTTTCTGTGACATTGTGGCAGGTGTGGCGTTTATTATCCCAGATAACAGCTGGGAAAAATGAGCACACAACCAAGTGAAAAAGAAACATGGCAGCAACCAAATCTTTATTCAAAACATGTATTTTGTGTCTCTACCATTTTGGTGTTATTGATTTGTTAGTGAGATTTTACAGTACGAATCTGCCTTCACTTTTGCACTTAAAATGCATTTAAACAAACATTTCAAAAACTAGTCAGACTTTCAGTTTACAAGCTGTCTATAAATGCTCATCTGTTAGGATAGCAGGCACATTCTTCTACAGCCTCACATACTATATTAGACAAGCGTGTACCGTAATGGCCAATAGGTGGAAGTTTTATTGACCACCGAAAAAAAAAAAAAATCTGAAATGATGAATCATTCAATTCAGTCAATAACACTTTGTGTGTGAAACTCCAAGACTGCGCAGAAACGATGCACTTTATTCCAGACGCAATTATATTTACAAGGTACTTACAGAAAGAATGATCCCATGTAATGACCCAGCCTGACTCCATCTCATACCCTGAAAGGATATCCATGAATGTGATGCACTGATTTCTGTCTGTGCTGCATTAGTGAAAAGTTTAAAAAATCCCACTGGGGTACCATTATAGCCCCCGTGTATTACCAAAGTGGAGCAACTGGATTGGCACAGCATTGCGAACAATAATAACTGATTTCGTGAAAACGATGACGAATATATATATATATATATATATATATATATATATATATATAATATATATATATATTTTTTTTTAATTGAGCTAAATTACATGGAATACGCTTTTCATTGTATCAATTTGCCAAGAATAGATGGGGTGTAATAAAGGACTCCAGTCACACAGCTGTAAATACAATACAGACCGACTTTAACAACGGGGAACAGTATCATGAATATTAAACTTTAATCTATGAATTAAAAACTTTGAGTTTAAACTTTGTGAATGGGACCCAGTACTGTTCTACCCACTCTCGTTCCAATTTGCAGCCCGGTGTTGCTTTCCAAGACAATGTAACTCGTTCATTTTTATCACACATGCTCGGATTCATCTCACACCTCTTTTGTCATTCGTTCCGAGTCATCCTACAGCTCCACCTCCAGAGACCTCAACAGCTGGACCTCTTCCTGCAATGTCTGATCCATCTTCTCCATCTAATCTGGCCCGCAGTACAGTCTGAGCAACTACAAGTAACATGCGGGGCATGCACAGTGCTAGACTCATCTCAGATAAATCTGCTCAGTATCGTTGAGATGTCAGTTCAATGCAAACCATCCAGAATATAAAGAAACTTTCTACACACTTGGAATGCAACGTGGGGCAGGTGAAAGGTTGACTCCAAGTGCCTAATAGATCACATACTGTACAGTATCAAGTCTCAGTATAGGTTTCAACAGTGTTATCTGTGAAGCCTAAGCCACATATAATTGGACATTAACTACACTAGCTTTTAAATGGGGAAAGGGAGTGCATTATATTAAGACTGTTTATATAAATATGCAGGTATGAAGTATGTTCTTATGGTATATATTTTTAGATTTTTTGGGTGGGCCACAAATGTGAATTAACTTATTAACTTATTATTAAAATAAATCATCTCTAATTGAAGGAAGAGCAAGACATTGGTGCAATAAATTATTATGTTTACCATAACTTCACATTAAAGAACAATTGTGCAATACTTTAAATCAAAGTATGACTATCATGTTTAGTCATTAAGCAGTTCAGAGAACATGGGGACAAATGTAAAATTATTTTTTTTACAAACAATATCCATTATCATCTATTTACTTGAGCACGGAGCACAGCTAGAAAGCTAGTGCCTATCCACACATATGGTATAATAGCGCCTTGAAAAAAGTAAGTTGCAATTCATTTTCTAAATTGTCTATCGAACAGAATGAAATTTGTCACACTGTCTTTGCGAAGTGTAGCCTCCATGAATCACCTAATAACCAAATTCCAGATGTTTATAAACACACAATAAACTGTGCCCTGAGGTGACGGGTGTGTTTGAACCGATTCTAATTAATCACAAACCACTGCCCCCAAGAACAAAAAGGAAAGAAAAAAAAATTGCCCGTAGTGTTATGTGTCAAATCCAGGTCATACTCTACCCATTATTTATATAAAATGACCAACAAACACAAGGTAAAGAAAATGTCTAGCTTACAGCTGTGCATTATTAGGAAGAAAAAACTCAATCATTAAATCTCACTTAAACTTAAATACAATCTTAGTCTGGAACACAAACATTTCAAAGATGCATAGAACATTTTCCACTTAAAAATTGCGCTATTTAAACATTTTTATGCCTACAGCTGATTTACCTTCAACACTCCTGATGTTAATGTTACAAGAATAACTGCTCAGCTGTAACATACTAGAGTTACCTGTTGCTCATTACAGATCTGTTCTTTGGATCATGAGGTAATATAATTACACTTATGTGTGACTAGCATAGGAAGATAGTTCATGGTACATTTATTTCAGCTGCTGAAAACACTCTACTTTATTTCATAACATTTTATTCATTAGCTTTAATTATAATTAAACTATAAGTTATGACTGGAGAAAATACAAAAGTAGTCAAAGTAATCAATCGATTTCTAGACCTATGTTCCCGTGGTTTTTATTACTTGTGTAGGGAGATGAAGCTAGAATCATGAAGCCTATCTAATTGTGTGTATTGAGAATTTAGCCCAAGACTATATAGCACTTTGTACAGCAATGTATTAGTACATGACTTAACTTGGAGTAGAATTGACTTTAAAGTTAGAGCTAGAGATCTGAACTGTAGGCCTCTGGTATTATCTAATGTAAATAAAAGATCACTTCTTTATTAGGTAAGGGCAATACTATATCTGCTTTGTAAGTGCTTCCCTGAATCAGCAGGGGAATAGTGTAGGGTGTTTTTGGCAGCTCCCTTTGGTATTTATTTTATTAAGTCCTGTTTTGATATTGGTTCACAAGGCCCGGGGGCACTATGTTTCCTGGAGGTGCCCGACTAAGTGTTCCTAGGTGATTTACGACTTGACTTTAATTGGGTGGTAAAATTAAATTCAGAGTTGTTTTAGGAAAGCAAAGCCATGGTTCCTGGATTCTGTGTGGTGGAAGACTCTCACAGACAATGACACCGGTGGAGTGAAACCAGCGAGGAACAACAAATACAAAACAGAACTATTGCATGCGAAATGGGTTAAAAAACAGACTGCTGTGCAGTTTGACTTCATTTCTGTGTTTCACTGTAGTAGCAATCCCATCTGAAATCCAGTCCTTGTCATAAAGCACAAGCTGTTCATTGCTGGCGGTTCATTGGTAACTTTTAAATGCACGGCAGGATATTTAGAAATGTACAATCAAAGTGAATGAGAGAGAGTAGATGTGCAAACAGACAAACAAAAACCAGCAGTCCGTTTTAACGGTGTGCGTAGTCCAAATGCTTTCTGACACAAAACAAAAGGGATTTGCAACCCTTTGAATGCCCATAGAAAGCCTGCTTGTCATATAAAATCAGAAACCCTTATATGAAATCTGCAAATCCTACAATCTGCTAAATATTTTTTTAGCAGACACAACCTCACCACAAGATGTGCAAAGTTTAATAGCAGCAAACGTGTCTTATTATTCAGTAGTTCTTAATCCTCCTGCAGTATGGGGTGATAATGAGAAGACTTGCTGGGTTGATTACACTGTGATGTTCCTATCCACCTTGCATTATTAATGCAGCACCCGCTGTCATTGACAAACCCCAGTTTTAATCATCGTCTGACCTTGAAAGACCCATAAAAGCTACCAGCACAAAGATACATTGAGCTTAATCTTAGTAAATAAATTCATGGCCTACATGCCTCATTCCCTTCTTGTCAGTACAAAGCAGAGCAATACAGAGAAAAAAAGTGCTTCTAATTAACCATGCAAATCCTACAGTATGAAATACATTTAAAATGAAATTGGTACTTTAGATATTGCTGCATTTTAAACTCTGTGAAGTATATTGCCTAGCAGAGGGTTCAAGGGGTTCAAAATGGCTGTCTTGTCCTTGAAACTGCACCCTTCAGCAATGGAAACATTTTACAGACATGGGATAAGGTTCTCCACAAAGTGTTACTGACAGCACAGAAGGAAGTGATGTCATGGAATTACCCAGCCAACATCCTGGCCATTCTGTAAACCATGGTCCCATTACTGGACCTCATTATTCCTTGGTTACAACCATAATGCATATATCGTTGTCTGAAATTATTTAATCAAATATGCCGTAAATATATTTTCCATATGGTGAAAACAGGCCAAATTTGTAATATTTTTTAATATATTTAACATAACTTTACATACATACTGCATTTTGTTTCCATATATTTTATCATTCCCAAAGAGTTTTATATGAATAATATGTTTAGAAAACTATATTAAATATATTTCTTCTTAATATGGTTGCTCATGTTATTACAGTGAGACTAGCTGTGGTGTAGAGCCATTGGTTGCCATTAATGCAATGATCAGCTAATGGCTCCACTTAGGTTTCTTCAAGTTCATACACAGGGATTATAATGCTGTCCCAATAGCATAAAGACACCTGAAAGAACAAAGTGGAATTTACACCACATTATGAACATCACAAAAAAAGCAATAACAAGTTAAGACAATTCTATCTATGATCACAAAGTTCAGTGAGATCACACTAACATTATTTAGGCTTGTTGAAGAATGATTACGAGTTCAGCTGCTGCTATCCTGTAGTTTATTTGTAATAGTGTGCGCTGCTGTCAAATGCATATTGGTAATGCATGTATAAAGCATGCTGCTCCCTCTTCTAATACACAACGCACAGCCCAGATAAAGTGAGAATTAAACCCCTCTCCCACACTTGACAGTAACTAATGGGGGCCGGAGGTGAGAAGAAGCTTTTGTTAATGCAAATAATTCAGGTTTGTCTGGTGGAGTGCTGACATTGGTGACACTTGGCATTGTTTGCATAACGAAGTGCCACTACTTGTACACACATTAAACATGTCTGAGGCACTATACCAACCTCCTAGCAGGCCACCCTGTATTTACTGGTTGTGCATCAGTACTATTCATTATAAAAATACTGTAATGTGTTTGTTTGTTATGACGTGAGGGTATCATTTAGACAGCAATATGGGTGTGATACAATTGTGGGCTATGATTATGTTTTGTTATGGTGTTTGCAGTACTGCATGTCTGTAAAATGTCATTATTTTAGCGTCTGTATACAGTATTTTAAATGCATGTATCTCATATGTCTGTCTGCCAATTATGTAAAGGAAACGACCAAGCTAATGAATTTGCTTAAGGTCCAATGTCTTGAGCTCTAAGCCCAAGATGTCCCAGGTTCCTACCTGACCTTTTACTTACTCTATCTGTCTGTCTTAACAAATAGGTTTTATCAGCATAAAAGTAAGAGCTTGATTTTAAAAGCAACTTAGCGATCCTGTGTTCTAAACAGAAATGACCAAACTGAGTGCTTGAGATACCTGACAAGCATGCAGCAGGTATAAATCAGTATTTACTATTAAACTAACAATGATAAATCATTGTATACTGTCAGCAATCACTCCCATCTTCTCTAAATAATGGAGAGTCCTTGATCTCTCATGGGAAAGGGGGAGTTTTGGAGGGAGGAATTTCATTCCTAATGTTGTTTATATAGGGCTGTCACTTGTCTTTAGTACCTGAGATAGCAGTTGGGGGATTAACAATGGCAGGATATTTACTGTATACCAGACTTGTATCTGATGAGGATCTGTAAACACTGTCGCCTTGATATCTACCAACCTGCCCTATCACCAGCCACTCCATTACCTTCACTTGTAATCCATTGCCCTGCTTGCTTGTTGGGAGGTCTCCTGTGCACCACAGGGCCAGGCCACAGCCCTTGCAATGGAAACCACAGCAGTGAAAGTACGGTACGTTATTGAGATAAAGCTAAACCACAGCAGTGAAAGTACGGTACGCTGTTGAGATAAACATGCAATAGATTATTTATTAAAACATAGACTAGACAAAACTACTGCACTATACATATTTTACACTACATTCTTTGGCCTCGCCTTTCGAGGTACCCCAGCCCATAAATGAGCTTGCAGATAAGTGAAGAGGCTGACAGTAGGGAAGCCATGGGCAGGAGGGCTGGATAGCTGCCCTCCCCCGTTAGACAAAGCCAAGAAGCAGGTGGAGGCTGGGGGGGCAAACTGGCGCACAGCGAGGACGTAATGGTTTGAGGCAAGATATAAATAATTTCCTTGTCCATCGTTGGACGTGTTGTTTATCAAAGGACAAATAATATACTAGCAATGTGACTGACCAATTGATCTGGTATTGGAGGCACCTAAAATATGCGTGATGTTTATGTGATTTAATCTAAGGTTAAAGTGAGCTTACTGGAGCACAGTTATCTAAAAACAGTGATACTTGCTTGTGTTTCTTTCATCCCATTCCAATCCAGGACATTGTTCTAACCAGGTTCCTAATTGCTTATTTGGACACTTAGGTTCAATTAAACAATGAAAGACCTGGTTGGATTGGACAGCTTCATTCCTTAATTAACTACATGTTTGGAACAAGGTACTGGATTGGAATGGTCTGAAGTAGCCTGTGTTTCTGTTATTTTGTATCCACAGATTTAAACACAAGCTATTCAGTAATATTTGACATATTGTACATTAAAAAAAAACAAAAAAAACGTTGCTCTATTATCATTACTTAGCTTGATTAGTCTTCAGCATTACTGTTAGTTTGTATTACGAGTGTTGGGCATTTGAAATGAGTTTGGAGGTCTCAAGAGGAGCCCATATAGAAAAAGAATCACAGCATCTTGTAATTGGTACTGGGTTGCTCAAAAGGAGTGCAGCGACTGGACAGCTTGAGGCATGTCTGCAAGGCAATGCGAGGAAGCTGAACTGCTGTGAAATACAAACCAAACAAGAACAACACATGTCTTACAGCTGCCAACAACACAGCTTCCAAAAGAAAAGTATAAATGCAAGTTGGAGGACCTTTTGAAACCAATCATTGTTGAAGTGACTGAGAAAAAAAAGGACTTTCTATCAGGAAGGGTTCCCCAGTCATAAGCCGACATGACATCACTCCTCGCAAACAAGGAGAACTAGGCTTTGAAAGAACCCAGAAGGTCACAAAACAAGCTCCTAAAACAATATAAATCCCCTGACATAATCGGAGGACAGGTAGGGAACGAGACAGCCTCTTTGAGTCAATCGACAGATGGAAAAAATTAAAGGCAAAAGGTTGCAGTGTATGGCACCGGGGCCCTGTTTACTTAAAGAAACAATATCCTTTTACTTCAAACAGGACTATTTATATGCATTGCAACTTTCCAGCGAGGCATGGAACAACCAACAGTTTGTGTGCAGCCGGTGCTGTCAGTTGCAGCTTATTATAATGTCATTGACTCCTAAGCAGCGTATTTATGCTAAATCGTCCAAACTCAAACCTGGATTCGCATGTCTTTCCAGCTGGCTCAGACAGTCTGTCTGTGTATGACTGAGATAACGTTTATTACACAAAGCATGCGAGAGAATGCAAAGACGAATGTCTTTCTGTTATTATTACACCTTGGTAGGTGCAATGCATTCTGAACTTTAGCGTTTTCTTCGTAAATCAGTTTAGCCAAACTGTATTAACAGTTGCTGGCAGTGTGTATTTCTTTAAAATACTTTAATGAGTGCTGTGATTTTTGCATGGTGAAGTGAAAATTAAAAAGACATTTTCTCTGATTGTTTATAATTGTTGGGTGAAAAGTTCTTGTTTAGATCTGCTAAAGTTGGATCAAATGCAAACTATTCTTAACATGCACCTTTAAGTAAATAAATAAATAAATACATACATACATAATCTACTATAAGTAGACCACATCATTACCAGCAATGGACTTGAAACATATACAGTATAGTGGTAATCAAATGGTACGTCAATAGATTACAAGAGTGTATTGTATGTTCATACCGTTGTGGTAACATTACGGGCACATACACCTTAGCAAAGAACAAATGTATTGCCATTGAAGATCATTTTGTAAGGGTAGCTTTCCACACAGAGAAATACTATTTCCTCTGATAGGAGCTGGGGCAATTATGAGAGCAGGCTGTCACAGACACCAATCAAAACAGGATGCAGTCTAGTGAAATGGAAACAGGGGAATCCTGTCTTCACCAGTTTAAACTTGAACTGAGGTTTGTCTGAGATTCTGGGATTAAAATCAGACAAACTCAGCTTGATGTGGTTAGAAATGTATGGTGTGTGAAGACTTCCTGATGCTTTATTTAAAGAGAAATAGAGGTAAAAAAATATATATATTTTGGACAAAGGCATCCATAGATGGTTAGTCATCACGCCTAACCCTTGATGTAAACAGGTTCGAACAACTGGACCTCTGTATGGAAGAAGGAGAGCAACTGAATGAAGAACAGAACTGAGAATCACCCATATGTAGGTCAAATCTACAGTATATTATTGATTCACTTGTGATTTCGGCTGCATCATATGGTGAGTTGTATTGTTTTGTCATTTTTTTTTTGTTACTTTTATCTGACAAAAATAATTTGGCTTCAGTTGCCGAGACGAACTACCTTCAGAGAATTGTCACCAGTCAGTTTGTCTGCATAGAGGAGCATGTTGCGTTCACAGAATTGTTTTGGGTAGTTAGCTGCTTTTATTTTCTGAGATTCAGGATTTTAACCCTAAATATGATCCACCTCCAACAGCCCCCATCCTCTAACCCCCGCTGCTTCCCTGTGAGGACACATTCATCAATCTGGGTCTTCAAGTAAGGCTCAGTCGCTATTTAAACTGTTTTTCTACACAAGCGCACATGGACAATAATTGGCAGCTATTGCATTCTTTGAATAGATGACCTCTGTTTAGCTCATTGAAACTGGAAGGAGGGTATAAGAAATACTTTGACATTTTGGTCGATAGCCAGATTTGTGGTTATAGCACCAAGACAAGAGGTAAGAGCAGTCGTGCTGTCATCTGTCCCAGCTAAAGACTTTGAAAAAAAAAGATAAATAGAGATTCTGTTTTTGTAGGTGTTCTGTGTTGCAGATTTGTGGGTTGGGAGTGTGCTTTGGTGCAGTTGCATTATTTTGGGAATATTTCAGGGAGAACCCTTTAGGGTACTCCTTGAAACTGAACCTCCCTTTGATGCCGTGGATATAAGACCGTATTCCTTTCTATTTATGAAGCCTGGTGCATTAGTAAGAGTGAGCCTCCTGGCACATGTCCACTGAAGAACACATATCAGCACATTTAGTTAATGAACAAGGAACATATTTATAATGCATGGTGAAAGGATATAAAAAAAGAATCCTTCTAGCTGCCTCTGGTAATGACATGCAGTTAATGTTGTTCGTTTTGAACTTCATGGACACAATTAAGTGTTTTACAGTCCATGAGGATAATCATCGCAGCACTAAAAGGACTCAGGGTGTGCCTTCCCTTCCGATACAGCAACCTTTCAGAAATTGATTTGTGCTATTTGTCTGAAACGATAATTGCGAAGAGGGACAAATGATGTCACAGTCAATTTGAGGAGAAGATAGTGCTGATTTGAGAGCATGGATTGCCAATCACACCAACCAAGTCCCTTATCCAGTGCATTCTGAGCATGCTTACTGGAAAAAAATAAAATACAATTTTATATATATACCATATAATGGTAAGTTTTGGCTGGTATTAAATTTGGTGGATTTAGACAGTTTTTGAATTGGCGTTTTTTCACTCTTAGCACGTTCACAAAGAAAAATGCCACAGTTTTGTATTTCTACTTTTAATTTAAAAAACATTCAAATATATGTTTACTGAATGAAATCTGTCTTCTAAAACTGTATCTCATTTACAGTAACTCGTTATAGCATCTGCAATGTCACTGCAGCAACTTGGATAAGAACAAAGAAGGCCTTCTAAAAATGAGTTACAGCATTATCGTTATATAGTCTGGAATAAACTACTTTGGCTGTTACAGTATAATTAACCTCTTGTAAAAAAAAATAACACAAAACTGCTTAACATAAAAAAAGAACAGTACTACAGGTACCACAGGCGCAGTTTACAGTGCATCGGAGTTTCTGATAGCATCATAAATTCCAGATTTTCTAAATCCATTGATGTAAATATCCGGTCCGCTTTTCATTTTTTCAACCAAATTGACTTCGTCACTCACTGCCATTCTCATATTCTCATATTCACTTTGAAATCCGACACATTCTTTCCCTTGCCCAGCGCTTCTTTATCCTGTGCTGCATACCAGTCTGTCAGAGGCCGGGATCACTCACTGTATGCCACACTCTGATTGGTGGAAGAATTATTGGCGATCCAATCAAAACCGCCAATAAAGTCAAAATAAATTCCCTGCCAAAAAATCTTACATTTACACTGTATTTGCACATTTACAGTGCAATAGCAAAGAACAACAATTTACAGTGCTAATGGTAATGGAAATGTGCTTTGATTTTAAAATACTTCTAAAACGTTACAGAACAGAGTCCTTTCATTTTACACAGAGTTTATGACTGAGTTGCATCAGTTGGCAGACTCAGGCCCTAATGAGCACAGAGACCACTGTTTCATAATGGATCCTTTCTTGTTTTTTCTTTTGTTTGTTTGTTTTTCCAGACTATAATAATGTAATGTCTGTGTGTGTGTGTGTGTGTGTGTGTGTGTGTGTCTGTGACTCTGTGTTGGCGGGGGAGAGACCACTGAGCTACAGACCATAAATACATAATTTGTATAATTATTGATTATTATTATTTCATTGTGTACCAGTATAAAAGAAGCCCTGTTCAAAGCTTTTACAATATGTCTGACATTGGCACCAGTACCCAACCAACAGTACATTTATAACACTGCATATCTCAGGGGCAAATCGCTGAGCTGCCCCCTGTTGCGACACCTTTGGTATTTATTAACGGCGCTGGATCCATAATAAGGCTGCCCTAGCACGCCTACTGATCCATAAATTAATGAATAATGATAGGGGAGCAAATGAAGGTTCTGAACACTGTTTGTGAAGAGCAGTGATGTATGGAAATAAGTGCAAATGACTTCTTGTGATGGATAATGTGTATCTTGCTGAGTGGATTGTTGATTCCAAATTGCAGATGGAACCGGCTGCAGCCCCAGTTTGATATTAGAAGGAGATTTAGTCTTACAGGCTGGTTTCATGGTGCAGATGGAACTATGACTGTAGTAGACAGGCTTCCCATGGCAGTTTGCTGGGAGTGGACTGCTAATGTACTGCTAGCCGACTGCCTTTGCTGAGGATCCTGCCTGGATATGGACAAATTATACTGAAAGCTGCCTCTGCACCATCCAAGAAAGCAAGCAAGCAAGCAGCAAGTCTTTCTGTGCTGATACTGTACACGACCTTACATAGCTGTATGACTAGAGCAGTGTGTCCACTGCTTTAATTATACGGCACAGTTAACAAGACATCTTCCATGCTTGGCTGATACTAACAGCACCTCCGTAGAAGACATTTAATTAGACCAGCAGGTGAAAAAAAATAACTTTGTAAATGAGGAATGTCCGTCTTGTGCATGAAGCCATGGGGAAAAAAAAACATTGGTTTGGGTTGACGTTAACAAATGGCATTCATTACTTATTTTCCGGGTGACCAGTCCTGATCTCTGATGTAGATATTGGGAAGTTCAGTCATTTTATTTTAATCATTTCGCTTTTTTAAGATGAAAGATGGCAGGCAGTCAGGAGTAAAGCAGCTTATCATTGAAGAAAGATGGTAATTTTTATTACGCGCTGACAATGATAAATAGCTTGCAGACAGTAAGGAGCTTGTTCTGATCTGTCCCTTGCACTTGGAAATTATAAGGAACATTTCATTGAATGTGCTGTGTGTTGATATGGCGTCCCTATGCAAAAATATACAGTTACTATCTTGTAAAATACTCTAACTACAATGCAGCCTTTGCTGGGGGGAAGATCATTTACTGTTAGATGTTCCACATTTCAACATTAGCCGTGACTTATTGATGCAGGAAAGCAATCCTAAAAAGACCAGACTCACGCATTTCTGTTCTGCCATGGATCACGCATAATGCACCTCCAGGTCAAACGATTTATTCACTTTTTAAAGCTGATAAATATTCATTCTTTCCCCATTCATAGCCATCATTGAGATCGATGGGAAATGTGTATCAGTGTGAATTGGAGCTCGTTTTCTGGGGCATTTCCTCCTCTGCATGCTTCCAGTGCCACCCATCCAGAAGTGACTTCATATTGTCTGTACATTTTAAATAGTCGACATTCAGGGCTAAGATAAAGCAACTCACAGGTGCAATAACTGCTTACTTCTGTTAATAATAAAGAAAACGATTACCATTCGTCATTCTGAATTACGAGCCATTTATATGAAGCACAATCAAAACCCCATCCTCTCAATCCTTTGCTAATCTGCAGATAACTGGGAGTATATTGGAGCAATTTTAATTAATCTCCTTTTTTATGTATGAAAAGATGCCAATCTGCTCAGGGAAACAGCAGACTGCACCATCTCATAGTCCTCTTTAATGAACACGTCCAGCTTCTAAAGACAAGGCTGCTAGGCTTGATTAACTGCTATCTTGCTGACTTCCACATTCATCAAATGTGTATTGGAGCAATGTTTCCGGGTGACAGGTGAACCGGGTCACTAAGGACCAGGTGAGCTGCTGTGTAAATGCACTGGACAGCAATGCTCTGATCTGGTGCATGTTAAGGCTATCTGTATGAGAATGGCCAGTGGTGCCGGAGCTTACAAACATTCAATGTAACTGTATCAATGTTAGCAAGTTCGTTATTCATGTTTCGAGAAAAGGTTAGAGAGTGTGTTGAAACACAAGAATAAACAAACAAAAAAAAGTTTAATAAATAAATAAAAATAAATAAACAGTCTTAAAATTGAATTCAATTTTAAACATATTGGTGTTGAAAATGCAATAGCACCAATAATAATAATAATAATAATAATAATAAAAATAATAATAATAATAATAATAATAATAATAATAATAATAATAATAATAATAATAATAATAATAAAGCTTAAATGTGTTGTGGATATGGCCTATTGCATAGCATGTTAAACACTATGGTGTTTAAAATGCACTATTAATAATAATTATAAACTAATCATAAAGTTTAAGTAAAAGTGTTGTGGAGAGAGTCTATTGAATGAAATTGTGCCCACTGAATGACTTTTTTAAATGTGTGTTTTAGAATGTACAGTAATACTAATAATTGCAGCCATTTCATAATCCTCTCTCAACCCTGCAACCAGTGCTCATGCTTCGTATGGCTTTTTAAACCATGCCCTGCTGAAAAGGCATAGTAGAGCTTGAACAGAGGCGTGTGATTGGCTTGACCTGCTGGCTACTGCTGCCCCTTAGAGGAAGGAATGCTGTGCCCTGCCCGCTTCCGGACACACTGCATCTGCTGCGCCTCTGGTGTACATGAGGATACTGGCATCTGGAGCTGGGACATGACCAGTATGCTGTCTTATTAAAAAAAGGCATATTTACACAAGCATTTAGAGACACTTTATTAAATAAATACAACTAACACACATTATTGCATTTAGTGTATTTTTGAACTCTGGGAAACTTTGATCAAGCATTTAAAGTTTGCAACAGTTTTTTTTTTTTTTTTTTACAAAAGGAAGAACAAAATGATAATGTCAAAAAAAGGTTAATTAAATATAAAACCAATGGGTCTATTTTAAAAAGTGGCCCCCAGCATGCACACACATTTTAATTAATGGAATAAAATCATGTTAATGTAATAAATCTTAATAATACAGGACACGGCATGTTAATTAAGCAAAATAAAATTGCTTTAACAGAAAGCAGATCATTCTTGAGTCCAGACTCTTTGTAAATTAATATGTAACATAATAAAGAATCTGACAGTAAAACAACTTTCACCATCCAGTGCTTTTTGTTATAATAAAGCATGTGCACCTTATGGAGTTTATTAATAACATTTATACAGGGTAAGAGCGGCTAGATTTGTGGTAAAGAATTCCTAAACATCCCCTGACCTTCAAACTTGAAATGAGGACCCAGGAGAGGTTTATCTTGCTAAATCGAAAGGAAAATAAATACTTTTGGGTTCAACCCATCATTATGGGTGTGGCTCGGAGTGTTAAATAAGTTATAACAGCAGAGTCTGTCCAGGATTTATAACCGTGTGACAGTAAACCTGATTCTCGTTACACAGTAATCCAGAGCGCATTGATGTTCTACTAAAAGCAGATCAGACGTTGTTATTTTATCCCCATTGGCTGTAAGTATTTTTTTTTTTTTTTAGTACAACGGAAACACAAACATATAGTACAAAGACTATAAAAAGTTTGAGTAATGGGTTTGTGGCTATTATAGCATACTGGTCAACTGTAGCAAACTCTACTCTAGCAGAGGTAAAGAGTGCTTTAAACAATTACAAATGTACTATTAAGTAAAAGACGGGTCAGCTGTTCCTGTTCATGTATGAATGATTTAGATTTACAATGTAATCTACTGAATGCAGCTGCATATATATAATTAATTTCCATTATGCTAGCATATAAAAACAGGTTTGTTTGTGAAAAAAAAGAGCCGGATTTCTAAAGGGATGAGACAGTATGGCTGTCCCGTGAAAACGTCAACCCGTGGTGTCATATTCTGAATAGTTCTACAGCTATGAGAAGATTATTATCTCCTTCATAGGTGACATTTTCAATATTTAAACACTATTGTAGCTTGCTTATTTTGTTCTGTTGCACTGCACCATGCGTTTTGTTTTATTAACGCGCACCATTTATTACTTAAACAAACAAACAAAAAAGACTGCCAATGTTAACTTGCAATTAATACACGGTGTATGAAGGACCCTCTAAAATAAAATGTTGCTAACTGAATTAAAAAAAAAAAAGGTCCAGTGTTTATTTTGTATTGCTTAAATTATCTGGTCAAATCAAATAACTGTAACCAACTGTGACACCAATAATATCATTTTAAATAACAAAACTATTACGTCCAACTTTACATTAAAAACAAACAAAAAAACATTCCTGCCTAGCACAATCAGGTATCTATAGCAACAAGTGTGTCGCAAACAGCAGTCCAGCAGAAACATCAAACCGGCCTAAAACACACCCAGACGCTCCACAGCCTGCTAACATGCAAGCATTGTATCTGTGTTGGCAAGCAGATTCCTTTGCCTTGCAGGGTGATGTGAAAACATTTGACCCGGGGACCAGGGAGGAACCTTGCAGTTATCATGCTACTCCCCACGTCTCTTATTTACAGCAAAGAAGGGTGTGATTTGTTAAGCACTGGGTGCCCTCCATTGTCACCCAACATGGGGACATCTGGCACAAGCAGGAAGGCACAGTGATTCAGGCTCCATCCCCTATTCTCAGCCACTGAGCTGTGCAGCATTGAAACACTGCCTCTGCTTTTTCATGCTAATTCTGAAAATATAAGAGCCGATGTGAAACATTTGCTTCTGTTCTTGTTCACTTGTAAAGAGATAATGCACCCTTATTATTTTTATTTTCTTCTGAAAGAATAGGCATCTTCCTTGGTGGCCTACAATAGAGATGTTGCTTACATGCAACAGTGCCAAATCAAACTTGCTAAGTGGTTAAAAGGAATCCTGTGCCCTTATTAAGTTATTTTGTAAAGCTTTTAATTCCCTGCTGCTGTATTTTGGTAATGTCCTAAAAAGCTTGTATATTTTGGAGAAAAAAAAAACAATTAAGAATTCTAGCTAATGGAAAAAGTAAATGAAAAGCTTTTCCTGTTTGCACTTACACAAAAACGTACGTTTCATTGCCATTATGAGGGATGACAATCAGGTTTTTATTAAAAGGGATATTGTGTCCATTTTAGATAGAGTTTATTTATGTTTTTACAAGGCCATTCAGTTAATATTGTATTTATGTTAATATTATGATCTGCTTATCATGATCTAAGCCTGTTCTATCTTGTGCTATAAAGTCGTGTAGTTTTTTAGCACTTCTTTTTCCTGAAATGAAAATAAAAAACATTCAAAACCAGAAATAAGAACTCAGATTTACACAAATCGAGGAAGACAAGTTTAAAGGTCTTTAAAAATCCATGGAGATATATAACTGAGCTTATACTGCAGGGTGAAGTTTAAACCACTTTTGTCTAAAGGTGCAAAACTTTTTAGCAGCACAAAACTTTAGAAATGGCATGCTGTAGGTGTCTTAAAAAAGTCATTATAGCAGGGGTCGCCAACCCTGGTCCTGGAGAGCTGCAGGGTCTTCTGGTTTTTGTTTCAGCCGAGCTCTCAGTTACTTAATTGCACCAAATATTGGCTTAATTAGTCAAGATTCAGAGATGTACCAGATCTTTAGCCAGTGATGATGTAAAGACACCTAGAAAACCTGCAGGATTTGGGCTCTCAAGGACCAGGGTTGGAGATCCCTGTGTTACAGTATATAGCAGGGGTTCTCAACTGGGGGTCCCTAGAGGAGGTTTCAAGAGGTCCTCCAAAAATAAACCAGAGAATGTGTTATTTTCCATGCATGCTTATGACATGCTGAAACCTATTAGCTTCAACATGTCATAAGCATGCGCAGAAATGAATGCATTCTCAGGTAATGTAACATGTTCTCGGGTTACGTATGGTGTAATACAGCTGTTTCAGCGGGAGCATGACAGATTACAAATCACAGGGAAAATCATTGGAAACACACAAAATAAATACCAGATACAGATACATTTTTAATTCAACCATCAGCATCAAAACAACAAAACACACAGAATGATGATACAGAACCCTGCAAAATTAAGAAAATACGAAGACAGATACTTGAATTTTGGTTTTATTTGTTCCGGAAGTTGATCAGTGTGTAATTTGTGCTCAAGTACTGTCCAATGAATGTTTGAAACCCTCCAAATTACAGACATTTAATTACCAAGCATGAAATATATAAAAACAAGCAACATTCATGTTTTTGAGTGAAAGGCTACGGAACTGCTTGGTGGTAAAGAGCCTTAATGAAATCCACAGCTACCGCGGATCAAAAGCTTGTAGTGTCATCGTACATAGTGGCGCAGAAAATTGCTAAAGCCAAAAAATCGCATACAATTGCTGAGGAGTCAATAATGCCATTGAAATTGTAAAGGAAATGTTTGGAGAGCAAAAGGCCAAGGAAAGCTTTTGTCAGATGACATGCGTGCGTGCTTGTGAAGATACCTCCACGTCTTGACAGAATTGTTGCTCAGCATCAGCAACAAGTTTCACATAGAGTACGGTAAATAAAAAAAATGTAAAAAAAAAATGATATATAGAACATTGCAGAAATGACACCATATACTTTAAATAAAACTGGACTCGCTTTCCCAACCGGTTATGAACGTAGACAGACACTCTCACATTTCCAATACTGCGGGCGTGTGAAATATATTACCTTGCGTCTAACTTCTCTAAATGTGATTGGTCCTGTCTTCTCTCTCTCTCTCTCTCTCTCTCTCTCTCTCTCTCTCTCTCTCTCTCTCTCAATTCAAATTCAAATTCAAAAATGCTTTATTGGCATGACGAGAGCGCTCAGGTATTGCCAAAGCTTTTATAATACAAAACAGAAATAATAAAACAGAAATACAATTACAGAACATAACAAACACAAAAAACCATTGTTCCCTTCCCTTTGAACAATATAACTACCTCCCTCCCTCCCTCTCTCCTTCTTTCCACCCTCCCTCCCTCCCTCCCTCCTCATCACCAGTAACCCATGGTCGTGTATGCAGGGTGTCACACACTGTCCCTCAGGTTGTGGCAGGCAGACACATACTGTGCTGCTAGATTTGCAGTTCGCTCCTCCTCTCCTAGAAGGATGGGGATTTTACTCGAATTGGAGAGGAGGTTAAACTCTGCCATTTGTTTTTTGAATTGGGGGATATATCTCTCCAGTATCTCTGTGTATCTCTCTCTCTCTCTCTCTGGTGCTTTATTGGTATGACAACATTGGTGGTATTGCCAAAGCAGTTAAAAGTACAGTATATAATATAAAAATTACATAAACATTATGAACATCAATATGAAAGTAAATAATGAAAATGACTAATTAAATAAAGAGGCAGAAATGTAAAATGGAACACTGATAAATCAACAAACAACCACCCCCACAACCCACCCTCCGGTTCCCTCCCTCCTTCCCCTGTCAGTGCCCCCATCAGAGCACTCACTGTGTGTCCCTAAGGCGGTGACAGGCATACTGGGCAGCCAATGGGTCTGTGTGTCCCTCCCCCAGTAGGGCTCTCTCTCTCTCACACACAGTGAATAGAATCCTGACAGTGGTTATTAGGCTTCCTATTGGCCAACAAACCCATCGTGATGTCATTGAGAAGTTTGACGCAGGCAACATACACGTGTGAGTTCCAGAAGTTTGCCAAAGCGGTGGCAGCTACAGAGAGCTATGATAAAAAATGCAAAATACCCAAAACAACAAAAACATCATTCTTTGCGACAAAACTGAAACAAGATATTTTCATCTTCAAAGTTGGCTGACAGGTGGCTGGACAATGCAAACATTTGAACAAATAGCTTACTTGGTGGTGGTGAATGTTTTTCTTTCTAAAACATAACTGTGTTACCAATTTGGCACTTTTGTTGTTCGCTGTATAAAACACTTATTATTATTATTATTATTATTATTATTATTATTATTATTATTATTATAAACTTCTGTAAGATAATCCACTGGAACTTACCTATTAGGTGTCAATTTTCAAATATTGTTTGCAATATTTTAGTTGCTACTGCTACCCGAAATATTACCACAAAACGATCCAGACACAACTTGGCACACGGTGCGCTCTGTAGCTACCCAGCAGCAGCAGCAGCAAATGCTAAATTTCCTTTGCAGTCATTATTTTCCTTGATGGCAACTAGACACGACTATGTCTGCCTAGCATGGCTTTGCCCTCTGCTGAGACGACACACCGACTGTTATGGCATTTAGTTCAGTTTTTTTGGACCCTCTATCCCGGAGCATCTTCAAGAAATTCGTGGCCATGCTGTGCGCCTTACTTATTTCGCTGTACTTTCTCTACTTCCTCACCGACAGCCGCACCACCATGCCTATCCCCGTCAAGGCAACGGGCGAGGACACTGGGTACCTGGCTTCAGACTTCAAACAGTGGCAGTCGATTCGGAGAAAAAGACTTCTGCAAAAAATAATGAGCCAGCCGGAGCAAGGTATGGCAGGACGCAATTACTATTTTAACAGTGGTTTTACTAGAACTAATAATATCAACGGATTCCCTGCTGATGGAAAAGATCAAGACGGCCAACATTATTTCAGCTCTGCCCCGCGAATGCCCTCTTTCACGAACTTTGACGCTTTGGCACAGAGGCCGATTCTGGCTGGAGGTACAGGGAGCAACTCCGGCAGCGGTAAGATCAGTCTTCTGGGTGAAGGGAACAAGAAGCTTCCCCAGGCGCTCATCATCGGGGTGAAGAAGGGAGGCACCCGGGCTCTGCTCGAGTTTATCCGGGTGCACCCTGACATCAGAGCCGTGGGAGCAGAGCCGCACTTCTTTGATAGAAACTACGACAACGGGCTCGATTGGTACAGGTAAGGGATTCGATCCAGTTACTGTTAAAGACAAGGTCGTATTTGCGCAAATTAAACAACCACCTTTCATCTGACAGAAACCAGGCTCGGTATAATATATATATATATATATATATATATATATATATATATATATATATATATATATATATATATATATATATATATTTCAGTGGACCTTTTCATTGCAACGAAAAACAAAGCTGCACCGTGTGTTTGCTCATTGGTGCAGCGCCAGTGCCTCTTGCTGGTTAAAAAACAAAAAACAGGACACCTCCACTCCCCCACGTATATAACTATTAGCTGGCACAGGTGATAGGCCTATTGTTTTTATACCATACCAAGTAATATATTACTAAAATGTCAATAGAAAAAAAAAAAAAAAAAAACGCCCATTCGTTTTCTAAATGTTTTTTTTTTTAAGAAACTAATTTCAGTTGCATTTATTAGTAATGCATCACTTGTGCATGGCTGCATACTGTAGTTACACATTTTAGAGTTAACGAATACATCGCCTACATATTCTGAAGACGAAATCAAATAAAATATGAATGGTGTCCTAAACGTATGCATTATTATTATTTTTTTAACTTTTAAAATAACAAGCTTATACAAATCAAATCCGTTGTGTGCTGAGTTTAAAGTCTAGCGAGGAAAGCCCAGCTCATTGGAGGAATGAGTGAATGCTTTGCTATTCAGATGTGGGTATTGTTGGTGAATGGTGAATGCCTGTTCGTTTTTCAAATGTTGGCATTTCATCTCGTTTGGTTTTGTTTAAGTGAGAACTATCCTAATAGCATCTCTACACACATTGACAAATAAACAGCAGCATGGTGTTTTATTTGTAATTGATTTGTAACTTTTTGGTTAGTTTTTTTAATGGAGACCAAATACAAATTTAGTAGCACTAATTGTAACTATATTGTGTGTTATTGTTAGGTGTGTGGAATCCATGTGATATCATTATAAACTATTTATTTTCAACTTTGTAAAAACATCAACAAAGCGCTTACATTCAACGTAAGAGTGACTTTTTGATATTATAAACATAGTTACATGTACACATTATAATAATAATAATAATAATAATAATAATAATAATAATAATAATTATGTACGAAACACAAGTATATTAAAATGTGTAATAAAAACGAATGCACTTTATGCTCGTTATCGCCAGTTTAGCGTCCAATAACGTTGTGCCCATGAAGCTAAGTGATTTTCTAGAACCCCCAGGAGTATGAATAGTTGGCTCCCTTTACAGAATTGCCATAGCATTATTATATTATTAGATTGATAGTTGGTGTATTTACTTAACAAATTTAGCAGTGTATTTATGTTACCAGTATTTCTCTTTTATTGTAATGTAATGAGATAATCTGTTTCATATTACATAGCCTATACATCACAACCATCAAACTTGTTTTTTCCTGCTAATGTTTTGTCAAAACGTCACTAAAGAGAAAATTAGATAAATAAATAAAATTACATTTTTTATATAAAAGAAAAACAGGCCTAAAACGTTTCCCAAGAAGACCTAATTATGCTCCCTGATAACAAACACCAGTTAACCCTCCCAAGCGGGAAAGGGAGTATAATTGGGTCTTTCTCAGGGCCCTGAGATTGAGTTGTGTATTTCATTTCAGATCAATCCTGTTTGTGTTCATTCACATCTGTTTGTGTTCATTCACATCTCACTGAGCCCTCCAGGGGGATAACGAGACCCATCTCTCTAGTTACCAGTGTAATATGCCATTCCTGACATCATAACACTATTATTATGAAGGATTAGGTCAATAATGAGAGGTTTACCTGAGCAGGAGTAATTCACCTTTTGATTACCTGTTAATAGCCCAACTCTTTTCCAGGGGGAGGGAGAGAAATCACACCTTCTCCTCCCCCTTCCTTTCCAAAATGGATTAAACCCAGCAGTCCCGTTTGATTTATTTTACAGTTAAACGGGATCCCTTTCTTTTCTGTTTACCCCTGTTTACCATAACCTTCAATGCCTTTGATCAGAAAGCTGACCTAGTTTATTATCCAGTTTGTTTACATCGATAGTCCTGGGCACAATTTTGTCTCTCCAATTAAACCAGCTTGCCACTTCCTAATTACAGGAGTCAAATAGACATGCTTCTGTTCCTCTTTGCATTACGTACTGAAGGTTTGATGCAGGCCAGGAGGGAAAACTTTTTATTTTCAAATGGTGTTTTTTATACTGATAACATTTTACTGCAAACACGTATACAGCTGATATTTTTCTGATAAGTCAACAATTAAGGACCACTATACTAAAGCTTGTGCATTAAGAATAAAACACTGTTGTGAAGTACAGTGAATTATTTTGGTGCCAGAACCATGCTACAACAAATGCAATAGGGTTGTGGCACAAGACAGCACACATTAGATTGCAGATGGCAACAAGGCATTACAGCATCTTTTTTTTTATTTTGCAATTTAACTCCAGTTTGACTCCAGTCTGAATACTCAATACTCTGTGTTATTCCTGTATCAGGATAGACTTGGAAATTTAGACTGGAGCTCGGTTTTGAAATTCAGGTATTTGCTGGAAAAATGGCTTCATAAACTTTATGTGGCACTAGAGGGAATCCAATGTGTATTTTGTCCTTTCTGGTGACGTGGACAAGCTGCATTCCCTGGAACTCAGAAACACTCCAGTACAGCCAAGTCGCTAGCAGCAGTTCAGCAGAATTAGAGACAAAGAATGAGAACGGGGGGTGTCACTGCTGGGTAAGCCTGTTTCGTTCTTGTTTGTCTGGAATACTTCCACTCACATACTTTATTTCAATGGAGACCACATTTAAACCACATTTAAATAGCTGTGTTATAGCTTGAATGCTGTTATCACAACTAGCAAAGTCTTTTACACACACTAATGAGCTATGAACAAGTGTGGCATGTACAGTTCTGAAAAACGATTACCTGCACTAGCAGTACATTTTATTAATTACAGTGGTCGCAATGAAAGCATGAAAGCAGTGAAGCAACCTCTGGGTACTCATAAAATCAGATAAGTGTGCTATTTACTAAATGAGCTATAAATCTGCTGCATGCCTAATACCAGTATCCGTATACAAATCAAACAGCTTTGTATTTGATTGTGTTTAATCAAGATGGTTAGAACCAGCATCCATAAAGGTATAATGCTAATTTAATTTCTTTGAGAGCATAGCGTTATTTAATGGCCTGCACTACGATTGCAACTGCAAAGCTGTACTGGAATGCAGTTCGCTGAAACTGCAAATTGTGAAATTGAGAAGTTTACAGAGGAGAAATTGGTGGTAGATACATATAAAACTGTAATTAAAAAAAAAAAACACATAAAGAAATAATGATATAAATCTTTATCACATTTTACATTTCTCTTAATAAATGATTATGTTCTAAGTTAACAGATCAGATTCACAGAAGTTCCCTTCCACTGCTAATTTCACACCAATTTTATAACTTTTTACAGTGCGAAACAGAATCGGACCTGTGCAGATTGTGCTTTAGACCCCTGTGTCTGTCTGTAGAAGTTCTGTATCTATGATCGCCCCCCCACCCCCTCCAAAAAGCCCTCCCTTTCATTCTCAGCTTTCCGATCAGTCTTCCACGCTGCTGGATTTTTATATGGCCCCTCAATCACAGGAATACCAGCCGGCGGTGTCCAGTTTCAGTCCAGCGCAGAGCTTGTGTCAGGATACACCGTGTCTCGAGAGCAGTAACAGTTGCCTGACCTCTACATGGGTCTGCTTAATTAATGGCAATAACGCTCCGGGTGGTGGGGTCTTTTTATGTTTCCCTTTCAACTCTTGCTTCTTTTTTTTCTTTCCAGTGGGTGCTGAAGGAAAGGATCAAGGAGTTTTTGGAGGAGAATGAATTCACAGGTCTGCAATCTGCAGTGATAGGGGATAGTCACTTCGGTCCGAACTGGACAGCCCGTACAGCGGCACTTGTTTTAAGTTCAGTAAATGGGCCTGGAGTCAAACTTGGGTCTTTTTGGCAAGCACTAATAAAACTCAAAAACTAGCAGTTTATGCTGTTTAGATTTTCTGGCTAAACTGTTCAGTTTGTATCAGATCATTAGAGTTTCTAATCTTTATCTCAGCAACATTTTCCATGATATAGGGCTAAAAGAACAGTCTCACATTAAAGTATTATTTGCGGAACTCTGCTCTCTCCACAGTCATAAGTGCAATGTTTCTCCTTCCCTAGGGGCCCATCCTCTGAGGACAGTTCTGTGCTGTGTTGGTGTTGTGGTTTTCTAGTGCCCACAGCCTTGCAGAGACCCCCTGAACTTCACTAAGTGACCCCAAACAGCTGGCCAAAAGAAGAAAAAAAAAAGGAAATGACTCCGGTCCATTATGAACTAGGTGTGACTGAACTGGTGGACACGGCTCTGTATCTTATTACAAAATCCTGTTTTTTAAGACTGAAAAACTTTTCGAAACTAGCTAGATTACTTTTTAATGCGAAAACACTGGTACAGTACCTCAACTAAGGATGTCTGAAATATAATACAATTTCAACAGACAACCTATATCTAACAATAATATAAAATCCAGTAATCTGATAGATGCCTGCATTTTGTCTGATAAGTGCTCCCATTTTTAAGAGGGTTTTAAGAGACATATTTCTTCACCCCCAAAGAGCTCTTGTTGTGCAAATATTTGGTTAATTTGAACTGTGCCCAGCATATACATTTCATGTGATGTAATGAAAGGTCTATAAAGTCCACATTATGTGCTGCCCTACTAATGTTACACGCCAGCTTCTCCTCACCTGTTGTGCCCTGGAGTTTTTGTTTGATGCTGTCAGGCCGACTGGCTTAGTCCAGACGAAACCAGCTAATGGGATAATTGCTCTTGTGAGAGCACGTGTGACCTCTGGAGAAAGCGGTCCCATCCGATCCCTGCGCCCTGGGCTCTCGCATCACAGGGCCTTGAAACAAAACAACAAACAGCAGCTATTGTCCCAGTAAAAAAAAAAAATACAAATTCAGATTTTACAAGATGTGCAATTATAAATTGTTTTTCCGTCTTTTTAGTACTGTTAGACACTTCAGCCTTCAGCATGTTTTGTACAACTAGTTTCTAGGGGTACATTTGATCCCCCTTATCTCTGCCGGGGGGAGGTCACAGCCTGATCTTTTTAGAGCATTTTACAGAACCAGGGAATCTATCTGGATTGCATTACCACTTTCTTCAGGTGTAAACCCTGGATAACCGTATTGCTGATAAAACAAAAATAATCCAGCTGTGGCTGGACCCCTTAGTCTAGGATGACTAGTAAGTATTAAGAAACTGTAGGTTGTGTGAAAAATGTAAATGCAGCCCCCCCAGGACCCCTGATCTTTCAGTGCATCTCTGTGTCCAGGAACCACAGATTCAGTGGCAACTCAAAACAAGATGTTAGTTAGAGGTATTTAACATGGGAGTTGCTATTTGTTTTCAATGTGTCACCTTATATCATGGAAAACAGTGACTCTTTATGCTAAGTCCTACTGGGATTAATGCAGACATGGTGTTCAATTAGGGGGTTCTGTGTTTTGAGGAAATCCAAAAAACGGCACCAAGGGTGTTCATAATAATAATAAAGAATGCACCCCTTGTGATTCATACGAAATGGTGCAAAATTCATCTGTTCATGTGAGCGCGTGTTTGTGTGAAATAAACAGCCCAATTAATGACCCTCTTACCACTGGCACATTCCTCACACCAAATCCTGGACATTTGTATTTGAGTTTTAAGGATTCAGTTGCTCATTACTAATATGTAAGTGTTAAAGCAAAATGTATCTAAGGCATTTTTTAAGGCACCTTATAATTACTTTATAACGGGAGGCTTTACAGTAGTGATGTTATTGTAATAAGCTGTTATTTCTTCTTAATAATTGTCAACCCCCTTTTTTAATATAAATCCATCAAGCTTGAGCATACTGAACTGCTTATCTGTTTGCCAAACATCGTACGTGTTTGAAAAGTTGCTGAAATGGGTTCTCCACCTGCTGAAAATACATTCATAATGTAAAGGTCACACTGTAATTTCTACTACATGTTCATGCTTAAAACCAATGACATCACATCCTGTACACACATGCACACACGTACACGCACACACACATGCACACACGTACACGCACACACACATGCACACACATACACGCACACACACATGCACACACGTACACGCACACACGTACACACACACACACACATGCACACACGTACACACACACACACTTGCACACACGTACACGCACACACATGCACGCACACACACTTGCACACACGTACACGCACACACACAGAGCTCACTGTGCACTTCAAGTTATTCTCCTCTGCTGGAACACAGTGCCATTCTTTCTGTATCTGACAGGCACAGATAACAACCTAGCACAGGATTTCATTCACTTTGTGTGTGTGTGTGTGTATGTCTGTTGTCTGTGTGTACCTTTTGCTTCTCGGTGAGACCTACAGTGCTGTACAGCGGTAAACAAAGGGCTCCCTGTACAAACCACCAGCACAGACTGGCTGCAAATGACGCCTTTTGATCTGTCCCAGCAGGGAGTGCTAGGATAATATTTTCTATTGTTTCAAACAGAGAGCTGGTGCTGGGAATCAAAGTTGTCTGGCTTTGCGGCAACTTTAGTTTTCAGTCAAACGTTTTGAAAAAAAAAAAAAAAAAAGAAAAAGAAGAGAACACTCCTGTTAAGTTTTGTCAGTTGATAAAAAAAAAGTCAGTGCCTATCAGCTGGGGCTGATTGAATCTGCCGTTTCATTTTATTAGCTGTGAAATGTACGCTGACAACATGTCATTTGCTGAAACGGTGATAAGGATGATCCGAACTCAGAGAAGACCCTTAGGTCTGTTTGGCTGAGAGGTTTGGGATATTTATTTTTGACTCGCACTGTACAACCCTAGCCACTCTGCATCAGAAGATATGTACTTAGAAAGGAAATGGGACTCCCCTGCAATTACAAAGTAATGTAATACCTCAAGTGTGAGCACGTGCATGTTGCCTTTATGTGCCAAAGTGATTATCATGGATATTATTCTAAAGAGAATCTGCTGGATGCATTAGGTGCCTCACCTCCTACTCAAAGACTGTGCAAACCTCTGCACGAATGTGACCTAGACAGGGTTTCGCTTTAGCGTAAGGTTTTGACAAGAGTGCGGTACTAGCTGTGTATGCATGCTGGAAACCCCCTGGAAAGGTGAAAAGATGAAGCAAGTACCGTTTTTTTTTTTTTTTTTTAGCCCATGTGAATCCCAGGGAGTGTTTTTTTTTTTTTCACCAGAAAAATAACGACTGTTCTAATGACGAGTGCTAATTGGCCTCAGCACTAGCACTCTGGGAGTCCGAGCTGCAGAATGCTTTGATGGGGATCTTGAGTTCATCACAAGAGAAATGGTCATTGTTTATTATTAGACCATCCCATTGAAGCAGGGCACACCTGCTGGGGTAGAGGTACTGTAATCTCATCCTGTCTCCAATCAGCGTCCCGAATTGAAGTCAAACCCATGATTGGGGCCTTAGATGGTAATCTTCTGTATCAGGGAGGGGACGAGCTGATAAGCAAACGATTCAGCCTCTTTAATGTAGTCTATCCCTCTTACACAATTAGTAAAAAATGCAGTCTTGGATACAGAAGCCTACTGAGCACATACTATGTGCCCATCATGACAAACAGACTTCCAACAGGGAGATGCAGCTTTTATATATTGCAGATTGCAAGAGATGACATTTGCTCAACCGACTCGTCATGCGTGGGACACTGCGTTTCCATGCAGCAGGCGTCTCTAATGTATTTTGTATATGGCGCTCTGGTAGAGCTGTGGGAAGATGCCAGACGCTGTCTGTTTTCTGAAGCAGGGATATTTATTGACTGTGGAGCTCCAGCCAAACCCAGATGAAAACATGCTCTTGTGTGCACATGCTTTTGTAATTATATTCTAGAGTACTAAAGTATTCACCAAAGTCAAACACTTTTACACCTCTGGCGTGGAGCTGGGGTACCTTGGCTTCACTCTGTGTGAAACATCATGGTTCTATTATGGATTTTTTTTTGGACAATGATAATTTTAGATTCCACATATTTATACAAAAGATCAGCATAACAGAGACCCCTGAGCCAAAACCATGATGGGTTATGAGTATGTATGGCATGTTCATATCATGATTTCCATTGAGCAAAACAGTCTCGCCACAGCAGATTTTCATAAGGGTGTGCTCAAAGCACTACTCTGCAGACTGCTTTGAATTAGTAGGATGCAGTCTGGAAGAGAAAATGGGTATTCGTTTTGCCAGCTCTCCCGATATTATTATTATTATTATTATTATTATTATTATTATTATTATTATTATTATTATTATTATAATATCTTGTAATATTATTTTATCACTGCCCTTGGCACAACCCATAGTGCAGTATGTCACACAGCCCATGTACTGTACCTCAATAGAATGTATTCTTGTGTTGCAGAATTAGTCTATCAGACATAAGGCTGACCCCTGCTGGTGAGATAAGATAAGATACAGTATAATCAGCTACTGTACTACTTTAAGCTGATCCTTTGTGTGTACAATGTCTACAAAGTAATTAAATATCATCATGATTGAACTGCAAAAGGTAAGCGTAATCATTGTGCTGCATGTATTTTCAGCCACGTTGACGCCAGGCTCACGTCACTCAGCAGTCTGCACTCATTGCTGGTAAACTTGTTTCTAAAAACAGGGATGAGGACCGTGACTAGATGGTCACTGACTCAATGCCCAGGTTTCTCACAGTCTGCTGCTTACAATTACAGTGTGCTTCTAGTTAATAGCTGAAAGGGATCCACATAAGGAAACAGGTTCTGCCCATGTTTGGCACAGAGCTTGTGAACAAACAAGTCCCTGAATCAACACTTTCTCGCTCGAACTTTAGCATCAAGCGCAAAACACTGATTTGTTTTCACTTTGCATAGGCAAAACTGTATTGTTCTTCCATTTGGCATTTATTATTTTATGCTGGCACTTATTTCTCATATTAAAACAACGAGACATACTGTGCATGCACACTGCTGCTCAGCATTGACGGGTCAAGAGTGTGAAAAGCCATGTGTCCAGAAGCGATAATGTGCACGGAGAAGTCTATTGTCATTCATTGCAACTTAGTGCTGAATGCGTTCATGTTGAAAACTAATCTGATAGGGATTGTGGATTTTGTGATTGTGTGATTTTCAGTATCGAGACACCTTTTACATTTACGTAAAACTGCATTTTTATTCAATAAATATTATGATTTGCATCTCAGTCATCATTGACTACAAAGTATATTGATATGACAAGCTTAAAATACACAGCATTTATAACCCCCCCATTTTTATCAGTTCAAGGTGTGTTGGTTGGGATAGATCATCATTATTATTCTGGGCTCTTCAATTGAAGTATTCTCAAACCTTAACAGTGTTGATTCAGCAGCAGAGGGACTGCCTCATGTTTGAGCAAAGCTACCTTCCAAGTGACCCGAATGAAAGTCTGTAGGGTTTATTCGTGTTATTTATTTTTATTTTCATGGATTCATGCTTTTCGAAAGACAGAGATTTGCATATTAATGGAAGCTTTTCAGACTGATTGGCTTTAATGTTTCTGGGATGTATAATAAAACGTCAGGGGAGATAGATTGTGAAATAATGAAGCTGCACCTAATTTATCAACAGTGAGGTCCGGGGAGAGACATTTCCCATAATGGGATTGTATACTCAGTCTGCCGAGGCGATTGGAATCATTCAGACAAGACGGGTGATCTAAAACGCAACACAGGATTTTAAACACAAGGTGAGCGTTTTCACCGTTTTAGGTTGGTACTCAATAAATGCAAGCAGCAGTAGTGTGCCACTGAATCAATTCCAATTAAAATGTTGTTTTTTTTGTTCAATTAAGTGAAAGATAAATTGCTTTAAATTAAATTATTAGTAGAGACAAGTCTCTTAGAGGAAGGGTACCAGATCTGTAGCAGATTGGAAAGAGAAATACAACACACATTGCACATCTGAAGGCTTGCCTTTTGTTTCATTTGTGTTGAGTGTGCATGAAGTTCCATTGTTATCTACGGAATGGAGGCGGCCTGCTGGATTATTCTCCACCTGAACCGAAAGGGGTCCGTCTCTAACATCTTAAAAACATTGCTGTAGCTATTAAGCACCAACTCACAATTACAGCAGTAATATTTTTGGAGCTACACAAAGCACCCTGCATTGACGGCATTTCACAGCTGAACGCAACTGCTGTTTTATAAGACAATGCTGCTGGATCCCAATAGTGTTCCAGAGCCCCCTGCAGTGTTTACCAGAAACACATGACTTTACCTTTGCTGTGTCCTGTGTCGTCCATATCACAGCAATGTTTTTAAAACATATTCCCCATTGTTTTATTCACACATCATAGGTAAATCAACTTGAGAAATACTTTTATTCGGGAACATTTGCCAGGAGAAAGATTTTTTTTCTTCTAAACATCCCAGCATATCCAGTTCATGCTCCCTCATTGTTGAAGAAAGGAGTGTGATCTGGATACACAATGCAATCCTAATACTACCGAGTAAATCCTGAGAAATGTATTGCCCAGATCTATGACCCATTCAAAATTCAAAAAGAAAGGTTGACAATAACGCTGCGAGGCGGACAACACGGGACACAGCAAAAGGAACATATAATGCATTGCTTGTAAACTTTGCAGGGTGTTCTGCAAGAGGAGCAGTGTATTCAAGACCCTTGTTGCATTACAGAATCTGATTCTGGGGCATAGACCAGTAATGCAAGAGGGTCTACTTTCTATTGTATCCACACATCAACACTTCCAAAAGAAGAGAGGTCCTTTAATCTCTGCACTAGCATTCCGTCTATAGATTTGCAACGACAGACACAATTTACCCTGCAGATCCTCAGAATCTGATACGAATTCCTTAAATCATTAAATAGGGGATTATTGGTCTTTCTTGATGCGATAGTTTGGAGATCGCTGCAAAGCGTGGAGTGGTCACGATTAATAATTAATCAGCCCAATTAGCGGAGCTGCATTATTCAGTTGAGAGCCCCTCCATTATGAAATCTGCTCCCTTCTGTGTTCACGTCCCCTCGTGCACATTTAAAAGGCTTACCAATGTCCCACGCAGGTACATCTCTGGCTGTGCTCTCTGCTTTAAATCATTGCCCAACTAAAGACAGGATCCCTGGGCTGACTTGCTGACTGTCCAGCACGTACAGGTATTGCAGCTCTCTAGTGCTGCATTCATAAACTATTAACATGTAAATGCTTTAAGAAACACAGCCTTGGGTCTAGCAAGGATTGTCAAGGATGTAGGGATAAAAGGTTAGCCTTGCGGAACAGTAACCTTGAGGCATAGGCTCAAAACACTAGAAACACTCAAATAAATCAGAAGCCATAACCAGGATCATGGAAAGGGCGTTTTTCTATTCCCTGTGGTCTACGAGGGGGGCAGCCCAATAAAGAGCTGCTCTGAGTGATTGGGATTCATAGGCCCTCAAACCAGTCATTGTAATAACTTCCTGTTTCCGCTCCACTGTTTACTGTGTGCGGAGGAAGGCAGTGGATTCGATCAGATTGATTTATTTTCATTTGCTTATCGCATAATTAATGCTACCCTCAACCCACCCCCTGGCGACCGTAATTTCATTATATAAACAATTTAGAGACATTTATTAACACAAATCACTGCTCAGGCGCATGATTTAAGGTTTCACTTTGCAGTGCCTGGGATCTGGAGGGTTGGCATTGCAAGCCTGCAGAGGTCTTTGGGTTATTAATAGTGGTTATGTACAAAAAAAAAGTATTTTTGGTGACAACTGGGGGTAATGTGTACTGTTCAGAGAAATGCTATGTGAAAAATTAGTTTAAAGAGGCAGGACCCTCTGTCAAAGTAGCTCACATTAACATAGAGATGCAGTTGGTTTTCTGGGTGCAGGTACAATCTTTAGTGAGAAATGTAAGCTTTTTTTTGCTTTAGACCTCTTTGCTTTAGTGTAAGAAAGCAAAAGAAAAATCATAATAGCCCTTCTAAAAGTTTTTTTTGCAGTTTTACCATGATTTTCCCATGGTTATACTATGCACTTACCATAGTTCACTAATATGTTTATTCATGTGCTTTAGCATACCTTGCTATTCTTTGAAATGCTTACCTGTGCTTTGCCATGCTTTCGCTATTACATTTTGCTAGGCTTTTGCTTTGAGAAACTGTTATCAGGGAATTTCTATTAGAGGCATTTACTGTGTTTAAGAATCGCCACATTAAATTTGTTTATTTCTGAGTGATTTTGTAATAAAAAAAAAAGCTTCCGAAAGCTTTAATTATTCTATTGAACAGAAATTCAAAACTGATTTGATCTGGTCCCTAAACAGCTTTCCCCTTTTGACATGCTTCTCAAAAAGACATATGCTGTGCAAAATTATTGATTTACTTGTTTCCCTGGGGACATTTTTTAAATTAGCCACAACTTGCCAAAGGGCCATCACAGCTTCTTAAGCAACAAAGCCAATCTCAGGGCACAGAATCCCAGAATCCCAGCGGAGCTACCCTACTGAGGCCCATCAGCCTGATAGGAGGCATCTGCCTATCGAAACCTCTCTTCATAAGATCGATTCAAACCTGTATAGAAATTCATCTCAGAAGCCATGCTGGATTTGGCCTTGTTAGCACTTGGGTGATAGACCTCCAAGGAGACCCGGCTGTGCTTTGGTGTATGAAGCTGTCTTTTGGGCTAAAACCCAGGAGGAGAATCTGCCTTGCTGTGGTTGAAATGCTAACTTAACCCTTTAAAGGTTACCATGGTATATTTGCACAGGCATTTTGTGTTTAACCTTGCTTTTTCCCATGCTTATGCAATCCATTGATTGTGCTTTCCCATGGTTCCCAATGATTTCCCATGCTTGTCTGTGCTTTACCATGCTTTCATTATGATTTCCTATGCTTTACTATGCTTTAATGGACTGTTTGCCGCAGTAAACTTTTATAAGTGAAAATCCAGTCTACTTTGCAGAGATTTCCTGGTTTTTAAACTGTAAGGGCCACAAAAGTACTACAAAACAACTGAGGTGCACTGGCATTCTTTTTTCTTATTTTTAATACTATTCTGATTTGTTTGTTTAAGAGTAACAGTTTTCATTTTCTTATCAGATTTTGTATTTTATTTTAGTGTCTCCATCCAGCTCTGCCCACTGCTTCTTCACTTTGGATTGTGCCCATGTCTTTGTATTCTTTTTGTAATGTACCCCACGCAGTTCCAGTTGAAGTACAGTAGACTTGCTCTCCCCCTCTCTGCATCTCCTGTTTAATCAACGCTTCCATTCACTGTTAATGTGTTTTTTTAGACCATTACATCAAGGTGAAAAATAATCCCATGATTGCTCATATGAATCATGCGTATTTTCCATTTACGTACCCTCTGTGATATTGGAATAGCTTGGTTCTAATCACCTTCTTATCTGAAATACAGTGCGAGCTCTGGGTGAATAATGGACAGGCTCTATAGAATTAGGACGTTGGTTGACAGATAATGCAGGAAAACAGATGCTAGGGATGCCTTTCCATAACACGATACATAAATACCCCAGCTTGCTTGTAAAAAAAAGTGAAAATGAAGAGACATCCTTCTTGTAGATAAGTGAGAGAGAGTGTTGAAAAGCTGGTCTCCCTATCCTTTTTATTCGAACCCTTTGAAACATCTGCAGAAAAACAAATCTTCCACCTCAGACATGACAGCTCTGAAAGTTGCTTTGTTAGGCCCACAGGATCGGTAGTTATCTTCACAGACTGCATCCTCCTCTGCCAATCACAGTTTTGAAGAAGTCAACTAGGATGTTGTTCGGAGGCACTGAGCTCGTTTGTTGAGAAGATGAAGACAGCCCGACTGGTCCATGGCAATGGGTTGATGGATGTTTAATTGAGAATCACAAAAGCGATTAATCCAATTAATTGCTAATTGTTACTTCTCTGGGATTCACACACAGAGCGCAAGTGGCCCAAGACCACAACTTGGAAAATACTCAAAAGAAAAGTCGTTTCTATTAGTCTCGTAAAGCAGACGTTTATTTTACATTTTGAATGACGCTGCTGCGTAACATTTTTTCCGACGACCAGAACAATGCACATCAAACAGGGTAATAATACCATTAGATAACTAGAAATAATTACAGAGACAATTTAAATAATATACACTAAAGAGTGTAGAACAATTTGTTATTTTGATTCTATTATCTATCAAAAACATGCACTGTGTTTATATGTGCTTTCCTGAAGTCCTTTTTGTCAGCGGTTAATCCAGACAGTTTTGTTTTAGATTTGATATGTCTTGGAGTCCTATACATTATTAGCAGTTTGTGTATTATATATACAGTATATATATATATACACACAAACTGCTAATTTACTACGAATCAACTACAATATAGTGTATATTAAAAACATTTACAGAGTTCCATAAAAAAATGTCTTACCTGAGTATCACTGCAAGAGATACAGCCATACCTGTCTTTAGTTGATGTTTTATACAAACATGGTTTTGTTCCCACTAGAATCTACTTGATTAATGGAAGTGATAACTTGCATTGTGGCTCTTGAAAACAATATATATGTATATGTCAAAGCAATAACCCATATGCTGCCCGCTGATAAAGCATGGTTTATAACACTACGCTCTTAAAAGGAAGAGTGTTGCACTATATCCCCTTTGTAGAGCGTTAAAGAAATGCATTAGGATGACATCGCTGTGGTCCTGTTTCAGCTAAGCATGGATTTGCACACATTGATTGGAGATGACAGGAACAGTTTTCTCTGGACCAGCCAAAGTAAATAATTTGTTCTGTTTTCTTCCAGAAAATTAGCTGTTAAGCAGGGTTTTTCTCATCTTTTACTAGCGTTTTTTATACACTGTACATAGACAGGCCTGTGAAAGCCTTGCCTTGGTCCATGGTGAGCACTCACATATGAAAAGCAGGTGCATTTTACACTGCAGGAAAATAACATTGGTGTTTCTCCATGTTTACTGTGGTATACAATGAATAAAGAATAGCAAAGTGCAGTAAAGCATAGTAAACCTGCATTGAAAGCATTGGTATGGCACAGACAATTCCAGAAAAGCATATCAAATAAGCATACTTACATAAGAAACCGTAAGAAAGCTCAGTAAATGCATATCAGTTTACAACACACAAACTCAGCAAAGCGAGATTTAAAACTTACAAGCCAAATCCAAATCAAGCATAACTACTAACAGTTATAGAGAACAGCATGGGGAGAAAGGTATAGGAACATGTTTGGGAGCTTGAGACAGGGAAGGAAATTTAATCTCTTGAGTGGATGTTTTATTTCACCCCCTCCCTGTCCATTCTATTCATTGCCTTCCTTTTAAAACATCCCTATGCTCCTCATAGCTGCATTACCAAGACTGTTTAATGTTCAAAAGCATATAAAGGCATTAAACGACAATAAGAAAAAAGCAAGTGCTAAAACTAGACAGGGATTCATAACTTATGTTTCAGATCTACCTTCGGAGATTTTGTCCGTGGGATGAACTTTTTGTGCCACCTCCAAACCAAGCAAGCAGGGGAGGCAAAAAATCTGATCAATTTAGACACAGAGCATTTCTGTTTGAAAATCTAACTGAACCAGGGAAAAACGTAAAACATTATTTAATTGCAAAAAATGGACGCGCTGGGAAGTTTACTGCAGTTTACCATGGTGGACGAGCATAGTGAAAACACAAGGGGAAAAAAACTACAGTCTCTCTTAAATCCCATTTAAGAGAGACTGTAGACTGTAGCTATTTGGTACCATGTACTGTTGTGAACAGTTCATTTCCAAGCTTACACTTGGAAAGAATCGCCTCTGTGCCAGATTAACAGACAACAATTTGCAGAGCCAGCTGATATCACAACGCCTGCCAAGGAAAAGCAATCTCAACCATCACACTAACATAACTCAAACAGCGGGTGAGTTAAAGTTATATTTTGTTCTAAACATAGTCTCTATTTCTGTGCTGTTTTTAACTAAGTTAAGTTGTTTTTAAGTTGTGTGTGGCCCGTGATAGGAAAAAGGTTCCCCACTGCTACTTACCCCTGTGACTTTTTCCAGTAACATCTAAACTAAAAACATTAAACAGAGCTGTGCGAGTTTGTTTTTCATCAGCACGACCAAATATAAAAAAGGCCTAATGTACTATACAGTATGCTTACTCAAAGAGGCTTGAGAGATAATGTTTGTGGAATAGTGGTTTAAAAAAAAAATCAAGTGACAGAAACCCTAGAAATGACTCATTACAACTATAGATAACAACCGCTAGCTCATTGTGAGAGTGAAGGGTTGGGAGTCAGTGCATACTCACTCACTCACCATTGGTGCCATCAATGTGGAGCAATGTGTGAACAGCTGGGAGGCAACCACAACACACCCACGGGTCTTTACGGCTTACATTCACCTGTTCTCCAGCAAGTCAAGGGCGACTAACCACTGCCTGCCCGGAAATACCTGAGCAAGGCAGTAATGTGCTCACACACCATTACCCTACCTGGTTATACCTAGTGACAGTGGATGTGAGGGTCCTGGCCAGGTGAAGCATTACACTGTTACAAACTGACAAGCTAGTAATGCAACCCCACAGGCATGCCATTATAGACCCTGCAGTCATTATCCCAAATCATTGCGGCCCGCCCCAGGACTGTTGACCCAAACTTAAGCCAGTGACCTGGAAAATGGCTGCAGAGTGCATTCTTCATTGCTGGAAGAAATTCTGTTTTCTCTGAAATATTGAGCCAATTAAAGGACTATTAGGCCATCGGAATGACCATTGTTGTTATTTATAGCAGCGTCAATGGCATGCCTTTGAAACCATAAACCATGGCTGTCAATCCGTCACCTTTTGCTTAACAGGTCTGTGATGCCCTTAGATGTCCGGGGCTGCACGCGCACTACACTGCATGGCTCGGCATGTGTCTAACCTTCGCCGACAGGCATGGGTAACCCGTTGAACCCCATGCATGCTAGGGATCGGGGATTGAAATTCTTTCCTATGAACGAGGAATTCCCAGTAAGTGAGGGTCACAAGCTTGCGTTGATTAAGTCCCTGCCCTTTGGCCTGCATGCAAATAGTCTGGCTTGATTTAATGTATTTTAATGCATTTTATTTTATTTTATTTCATTTCATTTGCTCTTCTGTGCATTCCAATGGAACTCAATTTGAAGGTGTGAGAACAAATCTGATTGGCTGTCTTGAACAGTGAAAGAAACAGGAAACTGTTTGATGACAACTGACATCAGTTAAACAAAAAAAAAACTTGACAAGTGCAACTTTTAAACCAAGAGAAATCTGACGTCAAATGTGATTGTATTGAAAGTTAACATCTGTGAACGGGAGAGGGGTTTAATACTTTGACACATGGAATTCTATGCCTTCTGTTTAAGTCTAATACTTGACTTGATATGAAATTACATTCACTTGATCAGTGGCTTCAAGTGTAACTGCTTTGGACATTCTAAAGGCTAGGAAATGACTGCATACAACTTCATAACTTATTAAAATGTGCTCATTTCAGGGGATTGCAAAAGTTATATTGACACGTGGTCATACTGTAGTAACAGCTGTATTATAGACATCAGTATGAATGTGAGATATTATACTAAAGACAGGGCTCATTGGTTAGTCACATGATGTATGACAATTGATGTATATTTGGATATTGAAGCCGGCATAGAAATGGTGTCAGCCATAACAGCCCTGCCACTAAACGTTTCCTTTTTTATGTGATGTTTTGTCAGCAAAGACATTTCCCCAATGAAAATAATGGCTTCAGAAAACTGCTTTAATTATTTTATTTGTTATTTATTTATTTTTTTAATACACATTATTGCAATAAACAGATTGTGGTTGTGTTGTGTTGCAGTCAAGGCTGGCTAGCGGCAGAAATAGCAGACACAGAGGCAGAGTCTGTGCACTTTTATTTAAACAACAAAATGAACTGAAGATTCAAAACATGCAAAATAAAGTAATGATGTCATAGTGCAGAGCCAGGACACACAACCTGCTGTTCCCAGTCCTTTCCCTAAACTAGCCAGCCACTGTCTCCCAGGGCCTCCTTTATACAAGTGGCAATCAGTTAACCAATTTGGTGAATGGCCACGTTCCACACCTGTATTTGCAGGGATTGGATTTTAACCCCATCCCTGTCAAACTTAAATTCAAGTAAACAGAACTGTGTTTACGAACACACACACACACACACCATATTTACAAAATGGCCTGTGCATTTAATACAGGATGCATGTATTTGTAGAGAGCTGTTTCCATTCAATATAATTATTGATGAATCAGAAACACCTGCAAGATCTTCAAAAATGGTAGAGAATTCTAAGCTATGTAAGAACGCAGTTAAACAAATGGCAGGTAATTACATGTTAGGGAGTATTAAAATTAAGTTTATCATTTGGGCACTGAGGTTTGAACCTTATACTCAACCTACAATTACAATCTGGCTGTTGTACAAAGCAGCCCTCACAGAAGGAATTTGACTGCCTCTCTTTATTGTTAGCACTTGCAATGTGAACGGGGAACCTCATTTTGTTGCAGTAGTTTGCATGGGGCTGGAACGACCAGTTGACACTGTGTGGTCAAGAGTGTCACAGGGGTCAACACTTGACTTCTCTGGCTCGCTATGAGCATCTTCTACCCATGCACAGAGTGACCTCTTGTCAGCGGCTTGTGTGACCTCTGTGTCTGGTCATCTGAGAAGCAGAGTCCTGAAAACCTGGTGTAGAAGCTATAAGTTTAGCAAATCAGCAGCTTCTGCATGGGAGACAGAGACAGGGAGACAGAGAGAGTGAAGGGTCTGGGGTGGTAAGGACTGTATAAGCTTTAGGTTTTGTTGTAGCCCTGTACCCTGTGGTCCACAAACAGCCAGTAAGGGCAGCTCTGGCTGTCAGGAGAGCAGTAGTACTATAGTATTTTAATGTCTTCACAGTATCAGTTCAGGCTTTAGGTTATTAACTGCAATTTCCCATAGCTACTTACACTCTTACAGCTTAAAAGCAATGTATGTCTTCATGCAAAGTCATTATTTATATGGGCTGCTGTTGTCCCAGAAATATGTCAGTGTTTTTTTGGTATAAAACTTTAATTCAATTGTCTTTATCATTTTTCTTATTTTAATATACAAGTACTTATCTATCATTCTTTGATGCTAAAAGTTCATATATATGCACACAAAGAAAACCCACTACAGTTTATATAATAGTAATAGAACTACACTATACATTAATCCACATTTTTTTTAAATTAAATTCCATCTGTTATAGTGTGAAAACCAAAAATTAAAGAACTATTTGTTGTTTGAGTGGAATTCTAGTTGGCCGCACATCTACATTCCAGCCTTTTTTTTTATCAGGAAAAAAAACGAAGCTGTACACCCAGGCGCATACATTGTAAACGCTGCTGTCAGGCGGTGCACTTTGTGAGAGTTCTTCCTTGCTGTAAGTGGTACGACCAGTTGTATGAATAATTGAAGGACATGTTCTGTAGTCTTTGGATTTTAAATCCCAAGTCTTTGGAGGAACTAAATGGCAGAAGACTGATGTAAATCATTCAGAAGCTGCTTTTATTCACTTGACGCAGGTCACTGTCCTGAAAAGGTGGTATGTACAGCATGAACTAGCCTCTTTCCTGCTTTCTCTGTCCTCTGGAAAAGTCCAGCGGACCCCTAGGGATGTGGAAAACAAACAAAATCCCCTTTTGCAGTAGTTTCTTTTATTATTTTCAAATTTTAAGTGAAATTCCAATCTGTATAATTTGTTTTAAGTCTTTTTTTTTATATCCCTTTCGATCACAAATTTGTAATTTTTAGAAAATAATAATAAAAAAAAGTTTCTGTGAACTCTACGGAGTTCGAGAAGTTGCCCTGCCATAACTGGAAAAAAAAAAAAAGAAACATATATGCATTATAAAATAGATACATGGATAGGAAACTTAACATGATACAATTGTGCACACAGTGACTTACAGCAGAATTGGAGAGCAAAATGGTCCACAAAGCCATACCTTGAAACCTTTACAAATCTGTCAGATTTACAAATTCCATGTCTCTGTTTAAAGTGCTGGAAAAAATATAACGGCCAAAAGCAGGTACTGTTGGCTATTTCACGTTGATCTGTTTACCTTGATGTGTAATTACATCTCCAAGATTGAACAGATCTGTGACATCAACTCTGTAGCTGTAAGGGGTTTCCCAATTTGGCTGAACTACAGCTATTGTTTCGATAATCAGATAGCCCCCTTTGGCCTCAAGGGTCTATTCCTCTGAGTGGGGAAAATAATGAGCCATTAAATAGTGTCATTATGGTTGAGACAGCATTTGATAGCTTGGATCAACTGCTACTGGGAGGTTTTAGTAGATCATACGATTGGGCTGTACTAAATGTGAAAGAATAAAAGAATATAGTGAGGCTCATACAGCTAATCCCTATAGCTCCCATCTATATTTAATTTCATCCATTTCATCTACATGGTGGGTCAGTAAATGGTATTGTACCCACCTTATTTCTGTAATATAATTGAATACCTTGTGTGTAGGCGCTCTCTTATATACTATGCACAGGTGTACACAGGATAAGATGAACTAGAATATTGGCAAATACTTCACTCTGATTGGTTGATTTCTGGTATGTGATTTATAATTGTTATAAGAGATGTCATGTTGTCCAGTTTGGTTTCTGGCTGCCATGAAAAATTGCATATAATAAGAGACACACTATGTATTAATTTATTAATAATCAGAAAAAAAAGATTGTACTCAGGAACGACTATTACATAAGTATTTTTTACCTTTGAATTGTTTTCTATGTTCCATGTTCAAGATGTACGCATACATTTGTTTTCTCTCTTTTTATTTTGTGAATCATAGCTGATAAAAAAAAAAAAACATACACTGACATTTTCTTTTCACTGTTACCTCATATAATTATTATTCTTTGATTAATTATATATAAACCCTGGGACTGTCAAGATGAAGAATAGGGTACAAAACACATGCTAAGTTGAAGGCTCTTTGTCAGTGCCTAGCTTTGAATGGTGATTCAAGTATTTTAAAGCTGTTTGTTCTGCTGCTACCCAGCCTACTCCTTAGTCGTGTGACAGTGCTGACTAGAAAACATGTCTCTGTGAGGAAACTCCGGGGAGACAATCTACATCAATCAAGCTCTACAACGTTCTGTAAGGGCACTGAGATACATTCCTTTCGACAAATATATGCTAATATTATAAAGCATGCAAGGTTTTCAGGTAGGAAATATGCCTAGTTCATAGATTGGTTAATCGACAAACCTATTACCGGCAAGTTCCCATTAACCTATAGGTATATAAACCTATTTCGCAAACTCAGTCTTGCCTTGCTTTCAAATCTAGTGTCAGCACTGATGTGGTCAAGAGGATTATGTAAGAACAGTTTGGTTTCTTGTACTCACCTGTATAATAGATCCCATCACAAAGGCTCAGCATCAGTACCAGATCTGCTAGAAAACCATCAGAAAATTGTCAAGAAATCGAGTAAACAAGACTGGATTTATTAAAAGGGAATATAATCTTATTCACCGTCTTACATGATAATTAAATACATTGAGGAATACAATAAGAAAGTTAGTTTTGGTTTTTTAGCTTCGATGCCTGTTGTTGGCAAAGTGTGGACAACATTATATAAATGTAATGATATAACTCACTTTGATCAATGTCCTGTCCTGTCAATGCCCATTCTTCCACCCACCCTGTTGTGTTAACACAGCCTTCTCTTCTCTCCCTCAGAGACCTGATGCCCAAAACCCTGGAGGGTCAGATCACCATGGAGAAGACCCCCAGCTACTTTGTGACCAGGGAGACCCCAGCCCGGATCAGTGCAATGTCCCGGGAAACCAAGCTGATCGTGGTGGTTCGGGACCCTGTCACCAGGGCCATCTCCGACTACACGCAGACTTTATCCAAAAAGCCCGACATTCCCACCTTCGAGAGCCTGACCTTCAGAAACAGGACTACCGGGCTCATTGACACTTCCTGGAGTGCCATCCAGATCGGCATCTACGCCAAGCACCTGGAGAACTGGCTCCAGTACTTCCCCATGAGCCAGATCCTCTTCGTGAGCGGGGAGCGGCTGATCAGTGACCCGGCCGGAGAGCTGGGAAGGGTCCAGGACTTCCTGGGCCTCAAGAGGATCATCACGGACAAACACTTCTACTTTAACCAGACCAAGGGCTTCCCGTGCTTAAAGAAGGCGGAGGGCAGCAGCAAGCCCCACTGCCTGGGCAAAACGAAAGGCAGGACCCATCCCAACATAAACCCAGAGGTGGTGCAGAGGCTCAGAGACTTCTACAGGCCTTTTAACATGAAGTTCTACCAGATGACCGGCCACTTGTTTGGGTGGGACGACTGAACGGACGATTTAAACGCCAGCATAGACAATGAGGATATATGTGATGTAATGGAGCACTCTTTGATGGTATCAATGCTGGGGTTACAGTACTTAGTTCCCTTGGGATGTGTTGGTTTCTAATTGGTTTCCCCTAGCTGAGCCAGGAATATTAAGGTTAGAACAAAATACAGTTGATTTTCCACAGAAACAATGTTCTCAGGGGGAGATTACCAAAAGAACTCAATAGCCTTGGAAAGCACTACAGGCCATAATATAAAGCATTATCCTCAAAACGTATATGAATATATTGCACTTACTGGTATGCAAATTCTGTACAGCCCTCAATATTTAGACTTTACAAGTGAAAGCTCATGTAGAGTAAACTGACTGAAACACTGGCCTTCAAATTATTCATGTGCTGAGCAAAGATAATGCAGTAATGCCATTAATACTATACTGTTTTAATATAGTATTTATTGCATGGTAAACAGAGGCAGGTTGGACTGAATGTACCATGTTTATTCCTTTCAAATTCTCCAAGAATGGGTTCTCAAATGATCATATCTTAAGAAACAAAGTTGCATACCTGATATGTGTTTGAAAAGAATAAATGATGTATGTTATATTCTTATATAATGTTGTCCTCGGCTCTTATAAAGGTTCCCTGTTCTGTACAATTTGTTTTTTATAACAAAAAACAGGAGAAAAAAAACAATTATTTTTGTGGTGTTTACATAACCTTGGTTCTTTTGCCATATATACAGAATACTTTAACTTGTGGTGCTATTTTCTATATATTATACTGTAATTATGTTTTTCCTTAATTTAAGAGTTTTAAAAGAGAGCACATGTTTAATAAAAAAAAGAACGGGTATTTATTCAGCACTTTGTCTCCATGTGTTTTTTTTTCAAGTGTCCTAAAAGGGATCATTTATATAGGCTACATGTTCCTAATATTCCATTTGTGTTTGTGTAACCTGTTTAATATCCTACTGTGTGTGTTCTGAATAATTCTCTATTGTCCAACAAATCACAGAAGCAAGCAGCCTGCTTAACCTATTTTTCTTGAGTAGGCCCTTTGTTTTTTATTTCTTAGTTTTTTTTAAGGGTGGCTGCAAAATCTTCATATAGGAGACTCCTGTATAATTTATAAACTACAGCCTCTTGATGGCTCAGCAAAATCCTATAATGAAAACTGTATTGTGTACTGCTGTTCATGGAACTCATTACAGTGTAGACTGCATTTCATTATATACTGAAACAGTGAAGTTTACCCGTCAGAGCCAAGCACTCAGATACACGATTAACCACCGAATCACTGTGTGTCCTTGGAGTAAGTCACTTCCCAGCTGTGAAATGGTACAAAAAAACCCATCTTAGTTAGACTGGTAGCTTACATTTTTTCAGTTAAAAACATGTTGTCTAATATTACCACAGTTTAGGTGAAATGTAATCTCCGGCGCTGGGTAACCACCTGTAACAGAGCTAAAACTAAGTTGTTACAGAGAGAATGTGGTTAAGGACTTGTGGACCAACACCCGGCCAATTATTACAAAAATATTCAACAGCGTGACTACAAGAAACTTCATTCTCGTAACACTGCACTTTGATTGAGCAATCCATTTTTTTATTTTGGTTTTCGGTTTTAATAAACTCGACTTCAAGATTCGATAATAATAATAATAATAATAATAATAATAATAATAATAATAATAATAATAATAATAATATAAAGCAGATCATTTCTTTCTCAGTAAAGACCCTTCTCAAAGTTGAAAGGCAATTCCTGTTGATGAGTGACTAATGTAAGCAGGGCAAGCCTCTGAGTGCTGCTTTAATATACTGAGATTAGAAAAGAATTTGAGGCGTTTTTTTTGTTTTTTTTTAAATCCTTTAACGTATCAATAACAACGGGCTGCGGGATTTATGGTAATCCGGCTTTTATCACTGAATTTAGGTCCTCTTGTCCGGACAGATCCCAGTTAGCAGAAAAAACTGAAAATAAGCCCAATCCTTTGCAATAGATTAATTCTCCTTATTCTACAATTCATACACTGGGTGCTGTGCATTTGCATGTTTTGATCAGTTTAAGCTCAAGTTAAACACCTTTAGTTCACACACATCTTCATGTGGGATACCTGTAGGATCAAGGAGTTTAGCAGGGCGTGACGGCCAATGCTGTGGATTCCATTGCTACAGAGGTTCACAGTGGATGAGGCAAAGGCCTCAACCCATATCCTCTGTCATGTCAGGTACACAGCATGGGTCATAACAGTTCGGCTGCCAAGAAACAATAATTCACATCTTAAACTTTAGAAAAGAAGCACAGCAGCACGGCCAAGGAAAGAAACACAATTTTATTTGCTATAGTTAGTTGCTATAGAGTCATTCAAATGTACATTACAGCACAGTGGGAAATAGAGCCCAGTATACAGTATCTCCACACACCTAATACATTTCAAAGCAGTGGACAGACTGCAGACAGACTCTCATTAGGATCTTTTACTAACGCGCCATGGGGATTATTGGACTCTAGGTCAAAGGGTGTAATGAGCTCAAGTGGCCCTAGCTCACATTGTATTGGATCTCTGCAAAGACCACTTAATCCTTGTAACTGTCCATGAAAACGTCCAGAAAAAAAGCACTTAAACTCAAAGTAACAAACAAGTAACTACATGCTGTGCTGTACATTTCATTATGATTTACATTTAATCTGATTAGTGCCATGGCAACCATAAACATGTGGAAACCACATTCTAATATTATGAAAAATTATTCAGTATGTTTTTGCCTTGAAGTCACTGTGCACTGACTAGCCCACGCAGACACAAGGCTGCCAAAATTGAAAGGGAACAAAAAGTGTGTGTTGTTAATTTGTCAATTGCTGCTGTTACATGGTCAGAAATGGGCCGGCCTTCAATCTGTAAAGGGGCCTAATGTAATGCCTAAAAAGCCCAAAGGCAATGTTTTTTATGTACAGTATTTTAGCCAGACGTGGCAAAAGGTTGTGTTACCCACACACATCGCCTCAGAGCAGCGAGACCCGAAACAGGTGAATTGTCAACTGAAGAACCTGACACTTTCTTCTAACGTTCCGCTTTAGCCAAATCAGTTTGACGTTTGAAACAGAAAAGGTCATTTTTTCAACATGGAGGTCAGGGTGCGCAGGAAAGCAAAAACTGAAACAAGAAACAAGAAAGTCACCCGAGACGGGATTCTTTCCAAACACAGAAATGGTTCTGCTTTACAGTCCATCCTAAAAAAAATGGGAGAACAGCCCCTCTTTAACCTGGTTCTACTTTGTAATGTCATCTGATGAAAGCCTTATTCATGGAAAGCTGAGATTTGTCTTCCCTCAGATGAAAAGCAGCGTGACAGGAGTCTAAACATATACGAACCCAAAGGCCTGGTGTAAGCAAACCCGTGGGATGTGTAGGGTACTCTCTCTGTGTGGCTCAATTACCAGTCTGGGCTTCAAAGTTGGTGAGCATAAAGCCTGGCCTAACAGAACCCTTTTATAAAGCAAATGATTTTGTTTAGCCTGGAAGCCATTATTAATATTAATTTTGTATCATATAGGGATACCCAAAATATCCTGATATTGCTACATATTATAATAAATTGTTCTCATCTAGAGGCACTCGCTTTAGTATCTCATTTTCTTTTATTTTTAAAAGTTTTATGAATTAGATACCGTAATTTTCTATAAAATGAGCTTTGATGCATTCCACGCACCCCTCTTGATCATCCTCAATTACATGTAAATGGGTGCGTGTTACACTCTAAAAGCTACGGTAACGTCGTTCAAAATTGGTTTTAGCTAGTATCAGTATCAGCGGTTATTAAATGTTCCATTCTGTTGCTTGCGTTTGTACCACCTTGCATTGAGATTGTTAAATCTTGCATACAAAACCCAAGGATTACATTTTATTTATTATAGAAGCCCAGCGATGTTCTAGCGAACTATACATGCGCTGGATGGGCTAAGACTTTCATCTTTATATCACCGCCAGAAGGCTGGCCTGGTCAGTACTTGGTTGACCTCCAAGGACAATCAGCAGCTTTAAGAGTGGTGTTGGCAGCTTAGCAAGGATCAATATTCTTTCTGAGTTCAATCAATGTCCCCAGAAAGGTATTTAAGGAGCCCTGTGCTGCTCAATGAGACTTATTAAGGAGGTGACTTGCAAATTCGTATCTGTTTCTAAAATCCCCTAAATTCCTTACAACATCTTCCCTGTAAAGAAGATGTTGTAAGATGCTGCATGATGTTGAATCCCAGTAGATCTATCCAGCATCTTCAGAATCTTCAGACATGATTTACTGAACAGGAAAAGAGTTTAACGGAATGATGGCTCACGAGAAGCCTGCTGTGATTGAGCAGTGCCAGCTGTTCTGGCTTGGCTTTGCTGTGCTGTTGTGTTTGCTGACATTATTATGTTGCCTGGCAAGCAAATGCAAAACTAAATCATTGATTGGTTGTGATTAAAAATGTGGCATTATTAATGCTCAAAAACACTACAGCAACAGACAATATTATCATACAGCTTAATAACGTTTTACATAGACTCCACCCATTAAGAGAAATTCACAAAGCTCTCATTAGCATGGAAAACATCCATTAAAGTTGCAATATTAAACAAACGATTTTAGTGAAATGTGCGTGTGTTTTTCTCTTTTAGGAAAAAAATGGTGCTGCTAACATTTTCCCAATCACATGTTGTCTTTAAGAATTCTATTTTAAGTCTTATGTTTTGGATTACTGTAGCATTAAACTGTTCAGAGGCACAACATGATGAATTGAAGTACAATGTTGCTAACCTTTCTGTGTGGAGACTGGGTGTAGTTTAAAAAAAATAAATGTAGTAAAACATGGTAAGTATAAATTACAAAGAAAAAGAAAAAAAGTAAGACTTCCACTGACATTTAGCTGAAGTTTTCTCTTCCTGCCGCCTCTCGGAGTAAGGCCAAGCCGGCAATCACAGCATGCTTCAGAACCACGCACTAATAGGATTTAGATAAATGAGTTCTTACCGTAATGAAATTAGAGAGCTGTCTCATTTAAACGAAAAATGAGTTCAAGCCTCAGAAACAAATAGCTTTAAATAAATAATCAACCATTTTTCTCATTCAATGCACAGTTTCTATTTGGCTCATAAATAAACGATGAGCCCTGTGTTTACCTATTGCCCATTACAGTCCCGCAGCCGAGACAAGCACTCTTTAGTACGTGCACCAGAATCATTATTGCATTTTCTTTTATTACGTTATTAAATAGAATATATTAGGACTGGAAAAAACTAGTACTTAAAGACTCCAATATTGGCACCATTACCCCTTTAAAACGAGCCTAGCAAAGTAAAGCATAGTGAAATTGTGGTGAAGTATGGACAAGCATGGTAAACAAAAAAGAGTGGTAAATCTGTCAATGTAGTTAATATTGTAGGTGAGCAATACCCTATCCACACTACCTAATTAATAAACATTGAAACCACAAGATTGCTATTCACTTCATTCACAGTCACGTTTTCAAAACTTGCTGATCGCACACAATGTGCATTAGGTGGCACTAAATAAAACAGATAACCCATACATTGTCTTGATGGCAAACTTGCAATGCTGTATTTAAGGAAACATCTTGTTTTAAAGGATACATTGTTGTTTCTTATTACAACACATAGCTATTTGAAAATCTTCTGTCACCGTTTTTGTTCATGTATAGTATTTACTGTATAAACGACAGGCCTCCCATAGATAGCTGCTGTCGGCAAAAGCATCATCAGTATCCTTCTTGGGATCCCACACTGTCAAATTCAATTACTGCTGGAAGTAACAAGCAATAATTACACACTTCAGGGTCAACTAGGCATGAGCAAGCAATAAAGAGGTGTATTCATAACTGATGCAGTCAGAATGTAATACGGGTGTTCAGAGGGCCTTCATATGAGTGAGGCGCAATAGAGACAGAGTAATACAATGAATTTATTCATTGGCACTCCACCTCATGGGACCGTTACTGTGGACTACAGACTCATAATGTCCCATCGAGATGAGGCAGGGCTGGAGTTTGGGTTTGAAGAGTGCTCTTGGTGGGATGGAAATAATTAAACTACCTGTAGAGAGGTCTGTGACAAGGGTCACTTCCATATGCTACAGGATTATTTATTCCACTAACTTCACCCAATAACACTGAGCAGTGGAGGGAAACAGACAGATAGCAGAACAATGAAATTAGTCTTGTTAGTTAGAGTTCTGGTTTGTTTTGATGTTATTTTAAAAGGTAATTTTTTTTAATTCAGAGATGGGGACCAGTTTTGACAAAAACCTAATAAAGTGAAATTTATTTCTAAAAAAAATCCTGGTGCAGAAGTCTCACACATCATGTTCCAGTGGCATTATTTTTTTTTGGTTTTGTTTTGTTTAGGTGGGTGCTAAAGCCACCCAGTTTTCTAGGGTATTCTGGTTTTCTGCACGCAAAGGACATAAAACTAGGAAATCTCATGTGCTAGCACTGAAAATGGTTTAAAAAAACAATAATGCAACTACTACAGAGCCGCCATTTATCAAGCTTGAAATGTATAGACGTTCCCTCTTTGTACCCCCTTGTTCCCCTGGCAGCACCCCTGCCTGGGTGCAGTCTAATGCTTGGCGTGTTGGACAAAGAAAGAACCAAAAGCGAAGCATCAGACAGCAATAGATTTTGAAAGGGTTTACATTAAACATGCACCACTGTATACCAGCCTTTGCTGACATAAGCAATGTGATATTCAGTAAAAGGCCAGGTCCTGTCTATATAATGTCAGTTTCAGCTTTTTCATTAAGCTGCCTCGATTTTGTTGTTTCCTTTCATTTCTACAGAAAAGCATGTTTTGGGGAGGATTTTGAAACCCAAGGGCACAGACCCAAAAGCACTGTAATGGCCTTGACAGTTTTGAAGCACTTCAGATATCATGACTGCACGCCGTTTGCGGTCTTGAGCGCAGTTCCTTGTGGAGTGGTATCCATACACATTGCTGTAACCTTACTACACTTGGTCTTGCATAGTCACCTTTACCGTGTGCCCTGAAGAATTACACTACCACATTTCTTTATAAAGAAGCAATCCATTACTGAGATTGTACCTATCATTGCTCCTACATAATATCAGGTCAAAATAAACTTCAAAATTGACCTCACAAGATATTTTGGAAGATGATCCTATTAGATATAGATCCTATTTCCCAAGCCAGCTGGCTGCCTAATCCCACCAGGGTCATTGTCAGGACTTCTGCATATGTGAGCAGGAGCCCCTGGCTGTGCCTGATTACTGCCACCTGATATACTGTACGTAAAATAAAAAAGGGGGATTCCTTTGTATTCCAAACCCATGTACTGTACAGAGTTTGAAGTGGAAAGGTCAAGGTAAAAGTTGGTGAGTCCCAGTGAATCCCACTGAATGTGCAGCCAAAATGTATATGCATTGCCTCCAATCAAATAAAGTAATCGTCAATTTAGGAAACATTTCTACTTACTCGTATCGATCCTATTTAAAGCCAGTGTGTGCTTATTCGTGATGGATTAGTGTTGGTGTTAGGGTAAAGTATGAATTGAATTCAATAGTAAATTCCATACGCTTAGTTAAACCTGGCCTAGCTAACTAGCCTGTCTGAATAACTGTTATTGTTCTGGTTGATGGCTCTGCTGCAAATCAGCAACTGGTGTGAAACTTACTTTCCATTCAAAGTCAGATTTTAGGTTCAAGAAGCCAATTTAGCAATATCGTTTTTTTTTAAAGCAGCATATTGACAGTCTGATACACAGTTTGGTTTGTGCTTCACATTGTTTGGTAGCCCTGTAATATAAGGGTTGGAGAACAATTTAGTCCATTGGTCTCCATAAAGAAAAGCACTGAATCAAAAGTAATAAATACATCACTAGCTCAAATAAAACTGACGCTGATTGATTCCTCAATTCAATGTTCCAGGAATACAACATCCGACTTTAAAAAATAAGGAAAAATGAAGCATATTTAAAATAATACTTCATCCTTTAAATAAAAGACTGTTGGGGAAATAACGTTCGGAACATCTTTAACCCAGTTTATATAGTGACCTTCCGTAATGACCAGAAAACTGAGTTTAAAATCAGCCCTCTTAACCTCCTCGCAGACAATCCGGCACAAGGGACAATGGTCTCTTTAAAAGACACATGGCAGATTCATGTTCTATTTGAGGCTCCTGGGATGAAATATTTGTCTGTGTGGACTGGTGGCCCTTTAACATTCAGTTTCTTAATTGGCTAACACAATTTGACTTTTCTGTTAAATTGTGCGTGTTCGGACTGGTTACCATGTTTTTTTTTTTTTTTTCTGAATATACCACTACAGCACAAGGTTTGTTAACTACATTAACTGGTTTGGATGGTGGAGCAATTCTTTACTCTTCCAAGTAGTAGCTCCCCCTACGAACAGCTGTGTTACAAGCAGGGAGCTGCTGTATATCCGTGGGAGTCCTTGTGAAGCTGAGAGAAGTCATTAGAGCTGTTTTGTTTTGTAGGTTTATCAAAATAAGTCATTTAAGGTTGCCTGTTGAGTGGCGATATCCAAAAGTCATGAGAAAAAGCTTGCAAACACAACACTTATTGTTTGCCTACTTGTCAAACCTCATAAAATATCAGTCCCTGGATATGTTCAGATTGTGATCTAGTGGTGACAGTCCATGCTTTGGAAATAAAACAGGCTGAAATTAATATTCAGAGGCAGTGGAATAATGCATTTCTGTTGCCATCTTGAGCATATCATGGAAAGCAATATCCATAATAGCTGCCAGCGTGAGCTGTAGAACAGGGGGGAAAAGTGAAATGAAATTCAGCAGACATTTTGCTCCTGCATCCTGTTACTGTACTGTGCATCGTCTAAATCTGCTTTTACTGGCAAATCAGGTGAGGTCATGGAAATTATGCAAACACGTCTCTCTCTTTCTCTTTTCATCAGCAAGGGTAGTGGGTGAAAAAAAGGTAAAATCCCTTGTGTCATAGACATTACAGCCATTAAAAGCAGAGTACACAAATACAATACATTATCAGTAACACTTAACAAAAAGTCGCTGCAATTTAAATGTATTTATAATTATGATATGATTTCTTCTTCTATTCCAATAAAGTAAATACAAACGTGTGATAAAATCCACACATATTCATGAACAGTCTTTGCGCAAGTCAGTCTCTACTGTACATGACCTTGGTAAAACCCTAACCTCAACCGATTGATAAAACCGACAAGAACTCATTGGAATATGCATTCAATGACTTTTGTTTCAGGTTTTTTTTCTCAGTGTTTGTGTTACTGTAGAAACCTCTAAAGAAAGAATATTGCAAAGCCATAACCTGGTTAAACTGTGGAACATTAGCATTGCTTGAGAAAAAATCCAGTTATTTTCCGTATACTGTAAATACATACAGAAGACCACTACTTTTTATTTTCTTAATAATTTATTTAACATACAGCACAATGCCTTTTGAACAAGATCAACATCCCATTATAACCCCAAAAATGCGCTTGGCAGCAACTAGTGCGTTTTTTGTTTCTTTTCTTTTACCCGCTAATGTAATGAACATTGTCTTTGAGATCCACAGAGCGTTTCTGGATTGAAACATGTGTCTTGATGTTCACGGTATTAACAATTTAGCAACAGATGCCTAGAGCTGTTTAAATTGCTTCAGAAATTAATTTGGGCATTTAACTGCCTATGTAAAGGAAGCTTAATGAAGTGTGTAAGTTTAAAAAAAAAACTATCAAATAATCAACAGCTGTTGACTTCTTTGGAGGGCAATCAATACTGATATTGAAAAATAAAAGTAAGTACAGGATGTTTGTAGTACTAAAAAGAAACTTAGTGATAACACTAGGAAAAGGTTTTAATGGGAAGTCTTTTTTCTGTGACTTTAACAGCAATTAACCCAGTAATGCCCATTTCGATATCACATATGATACAATGCCTATCCACCCCTAAATCCAGCTTTTTCATATGCAGTACACTGTTGTCGGAGGGGGGGAAGGGGGGGAGTGTATTTTGTTAGTGAAAAGGAATCTAGTTGCATAAATAAAGTAGCTTTTCTCATTTCTCATTACAAGACTCAAATATTTTAAACACTCTCCATTATGGGTCTCTTATTACACTAATAACAAACTAATTACACATATGGTTGTATAGTTACAATAACATGCTGAGTTACAAAATGGAGAAAGCGTCTTGATACTCTTAGCTGTTAATTTCAATCCGTAAAGAACAGCTCTAAATTGGAAGGTTGAATAGTTCTGCATTGCCCGCTGATGAAAAGGGAAGCAAACAAGCAGGCTGGATTGTATGCACACTGCCATATGGTAGACATGCCCCAATAATCCGCTCTCCCATGTCGTGCGATCTGTGTGGAGGTTTTCAATGGGGGAGACATGCAACTTAAACCACCAACACTGAAAAAATAATCATCTGCGTATAATCCAAATCCCTTGGGACTTTATGCTTGGTAAACTACTGTACTTGCAGGTACTGTAGGTTTCAAGTAAGCATTGTCAAGGATACATAGGCCTGCCCTTGAAGTTTTGTGAATACAGACAGTTCTTTTTAAGGATGTACGTCTGTTTCTTTAATACACCTTGCTGATCTTTTTCTTCCTACTGTTTTATGCCTGCTATTTGACCAGTATATCTCAGGTACAGTACTTTATCTTACCTTCAACACAGGGAGTTATGATAAAGGTAAATATAATCACATTATGCACAGTAGTACAGTAACTCATACCAGGGACTGGGTTAATTATGCAAAGTGTATTCAGCAGTGCAGCTTCTATTTTCGCTCAGGGGACACATGGTAATCTCTGAAGTATGCAAGATAATTTCCATAAAGGCCCTGCTCCCATGCTAAAACATTGCAAAGAGAAAACACCAATCTAGAATAGCCTTACTAGCATTAATGTGCCCTACAAAGCACTTGCACCCCCCACCACGTTAACAAACCATAGCATTACGAGCAATGGGAATGCATGTAAAGAATTTGGTAGCACTTCAGATTACAGGCTACGGCTGTGGGATTACATTGCAATGTCCGTGCAGTTACCAATTACTACTGCTCTTGCACAGTAGCTACTGTGTAATTGCATGGAAATAGCCTTGTAATCAACAGTGTGTTACCTGATGTATTTAGATGGTATCAGCCTGGCACATACCATTTCCATGTAATGACACTACTAGTTACCAATAGTAAAATGGTTTCCTCGCTTTTCCTAAACTGCAAACAGTTATCAGTGCACTGATGAAGGCACAAGCTGAGACTTCTGATTTAAAAGACTGCTTTCAGATTTTTTTTTTTTTTTTTTTTTTGACAGAGTACAGTATCATCTGGAAAATTCACCTCCCACAATGACAATTCCATCCAATCCTTGACTTTCCTTGAGGGGTGTCCTCAGCCGTGTCAATTAGTGCTGATCATTAAAGTGTGCTTTGTGGTTGTGGAGCAACCTCCATAACTCATTTCACACAAGCTCCAGACAGCCACCAGAGGAAATTGACTTGTGGTCGCTGCTGGTCTGGACTGGAATTGAACTGGTGACCTAGAGGTGAAAGGCTCCATACAGTAACCCATTTCCAGGCTATCAGCCTCCTAGCTCCAGGCTTTTATGAATCTGAAAAAAGGGGGTTCCATTTTCACAAAACATTTGTCTATCTGTATGCTGTGCTTTCAGTAGTTCAGGACTACACCCCTAAGTGAAAGATAATTATATGCATGAATTGATTGTGCAAGTTACATTTAAACTTTGCCTCAAATCAGGCTATGGGCTGATCATTGCATAATTTCAAACCCCTCCCTCTTTGTTCTGGGCAATACTTTAGACCAAGGGGTAGCTGCCTAGGTGGTTGGTTGCAACTGAACACACATGCAACGAAAGGAATGCAGCCGAGTTGTATTTATAGGCTTCTGGTTTACTGGAAAATACATGTTTTGTGTGTGGGCTCCCTCTGTTTCAGAACAGCGCAGCATGCTTTTTAAATGCCTGTAACAGACATTGCTCTTTGCCAGCCGAGTAATGAGTTGATTTCATGCTTTGGTAGAATTTGAGATTGTTCATGTGGTGCTAAGACAGCATGCTTTATGTGGCAAATGTGATAAAAATAAATAAAATATTACATCTGTGTTTCCTGCAAAGAATCATACGTGTGTGTGTGTGTGTGTGTGTGTGGCTGGGGTCTCCTTAGAAAAACAATGGTAGCTCGTGGTAGTGTGCTAACCACATGTCAGGGGAATGAAGAAGCACTCAAGATATTACAGCTATGGCAGGTATTTGGCATGAACAACAGAGCATTGGATTAGCTTGCTGATGGAATTTAAATTCCCAATTTCACTAGCAGCAAATTGGGGAAACAATTAGGAATATATACTGTATATTTGTGTGTGTGTGTGTGTGTGTGTACTGTAGCAAGACAAAAGAGCCAAAGTTTAGCAGGACAGTTGATTTGTGCCAATACTTCATACTGGGGAGGTGAACAGCGCCCCCTATAGATAAAGCCAGTGAAGGCAGAGAGTTCAAAGCATGATTATATCAGGGAGCCACACAGGAATGACACACAGGTAGAAATTAGATTAAAAGAGGCAATATAGAATTGCGGAAACTACAGTGGGAGTTTATTCAATTACAAATGACATTCTCATTGGAATAACAGAACAGTACTATTTATTATTTTAATTAATTGACCATCTAACCTTCCCACTGTACATCTGCATTTTATTATCCTGTTTTTTCGATTTCATAGCGGGTTCATGTTTTGAAGAGCCCTGTTCAAATAAACGTTGTTTGTCTGTGTTCCTACATGAAGTGGCTTTCAGAATCTAATTAAAATGCATGTGCAGCAGGGCTGTGCTTCATGTCTGAGTTGACAGTAGCATTCAGTGAACCACAGTCCATACTGGTACTTGTGAGAGCCTGTAATAACCACGGCAGCTTTTCATTACCAGCTGAACAGTGTTTGCCCAGTGGTGTACCCAAACAGAAGTCCTCCAATACCACTGATGCAATGGGGGAGCATTCATCAGGGTTGTAGCATTCTGCAGTTAAGGGACATGAATAAAATATCAACATGATTGAAAGTATACTTTAGGGTAGATATGTGGGCAGGAGACAGCACCGGTAAGGAACTCGTTCCTTGGCTTACAAGCTGTCACAGTAACTGCTCTCAATGGGTAATGATGTAATGTAATCCAGATTCTTCACAGTGTGTCCTTACCGCCAAAACAGAGCACCTGAATCTTTCGATCTGCAAATTTGACTACACCACAGGAAAATCAGATAGCGAAGACACAGCATGCAAATTAAAGCCATCCATCACTGGAAGTCAGCCAGGTGGGATCTGAGATATTTGACAGTAAAATATGGTGACTGAGGAGCGATAAATGATCTGAGGATTGTTTATACTCTTGTATTGATATCCAACAACAGCAGTAAAATTCTGCTAGTGTCAGACACCCTTGCTTCCTATAGTAAAACCACAAGCTCAGTACCCAGTGCCTGAAATGTAAAACGCTTATATATTTAGATTATCATTTCCATCTCGGGTTTCACGTGCAATGTTTACAGTCAGCTTTAATGAATACAAATATCAGGAATTAAAAAATATATAGATCTAGTATACAGTAAACCGTTTCAGAAGTCCCTGCAAAACAGGCAACACACTCTACTGAAATGCATACCTTGCAGTATACAATGGACTGTAATAATCCACAATGTAGATTCCTTTTAATAACACAAACAACAAATAAGTAATGAGAGTAGAAAGAAAAGCCAATTCCTTTATTTAGAAAAGCAGTGTATCACACAACACTGCTTGTTACAGACTAAAAAGAAACAAGCCCACATCTTCAGCAGAATAAAGGTTAAGCTCACATTTATGGTTTAGCATTTCACAGAGCAATTTTTCATCCTGTACATCAGCTATGATGACTCTGAAAGGCATTTAGACTGAAACCAGGGAAATTTAAGAAACCTCAAATGTTGACATTAATTTAGCCACAGAGGGATATTCTATCTTAACAGGGGACATTATTTCAAAAACAGAACAGTTAGTGTTTATTTTTATTAAAAGGGAGAGTGAGTCCTATAAAAGTCTAAAAGTTCTTACAGATGAGGTCCTTTTGCAAGCCGATTGATCACAAAGCCTTGATCTAGCCATATCTCCAAACCACATATTATTGCAATGGCAGCAGCCACAGTCAGTTACATCACCGGTAAAATGGATCACAAGCTGACTCCTGGTAATTTCCTCCTGTTTGTTTGCGGAGCTCTGAAACAAGTCAGGCTGAGTTCATTTTAATGAACGACTGGGGATAAAAACTGAGAAAAGAATTCAATACAGTGGGCTGTCATCAGGCTAGTGTTAAATTATTAATGTCATACTTATTCAACTTGACCTGTGCAATCTCTTAATAACTTGGCACCGACTTCTTCTGTAGTAATAATACAAAAACATAACATCGGTATCTTGTTACTTGCGCTACCTTCTGTTTCTATTTTTGAGAATCTCCTTTAAGTATGCATATTCTTTCAAATGAAAGATTTTTTTTCACATTGTGTGTGCGTTGTAGAGTTCCACATGTTGGAAGCCAGTGCTGTAGTACTAATGAGCACCGTCTGTATGTTAGCTGTGGTTTCAGGATTAATACATTTTAAGAAGGCCTTCAGGCCCCCTGACTGTGGTAATCAGCTAATTGAGTGACTGTGTGTGTAGTGATGGGAAGATGTCTCTCTGGAATACGGTGTTCTTTTTAGTTTTTAACTTGCAGAATGCGGTGTTTTCTGCTCTGCGTGTGTGGAACTAGGTAGCAAGGGGATGCAAACAGAGACAGTCAGCATACACAGCCAATGTTGGCCACAGCCAATACAATTAGAACATTACTTATTGGAACTGAAGGCAGACAAGGATTTGAGAAGCAAAAACATGTGAATCTAACCTCGCAAATGAGTGTAATATGACTCCTATATTATGTCTCACATTTGACAGTTTTGAAAACATTGCATTTTTAACTTTGAAGGTCAGAGGGCACACTCTGTCCAATCACAGGTCTTCCTGTTGGGAGTGACTGACAAGGAAAGAAAGTTGGTTAAAAGCAGTGACCTCATGTTGTGAAGTGCCCTAAAGTGGTGCACACACACTTTCAGGAAATCTGCAGAGTGGTATCTAATATTCTGACCACTGTGCTCACAAAATCAAACTTAAGCCAATAAATTTCACATCCTTTAGTGATGTTTATATGAAGATGTTAAGAAAGTTATTGCTTTTAGCCTATGGTAGATCTGTAGGTTTGGGCTTTTCTAGATTAAAGGAATGATAGCCAAAGACATTCTCAAGTTGACGCTTGCTGTTGGGAATTGCTATTCTGTGTCTAAAGAGGTCAGATGTTCAGAGCTTTAATTCATTTCAGTTTGTGATTTCTAATGACAATCTTTGGCAGGATCCCCACTTTATTGCCTGTTGACAAGTTGCTGTATTTTAAAGACCACTGCAGTACCGATAGGATCTGGTGGGCACTCATATACACTTGCTAACGATACCAGAGGAAGCAGCACACAGTGCACATTTCTTCCGGGGTCACGGAGAGGAAAGAATTAAAACGCATTGTCCCACTCCAACTTTATTTCCAAGGCAACCTGGGAACATCGCCTCAGCATTCTTTTCCAGCTTTCTCAGCCCTCTGTTGTTTTACCATTAACCCAGACCCCTACATTATTCTGCTAATGAGACTTAATGGAGCAGAAACAGACAGCAAGGTCTATTAAAGAAGGTCTCCAGCAAATGTGTTCACCTACATGGAGAAGCAGAGTAGCCATGCGGCACTGTTCTGTGTATCAATCCGAGGGGAGGTAACAAGGTGTCTGTGTGGGCGAGTGGGTGATTTTGTCAGGGTGTCTGCTTGTGAATTGTGTTTCTGTGATTGTGACTACCAGGGAAATCAGGGACAGGGGGCAGCCCTACTTATAGATCATGTGGTGCTGAACAACAAAACCAAGATCAAACGATCACAGTGATGTGCACACAATTTAAAACATGGAGCTTTATACTGTACTCCCTCTAATGGAAAAATCATTTTTAATTGTGAGGGGAACCTTAACAGCACTACAGTCGAGATTACTTTTTTTTTGTTTGTTTGCAATAAATGTCTGCCCTTATGTTATTTTTAAACTTATTTGAGGCTGTTTCCTATCACTCTGTGGCACCACCCAAAGAAATTACATAAAAATAAATGATCATTAAAGTGACACACTTCAAGAAAATGAAGCTTTCTAGCAAAGTATAAATGACAAATGCAGGAAAACTTAAGTGACCCCCCACCAGTGCACATTTTGACAGACTTCTCAAATCAGAGTTTTTTGCGGCTTAAATATTGCAAGCCACAGCTGATGAGGAAACTGGATAGCTGAGGCGGCTGTGTGGAAGACAGTTGGGTGGAAAGAGATTCATGCATGAGAGAGCCTAATGGTCTCATCATCTGTTTAACACTAACTACTATAATAACTTTAATAGAGTGTGTATACAGGTGGATGTATGTCGATAAAAAGTGGGACAGATTCTCAGATGTTTAACTCAAAGTTTTTATTGGCACTCGTTCTACTTTCTTAAAGAAACACACATTAGAATTATAAAACAAATCAAAATATAACACCAGACTACCTACAAACCCCTCATTTCAAATGCCTGTTTAGTTCTGGTTTGGTAGCTTTACTGGATTGGATTTTTCTTTCTTAAAAAATCATGCTCAGGACTTATTAAAGTAAAGAGCTTTCAAAATCTGATTACAATACAATGCCTTGTCATTTCTTTTCTTCACTTCTAAACTTCAAGTAGGTAGAAGTCAGAGCTGGGCTCTGTTTTGAAGGCAGAAGCACATTTTTGGAAAAGAATAAAACAATTGTAAAAAAAAAAAAAGGTATTAAACAAGCAGGATACAACTTTCTTAGTAACTACTAACGAAAGCCATGCAGTAAAAGTCTTGACAATACATCTGAAGAAGTAATAGTTGCTCAAGATCGTCTAACTCCTGATGAGACAAAGCTCATCAATGTGAGCTTTGTCTTTGTTCATAATACATGAATTCCTAAATGCATCTAATCATGCCTAATGGGGATATATAACATTATCCGCTAAGCACAGGACCTGTACACTTAGAAATGTAGAGACAGAGGCAAGGAGGGTGCTTTAATCTCCAGAGGGGCTTATTGCTACTTAGGTAGAGGCATTATTGACCCATTTGAGCTCAGTGAGAATGCAATAAGGTTTACTCTTGCTAATATACCTGCATGCTTTGAATTGTCAAGGAAGGTAAAAGTAATTTTCTAGAAAATAAATGGTTTGGGGGTTTACTGCAGTAAAGCAAATTCATCTTTAGGGTAAAGAGCAGACAAGCCTGGTAAATCTCTGATACAGTACATGGAGCCAAGCATAGTAAATGACGACCCAAGGGAAAGCAATGTGCACTTTTAAAATGTACCATAGTGGCAGGCTTTTAGAAGTGTCTGTTTCAGGGATATTTCAGTCTTGGCATTTCCAAGCTCAAGATGTGCTCTTGTAAATCCTTCATTATAATATTGTGTCAGTTTGAATTGCTCATTGGAACTCACACAGACACAGGAAGTCTCCATATATTCCCGTACCAACATGGTGATTTGAAGCAGATTTAGATTTTTCTTCACAAAAACATATCTTCTTCCAAATGAAATGTTTTGTTCAAGTAGAAACAAAAAATAAAAAATAAGACACACCCTGAGCCAGCTCCTCTGTAAAGCACAGAGTGTCTTCTGTTTCCAGTATTAACTGGGTTTGCTTTTACAGTACTGTACAGCAGATGGACACAAAGTGTGAGGGATCTGAACACTCAACATTAGGAAGGCTGGGGGCTCATTTTCACAGCTAATAAACATGTTTACTTACGTAGGAACACTTGAGTAGACAGGCAGATTTACTCAAATATGCAAACAGACTCGATGCAAATGTGGAGTAAGAACTATAGAACTCCTGACACGGTTTTGCGAATGTATTTTATGTAGAAAATTGCATTTCAATGAACCACAACCAACCTCTGACTCAGATTTGCTTGCAATCTGGTTGTTATTTCAACATGTTGAGGTGAGTGAGGTACATACAGTAAACGATGTCTGGCTTTTTTTAAATATTGAATGAATTGACCTGAAAACTACCCCTGCTTTCACCTCTGAATTGGTCATAAAAATGTGACCTCTTGACTGAAAAACGAATTGTTGTGGGTACTATCCTATACAAGACTGCCAGTGCCACATGTTTTCAAAAGCAGCTTCCTGGATGGGAAGGATCTCTGCAGACCGCCCTCCAGGATGTAGTCACGCTTGAGGATGCGGTCACGCTACAGAGAAGTTGAAATCCTTTGCGTTTTATGCTCTCTTTTCTTCTCCCCCACCTTGGATAGAAAATAGCAATGCTCTAAATGAATAACATTTATTTATTTAGGTACTAAAATATCAATATGCCAGTGTTGTAATTGGCTGTTGACTTCTAAAAGAACAAAAACACTGTGGCAAAATAGTGCTTTAAGAAACATATGACAAGCAGATCTAATCCTAGGATCAGCAACACAAATGTTTTCCCTCTGCAGCCTGAAGACTGCTTTAGCAGAGAATGTCTCAAGCTCTAAAGCCATGGTTTAGAAAACGAGTGTAGTAACATTTTTGCATATTTGAAAGAATTTTTTTTTAAGCCCAACCAGGTTGTAAAAAAAAAAATAATAATCAAATTATCTAAAGCATAATGCAGTGCAGATCCCTAGTTGAATAGACAGCCTTATAGACATAGCCCTCCCGTTATATTAAAATTAATTGACATACTGGCTAACAATATACAAGTTGCTTGCGATGAGCCTAATCCTGAAACGGAAATGCCAAAGGGGCGATACCTCACTTTTTTTTTTTTTTTTAATTAAAAAATCTAGACAGTGTTTTGGCTTATTAGTAAATGTGACCACTGTGGTAAATCCATGCTGTGAATGCTGCAGTGGAGAACAAGTCACAGCGCCCTCTGTGAGACTCAACAGGTTTTGCAGGGGAAATGCAGATCAGCCTCTAGCTGGTCACAATTGCATGTGGTCAGCATGCTTGTGGTACTGTGCAGTGGGAGGTTAGTGAGGGCTGAGATCCTGTCCAAGGGTTAACGTTGTTTGTTTGATATTCTTTTTCTTATGTCATTGTTTTGTTGACAGATTCATCCTTTTTATTTTTACTTCCGTGCACTCACTCAAATAGAACAGCAGAAATGTAGAAAATCTGATTTTTAAATCTGTAACCGTGCCTGAGCTGCAGTACGTGGCATCCCAGGAGAGCATCATCACAATAATTAATCTGCAACACCAGAACAGCACTGGGAGACCCTAATTAGATGGTCAGTCTATTGTAAAACAGTGACAGCCCTGTGTATTGAACAGACCTGACTGAGGATTGCACACCTCTCGTGTCTCATCAGTCTCTTGTGCAACACCACATTACAAGTTTAAAGTTGCTCACATAGCTGTAATTTTCTAACATTCCATAGCTAATAAGAGAGGTCTCCACCTGTGGGCTGTAATGTTAATCTCCTGGCCTCTATGTATTCATTAAGTCTGATGCTTCTTGTGACGGTAAGCACACTTCAAAATGCCCAGAGCTATTTCTAGCATGTTCTCCAGGGTGATGTCTAGAAGGAGGCTTGAATTGGAGCAAGACTCCTCCAACCCAACAATGGTGTAACGAGCCCAGAAAAATATTGAGAATTGTTTTCATAGGGGCTAATAAAAAAAACGAAGCTCCTTTTTAGTTTAACAGCTTTTTTTTAGAGTTATGCTCTTTGGCCACCGTTCAATTGTCACACAGAGAGGACCAAACATCCTCTTCCCAGTGTGAGCACAAAGTACCCCGACATCAAAGGATGAGGAGTGTGTTTTTTTAAAAGAGCACCCGGGTCTTTTTTTTTATTGCATTGTTAAAACGTTAAATACATGTGTGTTCAAATAGAAACGCGATGGCTTTGGAGGGGGTCCAGAGCTGTTGCTATAGAGCACTGCTGGGCAGCACTGCTGAAGCATGTTCCATACATGAGGCATCAAAGGGTTCACAAAAGATATGCATTATATATATATATATATATATATATATATATATATATATATATATATATATATATATATATATTCATTCTTCCTCAAGTGGTTATTACGTTTTTCAGCACAGAGAAAAGCAGACGGATAGATTGCTTTAGATTATGGGTATTACCATGATATAATTCCCACTTTCAGGCTGTCGGCTGGCTTCCCATCCATGATTAAGCCTCTAGCTAACGCAAACATTTGTTTAAGACAAAGCACAAGCATAGGCAAAATATCATAGGTGCTTTCCAAGGTAATTTTTCAGAATGCACTGTATGAAAAGGTCATGTAAACAGAACAGAGGGTGGATATGAGAATATTGCTATTCATGATAGCTGAGCATTTTCAAATCTTATACAGTATAAATGAATGAATCTATAGTTACCTGTTTTTTTTTTTTGTTAGTTTTTTTTGTCAGATGTATGTAAATTGTGCCTGTCTCTAAATACCACAGCATGTAAATCAGTAAAAAAATAAATAAATATCCGTGGGTAGTTTAAATTGTCATTTGAAGCCTTTAGCATTTGCATGCTGGTTTACATCCGTTGAGGTAATGGCTACGTTTCGTAAAACAAATTCCATTTTACACCATTGAAACCATTTCCTGATCATATTTTGTTAAGCATATATTGTATGTAATAAATTATGCAACAGCAATGTAAGTACAGTGTAGTTAATGTACCTCTATTTTAAGTGTAAAAGGATATTGATATTATGTCAATCTTCTTTGCTATTATTATTATTATTATTATTATTATTATTATTATTATTATTATTATTATTGAGACATTACATTCCCATGTCAATCTTGAGCTTCTTTTAAATTATTATTGATCATTGCTCATTACGTTAAACGAAATTAAGAGGTGTTTTTTTAAGTTGGTTTTCTTCATGCATTTATTATTTTTATTGTTTGAAGGTTTCTGTAATAAATAAATGTCTTGCATATCTGAAGAAGGGCAGTAGAGCTGTAGAACAATGGGTGACAAGCCAGGCACCAGAGCCATGGTACAGTGATGCATGAGGATCGGATTGGGGCAGGAGTTCCCCAGCTGGGAAGGCTGATTTGGTGGAAATGGATGGTACCCTGACAGCTCCCAAGCAGAAGTGAATATTTTATTATACTGGTATTCTATCTTCAATATGCCTTGTTGGACAGAATCTGAATCAAGAGCAGGGCAAGGACCTTAAACATTCTGCTAACATGCTCAGAAACGACTTGGAGATGAAATAGGAGAGCTGGAATGTAGTGTGTAGTGGTGTTTCCATAATTATTTTTACTACTCTACTGCACAACATTAAATTTAGCCCACAGAAGATTAAGATTGTATGTGGAAAAAACAATAGCAATAGCAATCAAGTTTTTAAGGGTCACAATGGTCTTGAGCCAGAATGGCACCACTGTCACATTCTGGAACACTAGTGATGTCACATTGGAATGAACCAATATTCTGGTACACTGGACAGTGTGCGTCTATAAAAGATCCACAGCGCAGTATGTCCCCTAATTCATTGTGTTGCCAATGCTGGCCTAATAATAGTTTTCTAAGGTGTACCAAACAGTCACAGGCTGGTGCTTCTTACTCAGGAAGCCATGCTGTTACACAGGTGAATCCAGAATCCAGAAAACTTTAAAGTGCATCACTTCGAAACCTGTTTTGCCAGACTCTTGTAGATTATGCTGGTACACTGTAAGGCAATGTTCAGCTCAAAGCCAGCAATGGGCCATTTCTAAATACTACTGGGATATGTGTGTGTGTGTGTGTGTGTGTGTGTGTGTGTGTATGTGTAAATGTGTGTACAGTATTTGTCTGATTTGATTACTTGCAACGTCAAGGCATGGTTCTCATATCACTCATTAACGTGTTTATGTACAATGAATGAAGAAACCATATAAAGTACATTACCATGGACCAATGTAACTGTTTTCACAGGAGCAGCTCTACATTATGTGGTGAAGCTCTTTCCCAGTTGGCAGACAACGGTACACATTTCTTTGCCTGACTTGCAAACAGTGGAAAGCCAAGGTTCATAAAATGACTGCTTGCTCTCTCTACGCTGTGTTTCCAGGAGTTTCTCTGCTTCTGATTTCCTGTGGGTTAGCTATCAGCTGATACTCTTAACCCAACCCAACCCTAATGTTCATAACAAATCTATCTAATGTTCTGTGCAACATGAATCACCCAGTAGAGACTGGTAATGATTTAAGTGTGGTTTATGCAAAACCTTTTGGCTTTAAAGAAACAGTGTTACATTTCAGGTCTACAGTAGCCTCTATATCAGATACATTGATGTTTTAACAAAGCAAAAAGTCCTATTCGAATTTAATATGAATGTAAATAAAAATAAAGGGGAAAAAAAAAACACCAGCCATAATAGCTTGGGATAGAACTGGGATAGACTGTCTAATCTGGAAACAAAATATCTTTGCGGTAAATGTATAAAGTTATGGTTGGCTGTCACGTGCATTAACCGAATAGTACATCCCAATGCACTTCAAAGACTCCCACACACAAGGACACATTATTATTACTGAGCTTGTCATTCCTCGTTTTATTACAGCAACAAAACAAAAAAAAACGTCAGTCAATATGTTTGCAGGGCCTGCATAAGATAACGGGACGGTTTTTGAAATCGTTCTGCATGCCATGGATGGCCTTCCATGATCGTGTACAAAGGAATCTGCTGGGACGTGTGCATTCCATTGCTGTGACTCGCTTTCCTCTCGGACTCTATACTGTTTGTTCAGGTGAGGAACTACAGCACATTTTCCAAGACAGAGTAGATCTGCATTGACACAAACCCCGGCCCCCGTCGAGGGAGACACTTATTTCTTTAAACTGTTAAACTCCATGCTGGCGATGGCAAGTTCAGGCAGTTCCTGTCACTAATTGGTTTCTTCACCAAAACAGTGACCTAACCTTTTCATACAACTGTCAAGAATAAGCCCCAGCATTTACCTTCTGGGTAGAAACAGTGTAATTGAGTTATTTTTAATGTGTCACCACTGGATGTTCAGAGATAGTGATGTTTTGATGATGAAAAGTATTCAGTCATGTTCCCCATGTTTGTCTGACATATAACCTTTGAACTTGTCTTGAGGTTGAAGTACTATATATTCAGCATTGCAGTATTTTGTTACAGGATTTTGATAAAATAAACAATGGCTATTAGTGTAGAACATTTATGGCTTACGTTTTGAATTTAAGGACTACTGCTCTAAAATATGAGCTTCAAGGAAGGTGACAAGTCTACCTGTGCCAGTGCCAAACTAAAGAATTAAAAAGAAAACAGATGTATATTAAGGACAGACGTCAAACTAGGTCAGCCTTTGAAAACAGTTTCCTTGTATTTTAGTAGCTGATGTAGCTGGATAGCGCTGGTTCTCAGTAGCACATTGCCATACATCTTTTATTATTAAGTGCTGTTTTTGTCCTAAAACAAGATCTTCTGTTCTCCAAGGAGAGTGTGATAGAGAGGGCCCACAGCTGAGCCAAGCCTACATTCCTGCCATGGAGCAAAATCAAAGAAGGGGAGAAATTCACGAATCTTAAGAGACACCTGTGCCAATGGAACAGTGCTATGGATGTAATCCGAGCATTAAAAGCATCCAAAGCTGTGATATGTGGGTACACGCAGCACATTTCGATAATGTTTGAATGTGTATGAGGCCATGTGCTGGACAGGTTTGATTCACTGAAGAGCTCATGCATGCACAATGTGGGCTTGTGTGCAAATCTGATAACATATGCATAAGGCTTGGTGGCCCAATGCACTTAAGCACTATCTCATACAGCTGGTTCTCAAGGGTTATCTCCACACACAACTAGGTTTTGTTTTTTTTAACCATGCTCACTGACAAACAATAGCTCGATTCTCAGCGTTTCCAATGGTGGGGTGTGCACAAACCCGGAACTGAAATTGCAAACCATGATCTTATACAGTTAATTGAATTGTGCCCTTCTCCAACAGCAGTAATTATGACCTGAATCAATGTTTAATCTAGATTGTCTTGGAATGTCTTGGAATGGCTCATATTTCTGTATTTAGTTTTTTGTTCTGTTGCAGCTAATTGCTTTGGGACTTGAAATTCAAACTTTGTAGTTTCAGTGAGTAATACCTCAATCTTGAGAAATAAAAAAACAGTATCATTTATTTTCTATATACAAGTTCTATCCTTTCAAATAAATATGCACTTATTCCTCTAAGGTTTGCCTATTTTCCTTAATAAAGTGGATAGTTTAATTCCTCTCTCAAGTATTCTGTGTGGTCTTGAAAGTTATTGTGTGTTTAACAGACATGCTAGTCCCATAAAAATGACCAAATTATTTTATTATTTTATTTCTTAGCAGGCGCCCTTATCCAAGGCAACTTACAATTGTTACAAGATATCACATTATTTTATATACAATTATCCATTTATACAGTTGGGTTTTTATTGGAGCAATCTAAGTAAAGTACCTTGCTCAAGGGTACAGCAGCAGTGTCCCCCACCTGGGATTGAACCCACGACCCTCTGGTCAAGAGTCCAGAGCCCTAACCTAAAAGAAAAAAAATCAGTTCCTTCTCATAACTCACCAAAAATTCACAAAATCACATGACATCAGACAGCTCTATGAAGACAGCAGTCTTAGATGGCTTCTGGTGATATTACTTTATATGTCATTTACATTAATATATTCCAAATGGTTTTGAGTGTAGTATATTATGGTACAGTACAGACCTAATGGCGCCAGTGTAGTTGATTTGTAGTGAGAAAGCGCCTGATCCCTTAGGTTTCAACAGCTGAGATGAATCCAGCTGAAAATCTTATAATACAACACATGGCAGTGAAAGGGTTAACTGTGTTTGCTGTAATAACACAGCCCACTCTTGGCTTACAAAAGATTGCCACCTAACTACAGACAATGGACTCCTGTTTTAAATTAGCAACACGTACTGCCTGAAGTGTATACAATCGCATTAGGAAATTGTTCATACTTAATATTATTAGTTAGTATTATTATTATTATTATTATTATTTGTTTATTTAGCAGACGCCTTTATCCAAGGCGACTTACAGAGACTAGGGTGTGTGAATTATGCATCAGCTGCAGAGACACTTACAATTACGTCTCACCTGAAAGACGGAGCACAAGGAGGTTAAGTGACTTGCTCAGGGTCACACAATGAGTCAGTGGTTGAGGTGGGATTTGAACCAGGGACCTCCTGGTTACAAGCCCTTTTCTTTAACCACTGGACCACACAGCCAGTATATAAGATATACACATTAACATTGTAACTGTCCATAGTAACATTGTAATTCTGTGTAAGTACACATGTATTTACTTACTAGCAACTACTATGAAAATACACCGTAATTTTAGGTATAGTTAATAGTAAAAGGCCCAGTAGTGTACACATTGCGACTGTACAACATAATCTTGTCACTATGGTTTGAGGTCCTTCTTAAGTTGGGTTGCTATTTAGTATTAGATCGCTTTAGTCAAACTGTTTGTATTACCCCAAAATTATGAAAATAAACAGAACCCCACTTCCTGAAACACAATCTGAGCATCCAATAATTCTGTTTCCTGTCAACATATCATATTTTCTAACTCAAAGCCTTTCCAATCATCATCACGTGCTAATGTCAGAAAACCAATCAGTTCATCCACCACTCCATTAAACAGAAACACTCAAACCACTGTGAATACCTAATCAGCTAAGGGCTTCTGCCAGAGCAATCAAACACAAAGGATCAGAAACGTACAACTTTCTCACAGCCCTTTCCATCAATACATCATTCATAATCATTGCCAAGTACAGCAGACTCAGTAAATGCATGGCAAATCCTTCTAAGTCGTTTAAATTAGTGCAGACCCGTTCTGATTGATGAGATTAGATTTCGATTAGTGTAACCAACTACGCCCTGTACATGCCAAGCAAAGCCTATTTAATAAACACCCACAAGCAGCTCCCAACATTACTTCTCCATCTCTGATTCAGAGCACATGTGGCAATCTAAGATTACACAGGGGACTAAACATAATTAAACCTTTGGTGGGGTTAGATACAATTGGGCAACAATGAGACTCATTTTTACTGTGAGCCTTTGCAGGTGTCTAATTACCTCACCGTCAGACCAGGGATTGTTCAAACGTATGCATTTTCTTCCCTCTACGGAAATCTGCAATGTAATCAGTGACTCTCCCTATTTGCACCCCCAACACAGGAACACAGTAAATATACTGTTACATGGGGTCTGTTCTATAGATTTACTGTAAATGGCAGTGGAAACTATAACCATCCATGGCAGCATTATATTTGTACAGATTAAAAAGCACGAAAGAGACTCCCATGCACTTCATATACAGAACAGTACTTGTCGTATCCTTTATTTTTGCTATATGAGGCTCCACGAGCTTTGGTTAGTGTTAAACGTAAACTTCTACTCGTTGATACTATTGGGATAATGTGCAGAGATGACAATGCTATAGCGGTTGCATTGTGATTGCTGGTCACGGCTCCTATGCCTCAAATAAAAAAATGAGCGAAGTCTTGAGACATTTTTTAACACCCTGCTGAGAATCATATTTCCACATCATCACAATAGCCATGCAGACACATGCATTTGCTCTTGGGTTTCAACATACAAAGAGGGTGTAATTATTACCACATCCTTTATCCTTACTTTGCTTAACCCTAACCCTACCCCTACCTCCATATCCATACGACGTATCTGTTCACCTCCAGACTCTTCTAATTTAATATCTACAGTTGTGTTGCTATGATTACCCAGCCACTGTGTCCCTGGCATGCAGTGTACACTGCTTTTCCAGCTGTCTGAAGCATGCAAGCAATGGAGTTGATTGAGACCCAGAGGATCCCTATCCACTGGGATTAGCATGCAAAATCCATCCCGGTGTGGAGCATGAATGGATTTAAAACCACTTTGCTGATAATAGCAAAGAATGTAAAGTGCAGCAGTACAAAAAAAAAGAATGGAAAAAGAAGCTGATGTAATGTGGCTCTATAAAGTTTTCAGCTAGAGCAGCTGCTCAGGGCTTGTTCTTGTCATGCTCTTCTGATATGCTAGAGTGTTTAGCCGCAGACATCTTGTTGGGTAATTTTTTTAATAAATTCAATCGGCAAATTTAATTAGCACCTAGCATGTAAAAAAACTTGATCTTCAAAAAACGCTGGTTTCTGCTATGTTAGACTTATGAGATATACTAATAAGCCCGATCTACAGTGCTTCATATCAGCTGTTCGCTGTTGAAACAGTGAGGGTCTTGCAGTGGTAAGTCTCTTCGTTAAAGAAAATGACATCATCATCCAGTTAAGTGCATTTGCGAACTCATACCTTGGACATGGATAAAGAATATTTGCTTATGAGATCTTTAGTCATCTGTGTATGGCTTTCTTTGGCTAATTGGCTGATATGTCACAAAATATCCAGGCTTTCACCAATAGCGATTTGTAGATAACCCCTGTCGTAAACATGATTTAATGAAGTTTCCTCTCATGAAACCCTCACTCCACCACTGCCAGGATGTGAAGGACATAAGAGTGGAAGGGGGGCTGAAAGAGGAGCTCATACCCAGGCCGCCTTCCCTTCTCTACTCACAGGTGGGGGATGGGCCGTGAAATGGCATCTTTGTCGCAAAGTGATGCCATCTGTTTCCCTTTATCATGGCACACTCTGTCACTGCCACGGACTCCAATGCACCCCAGGGCAGGACAATGGGCTTCACCTTTTCATGAACCCTTCATCGCCCCCAAGTCCATCGCAGTCCTTTAAACTCACATTTTATTAACGCTGCTCGTGTGCCTGTGAGATTTACACCCGGCTTATTGTATTCTTATTAGGGGAAGCTCCCAGAACTTCAATACTAGAGGTCACAGAATAATAACTAATCTATTCTCTCACTAAGTCAGTAGAGCCCATCTTAACATACAGTGTGTATAAAATGCTTAATGTATAGTTGTCCGTACTTAATAACTACTTTGGGACTCTTACATTGGACATAATGTACAAAAAACATTTGAAAAGCGTTTCATGAACAAATTTGATTTAACGAATCAAAATGGGCTTTAAAAAAAACGGAATTTGCAAAACAGTCTTTAGTGAAAAAGCTTTGTTATTGATTTAAGTATATAGGAGCATAAGAACATATGCACATTATTAAGCATATATATATATATATAGAGAGAGAGAGAGAGAGAGAGAGAGAGAGAAATATTTTTTTAAGTTTGTCTGATTTTAGTCTGTTCAGCAACCTTCCCACAGTTTTTTAGTTTTCATAAAAATCTGATTTCATGAAAGCTTTTATGATTTATATAGAGGGGTGGGGGGTCATTTGAATTTCAATGGTCCAGGGTTATGTGACCAAGAGTTTCCACCCCTTTGATCTCCTTGGGGTTCTACTGTGGCAAGTCTGTAGATCAAGAGAAGATGTAATGATACATGGCAATGCCTACTTCTCACTTTAGGTCACTTCGTCTAAAAGGAAGGGGATGGCCCTTGTTGCTCAACGAAGCCACAGCCATCCCGGCCTTGCATAGCAACAAACCCCTTGAAGATTAGTTCTGCTCTATGGATGCAGATGTTAAGTCTGTTCTAAACAATAATCCTAATAAAACCAGCACCTGTATTTTAATACTCAGCTGTATTTAAATTCTACCTCTGGGTTGAAAAATGCTCCTTAGCATAGTACACTAAATGTTCCATAAGCATTTTTCAATAGCCAACTCTAGCAATGCATTGTAATTGGCTAGCTTACAGTCATATTGGTCATGTTGTTGTTGTGAGGGATGTGGCAGCCTTTCAAACAGTCTGTCACTTTCAATTATTTTCAGCTATTCTAAATAAAGGAGAACCCAAACAATTTTTAGGGTGGCGGAACATAGTCCATATGTAGTTAATTCTCTTGGTTATAGGGGGTTACGATTACAACAGTGAGTTCCACACACTGACAGCTATGGCTTCACCTGTGGATTGGTTAAATTAGTTCATCAGTGGTCACATTCCTCTAAAACATCACTTGGCAGTTTGGCACAACTGGAGAGGTGCATGAGACGATCTGAGTCTCCAGTGGCACGCTTTTAATTTGTTCAGCTACCTTAGCATCACAAGTAAATGCGTCATTACAGGTCGTTCTCAGACAATGTTACCTTTTTTGTTTATAGATGAAAAGCATCCCTGTATTACTGTTTTAAGCCCTTAACCTTAGATTGCATACATCTGTGAAAGCCTCTGTTTTATAAAAAAATTTGGCTAGACATTGTTGTAATTTGATGTAATAGCAGCTAACCACGTTCTCATTAAATAACAGACATTTCACATTCTGTTTTAGTTAACTGTTTGTGCTATGTTTGCCAAACGTGCTGCTTGCTTAAAAATAAAAGAAAATTAGGAGAAAAAAAAAGATTATATAAATAAGTTGCTTGTGTTGACAACTTCTGCTATTTACAAATACATATTATTGCACACGTTACAGGGCTATAGAGAGTTAAGAAGGGAAATCAATAGAACATATAATACATTCATTTAGTAAACCTTACCTTAGCATTCACTCTAGAATCCTTTATTAAAGACAACTGTATTTAAACTCTGACCTGAGAAAGGTGCTGTTAGGAGTTTACCCTCATATTTTCTGGTTGCTTATAATCTTGGGAGCCTTTTTAATCATGTGTCCCCCACCTGGAATTGAACCCACGACCCTCCGGTCAAGTCCAGAGCCCTAACCACTACTCCACACTGCTGCCCCACTACTCCACACTGCTGCCCCTATGAAAACGCCTAGTAATTCAATAGCCTGATTTTGATAGTGGCACCAGGCAGTTGAACTAAATGAAACAAGGTGATGAGATTTACTTTTCTGGGACCAATATATATATATTTTTTTGTTTCTCTTTTCTGGTATCCCTAACTTCCCACCAACTCCAAATTGATAAATTACAAACGGTATTGCCTGACTTGTTATTTTACACCTTCCTTCATCTACAGCTCACCACATATAAGGTAGTGCAAAGCTGCTAATGGGGTCCAACACAGGCCAATATGCTGTCTGCTCCGGGGGTCTGAGCAACGCTTTCTTGAGTGGGAATCCATCAGATCTGTTTCTGTCTTTTAGAGGAGAGAAAATTGGCTATCAGCCTCTTTCAAGTCATTTCAATAACAATCTCAGTGTCAGGTTCCACAAAGCTCTGCAGGGTCAGGGGGAAATCAAGGGAGAAGAATCCAGTGGACATTGATAGATTACGAATTCTAGAAGCTCAGTGTAAAGTTTCCTTCTGCAGAGCCCCGGACTGTCAGTTTTAGTAAGGAGTCTTGATCTGTCTTCAAGGGAAAGATCATGTGGGATGCATTTTAAAGTTAAACTTATTGCATTATACGCTTATTAAAGGGATATAGCTTCTATTGTGTAAATCTGCTTTTATCTGCAAGTTCTTGCTAGTTTAATACTTTTCATTCTCCATTGCTTTTTCATACACATTGCTGCCTGTGGTATCAGTTCCACTGTGAGTGAGTGTCTCTCACTAATTTTACAGATAATGCTGCCTCTTGTGGATAAGGCGAGGTCATGTAATAAGGAACACTCAATGATTGTTTACATCATAGAAAAAGGTAAGAGGACTGGAGCTACGTTATCTTTCATAACCCATAATACAAAATGCATCTTAATTGGTTTTCACACATCGTGCCGTTTTGTACACCTTACAATAAGTGTCTCTTCATAATGTTTTGTGTTAAATGTGTTAAATGTGGTAGAAGTTGACATACTGTACAGTTCTGCTGTTCAGCTGCCATGACTTACTAATATATATATATATATATATTGGATTCAACAATATAGGTCTCAGCAATAAGTAACAAAGTATTCAAATCCAAATTCATGCCAAGTATTGTATAAAATGTGTAAAAACAGAGCCTTTATTCAGCTTTTCCAAAAGGGATCTAGAAGACCCTATTTATCATGTGTCTAAGAATATCCGTTACGTGGCAGCCGAAATGGAAAGGAATCTCAATCTTTTCACAATCCTTGCAGGTCACAGACAAGATCCAGACACAGTTTCTGGGGATGGTAAATTGCTGCACTGGCAAAGCCCTATCTGCTGTAACCAGGGCCTCCTGTAGGGTCATGCCAATTAGCAAACCACTCTCTGCAGTCATTTACCTAAAATTGGTTTCAGACACACAGAGTGCTCCACGAGTCATGCCCTTGCAACAAAGAACATAATCCGAACTGAATCCAAGCCTGCCTGCAAAGATCGAATTATATAAAATATAGGGCTCTTCGCTGTTCTACAAGGATTCTGAAATAACATTTGCTTCCAAACCTGCCAGACCATCAATAACAGTAAAACTTGCACATTCTTTAAGTGGCTTTTTAGCAAAGGGGTGATCACTCAGACTTCCATAAACTTTAGGCAAATTTCCCTTCCACATTTTTAGCAGTTCTACTATTTTCTTTCAAAATGTTCCTTCAAAACACCAAAAAAACTACCTTTAGATTAATACAAATTCAGCAATGCCTTCACACAAATTGAACTGTTACAATTCAGGTAGACTGCAAAGCTTTATTCATGTTCAGTTTAATGTATAGCTGCAGTATATACTGTATCTCATTGCCTGAAAGTTTTTTTTTTTTTTTTAAAGAATGCTGTATGGGTCTCGATGCATTAAAAGTAGATAGAGCCAGCAAAATAATCGCAGTAAGTTCTACCTAGCATGCATTGCCAGCACTTCATCGATCCATTATTAAAGACATCCACATTTTGGTAAATATGGCTTATTTTACATTAAATTTGATGTTATATTGTATTTTTATGTATATTGGTGTTGATAATTAGATTTATTTTGTTTTCAAAAATCCACCTGTTTGTATCAAACGGATTCTTGGCTTCTCTGCTCATCAGTTAAAGCTTTGTGAATACAACCCAGGGCTTGGGGTCTGGAAAATATATCCACATGGGCCGCCACACATCAAACAAACTCCCCTAAAAGAACCATGTATTTCCTGTGATGATGCAAGGCAAAGTAAAACAAACAAAACAAGATCCGTCAAATATTTCTATCGAGCGAGTGGATTTCCGTTCCACAAGCAAGTAAAAACAATGTTGGCTAAGTCTTGTATTAACTGGAGATTACAGACTCAATTTCTTTGATTTCTTTGCATAAGACACGCTTCTCTCATGACCAGATAGCGCTCCTGCAAAACAGAACCGGACAGGTGGAACGGAGTGATCTCATTGGCTGGCTCTCGGCCAGTTATTGTTAACGCTCAGTATCGAGAGGTTTCATTGGCGAGTCTGGAGAATCACCAGCTATGCGCATGTGTTTCTGTTTCAAAATAACTTGAGACTTGTTCCACGTCTCAAGTTTATCCAGGAGACCGTGGGTTTGGGATTCCTGGCACTTCCCAGACCCACAACACAAATCTGTGGGATACAGGGAGCGTTCAGAAGGAATACCACTGGGGAGGCATTAGAAATTCAATATTACCTTTGTGAAATTGCTATTAATTAGCCACAGGTCCTCTCCATGTCATACAATATCCTTTTTTTAAATGCTTCTATCCTGCTAGGAAAAAGAAAGGGTTGTGATCTAAATACATCCTTTAAACAACATTTGGACAAAGAGTGACAGACCCATTACTTCAAGGGAGGGCTGGATGCAAATTCTATAGCAGGATGGGAATTATTTAAAATAAACAAGTAAATTAGGTCATTCGTGTTCCATCAGCTTTAGTAACGGCAGTGGTTTACAGCAGAAGAAAGCTAAAGTAGGGTAATGTGATTTGGAATTCATGTACCTCAGCATTGCAAAAAGCTTTACAGTGAGAATTAAGTTCAATGGAGTGAGGATGATGATGCACTTCTTTCACATGATCAGCCCATTCAGCTACTCCTATAACCAAGCTGTCGGATATGTATTGACAAGTCCTAATGAGCAGATATATTGTGGGGTTCATCTGTTTATAAACTGGATTTATTTGTCCCCAGAGAAGTAATCTGCATGAACCCAAACAGGCATCACGTTACCAGTTGTAGCTTGTTAAATACGCAATCATCTTTTAAACAGATCAGGTTTAACTTGACATTCCCATGGGCAACATTGTGGATGATAACATCGGTGTAAGATCAATACTGTTAGCACTGACTGCAATGAGGCAGATGGACTGATCACAGCTTTGTTTCAGCGTGGAGTAGCTGCAGTTGTTAAAGGATGTTCTCAGCTAATACCTTAGCAGAAATTCAAGCAGCCAGACCTTCCCTTCACCTCCTGACCTCAGGGAAACATCTCTGACTGCTCGTAACTGACACAAAAGCCTCGGTGCAACTGTCGTGCAATGGGGCTCTTGGGGTTCTGTGGTGGAATAAGGAACTGCTTTTGAGATGTTGATGACAGCATGGCAACCAAAACAGACTGAAAACCCCTTAGCGTGCTGATTGGAGCTCGTTTTAATGCTGTATTCATGCATGGCAGGTTGTAAAATATCCATTGCTTATAGAAAAGTAGTTCAGAAGAAGTGTTCAATTTTCATAGGTAGTCATCGCTCTCCTTTATAAATCTGTAAAATGAGTCATGTCCCAATGGCACCATTCCTTAGTCCTACAGCGGTTTTCCAAGAGCACTACAGGGAGTTCTTGCGGGTAACACAGATATCTTTTTTTAGCAAATTTCATTATTGTAACATTGGTGCTACAGCGAAACTATTATACTGTATACTATAGATATATATATATATATATATATATATATATATATATATATATATATATATATATATATAGATAGATATATAGATATATATATAGTCTTTCACTCCCCAGGTTATTTCAAAGTGTAATCTAATATAACAGTAATACTTAGGAATGCTTCACGATTTGATGTGTCTGATACAGACATCTACTAGGGTAGGTTGCAGATGTCTTTGCACATTTAGGTAAAGAAACGCCTTGGAGCACCAGTCAGCATTGAGAAGTCTCAAATTAGCAAAACGACATTATACATTAGACACATCGGCCATGCAGAGTAACTCATTAAAGTAAAAAAAAGAAACATTATATATATATATAATGTAAAAGTGGATAATCTAGTACAGAATGAAACCATTCTAGTTATTCTTTCTAACTTTTTAAAAACCAGCACAGTTTTTTCTTTTCCCCAAAGGAGCAACTTGGTATATTCTGTTACGTGTAAGTGCTTTATCTGTAAAGAGAGCTGGAGTAGCATTTACTACTCTTATTTTCACAGCTGGCTGCCACAGAGTTGAATATAACAGCATTCTCTCACGTGCCTTATTGTCTTGCTGTTGTTACTTCTGTTTTTACTTTTCACTTTGACTCAAGTGAAGCTCGCTTATCCGTCCCCATCCGCTTCCTGTGTTACTGGTAATTGCTCCCCACCTGACAACAGAGTTTCCTATGTGCAGCGTAGAACACATGTATAATGTGGGGGTTGTATTAGCTGTAGTCTTGTGGCAGGAAAAGCAAAAAACAATCTTATTAGCAGCAAGCCTGTAAGATATGTCGATGAGAAGTGTTATCTTTGGTTCTTGATGGCAAGACGGAGAGCCAGCTGTATTTATTGGGGGCATGATAGCTGCTGAAACACAGTTGTCTACCTTAAGTTAAGCACCTTATGCTATCTTTTAAACCAAATATGGAGTAAATGACGTTATGACTTAATCACTGCTGAATATATAGCATTCACTGGCCCTTTCACAGTTTGTTATTTCCAAAGCATGCTTAGCTGGATTCCATATTCTCAGAATGGGGCTTAAGTACCCTGTAGTTTCTGCATGTGGTGCAACCAGTTGTCCTAATAACAGGACTGACAGGCAAGTGACCTTGAAAAAAAGAATTTCTGGGCTTGCAGCTACCCACTAATTAGAAACAATTTCTTAAATAATAAATGTACAAAATGTGCCGGCTATCATGCTTCACGACCCCACCTTAGTAATCCAGAGTAGTAATGCTTGGATGGGGGGGCTACAGATTCATTCAGATTTCTGGCAAGTTCATTCCTAAGTAGTCCAGGTTGGGTTGCAACACATGAAAGGGCTGGCCCTGTGATTTGAAATAAAATAATGCATTGCACTTTAAACTTTCTGATAAACATGTGGATGAAATGATATTCTGTTACAAAACTGGTTTACTGAGTTTGACAATGACTAGGCTGCATGTAGGGGAGACAGCGAGGGTGGGTGGTTGAAACAGAGGTCTGAGAACCTCTTACTGTACGGTAAACACTTTCAAAATTGTGTTTGGATCAGCCATCTGAATTCAATGTCCAGTATTCTGGACCCAAAGCATAGGGTTAACATAGCTGTTAGACAGCACTGTGCTGTTCACAGAGATTACTTTTTTTTCTAACTTCTTTTTTTTCTCAGTGTGTGATTAGCAAAGATAGGACTGTAAAAGTTAATTAAGTCTTAATTCTTTGTATGCTAATGTGCTTAATTCAAATGTCTCTGAGTTCCCTGTGGAAATTGAAAGTGAAACCAAGAAACTTTTAAATATCAAACAAATTATCTAGGTCATGGGAGAACTAAGGCACTAGAGTCAGGACAATTATGTGGCTGAAATAAATTGCATATTCAACATTTTGTGTGTGTGTGTGTGTGTGTGTGTGTGTGTGTGTGTGTGTGTGTGTGTGTGTGTGTGTGTGTGTGTGGTAAAACACAATGGTTGTATGTGTATGGAATTAATTCCATTTAACTTTTAGTAAGGTCATTTTTTACTTGCATTGAATTTGTTTACTTAGTTTTTCTGCAATAATAATACTAACACGTTTTGTGGTTTCCACTGAAACAGAACGACATAGTGCTCTCATTAACACAAATACCCCTCAGCTGTTGTTATATAGTTTACAGGATGACATAGTCATTTGACATTCAGAAAGAATTCATTCCAGATTTGTTCAAGTTTGCAGTAAAATGGATTCCAAATGGATGCCAAAATGATCATTCAAAATCCATGCCGGATAATGCAAATCAGCTTGAATGAATGAACAACTTTATCAGATTTAAAGCTTGTTTTTTTACTACTTCTATATATCTTTTGGTTGAATCAATGAATGCATTGATTCAACCAATCATTTTGTAGTTTTACCTTTACTATGACTGCTTATATCTTAAGCAAGGAGAGATCAAGAGACGTTTTCATGTTCTCCTTAGCAGAGTCTCCATGACTGGAAAGCAGAGGTCAGATTCCTCCATGCGTATCACTACCTGGAGATGTCAAAGGTCATCAACAGGGTTAAAGGAGCATAGAGCATCATTAGCCTCACTCTAGGGCTGCTGTCTGCATGTCAATTACAGGCTAACTAAATTGTTGACCAGCTTATTATGCTGTGAGCACAAGCAACACACAAATAGGAGTCTGACAGAAAAAGATATATGATAATTAAACGTGTCATGTTATGACAGACCCTACTTTGTTTTACTTTTACTTTGTTTTTGTAAACAGATCTTTATCAAATAGTTAATGACAGGCTGGGGTAGCAGAGTAAATGGACACAGTTTAAATATGCTGTTGTTAGGTGTGTCCCTTGGTAAGATGTTGTGCAAGTAAGGGGGCTGTTTGTCTGCTTCCCTGAAAAGATTTAGCAGGTGGAAGTAATGACAAGTTCACTACCGTTCTGTGCCAGTGCAGATATCTACGGTTTGTACAAACTGGTTTATGCTTTCAAAGGAACGGTGAACTAGGACACACGCTTTATAACAAAACGGATGAGTTAGGTACCATACATGCTGCTCATAGAAGTTTTTTAACTGTTTAGGTTGCATGTCTATGATAACTCAAGATGACCTGTACTTGCAATGATGGCTTCAATTCTTAATACATCTGTCAGGATTTTCAACAATAGCAACAGCAGTATATTCCTAACTAGTTTGCAAACATAGGTTTGATAAAAGATTAAGAAAAACACAGTTTTGAGAAAGATATCACACTCCTGATAATAAAAAGTGTGAAATTACAGCTGGTAAAAAACAGTGATGTTTCCTTTATGGCTGTGCAGCGTGCATTTTAACTAGCAGGAAAAAGCAAACAGCTGTGTAAAATACAGCTGTCTAGACTCCATAGAATACTAGGAAGATGGCAACAGGCCAGGTAGACATTTGACCTCAATGCACAACCTATTTTTATTCAACTCAAGGCTGGAGAAACGCTTAACTCCATAAATTGTACAATGTAATTTTCAATTGTTTAAGGGACTCGTATTTTAACATGAAGGCTCTTGGGTACTAATTAAAATGTAAAAGTTTATTCAGCCGAGAAAAGTGTTGTTGTTGTGATCTCTCTTTGTCACGTTGAGTCTTAAAGGATCTCTCTGTGTGATGAAGTTTCTCCTACCCTCTGTCCTAAGTCTATTGTGCACATTTCCAGCTGGAAATTATTATTATTATTAGTTTATTTAGCAGACGCCTTTATCCAAGGCGACTTACAGAGACTAGGGTGCGTGAACTATGCATCAGCTGCAGAGTCACTTACAACTACGTCTCATCCGAAAGACAGAGCACAAGGAGGTGAAGTGGTTTGCTCAGGGTCACACAATGAGCCAGTGGCTGAGGTGGGATTTGAACCAGGGACCTCCTGGTTATAAGCCCTTTTCTTTAACCACTGAACCACACAGCCTCCTATTAAGTGAAGTGGTCTTGTTTCAGAACAAATTTGTGCTATTAACAATTTGAAGTTCAGTTTTGCTTATTTAGTCCCATGATCATGTTTTCATGGTACATACATGAGCAGAAAAATTTAATCGGATGGTGTTTCATGATCTCAGCATAAAATTAATAAAAACAGAAATGAAATATACAGATAGTACAGTATATAGCTTATATAATTCCAAAGTTAGGGTTCATACACAGTTACTCATTTTTTTCACTGTCCCTAAGTTGAAGCCATGTTTTCCTGAAGACAGTACCGTGAAAATGCTCAGCTCACATGATCTGCTGGAGGTGGAATAATGTATTAAAGAAACTAACGCGAGCCGGCATTCGAAACAGTTAAACAAAAAATGGAAACTATTCAAAAAATAAATTGTTTGGACAAGTAATTCGACATAAATATTTCACAAAAGGCCATAAAAAAGAAACAATTCCAATATCTTTCATCTTCCATATCCTATCTTTAATGAAAATGATAATTGGTACCACCTGTCTCTTTGTTTTCAAGCCGAGCTACTGAAGTTAATGAAAACATGGTCCCTGCGGGCAGTAGATATGTCTTCATGTTGGGCTAATCAGCTGTGTGAGTGGGGGTCAGTGCCAGGCAGTATTACTATAGGCAGCCCCTGGCACTCCCTGGACCCAAGTCAATGGCTATAAACCTGAGAGACTGCAGCTGCGTACAGGAGTGAAAATGAGGAAGAGGGATTTAGGGAATGGAGCGCTTCCTCTCCAGACTCCAGGGATTGTGGAATATGCCTCTGAGCACGCCTCAGGCAAGGCCAGGTTACCATTAGCTCCCATGGGGAACAGGACATCAGCGAAGAGAATTTGGGATTTTTCTCATAGGTGTGTCAGCTACTCCTGCTAATGAGGCATTGGCTGGACTACAGTCTTACATAACATCCATGTTTAAATAAAACATGACCATCTCAAAGTTTTCTGTTTAAAAATCTAGAAAGTCCCCCCAGATCTCTCTGGAAGGTCTATTGTTGACGCAGGGCTGACCTAAATGTCGTAACTTTACTAGATGTGTGTAGCAACAGCGAGAGACACACATCGATTTATGCTCCCTAAAAGCTTTCTCTAGCTGGAATGAATCCTTTCTGTGTTCACTAATGTTATCTCTGCTCGGAACAGTATTTACCACTGTGCAGTTATGTGACAACAGGCTAGACCATACTGAATTATATGCAGGTTTTTTCAGATGCTTCCACTGTTCAGGTTATGCTTATTTGAAAGGACAGCACTCTCTCAGGAGTTTACTGTCTCGTTGTTATGAGGTAAACACCCACCAGGTCTGTGTTAGACACTCTCATTGCAGGGTAACAAATCGATGTTCTTTTGAAAGCTGGCGTGTTTAATGTACTTAATATATAAATACATGGTGAACTGGTGTTAAAATGCTTGTGTAAGCGGGTGAAAGGACAGCCTGGATAAGGCCTCATGACAGTACACAAGCAATGTCTATGCGTGTGGTCTGAACTTCAGAACTACATTGCACAGCCATCACACTGGGGTCGAATGGATGCTGTATGGTAAATGTATGGCATGAGATTAATCACAAATATGTGGCGTGACTGGATTTTCCTCGATTTATTGTGCAAAGGAATTCATTATTGTAATACTGAAAGATCTTGAGATGACCTTGAAAGCTTGGTATCACGATATAATAACGACATAGTAACTACTTCTATAATTACATTTGAATTTGTAGAGAGAGTTAGCGGTAACACTTTACATTATGTCTCGAATTACTGTGTATTTACATAGTAGTTACTTACACATAATTGCAATGTTATAGTGCATAGTTACAATGTATTTAATGTGTAAACCTTTTTGCACAATCTAACTCTATCCCGTCTGATACATTTGTGTACTGCAAAAAGATTTACACATTAAGTACATTGTAACTCTCGATATATCCAGGGAATGGAAGCGAGGGATGCCCTGGATAAAACAAACAAACACGGATAATACAAAAACCTATAAGAACATATAAAAAAACATATACAGTATATTGTACTTACTTTATAGTTTCTTCAAGTAGTCATCCTTGTTTTTTTCACTGATTTCCTCTTTGACAAACCGCAATCAAAGCTGCTTGTGTAATAAATGAACTCTTCCTACTTTATTTTGAAATCACTGTTTGTTCACTAATTCCATATCACATTGAAAGTTATTTTACAGGACTACTTTTTGCCAGCTTCTCAAGTATTTCAAGTTTTTCTTGAATTCTTAAACCCATGCGTTTACGTGTACTTGCAGAAATGTTTGCAGTCACAATGGCACTGAGCCACTGGCCTGATAATGGAACCCGCGCATGCATAAAAGAATGCGTACTGTGCAGGACTCTTGGATCTTCCTTTTTTGCAGCACAGTTAATCCGCAACCTGGATAATACACACACGAATAACTGAGAGTCGACTATATGCATAATAGCATTGTAATGATGTGTAAGTACACATGTATTTACTAAGTAACTACTATGTAAATACACAGTAATTGGAGACACTTCAGGTAAAGTGTTCCCAGGTTATCTTTCTTTATGCATGCTTGGGTTCTGTTGGAACTGCGACTTTTCACCACTTTGACTTCCATCACCCTTTGATACACCAGCCAACATGTATGATTCACCATCTAAAGACAGCACCGACAATGGAGTTGCATGAGGCCCTTGACGGTATGGGTTCCAATGACTTAGCGGTTGCGAGAGCTGGAATGCAGGGTGGAAGGTTGTGGGTTCCAGAAGGTCTGTAGTTATGCTGTGGGTCTCAGTCCAGAGCTGTGGGTATTTTTCAAACCCAAGTTGTGGGTTTCATCAGGTCAGAAATTCAGAACTACAGTGCTGACTTGTGGGCTTAAATTGCTTTAGTGGTAGAAGTTCTGGAGTGCCGTGAACAGGGGCATTGTTAACCTGGGCCTGTGTACATACCAGTAGTCCAAATCAAAACCAAACCATCTACTGTGAAGCAACTTGATTAATAAGCCTGACTCTTTTTTTTTTTTTTAAAGCGAGTAAAAGGCATTTCTTTCTGATAAGCTGTGATTGCTCTTGCTCTGACCGTACCGTGCATGCTCAAGACTAACTCAAGAAGACATCTCATGGAACTTCGGCTGTAAGTGGCTGTTGATAATAAGTTGAGACAGTAAGTCTGAGCTATAAATGTGTCAATTTCAAGCACACCTTTTAAAACAAAAGCAGAAGTTAATGTAATGTTCAAACATTTTCCTAGCTTTTTAAGAAGTAGAATGCATCGGTCAGTAATAGATGATGTGCAGGAAATAGAAGGATTTTGCATAACAGGGCAGAGAGAATATTAGTTAAAAGCGCTTTGGATTGATTTGTTATAATTAATGAACAAATAAAAATGTGACTTAGTCCCCACCCCTCTGCTAATAAATTGGACTAACCGGAAGGGCATTGATTGAATGGCCTCCTTTTGTTCATAAATGTTCTTAAATTCTGCTAATTTATTTGATCAATTGAAGTTTGAACTCTATATACCCAAAGGGTCCACCGACTGGAGAAGAACTCAGTAGATGGCAGGCTGTTGAGTATTTCATAATAGTATTCCCTGAATTCGTCTTTGCCAAAAAATATCGCATTTTTTACTTGTATTATGCTTAATCCTGGAAAATCTCAGATTAGCTGACATGTATATAAGTGCCCTGGGCCCATAACTAAAGTGTAACATTCTTGGCTGCTTCCTTTGCTTGTCACTTGGCACAAATTAAACGGTGGAAGAGGGAAACACGAGACTACAAAGGCATGATTCATAGCAGGAACAGAAGGGAATAAAAACACATCAGATGGAGCCAAAGCATTTCTTAGGAGACAGCAGATGAAAAATGATTTGATTTGCTTAAGAGCCTAGCAGAAGCGTTTCTGCCCAATCAATCCCGATCTGTGATGCAATGAAAGTAACGGTTTAGGCATATGGTTTACTTAAACACGCTACTCAAAATGTTTATTTTATCATTGTCCTCCCACCCACTAAGTGAACAGCTAGGCACCAATTTATGTTTTTTCACCGGAAGCAATATGGTTTGAATTAGAGATGTGCAAGGCAGCTATGTGAATGGACTGGGTTCAGTAGCACATATCTGGGATTTTGAAAATACTTTTTTTTATGATTTGAGTGCATAATGCATCTAGTTTTTTTCACGAGCAGACATACTTTGTCGAATAAATGTCAAGACACGATTTCAAATTTCAATTTCACAATGTCTTTAATTTGATGATGTAAAGAGATCATTTAGTTTTAGAGGAGGGGGATGAACAAAAAGAAGGAATTGTGCACCATATACTTGAAAAGTGTGATGTATCATTATTACTTTTTCTCCTCCATTTGTGGTCCATAAGAAACAGGATCCATACAATCCTTTGAGGATATTTCAATTGAATAGTACATTGGACTTGACCCCAGTTTTCTGACACTATTGAAGTGGATATAAAAATGATGATGAATAAAGTTTGACCTCTGGCGAAGGATCAGTGCAATGAATAAAGAAGACAATGTTAACAATACTGATGGAGTGTATATGCTAGCTGTAAGGAATGTTGGTGGGGGTGCAAATAGTGTATATCTTACATATTTGCACAGCGGCTTGTCATACTAAAGAACATCAGTAACATAGAGTTTATCTCACTTTATCAAAGCAAGAGGACTAGAGGGAGTAGATCAAGTAGGGACTTCAATTAGACCCACCTGCAGTCTCAGAAATCAAAACTCCCGGTTTCAAATTAGGGAACTGTATCAGCTTGCAGACAACCCCCCCAGTCAGGGACATTGCATCTCAGCTGGTCTTTCTTGTTGAAATTCATTTTTAAATTAATGTGGGAATTTAATTTATTTGCTAATCACCTTGTCAGTCTCCCAATACTTCTGCCAAGCATAATTGTTGTAGATAATCTGAGTGTTTCTATTTGATAGAGGAAGAAGTTTTATTAAGCCGTACACTCTATAGTATTACTCACAAAATAATTGCAGAGGCAATCAGGCTTTACCTACATGCGTTCCCCACACACCTATATCCAGGTTAACTGGTGCTTGAAGGCACTGCAGGAAATAAAGCACTGCAATCACATAGAGAGCAATATAAACCCATGGAGGTACTTTCAGTAGCAACAGCATTGAACACTGGTGAGGAAAGACATACAGTAAACAGCATTTAGCTTCAAACAGAAAAGCCTAACAAACAAGCTCTGTATTGTAACAAAAGCACAAACTGGGATAGCACTAGCATACCCATCCAAGCCCTGGTACCCCTTACTAGCTGACCTGGGTGGACATTGAACTAGCCAGTGACCCAGAGAGAGGGGCTTCATATCCTCTCAACAATTGACTTTTTTGTAGCTGTGTTTGTTAAGAGTGAAAGGGTTAAAGTGGGTAGCCAGGCAGGGAGAGATGTGCCCCATCAACACAAAGAGGGGGAGGAGAGGCAAGGAGCTAGTCTTTTTGTGTCCACAAGATTTATGAGGCATCTACAATTGGGTTGAATTGCCTGCTTGCCAATATCATTGACTTCTACCAGTGTCTTTCCACAAGCTATACTCTAAACACAGAGATGTGCTGTACGGGAGGCCAGTCTAGCATACAAATGACACGCATTTCAGCCTGTTGTTTTGCACTCACCAACTTTAAAGAGCAGTATCAGGCTGCTTTTATAACTTGGTATCACTGTTTTAACCAATGAAGAACATAGTCTTTGATGGAAACACATAATAATTATTGCCATTCAAGTGCTGGCTTTTGCATTTTCCTGTATATCCATTCTATATATATAGACTGGTATAGACATAGAGAGAGACAGATTCTCCAGTCAGACAGATTGCAGAAAAGACCATATTATCCGACATACTGCATCATTCTATCTGTTTTCCCAATCATCCTGTTGCAGTATTTTTTGTGGGAGTGGTGCACAAGGATTTCCAACATCTTGTTGCCTGGCTCAATAAAAGGATGTATAAGCAGCACAAATGAACAATGTGACGGTGGACAAAGGGGAGAGGAGCGAGGAGGATTCAGGAATCTGAAAGCCGCTTCCTGGTTGCCCCTGAGCAGCTCTGACTTGCGTTATTCAGGAGGAAAAGCAACAGAAATTCTTCCGGTCCCTCAAGAGTGTAACTTTAGCACACTTGAGGAGTAAACGTTTGTTTTAGCGTCCCCATTCGCACCCGCTGGCTGGGGTCTATCGTGTTTAAAACTGCTTACGTTCTGGGGAGTCTATCATGTTTAAAACTTTACAAAACGTTTGGAATGAAGGGTGAAAAAAAAATGTATTTGGATTTTATTTCCCAATTTGGAGAATCAACTGGATGACAACCAACTACAGACACAGTCTCTTTTCATGCCGGCTTACCCTTATACCTCCCAGCAGAGAACGATGGCAGGCTTTTTAATGACTCTGGATTTTATTTTGCATTATTCCTGCTGCTCACCATTAGACCATAGTATAGCCTCGTTCTGGCATCATAACCAGTAAGCCTGACTCCAGTTTTTAAACTGTGCATTCAAGTACTGGTGGATTTTTAATTCTTTGAAAAGTAGGAGGCTTTTTTGCTACATTAATCCAAAACATGTCAAATCTAAGCCACACTTTAATAAGATGCTGTACCAGTATATAAATAGTTGGCCCTGCCTTTCAGTTACTTGGTTGTAAAACCTAGTAGTAATAAACCCATGTTACACCACATTCATTTAAAAAGTTCATAAATTTATATAGGCAATGAACGATGAAATATGACTGTATTTTTCCCATTTAGATTTTTTGGCTGTTAACAAAAGTATCTGATATTGGAAGAACAATATGATCCCGAAGTTGGTATTACTTGTTAAGCCTGTGATTAATGGATACAGTATATCAGGGATCACACAGTAAAGTTTCTATAGCTGTGAGCCGCTGGCAGAGCAGGACGTCCTTCAGTATTTCAATTTAAAGGCAGCGTTCAGGTGCCTGGCCCAGGCTGCTACGGTAAGTCTTTCCATTACAAAACCCTCTAAAAGCAACTTCTACTAAGCCTGTTTCTGAAACAAGATGAATGATGTCAGCGTACAGATCCGATTTATGGATTTACACATTTTAAACCTGCATGTTTGCGACACTTTTTCTTTTTGGCATTCAGGTGCTGCAAGGTAGATCATTTAAAATAATAATAATAATGATAAATACAGCCTATTGAAGGTTAAGACATCAATTAATTAAGCATGTTGTTGCATTACAACAACACAACCATTGTAACTGCATCCTTATTGTGTCATTACAGTGTACAGTGTGGTTAATGTCACTTAATGGAAAGTGTGCCCAGATAATTGTTGCATTCAATTATATACCATACCGTAGGCTTGTTAATATATAATTACATTAAATCACCAGAAGCAATGAGGAAATGTGTCTCCCAGAAGCCTTTGGAACTTGCTTCCAAACGCTGTGTCTCCCAGGCAATCGTGGTATTTGTTCCTAATATGAAACGGTTACTACAAAATATAACTTTAAAATCAGATAGGCCCTTTCCGTGAAGCATGGCTCGATCACAAAGCACAGTGGAAAAAATGGTTTTATCCGGAAGTACACAATTAGCTTTATTTCATTTACATTACGGCCAGCTGCTTTATAAACCCATAACAATAAACAAATTACCATTTTCTGTACATTCAACCCCCTTGTGGACCCCCATCCCCTTATGCAGCTCAAAAAAAAGAAGAAATTAATTGTAAGTCTGCACTTGATATCATGTCCACTCAATAGGTGATCGTTGCTAATTTGCATCAGACACACATTATTAAGTAATTTCCATTCATCCTTCATCGAAGCACAAGGAAAGGGGCTTGATCCATCTGAAGGTTCCATTAATCATTGTTACCTCATAAAGCTGCAGAGCAGTGACATCACAGTGAAGCCACATTGTGTAAGAGCTTCGTTATATTTATCTGTGATTTGGCTAATTTGCAACACTGTGGGGTTCCCTAGCTAAATGAGCAAGCCTGTTAATCAAGCACTTCATATTCCTAATGCCTAACTGCCTTCAGCTACTAAATGAATGAATCATTTACTTGAAACAAATACCTTGCTAACATAATGAAACATGGTCTTTATCAAGCTTCTAATAAACTATAACAATCTGTGGCCTCTGGTATTCATTACATTTTCATAATAAAAATGCATTATTATTGATGACTTTTAAAATCTACAATGCCAGATTCTATAGCCTAGCATCATGCAATCTTTCAAACATGTTTTTTTTTTCCCCCCGTAACAAAACGGTAAATCTTTCTGGAAAATACACTGTTTTCTGCTTTGAAAGTCTGTGCAATGTCAGATACTGTATATAGAGCAGGAGTGGAGACGTTTTGGGAAAAGTAAAGGAAGCAATTGCTTTAAGCATTTAAACCTTTATGAAAGCTTGATGCCAAGAGCATTTAGATCATGATCAGGCTGCGAATAGCACTTCATGACCAACTGCAGCAGATAGGTTAATGGTATTCACAAGGTGACTAGATACTGTGTTTTATTTTCTCTCTTTTCTCACATTAAAAGTGCATGAATACTTTTAATGTGTTTTGCTTTTTTACTGTACTTGCATAAATGTCAACAGCAGGTTGTAAAAAACCCTACTGTTGTATACCCTGCCCTATCCCCTATCCAAACCGAGCTGTGCCCTCAATGTTCTTTTGCGCTCTGGATCCACTCCTTAGCCTGCCCGCACTGGAACTGAACAGCTTCATCTTCTACTCTGCAAGGCTCCCTCATGCTTGAAGAGGCAGGGTTATAAATCTTTCTGTAGTCCTGAGCAGTTTTATGTTCACAGCAGCGCTTGGATCCATTCCAGCGGCTCATACACTGCCCATGAAAGGATCCATTTTCACTCAGCCTTTCAGAAAGAGCAACTGTGAAGCGTTGTTATCTCTTTTAAACCAGTGCTGGGCTCGCTGCTTCAACACTATTAGCACTTTACTTTCCACACATGAGCGAGCAATTGAGGCAAATATTACACTTGGCAGCGCCTCAAGACAAAATCCAGTGCTTTTTCTTTTGGAAGGAGCAGGAGCGTTGGGGAAGGCAGGGGGAGGTGAGTTCATGTGCCCAGATTTGCACCCCAAGTAGCATATTTACTAGCCCTGTTTTAAAATAAACTGTCAGTATTTGGAGCAGGCATTGATGGGAAAGGGCCCCACTGTGCTGAAAGCTGCCACAGCGAAACCTCTTGGTTGTGTTCAAAGTTGACAAGCAGAGGAAAGAGCTAGGCCAAGCCAAATGCCAACAATACCCATCAGGCTCTCTCAGATCTTCAATATTTACAGTACTTCAACTGATTGCTGTTAATTCTTAGGCCACTGGCCTGGACACCCTCTGCTTTGAAAAACATGCAGGAGAGGGAACTCTGGGCCCAGCCTGCATGGGAAGATCGTGTAGTGTACAGTGGAGAACAGAGATCCTAGACCCCAGGGCAGGGTACTGCGATCTATCAGCCTGTCAGTGCTTTGAAGAGCTATTGTATCAACAGCAGGGTCTCGTTTCGTTCAGTTTTGCATGTCTGATGGTCCAGCGCTGATAACAACTAATATCAGTCATAATGCTTTGTGCAGCTAGCCGTGTCATTCAAGCAGTCCTGGAGTTTGCAGTGTCTGTGGCGGTCCTGTATATAAGGAGGGCTGCTCACATGGATAAGGGGAATATGAACCAGCACAGTCTTAGTGGTTGCACCCTGCTGGAAAAAACACTGCACCACTTCATCAGAGTGCCTAGAAATAACTAGTTATTATCCAGACTGGATTCTGGATTCATTTATTTGGTAACACTTTATTTAAATCGGACACTAATATGTAGCATTCGTAACAACTGCATGAAGGCTATATAACACTGTAAAATACATGAATTATCCTTCAGAATCAGTTTGAAAACTGACACAAGTGCATATAAGTATTCAGAACATGTCTGTAAAATCTGCTGACATTTTTTTTTTACTATGATGCTACAGAATTATATTTAATAGATCTCAAAAGTTATAATCAATTAATTATTAATTGCAGTACATTTGGTTTGTAAATAATGTTATTATTTTTTTATGTGCATGTCAGGAACTACATTTTTCAAATGTAATATTTTCTATATTATACCATTTCATTTTGATATTACTTTATAAACAATAAAATGGTGTGCTGGTGTAACATCAATCTCTCCATCACTGACAAACCATTCAAAAACTAAATAAATAATCTCCAGTCTCAGAAATCACCAGTTTGACTGGAGAGACACACTTGTGTACTGCGACATTTGAATTGGACAAACACGTATTGCATGGGTTCTTTGAAGTTGACTTCTCTGGGATAATTTAGAGTTTTAGAGTTTGCTTAAGTTTTGCTATCTTTGTCTCCACAGAGACTTATCAGAAATGAACAGCACTTACCATGGCGCTGCTACTTACAATCCCCTCACCTGGAACCAGCAACTTTTAATGCAATTTCTGAGTTTCTGTTTATTTTTACAAACTGATGCAACCTCAAGCCCGAGAAAACTGGTCTCAGTAGACTCTGCATTTACATTAAAAACAATGAATGCAAAGGGGGTTAATGCAAGTTTTGAAATTTGCGTTTCATTTTCTGCAAGTCATAGACTACTTCAAATTTAGCACAGAGAGAAGAACAAGAGGGCATGAATGGAAGTCAAGTATATAAAATTATTGATTCTGTGCTTTTAAATTGGATTCTCTCCCCCCTCTCTTTTCTTATGCTCTTATGTTCTTTTTGTAACATCTCTTAGTAGTTGCTGTTACTGTTAAGGTTATATATATATATATATATATATATATATATATATATATATATATATATATATATAATTATATATATATATATACTAGGACCAGATTTTTATTTCAGTTTTGTAGAAGTTCAAATTATTAAATTATGCATAGACACTGCAAAACTAGAAGAGACGCCAGTTTTGGCTAGTGTTGGAACACTAAAGGCATTAGGCAAAACATTTTCAATGTGCTTTAATGTCCCCTGCTGAGAACTCAGCATATTCCAGCCACCTGCTGGACAACAAAACACATTACGTGTTAGTTTATTTTAGAATGAAGTCACTGCACATTGTACTGTGCTGTTTCTGGGAATCAAAGTGGGGGGGTTATCTGCCTTTTAAACCCCCCGCCCTCCCGCCGCCTCCCCCCCTCACTCTATTGGCAATTCTGCACACAGCCAGACTGTTCTTTACTAAATCTGTACTTCATCGAAGCATAACAGTCTCTGCTCTCTGCTTTTTCTAACACTCCGTGGAAGTTGGCAGCCTTTAATTGAGATTGTTTTTAGACAACCCAGCTTACAAGAAATCCCAGACTGTTAGAGTACACGCTACTCTCTGCCAGCTATAATTTGTTTTTCAGGTTGCCTTGGCTAGCGAATCAAGCAGTCGGCCAATAAAATATTTTATCCTTTCACTGCAGTCATTAACAAAGAGAAACCCTGCGTTTTACTTCTTTTTCTTTTTTTTTAAACAAAAATACAATTTTTTCTACTGCAAATCAGCAGAAACTGGTTTATGCTTTGGGAAACTCATGGCAATTCCCTTTTTTCAAAGAGTCATTCTTTTAAACACATGCATGACAATTAACAGAACAAGTTTTATAACAATTGTTGAAGGGTTGGTTTTACACAATATAGTTTCTTATATAATAAAATTAATAAATAAATAAATTAATAAATAAATTAATAAATTAATTAATAAATAAATAAAACTTTAAGAGACGAACAAAGCAGATCAGTGCTGGCTGAATTCTAGACATCATCTTGTTCTCCAAATACAGAGTCTCGCCAGAAATGGATCCCTTGAAATGTCCTCATCAGCTGGTGCCCGGAGATAAGGAAGTGATATTTCACACTTAGACACTAATCACATTTGAACATATAAGACTGTCTCCTTCATGGGCTCTGCAGCACTCAGAAGTGCAGTTCAAAGCAAAAAACTAACTTTGCCTCCAAATCTCCTTAACCAAGGATGCTGATAAAAAGGGGGGGGGGGGGGGGTCTTCTCATTTTTTCCTGCCGATCAAAAGCAAAAAATAAATACAAAATGAAGGAAACAGAAGTCTTTAAAATATCAAGTCAAATAATTCCTTAAACAAAAGACCTGGGCTTCTCGGGAGACCAGAATGGCATGATAGTCAGCTTTTGTTCTCCTTGGCATATGCAGATCTAGACTGGATTCGTTAAATGAAGAACACGTTTGCAAACTGTAGGCAGTCATTGCTGCTGCTGTGTGTGTGTGTGTGTGTGCGTGTCTGCGAGCGTGTGTGTGTGTGTCAGTGTGTGTGTGTCAGTGTGTGTGCGTGTGCGTGTGTGTGTGTGTGTCAGTGTGCGTGAACAATGCACTAGTAGATTCCATTACATCAGGAGAAGTGATTATCTCTTTTTTAATGGGTATCTGTGCTACTTGTGGTTCTATAGATGAAAGATACATCACCAACGATCATGGGGTGCTGTAGGTATCCTTTCGGGGACCCATGGGTTATTCAGCCATCCTCATGACTGAAATAACCACAGGCGATTATCAACGTTCATGGACAATTCTGTTTATATAACAAGTGCAATGTACTGAAAACAAAGTGAATGACTCATTTCAGAAAATTGCCTTATTTAGAAATCCCTTAACCCCATTTGAAATGGTTTGAGTCTGTCGTTGGATTTGAATGAATGCGAGATAGATTCCAAAATGAGATCCAGTGAAAAAAACAACCGGGTGCATCGAATATGAAAAGGTATTCAATACTAGATCTCTCCACACTGAAAGCAATTGTCAGGCACCAGACGCTCAGTGGGCTGATTCTCTAGCCCTGCCATCTCAGTTCAGAAGTGAATATAGTTTAGTGGTAAGCTCCCAGTGGGCATCATTCAACACCACAGAAGGGTCCAAACCACATTTCTTAAGAGAGGCCCTGGACAGAATAGCAGGGGGAGTCGCTTTCAGAGCTACTGATGGCAGGAGCCCTTCAACTTTCAAAAGCATCAGATCCACAAAATGATATTTGATACTTAATCACCATTGATTGTCCACAATAATCTATCCAAAATAGCTAATAGCATTGTTCTGTATTGTGGTGCATGTCTTCACCCTGTTGTGTACATGTGAATACTCCCCTGTCTGGTAATGTGTCTATGTCTGTGCGTATGAATGGAGATGCTTCATCGCTACCGTAGGCTATACCGTGCCTCTAAAATACTGTTCCATTAGATGAAAAGTGCCAGATGTCAAGCAGTTATTTATATTAGTTACTCTATAATGCTAGTGACAGTACAATTATGCAAATTCTTAGACTGGCGGTTTGATTTATAAACCCTGTCGGGCTCTGTTCCAATAAATTTAGTGTGATGGTCTCATTGTATACAGCGTCCCTGTGTTAATCTGTTACATCACTTGACATTAACATTTATTAGCATTTATGTATTTAATGGAAAAGGCTGAAGGCACACTCCTGTGCCTGTCTCGCTATACAAGGTAAACTATTTGTGTGAAAAATAGTTCAGACTGACAAACAGACAGACAAGCAAATACCACATTTTTCTGAATGCCTTTTAGCAATTGATTTTGACTCACACTGACACAAACCATGTATCCCCCTATTTCTTAAACACTGCTTACCCAAATAAAACTTGCAATGGACATTCCTTTTCATGAGGATTTTAGAAACTGTATCCCAATGGCTTTTAAGGGGAAAGAAAACACCAATTAACCAATAAGAATCAATTTTAGACTACCTGCTGTACACTCTAATAACTGTCTAAGTTGTTTGTTTCTGGTTTGGTAGCTTTTTCAGTATGTTTTGAGCATTCAGCCCACAGTATGCTATCATTTTGATATTTAATGAATAATGCTTTTAATATGATTTTGCATATTTAACCCAATTAGCAATTTTGCCAAGATTTACATTGAATAATCCTGCATGCCAAATGGATGCGTTTAATATGATGTTGATTAAAATGAATGTTTAGATTTACAACGTAAAATAAATGGACACCAAATCTACTTAACAAGAAATAGAATTATCTTCTTTTTTTTTTAATCTAAAACCTCCACACTTCCCCAACCACTTGTGCAAAAAAAAAAAGCCCCCTAAAGCCTTGCTTGTACAATGGGAATTTGAATCACCCTCTAACACAGGGGTGTCCTTGTCATTGCTCCAACCCTGTTCTAAATTGTTTATTTGAACTAATTATCCCTCTATCTAAAGTAGTTAATTATCTGTATTTGTATATGTTGTATTTGTTTCCTTTGTAGTGCTGTGATGTTTGCCTCTTGACCAGATTGTTGTTGTAGAATTTGTTCTCAATCTTGAATTCTTATCTGGAAAAATAAAGGTTAAATAAATAACTAAAATAAATAAATCTAATTGTACCTGTTAAACCTGCAGTGGAACGGCCCCCAGGACTGTGATTGGACCCCCCTGCTCTGAGACCTGCATATCAGCTTTGCACAGTGCACTGAAACCCAGAGCTACATCTGTGCACTATTGCTGTATCATAGTCTAATTTGTGCACGCTACTGTCGGTCTATTTACTTAATTTCCCTTTTTGTCTTGAATGAATGTTTCTAAATAAATCCAACTTTCTTATATGAGCTAATTAGTAGATAACCCTCTACAGAACTTTAGACCACAGAACCTTTCATTCTCAAGTAAAAATTGAATGCTCTAAATGAAAGATTTCTATAATTCAGTTTTTCCACATTTCCACTAGTTGTGGAGTTGGTGACTGGACCTTCACTCGTATACTATGCTCATTACCTAAATAATGTATAATGAACAAGCATTGAAACCATATGATTGCTATTCCTTTCATTCAAAATGACTCTTTCAAAGAGCAATGTATAGGAAATGTGAATCAGGCTATTCCTTTTCTTCCAGGAGTGATAACCAATGGTTAACAATTCATTTTCTTGCCTTATAAATATTTACTCAATGTAAGTTACTTTAAAAACTATCTTTTGGTGTGTTATCATAACCCCCTCTCTTTATTAACAAGGGAAACAAGTGTACAATCTTAGAAAAATCCTATCTAAAATGCAACATTTTTCCCATTATTCTTTATTAAATAAAGCACAGTTCCAATACACAGAATGACACCTTGTCTTTATGAAAAATGCAAGCTGTCAGCAACTATCTGAATATGTTTCTATATCCCCTGCCTGTGGTTTGGACTCTCTAGTTCACTGACATTTGAAAGCTATAAGGCACACATGTGTAAAAGCACAATTTCTCAGTTTTATTTGGTTTCACATATTTTCCACAGCACTGCGGCACACTGTGGGTCAGTTTGTGGAGAGCTATCAAATTTACATAGAAGCCGCCACATATTCCCCAATCATTTGCCACTAAAGATACTCTGACAAACAGATTGGGATGTCATGCACTGTTTAAATATATTTGAGAAACAGAAAAGTTGCTTTGGTTGATTTTCAAGCTTCATGCCTGCCAGATCCCTTGTCTCAAGCATTAATGGAAAATTCGAGAAATCAATGTGCCAAGAACATGGGTATTGTGGGAACTGCAGACATGGTGCTGCCCACTAGAAACCTGAGTCGTGTGCCAATAATATATGACTCAAGCCAGGACCTTTAGCTAGCTCTGAATTCATTTGAACTCATTCTCCCCAATGGTTAAGGGGATGCACCTCAAGCATTACACTTTCAAATCCAGCTGAAACTCCATACTGTTAGTGACGTCGCACCTGGTCATGGTGGTTATGTTTGAACATGATTAAAACTTAGGAAAATATGAAATCGTCCTTTAAACTTTGATCAGAAATCCAATCAAGTGAGTGGAAAGATTTTAATAACGTCTTAATTCACACGCTTTAAAACTATAACACTCCTCCTGCCCAGAACATGCCTCTCCATGACGTCTTTATGAGTTGACCACATGCTTTCAGGACTGCGATAAACATCTCAATTACAGGGGCTGATTAAGTCTACATAATCCTGTATTCTGAGACACTTCATTAGAAAGCAGACCAAAAAAAAAAAAAAAAATTAATAAATAAATAATCAAATGATGCGCCCTCATTTTTTCACTCTACGAACGAAAAGATAATTCCGCCCAGTTCTGGACAAAACTTCAAACCGTGAGATTAATTTCAAGATGATTTAAATACATGGTTTGTAATATAACGATGATTAATCAACACACAAGTGGTTTCTGTGCAGAGTATATGTTTCATCTCATTGGAAATGACTGCATTACGAATACCCCCTCCACCTCCCACCTCCTGTCTCCTTTACTAGTACCAGCTGCTTGCAGCTGGAATACAGTACAGTAACAGTCAGAGCCACTCTTTAGAATAAGATGGAAATTATTATTGTGCATTTTCCCTATAACTGACATAACGCTATGCAGAACATGTGTTATTCTTTATGTTTGAGTTAGATATGTACTGCACATATCCCATGTGTGAGGGTGGATCCATTTTAAATTTCAACAACTTAGTCACTTGGAAGTTATATTTATAAATAGCTTGACATGTGTGTTTGTAATAAGTTCTCATAGAAAGGATTGTCATAAAACCACACTGGTACTATGCTATGGAGTGGAAGCATTCAGCATCTTAGGTTTTGACCACTAGAAGGCGATATACATCTTAATGCATTCATAGAAACAGTGAGATTCAGCTATACAGAACAGTGGCAAAACTGTTACAATAAACCTGCCTGTAAAGAAAACGTCCTCTTTTCAATCATTTAAAACTGCTACAAAGCAGTCCATGAGTTATTTAGGTAAGAAATATAGCCAATTCTGAGTTGCCATGGAGATCAGGTTCAGTGTTTCTTGGGCATCTTAGTGCTTTGGATAAAAGTTTTAAAAAATCCAGCTTCTGCACTTTTTCCAGCCTGCTGAGTTGCATTACGGAGGCCTCTGACTTGACTTGTTTAAATAAAATATTATCCAGACTGTTTGAAATGGGCTCGGGCACAGAGGGGCCTGTTCAATTAAACAGCACTGAATGCGCTCCCAATAGGGAGCTAAAATGGTGGTCCGAACTTTATTTGTACTGCCCTACCATACCGTGCTGCCTTGAATTATTAACGGAAGACAGAAGTCCAAACTCAGATACCTGGGTTGCTGCGAGTGCTTTTTTTGTAAAACTGTTTTTTTTGTTTTTTTTGTTTTGTTTTGTTTTGTTTGTATGGTACCATATGAAGGAATGTGGGAGGCATATGGCAGAATTAACAGGTGTTTCTTTCCAGTTTGTTTGGAATTTTTGAAAAACTTGCATAAGGAGGAGCAAGTATTTACCAAAAGGCTCATTTTTAGTGACTAGAGGTATTCTATAAGCAGTGCTAGAGTATGCTATGGTGTTTTTTCATATTTAAATACTTGTGTAAATCCACTTTCTAGTTTTTTTTTTTGGTATAATGTTCCATTAAAATACCTATTCAAACACACCACACAAAACGCTTTCAAACAGGGGCTAGTGCTACGGCGCCTGTCTTTTATGATATTTTAATTCTCAGCTGTTAAAACATGTAAAGCACCCTTGTAATTGATTTAATACAGTTTGTGTTGATTTTAATGCGCCAGTTGGAGGAATAATTTTGAAATGAAAACAGTTGCGGTGGATGGCAAGTGCTCTGTTCACAGGCTCCAGTGTTTGTTGGCTGTTTTGTTTTTTCTCAAACTATTTGACACATGTTGCATTGCGTTATTGTCATGCCATTGCTTTGTAGGTCTGACAGAGATGGATACTAAAGTACTGATGGCTTATCGTATTGATTTCGCTTTGAGATTTTAGCTTTAAGAGCACTGGAAGCATATGGTATTCTGTCTGGGTGCAGTATTTATGTTGGGTCACTGAGAGGAATTGATGAGTAGCTTATGCCTGTTTTGTTAGTTGGTTTATCTTTATGTAGAGATAACAGGGTACATATTACCCCTGCACCTTCATAAAGGTTTAGAGCAGTACATCATACGTGTACAGCACAATCTAAATACATACATTAGAAATACAAGGAGTGAGAATGGCAAACAGTCATACAAATCTTTCATGGTAAACTTGTTATTTGTAAGTTCATTACCATTTTTTACAAGTAAAAAAAAAAATAGTAACAAGCAACTAATTAGGGTGACAATTTGCAGCAATTTGCAGCAATTTCTTATGTGATGATTAGTAATTACAATTTAATTACAAAAGACACTAGCAACTGTCAGTATCATTTAATTGTAACGACATGTCCATAGGTGTAATTACTGTGTACACAATTAAGAGTTACCAAGGTAAGTAATAAGTTACTTTTAAGGATTCAAAATAGTGTTTATTACTATAAGGTGGAAAGACCTTTATACATCTATCCGTTTCTTTCTACCTAATGTATTTACAGTGATTAAGAGACGTGCTCTTCTCCTGATTGTAAAGGTGCCTCAAACATCTGCCAGTTCAATAGAATATCTCTTTGTCCGATTGACTCCTAATAAATTCTACTCTTGTTTTTTCCTGTTTCTGCCGCTTGTAAAATGCTGCCTTGAGTTTTTCTATGTAGCTGAGAAGGCAGTCAGTAATTGCAATAGTTCCTGTACTTGGACTAGTGATATTTTTATTGAGGGGAGAGTAAGTTAAGGACCAGGCCAGGCTGTACCGGTTTCTTATCCCCAAGACGTCCCTGATGAAAGGTCCCCTTGTGCCGTGGTGTAGCTTTCCCAGATCGCCTTGTTAAAAACACTTTTATTCCACAGACTCCTGTGAACCTCAGATGGTACTAATTAGAGCCCTGCTCGGTTAAAAAGAAATGTGATTTGATTTCAATCTAGAAGCACTTTATTGAAATAAGACCAGATCAAGTATGTCTATAGGTCTCCTGGAAAAATAAAATCCTCATTTTACATCAATTTGGGATTGCATATTTTACTGTGTTGTACTTTTTGTGACATTTTTTTTTTTATTCCCTGTTAAAACCCTTCCCATTACAACATTTTGTGAATTTCTCATAGGTTTTTGGCTGCTGATGTGACTTTAAGCCCCAGAATGAAGGGTTGCATTAGCATGTAGTCTCTGTCAAACAGAAAGTAAGTAAATGTTAGGCCATGATCAGCAACGTGGTGAGACAGAGATTCAAATCTGCCTGCTCCCAATTGCATGACTCACTCTGCCTTCCAGGCTATAGAGTGCTTTTATAGGTGAGCAAAGCTACAAATGCCCATTTTTTTGTGTTTACTTATTCTTCAGCAATTAAGTGATATTGTGACTCTGGCTGCTTCGTGGTATAGTTTAGCAAGCTGGCAGCCAGTTAGATTGACCACGCTGCTCGACATATGCATTTGAACTGGGACATGATCAAGGCAGTGATTTTATTTGCTCTTTCAATTCACTTCCCTTGCTACTTGTTATATTCGTAATGAGACAGCTTACATCTGGAAACAGCTGCATAGGCTGGATAATTATTTATGGGCAATGTGGAGTTTCCAATTAAATGTAATATTTTAACAGGCCTGCTTACAAGTTGTTATTTGCTGGAATTAAAAATGAATGAATCCCCATTTCGACTGTAGAAGCTGCTGTGACAAATTGAGGTTTCCCTCTGGAAACAGCACACCGGCTGTATAGGAAAGTCTGGTGCCATCATTATGACATCACTGAGATCAGAACTAGGGGCTGCTGTTTCCTTTGCCATGTCAAAGGTTGTTCTAATTGGGTGTTTTACCTGGCTACATGATGTCATGGATCAAAGATGAAAAGTTTCAAAGTTAACTTTTCATCTGTTTTCAGCTGTTGGCTTTGAACCCAATGTGCAATACTACCTTTTTTTTCTAAAGTCGCTAGCAGTGAAACAGGTAACACATTAAAGATAATAATGTCATTTAAAATTGTAGACCTTTTTAAATAATGGCCTGCAATGTATATCCACTTCGATCATTCGTTTTTTTATTACATTTTTAGACATTTTAAAACAGTTTGTGTGAACTCTGGAGTTCCAGATGTTGCCCTGCCATAACTTTGAATAAAACATATATGCATTATAAAATAGATACATATACATAGATAGGAAACTTACATGGTACAGTTGTGCACACAGTGATTGAAGGGGATAGATATTTAAGATAAAATAACTAATTTAGTAAAACTCCATAATTCCGTTATTGGGTGCATTAATTAAATGCAAAACTGCAAAAGTTAAATCCTTTACTATCGCACCAGTATGATCAGCAGGTTCCCCTCCTAATAAGCAGTTAATACAGGAATACAGTTTCATAATAAGACAGGGCTGTAATTTCCTTTGGATTCTCCTGGTATTACTCTGTGTTAGCCTGAGAGGTTCACACTGAAAACCGTTACATTTGATACGAAACATGTGGAAGCTGTTACAAGAAATTAAAATGAATTAAAATTCAGAAAACCACTTTGGATTAAAGACTTGCTTATTCTAAATATCTGGTTCATGCAAATGTTAACCTTTACCCTACACAGTAGTGATTTGATAGAGTGTATAACGCTGCCTAAAAAAATATATATATACTGGCTATACTAATGCCATTCTAAGAAAGATCATAAAACTACAGTCAGATATTTGGTATTTCATGCAGTATATGGATGCGTAGTAATGATATCTTAAGAGTTCTGGTTGCTTTGTAGAAGGCATGCTGTACTGTATGTTCTATGCATGGGGTGATGTGAGGATTCTAGTAATCTGGCTGTTCCAAGGGTTTGTACACCTACTGAAAAATTATCTTTTGCATATCAACTCCCAAAGACGTGGAATTTAATCTCCTGTATCCTGCTGATTTAAGTTTGAACCACACGTGTTGTTATTGTTGTTTGTACAATGTAATTGTCTTTTTATTGTTTTCCAGGACTCCCTTGTAAACAAGGCCTTGGTCTCAATGGGTACATCTCTTGGTTAAATAACTCAATAAACAAGTACATATCACACTCTTATTCTTAAGCCCTATGCTTACAGCTCTAGTATACATCTGTACTGCGGTATTGTCCAGTCTCCCAGTACTGGCCAACTTCACCCACTGACAACCAGGGCCTCCGGATCTCCTCCCGGGCCCCTGAAACAGTGTTCAATTCCAGGACTAAACGTGGACAGGTTGAGGCAGCGCTAGGTTAGCTGGAACATGCAGGTGGCATATGGAAAGAAAATCATAAAGAGCGCTCCCCTCCTAAAGAAAGATTAAATGCAAATGCCCCTAATGAATGTGTGCAGTTGTAAAAGTTTGACCTCCCTCACTGATCCTATCGAGAGACTGTTATCCAGAATGTGCCAGGATAGACACTGGGATTTCATTGGTTTGTAGCCATATATAAAATAACACACTACATTACCTAAGTACAGGAACTTCCTTTTTGGAAAACTAATGGTACAGGGACCATATTTCATACATTTCTGCATAACTTAAGCACCAGACCAGCTGGCTCTGGTTAGAGTTGGACAGCTTCGAAAAGGAGAATAAAATAAATCACTCTGTGGCAAGGGGCAGACAGAAAAGACATGAATGTTGTCACTTATTTCTGCCACTTATTCTAGCGATATATCAATCCACTTGTGTGTAAGTCGTAAGAAGGAAATATTCTTGCACCGCACATGGGCAATCACTGTAAAATGTGCTTTCATTACCTCAAGGGTCTAATCCAAATCTCAAAATATGCACAAGACAGTATGTACTGAACCAATGTAGTGTGCAGACATCACATCTTACAATGCTCAATTCAAGGATAAAACCTGGACGGGTTGAGGCAACACTGCATGTGCTACGTTTCCCATTAAACAAGTACAGTTAAACAGTGAAATAGTGAGGGAGCGCTGTATAGGGAAATGCTGATATGAGATGTAATGTAGACCAAAGTGCTCCAGTCCCGTTCCTTAGAGAAAACTTTGAACAACAGCATTAGGGTGATAGCAGCATGCTCAAGAAACCCAGGCAGGACCATTATCAGACCACAACATAACCATCAGATTAGAGACAAATATTCCACAGTGGTCCTGATTCAGAAGCACATCTTATGGTACTGCAATGACACATGTACAGTTTCTATTGTATTATTATTATTATTATTATTATTATTATTATTTATTTCTTAGCAGACGCCCTTCTCCAGGGCGACTTACAATATACCACATTATTTTTACATACAATTACATTATTATTATTTTTTTTTACATACAATGACCCATTTATACAGTTGGGTTTTTACTGGAGCAATCTAGATAAAGTACCTTGCTCAAGGGTACAGCAGCAGTGTCCCCCACTGGGGATTGAACCCACAACCCTTCGGTCAAGAGTCCAGAGCCTTAACCACTACTCCACACTGCTGCCCTAACAAAATTGTAACAAAGGCTTGCACCACTGCAGCCAACCTTGCTCTGCCATTGATCTTTAGTACAGAACCCTTGCATTGCTTTTGCAGTGCCACTACACTGCTGTTGAAGATCCTTCGTCTAGGGATGTTGCATGGTTTCTACATCAAATGGCACCTTAGTTTGACCCTTGCTGTTTGTTACACCACAGAGGCAACCTAACAAACAGGGGGTGTCAGGGTGCAGAGATTCTCCTGGTAGAAGTGCCCTGTGATAAGGAATTACATGTAAAGTCTGGAGTGTTTTTACATCTTGCATTGAGAATAATAGAACATTAAACACAAACTCTGTGGTATTTTTAAAACAAAGATAGGACATTATGCAGTATTAGAAGTTAAATTTATTACTATGATGCCGTATCTAAATAATGCAACATGCGCTGGAACTACTTGATTGCTATTTACTGCATTCACAGTTACTCTGTTAAAATGTGATGATTATTTAAGCAGTGTGAATCAGGTGCTGGACTGAGTAATGTACATTTCAGGTTCAGACAGATTGTAGTCGTATGAAATAACCATGGTGTTAAAAGCATTGCAGCACATTTAAGTAGTTTTAACTGGGGGGGAAGCATGCAATAAACGTGTGCGGTTGTGGAGAAAATTGTACTTAGTTTCGATTAGCGCATCATTAATGATAAATCCAAATTAAATGTCTTCTATGTATTGCAAGACTTGGTATTGTCTTCCCCCTTCCCCGCTAACAGAAACAGAGCCAACGAGTCTCCCTGATGCATTCCCATGTACACATTGCTATCTATTGTAATGGACAGAAGATAATCTCAGTCAGAAGACTTGGGAAGTGTTTACTTCTATGATAAAATCCCTGGTTTGCTTCTAAGGAGTGGAGAATTCATATAGAAGATAACTTTGTTTTCATCTGCTGTATTTGCAGGGGGAAAAAAAGTCTGTTCTTATCAGGTGAGTGTCTTCATTGCAACTGAGACTCCCATATCAGGAGGCACATGAGAACAAACATCTGTATTTGAAGACCCTCTGTAATGAATGAACTGTTACCTTGCTATTAACTATACACTGCGGACACTCGGGAGGGCTCTGATGAAGCTGATTATGAGTTTGCAGACTACAGCCAGCTAATTGCTGATAGCAGAGAAACAGCCATTGGGCTTCCCAAGCAAGCAAATGTGTTCAAATCTTGTTCCAATGGTCAATTGCCTTTCACCATGTGGAGGGGTCGATTAAAAAATGTCTTTCACTTTTCAAAAGGGGTTTATCATGTGTATTTTCAACTTCAGTTTAGACTAGTGGCTTGCTGCCACTTAGTGTTTCCTAACACCTGCTCGGTTTGAACCCTCTATGGGATGTAACAGTGTAGACCAGAGCTACTTTCTCAGCAGATTTCACTGCAGGGCTTCGTTCCAAACAGGTCCACAATTGATTGTTTAATAAAAAATGCATAGACCTGGATGGAACAAGGCAGCCCAATGGAATAATTAAGGGCATTGAAAAAAGGTCCTGCACTGGGATGGTTTGAAGGAGTCGTACATGGAAGTATCACTCTCCTTCCTAGACCTGCCTCTCCCCTCCCCTACCCTGCAGCAATCTGCTTGAAAAGTTTCCTTTAGTAGCTGGATCAAACTGCCTGCTCTGGTGTGACCGCAGACAGACAGACCATCCAGACAGGCACAGCAGCGGATAGCTCTCTTCAAAGCGCTCTCCACATGAAGGGCTGGACGCACCATTACCAGTGCAAATCAGACATGCCAGGGATGGCTGGAATTCATGTGTGTGTGTGTGTGTGTAGTGGTAGACGTGTGTATATAGTAGTATATGTGTATACATATGTAATATAGAGTGGGAACAGCAAACTGTAGTTGCAGTGCTAAAGCATAGTACATAAATGCATGATATACCCTTCGGTCACCAAGTATATAATTGTACCATGTTAAGTTTCCTATCTGTGCTATACTTTAAATTGCACAGATGTAGATATATTGTTGTGGTCTGCAATTTGGAAAAGTAAATGTACACTTATTAAGAGTATGAGTATATCTATAGTACTGTGTGACTGTGTGCTTCTGTCTCAGTTGGTGCATGCAGTGTAGATTCGTGGCTATGCGTGTGTTAGTGTGCTTTGGTGTTACAGTAATTGTATGGAACATGTTTTTAAAGGTCAGGCCTACCGGGTCTATCAGCCCACAGCTGTATTACAAATTAAAATAACATGAGCTTTCTTCAAAAAAAAAAGTCTTGTCATTCAAAGGGTCTGGTTAGCGTTGCACTTCAATTAATTTTCTGTTCTGGAATTACAGGAAAAAGGAGTCAGGGGTTGCTTACCTTAACCTTCCCTGTGTGAATTGACTTCTTGTTCAGCTTGCCTTTTCATTTTCCTTCATAACTGAAGGAGGGAAGTTTTAGGCAGGGGACCTTTGCCCTTTCTATGTTTTCTCTTGTGAAATTAGCTGGGATCCTGACACAGTAAGACTGTTACTCTGGCTGATAAAGTTGCACAGGCAGGAATGCCTGAAACCTTAGGCCCACTTCCCATTCTGAACGGACCTCCTTTACAATTCAATCAACGGCACTCATTGTAACGAGACATTTGCACCCAGATAGACCGCACCATTGTTGGCTTCAGTTTTCAAGAGCGTGCACCAGGGAGCCTAAAATAAACCAGCAACAATCAACAACTCCCTTGTGAGTATCATACTTGATTTTTAGATCTTTGTGAACAGGGCCCTGTTGTCTACACTATAAGCACTTCAAACACATTGTAAACTCATTCGTATTATATAGACAGAATTTGCTATTTCAATGGACAGGTCAATGTCAACAGCTTTCCGGACACGGCCACATTTAGTTTAAACTATATAAAAAATGGCACGTTTAAGGGGGTTCCCTGAGTGGCTCATCCAGTTAGAGCACTGCCGCGGGGAGCGCAGGATGAGTCACACAGCTTGGGCGGTGCCAGTTTGCTTCCAGGCTGCGCAAAGAGGCCGAACTTTGCTGGGTGTCACATTGGCTCTGACACTCCCAGGGTGGGGATGTGAAACCGGCAGGGACTTATTCTCCTCATTGCGCAAGAGCAAACACCGTACTGGCCAGACACTGAGCATATTCAGTGCGGATAAGAAGCAGGGCTGATCTCTGTCTTCCAGGATCGGTAGCCCACCCACCTGCTCTGGATTGCTCGGTGTAAAAGCGATTCTGGCCTTAGGCTTGTGAGATCGGAGGACGCTCATGCGCCCTCAGAACGTCCGTGCTGTGTGTGGACAAAAACATAATTGGACAGTTCAAACTGGAGGAAAATAAATAAACACAATAACAATGGCATGTTTAGACACCCCTCCAACATGCATTGGGTCTAAAGCTCTGGTTGAAGGGAATAGTGTACTGATGGAAAGGATAGAATGCATTGTCATTGTGTAGCCTCTAAACAGCTTGAGTATAAGGCAAGCTAGTTGGGCTAGACCCTTGTAAAGGTTTATTATAGTAAAAGCATTGCATTGTGAAAGCATAGGCAAGCATTGTAAAGAATAGCCAGGTATGGTAAAGCATGACAAATACTTTCACAGTTTCAGCACAGGTCGAGAAAAAAAATCTCTTTTTGATAATGAAATTGAAACCCTGAGAGTAACCCCACTGCAGCGAAGAGAAGCTTCTAAGTAGACACTCAGCTGACAGAGCAAAATATAGGCTTTACGTGGAAATAACAACAGGCAGCTGAACAGGGTGGTAAATCACTTATAAATGGCATGAGCTTTGAGCTGCTTCCACAGTCTGAGCTCCACTGCACTGTCTCCAGGCCAGGTTAGTGAAGCAAGGGTTCCCTCTAGAGGACAATTACTTGTATGACCTGATCCCCAGACACTGTTCCAGACTTTGATAGAAGTGCATTAAACTAAAGTGATACATAATAAACTACTTAGGGTTACTTTCTTTTGACAAGAAGACAGATAGATAGATAGATAGATAGATAGATAGATAGATAGATAGATAGATAGATAGATAGATAGATAGATAGATAGATAGATAGATAGATATGTAACACTCTTAATAGGAAACATTGGTAGATTAATTGCACAGAGGAAGTTACTAGTCATGCTTTTATATAGATCTCTTTTGAAAATCTCTTTTGAGAATGGGTTTTCACAGCAAATGAACTGAGAGGTAAGGATAAGGAGAAGTGACACTTTACAAACCTTGTCAGCAATCAGTACCCCTGACCTCCTCCAACTTCCGTTACCCTCCGATCCACCAAATCCAACACACTGGAAGAGCCATGTGCTTCCTCAGGGCTGACTCCATTGTGTGGGCTTGGAAGAACTGAGAGAGCCCAGTGGGGGGGGGGGGTTCTATTCACAACCCCTCACTGCTTTGTTCTACAGCCTCTTAAATCACAACCAGGGCTGGGACCTGCTCTCAAGCCACTCTCTCTCTCTCTCTCTGGGGGCGGGGGGTAGGGGAGCAGGGAGCGCTGATCCGGTCTCCCCCCACCCCACCCCCTCTTTCCAAGCCAATCTGTGTGCATGCTTGTCACAGCTGTTTTAACCTTTTAAAGTTCACATCACACCAGGGGGAGCTGCAGCTACTGCTGCTGGGGAAATACAGTCAATTAGTTCCTAATTAAGCATTTCAGAATGTATTACACGGGACATTATTAGAACAACTTTCTTAGTAACTGCAATACGCACTGCCTAACAAGCGTACAGTGACTGTGAAATGGCTGGGGGTGGCTTTAAGATTATCTATCTATCTATCTATCTATCTATCTATATATCTATCTATCTATCTATCTATCTATAGTATATATTTACCAATCCCTTACTTTCTTTCTTTCTTTCTCTTGGTGTGATGCAATGATGTACATTTTGTTCAGGGAAACCGGTACTTTAAAAAAAAACATCATTTTTACTAGGAATTAAACATTTAAGATAAAGCAAATCACAAACACAAAAACCTTTACTTAAGTGACAGTAGATGTTTTATGTCTATAGTCTGTAAGTATCGCAGGGCCTCTCTCACTATGACAATGACAAGATATTTGTTTCTGTGCATTCAATTTATTATTGCTATTTTGCAAATAAGAAGTTTCTAGAATTTCCTAGGGACCCCCTGAGCAACCTTTGTGGACCCCAAGAGGTCCTAGAACCCCAGACTAAGAATTATTAATGATAAGTGAATTACACTACAAAGCAAAATTAGCGAGTCAATATACTGTACAAGCAATTTCTTATGCGCTCCACTGGTAACTCATTGTAGGTATAGCACTGATTCTAACTCCCCGCTCACAAAGCTGCGAACAGTCAATGGAACTCCTGCCAGTCTCCTGTCAGCTCTCTGTGCTCCACTGCTGTCTGGCTCAAAGCCCAAGGCATTCAGGATTTCAGTTACCACACTGCTATTCCCAAAGAGTATGGAACCCTTCAATGTATATACAATGGCCTCCTGGAACTAAAGCTGGCCCAGGTTAAGTTACCCAGTAGCTTCTGGTTCTCATAAACAGCAAGCAGTATGATTAGAAGTGGTGTCACAGACCCACACCACAAATACCATTGCATTGAAGCATACTGTTTCATTTTCCATGTTATTATTCAACACTCTCTTCTGCTATTATAATTTTATATCATTTTTTTTATTATTTAGCACTGGTATGTAGCATTCTTAACAGGAAACCATATGCAGATTCATAGGCAGATTAATTACATAGAAGAAGACACTGATGGTATACCTGCTTAGTTTTAATCTATGATCAAGTCTTTTTGAAGTTGTGGAGTTGTAGTTAGATTACTGATTGCATATGGTTATAATGACCGTTCGGTTATAGATGGTGCTGACCCCCACTGGTGAAAGAAGGTAATAACATTTAAGTTCTATAACTTCCCCTTACAGTTGGATCTGATCCTTTGGTGCAGTATAGCGCACTCTGATGACCTGGTGACACATATACAGAAGATCTCTATTATAGGGATTTACACAAGAAACAGCACACTCGTTTCTGTAGGCATGGTGGAGTAGTTTTCAGACTGTTTTAAGGTGTACTCCGTCCCTGGCAGCTTGGCTTGTCATGTGCAAACCTGACACATATATATGCGCACATTGACTGCTCAATGTTCTTGAATGCAATTATAAATAAATAAACGACTCTCCCAACTTCCAAGTAGCGGGTCTTTCAGGGGAGGTTATGAAATAAACACTACTGCATGACTCAGCAGGGAAACCATTTAGGCGAGTGGGTTAGCTGCTGCTTGATGTCTTGAGAGCTCTCGTGCACATGGGAATTATTTTGCTGTCTGCAAAGGCACATTTTTATATTCTAATTTGTCAGTGATGTTTATTTTGATGTTTCTGACAGTCGCGCTCCCCGTCACCCAGTGTGCTGAAGCTCAGTTTTGCTTTTTCTTCTGTTAACGCAGTTTCTCAGGTAATGGTTACTTTAATTACAGGGTTCCCAGCAGTTTTAAATAATATAGTTTTTTTGTTAAATATAGTTTTTTAGGGCATTTCAAAAGCGGCTTTTCTTTTTTTTACCCTATCATTATTTCAGTAGAGAACATGCCCTTCTTGTTTTGATGTGTTATTGTGCAAGGTCTCTGTGTTTGTCAAACACATTTTTTCAGAGATTTCTTTTCCTGGATACCACAAGAGAATAAGCTAGTGTTGTCTGAGAGGAAAGAGTTCTGACCTTAACTTTTTTGAGGTTGTTATTATATCCAGGACACAACAGATTTAGACATAAACCCAACTGCATCTGTAATGCATAAAAAAGGGGCCGATTTTTCAAGGTCCTTACTCCAAAATGCATGTTACACAATTTTTTGTGAAAGTTACAACATACTTCTCAGAGGACAATTTAAGTACTCAAAAGTACAATTTGCCTAAATTGATTATTTGCTACTGGTAAACATTAACTGTTTTATTTTCTCCCTAAAATTGGGTGTAAATTTCAGTTTGATGCAAAGACTTGATAAAATCTGTCCCAAAGATTTTGAATTTTGCCCATTCCTCCAAGTCTATGTGTGTCTGCTTGTGAGTGCATAGAGTATAGTATTAACAGGGTATCTAATGCAAGTTAAATTACACTAGTAATAATTAGTTTTCCATTGATTTGACAACAGTTATCATATCCTGTGTGGTAACTGGCAGGACATGTTTAGCTATTTATTGAATTACTAAAATGACTATTTGGATGTGCTGCTGCAATGTGACATGAGGAGAGAGAATGACTGAACAAAGGGGATGCTGTGTTGTTAAACAGTGATCTGTAAAACTCAAGAGAGCGAGAAGAAATAGTAACAGACGTTCTGTGAACTCTTAACCCTTTAAGGTGCAGGATACGTGTGTCCCACAAATAAAAATGATGCTAACTTTCTTATTCTTGCAATGAGGTGCACAAAACAGGTTTTAAATGTAGTGACAGGTTGGATCTGCTCATCCAAATTGTCAGTTCTCCCCTTGTGATACTTGAGTCCTTCCCAAATGTATTTTAAGAAGAAACCGTTTTGAACAACTGCTCAATTCCTTGCTTACCTTAAGGGATTAAAACCAAACCTACTGTAGGTTTAACACTATTGGACTATTCTAGAAAACTGAATACGTTTGAGTGGTTAAAGTGGAAACAAACAAATGGTAAATAAATAAATGTTGCTGGGCTCATAGTTAATCCCACTGAAGGACCCTCTACCCCTTCACAAAGACACTCTGAAGATTCCTTTAGGGATCTCTGTGGAACCTCCTTCCCCTCCACACACACAGAAGGGCCTTGAGCATCCCTCCACTGAAGTGCTCCCTTTACCTTTACTTTGATTTCACGCTCATTATTTCACTGCGGCTCTGATAACCCAGAGCCTTGGCTTCTAATACCTGGAGGAACAATAGGGGCCTTTGCTTCTTCTTCTTCTTCTTCTTGGGTATTTAGTGGTGCAAGAAAAGGATTGTCTTCCCTATTCAGACACAGCCAGTGCCCATGAAGAAAGGGAAGCTGTAAACCTCAATTTTCTGCAGATTAAATCAAATTAGCACACGGCTGATTCTGAAAAGGAGGACACTCGGAGGATTCCCTCCCCGTCCACAGCTGTTGTATTTGAGGGCCTTCAGAATCCCTCCCCATCCGTAATGATTCCTCAAGGCAAGGAAGCTGGTGGCAGGTGGCAGGTTGAATGGTGTCACTGGAGTGGAGAAAGCTTGGCAGCATCGCCACTGATTCATTGGGGAGTCCTGCTGGGCAGGAGGGATTGCTGGCGACACTTAATCAAGCAGGCCTGGCCATTGCTCTTTAATTATTCTGAAATGTCACCTCATTGTTTCTCCAGCAAGTCATTATTAAGAAGGTACATCGTTGATGTATAGCTAATTTACTGTACTGCACTGGAAGCTCCCATTGACATGTAAATATGGCTCTTCAGTTGAGTTCATGAAGGTAATATTATGTTAGGAACGGAAGTACTTTAAATCAACTTGTTTTTTTTTGTTTTTTTTTTAATCATAAGCATTATTAAAATGCTGTTGAATTTTAAGGGTGCCTGAATTATACTACATATGTGGTGGTATGTCGCTGATTGATTTTTCACAGTAATCCTAACATTAAGTGTAATAAAGCACAGTGAAAGCACTGTAAGGGAGGTAAACTATGGTAAATGAAAAGTATAAGGCCAGACTGCCATGCAAAAATACTGTGGTAAACGTTTATAATGGTGTGCAGTATCTTTTTCATGCAAAATGTGAACACAAATTAAACCAATATCAGTTAAGTATCACAAATCTATCAAATGGCCCGGACAAACCAAGCACCCTAACTGTGCAATAAGTACCCATGTAAAAATCCCACGAGACTGCAGTGGTTGGATGTCACAACATCTATACAGAGATGGCCGTGAGTTCAGCACAGCTCAGTGATCTCAGATGTAAACACCATAGCCCAGCTCAGGGGCAGCCACTTGGCCATCTTTGGTGAAGTCTGCAATGGGCAGCCCCTTGACTTTCATGAGCCAGGCTCTCCTGCACTCGGCATCCCTGTCATTGGTCTCCTTCTTCTCAGCCAGACTGTGCTGGCATGCCTGCTTCTCCTGCTTGGCCATCCACAGCCTGAACATACTGTGCTCCCGGTAGGGATCCCTCTGCTTCAGGCTCTCGATCTTCACGCTGGCCTCTTTGAAGGTGGGGGTTCTGAAAATCCCCATCCTGTTCGGTGTCATCTGGATCAGCTCCTCTGCCGTAGTGGTGAAGCTGCCGATCTCCTGAACCTGCACTCCGGTTGTGCTCTGCTGCCTTTTCTTCACGGCTCCCTGCTTTCTTGGTTCTCCGAATCCCTTGCAGGATTGGGGTCTCATGAGGGACGGTTTGGGGATGCTGGACTTGACGTGACTCCCGTAGAAAGAGATCCCGAGCTTCAGCTCTACCCCTTTGGTGACCAGCGGAGTGTAGGTTGTTACCATCTCCACAGAGCGACCCGGAGAGGTGGGATCGGCGGGTGTTTTCGGATGTTTCTTCGGGGGCCCAGTCAGTTTCCCAACTGACTGAGGGAAGGAAGGGCAGCCCCAGGGGTTGGATGTCACAACCTCCTTTCATCTCACAGCCATCTAAAGTCATCTCTGCAGGCTGTGTGTCTGTTTTTATAACATACACTCAACAAGCACAAAACAGAATCTGATCTGAGACACTAGAATGGATCTGTCGCCCCCTTGAGGTAGAATGTGGCTCATTACACCCCAGTGTACTACTATAGCTGTGCTAGGGGCCATATAGAGAGAGATGGGGGCAGAATTCACAAGCGTGTGTATAGATGAGAGAAGTGCAGTAATACCTTTTAACATTTTCTCAATGTTAAAAGTTCCAATACTTCAGAGGCAGACAGTGTATACTGTGTGGTCATGTCTACTGTTTAATCCGACAGTCTTAAAAATCTCAATTAGGCAGGAAACCATGAAAAATACCCAAAAAGCGAGAGTTTGTTGAAAGAGCTATTTGGGTGGTGCTGGATATTGCTTCGCTAAAGTGAGCGTCTTATTATAAAAAGTAAAAATGAATCCATGCAAAGACTAATAACCCTCCAAAGCGCAGGGATCTCAGAGTGGTGCGAGAACACAGGTGTTGTCTTCACTGTCAGATCCACAGCTTGGAGCTGTTAAAATCGGCTCCGGGAAGAATTATTTTCTTGGCTTCCAGTTGAGAGTTTTATCAGCCCGCAAACAGAGGCTTTTCAGGGGAGAGAAATCTGCCACATCCGTTAGACGTTCTGAACAGATCATTCTCTGCTACAAAAACTAATCACATGAACCCACCTGGGATCCCAGGCTTTAATCTCCCTTGAGTTGTTAGGAAGATACATTCGTCAAGTGCTTTGTACTCCCCTAGAACAATTAGTAGCACTTACAAAGGAAAGGAAAGAAGAAAAAAAACAACAGCTAAATCTGCAGCTGTCTCTCTTTTATATATTTATTTATTTTAATGGCTTGTGATCTGTGCTGCTTTTCCTTTTTTTTTCTTTTTTTATCACTTGTATGATACCAACTGTGGTGTAATAAAAGCAAAAAGGAACGTTTGACACACTACCTATCAGTACTGCTGACTGTGAGAGAGGCTTTAATAAAATGTATATAATACATCAGAATCCGTAGCCCTGTCTGAATGCGGTAAAATCAAACGAATCCTCCCCAGCACCTTTTTCAAACCACTTTAACACTGTATATGACATACAGTGCACAACAAATACCCTGCTAACGCTGCTATGGACATGCAGGCTGATGACCAGATGTTCACTTTGCAGCCCATCTGTATCACTTTGCATGTATATTCTTATAAGAGATTTAACTGCCTTTTAATAAATATATATATAAATATACGCCAGTAGTAGTGTTTTTTTAAGATGGTATAAATGTTTGACTACGCACCCTCTCTCTCTCTCACTCTAATGAACTGAACTGTAGGGGAGCTGGCAAGTCAGATAATGACATTATCAGCCTGTCTTTGTAACTGCAGTCTGTTTGGTCTGCTCTAATTAGAAAAGGTGGATAGAGCCAGCACACCCAGGTGGAGGCAGCACAACATGTGGTTTTGGTTCAGATTCAGCAGCAAAGTGGCTAGCTGAGCAGCGTGTGTTTGGCATATCGAGGCCTGTCCCTTGCTAACACCCCTTATAAAACAAATACTGTAGTACCATCCTAAACCCTATAGTATCCTATAATATACTACAGCATCTGCTATAGCATTTTGGACAGTATGGTTACAAGACATTTTATTTTTATTTTTTTTCAATGATGCGAGTAAATTATTAAATGCGATTATTACTCTTTTTAAAAAAAGTGCATCCTACCTTCTATGCTGAATTTACTCAAATCAGTTTCAGGATCAATCTAAAGCTCTACTGCCATCTTGTGTTTGTTTTGGGTACAGCGGTTACCTATAACAAAGTATACAGTATTGGAAAGGCTTGATTGTTACCCTTTAGAAGTGTCACCTCACCTGACTCTCCAGAGCTAATATTAGGGTGTGATATTTCTGTATTTCTAGTTTAAATTACCTGGTGCCAGCTTAATTACACTTTCATGTTGTATTTACATATGTAGCCACAAGGCTGTTCCTCAACCAACCTTCACAGCCCACAAAATTCTGTTAGTCTATACAGAGATGGCCGTGAGTTCAGCACAGCTCAGTGATCTCAGATGTAAACACCATAGCCCAGCTCAGGGGCAGCCACTTGGCCATCTTTGGTGAAGTCTGCAATGGGCAGCCCCTTGACTTTCATGAGCCAGGCTTTCCTGCACTCAGCATCCCTGTCATTGGTCTCCTTCTTCTCAGCCAGACTGTGCTGGCATGCCTGCTTCTCCTGCTTGGTCGTCCACAGCCTGAACATACTGTGCTCCCAGTAGGGATCCCTCTGCTTCGGGCTCTCGATCTTCATGCTGGCCTCTTTGAAGGTGGGGGTTCTGAAAATCCCCATCCTGTTCGGTGTCATCTGGATCAGCTCCTCTGCCGTAGTGGTGAAGCTGCCGATCTCCTGAACCTGCACTCCGGATGTGCTCTGCGGCCTTTTCTTCACGGCTCCCTGCTTTCTTGGTTCTCCGAATCCCTTGCAGGATTGGGGTCTCACGAGGGACGGTTTGGGGATGCTGGACTTGACGTGACTCCCGCAGAAAGAGATCCCGAGCTTCAGCTCTACCCCTTTGGTGACCAGCGGAGTGTAGGTTGTTACCATCTCCACGGAGCGACCCGGAGAGGTAGGATCGGCAGGTGTTTTCAGATGTTTCTTCGGGGGCCCAGTCAGTTTCCCAACTGACTGAGAGGAAGAAGGGCAGCCCCAGACGTCCCAGATGGCAGAATTGCCTTCCTTGGTTTCGTCTGATTTCTGCGAACGCTGGAGCGTGCTAACAGACAGCAGGAGGCGCTCAGGGGTTATGGAAACATGGGGCCCCCTCTTCCTCACACGCTCCAGCACAGAGTGCTCACTGCAAGACAGACGTAATGAAGACCCTCGGCCCGATTCTTTAGCTGTGGACTTACTTTGGGTGTCTGAAAGTCCTCAGGCACCTGTTGAATTGCGGGTGCATGCTCCACGCCTTGACGTATCCGTCCTCTCTCCCCGAGAAGATGTGCCAGTCATCAAAGTAGAGCCCCTTCTCTTCCCCCTGGTGTCCTAGAGTCTGAAACAGAAATTCAATAGAATTTTGCCGAGTCCACTTTACATACAGTTATTTCGCTACTTTCTGCTACTGGCGGAAAAAAAAATATTACGTTAAAAACAAAAAACTGAAAGACTAAAAATCTTGAGACTAAAGCTGCTATATTCACTGTTTAAAAATCAAGTTTGCACAGCAATTGCTTTTTCATTGAAACAATGTATGTAGATTTTTTGCATCACACGCATTCTTAAATATACGTGAGATACTTACATTTAATAATAGAACTCGATGACGGTGTTCTACAAATCTGTTATATCGTATTTTTACTACTTTTGCACCTCGTAGTCATTCTGTGGCATTCTCCTTCCAAATTTGGATTGCAATGTGGGTTGTTTCAAAGTTGCTTGGCAACATGACGCTGTGCCTGTGCTCGTCTGAAGCCTTTTCACTGCAGCACAAGTGCAAACTAATGTCAAGGGGATTCGCTTGTAGTAGTTATTATTCATTAATGTATACATCCAAGTATATATATACACAATATAATACCACAACTGAATTTGCATTTATCCAAAACGCGACATTATTAGATATATTGGTAATAATTATAAGGGATGTAAAACTGTTGCCTGGGGGGGGGGGGTTGTATTGGATATGTTTTTTTAAATAAACAACCTCCAATGTTAATCTGAAATAATAAATAAAGCCGGAATGGAAGCAAAATTTAAATAAATGTGGGGAAAAATTTGTGCGCCGCCCGGGAATCGAACCCGGGTCGCAAGAATGGGAATCTTGCATGATACCACTACACTAGCGGCGCCGCTGATTAAATTCTCGCGCAACCATCTTTTTACAAAAAGAAGCTTAGAAAAAATACTAAAAAACAACGCATCTGTGTGATCTGTGAATTATCGATTTAAATCTCACTTCGATTTCAGGCTGTGGCATAAAGCTGACAAACTCTATGGCGGTAACTTTCACGATGATCACTAGATTCTGTATTTTCAAAAATGATGCGAGTAAGTTTTTTATTTTTTTTGAGAAATATAGCTGGTATTTTTTAAATGTCTATTCACCCATTTTCTTGGAAAACCTTATTTAAAACAGCCTGCAATTACACGGACAGGTACAACCACAGCAATGCTACGACAGCTTTGTGTAGAGAGAAGCGTACGCAACTATAAAAACATATCTCAGGTTCATTGACTGACTGCTCGGTTAAATAAATCAGCCTAAATGATAACAATGTATTCTGATATTTTTGCAGGTTTTAACAAAATGACTATGACATAGCACCATTCTAGGGTTTGAACAAAGTTCCGCCGCGCGGGGAAGTACTTGCAGGTTAAAATGCATTATAAGGCCCCTCGTGGTCCACAGGTGTAGTCCTCCAAGCATAGTTATTGTGCAATCAAATTACATTTGAGTTTTCCGTCACTTTTACTGGAAAGGCTCTTTATCAAGTAATCAAACTAAGAGTAAATGGTGTTTAACTACTTGCTATAGCATGGAGAATGGTATCAAACCCAAATCGCTTAGCAGTATGCATCTGATCACAGAACCACACACACACACATTTGTAAACAATGCATTCAATAAAATAAGCAAGGACACTATGTTGTATGATACTTATGATAGTATATAATTTGAAAGCTTTTGAAGTCAGTCCAACAAAACAAACGGTCTGCTATTTATAGCAAGTGTCTCTGTTTAAGTGGTTTGAATCTGGTAAGCAATGTGTGCAGCAAGCACCGAGCGCAAAAGTATGATGCAGTTCAAAAAACAAGCGCTAGGGGGTGTCCGTGTGTGGAGATCGTCTCACATGCGGATTCCGTCTTTACGCTCCCAACCCCCTGTATTGCAAAAGCACACAGAGCTACCTGCCCCGTTAGCATTGCAATCAGAGCAGATGCAGATTCGCTATTTTCTCATTTGAGCTGGATAATATAAGGCAGCCCTCTGTAATGCAATGTAAACTCGTCTCAACAGAACCAATCCCGCTCCCCCTCATCTTTTCGACTCTCATTATTGTTTTCCATGAATACATAATCGCGCTTGTGCTCTTCAGATCATCTCTGGAAACTGACTTTATAGTGGCTGCGCGGGCTGAGACAGAACTGTGAATGGAAATGAGATCATCCCATTCCTGTTGTCAGATCGGAGACTGAATTTTTCCACCTGTCTGCTTGTGTTTGTGTTTAAGATTTAATCACAGCCTTGGGATTGTCAGGCTCCTAGTTTTGCGTTTATTTTTCACTCACAGGAGGTACCCCAATAAAGGAATGCACTGGGCACCATGCTTCCCATTCAAGGGAGTGTCTGCAAATTTACAGCATGGCTTACAGGAGTAAGGGGAGATCTACAAATTTCGGAAAATGTAAGGGAAGAAATATTATCCGTAGGGCAGGGGTCTCCAACCCTGGTCCTGGAGAGCTACTGGGGCTTCTGGGTTTCGTTTCAACGCATCTCTCAGTTACTTAATTGAACAACTGAACCAAGTATAGGCTTACTTAGTCCAGATTAACAGGTGTTCCAGATCTTCAGCCATTGATGATGTAAAGACACCTAGAAACCTGCAGGATAGGGACTCTCCAGGACCAGGCTTTGAGACCTTTGCAGTAGGACAATTGTTTTTTTTTTTACAACCATTTTCACATTATCAGCAGCTGATATTTGCACCTGCAAAATAAGGTTACATTTACCACTGGTGTCTCAACAAAGGTATCAGCGATGTATCTCTTAACTTGCTGTACAAGACTTTGGAACACTTTTACTGTTGCCAGTAAACATTTCAATACACTGTCTGTAGTTGATGGTTATTTTGTGAATTGCTTTTTGCTGCATCTGGGACGGCTTTGCATTGTGAATTTGGAATGCTTAGGGGCTCGGCATTCCTATAAGAAAGACAGTGTATGACTCAGGGCTCCACATACTGGCCAAGAAAAGGAGAGTTCAAAAGAAAATGACCCAGTTCTATTGACAGCACTACACCCAGTGTTGGATACAACCCATAATAATCAAGGCATAACATGTGATCTCAGTGTAATACATATGTATGGTCTGGGCTGCACCTCACTGTTTTAAAATGGGCGGCTTTGTATCTGTGTTGTTTCCTGTAACCAAAGCCATATTTTGATGTACTGGCTGAGTGAAACTGACCTCATTCTCTGCCAAGAAAAAGGTCTCTATAATAGTAATGCTTCAGAAAACAGGTGTGGAGGCAAGTAAGGTTTGTGGTCTGAGGAAGTGACCTGTGGCTTGTCACATGAACTCTGCAACACGATATACAAAGTAAGGTTTTGTTAATGTTGCTTTTCCATGCTTCTTTTCCATTTGGGTGCGGCTTGCTGCAATGAAAACATCTGACCACCGGATGGCACTGTTTTATATATTAAAATTCCAACTGAAGAAATATCAGTTATAACCGTTGGCCACCAGATGGCCCTATATGCTCTGCAAAAATACATTTGGACGGATGTCCTGGCCATGCCATACTCATATTGCTCTGGTTGATAACTTAGGATCCGGCCACTGCTGCTTCTCTCTTCAGTTCTATGAAGCCGTCTGTGGAAATGAATCATATTTCTGCACACAGCTGTAAGATGGAACTTTTCGTTTTTTTGCACCAGTTTAAGGTGGAGAGGATTTTGAAAGTGCAGGAATTGCCAAAGGGTTCAAATATATCCAACTACAATCAGCAGCTACAGTATTATTTACAAAAGGACCTTTCTACTTTTCAAGTTAAACCAGTGCTTTTTTTGTCAAGCCAACAAGCAAGTACAGGCGTGGCTCATAAAGAACAATTTGCATGTACCTGATGCTTGTCATGCATTTACCCAAATAACCTGATCTTCAAGATACACTGCATTATCTTACCATCCCTCTGAAGAATGCATTGACAAGTGGGAGGTTCCGTTTCTTATGATAATAATAACTGGGAATCTTTAGCTACCAAGAGAGTTGTTTGTCTTGCTGTGACTGTGTGTGTTGCATGCTCACAGCATATGAGAGAAGGTGTTCACTGTCTGTTAAGTGGCTAAATGGAAATTAATGCTTACAGAAAAGAAGAGGAAAATCTCAGCAACTCAATGAGTTCAATAATAAGTTCATGTCCCTCCTCAGTGCTTTGTCACTGTGTTTATTTATTGTGTAAAATGTTGCTTCTTACATCCCAGACATGGGTGGTACTGGGCTGTTCCTCTGTGTTGAGAGCCAGGTACATGCAACTATTTTTATTACTAAATAACAATGAAAGGTTTAAATGCCATTCTCATATTCAGTACCACCTCTGAAATGAAAAGTTCAAATGCACAATTATGAAGGGAGCAGTAAAAATGGTATTAAAGAGAAGGATATGGAAACTTAAAAAGACGACACTGTTCTTTGTATGGCTATTACTTATTGCCTATTCTGCACCCAATCCACAATATATAGGCCTAGATCACGTTTTTAGCATTTTAGGGAGGTGGAAATGTGAATGTAAATATGCTGTATTTTAACAGTGAAATGGTGTCCCCCGTGGGTTTAAAATGGGCAGTTTTAGACGGCCTTTTTCAAACAACTACATCTCCCAGCATGCTCTAGGGCAGCTGCGTCTGCGTGTTTTCAGCTGTCATTCTGCCCACAGAGGCGAAGCTGGTCCAGCATCTCCAGACAGGGGAGAGGAAAAGGCACAGAAAATTAAATGAAATGATCTATTTCTCTTTATTCGCAATGTGTTTCCCATTGCAATGAAGGACAGAGCTTTTCACTGTGAGGATTTTATCACCGCTTGCCGAAGAGTCATTGCTGTTTCTCATTGAGAAATGCCGTTTGTGGTTCTCTAAATGGTCTTAACGCTGAGAAAAATATATAAACGATGAAGAAGCAATTTAATCGAATGCGACAGCTCGCCAACCAAACAGTGGGCAGGTAAGAAAAAATAATTGTATAATTTAAACATATTCCAAATATTCGTATAAACCTGCCTTATATCAAGTCTTGCAGGATGTGGTGGACAGAAGAGGTTATGTTGCACATTTGTGAGTCTGTTCTTAGTTGTAGAATATCTTAATTTGTGATAACTGCAATGTTGTTTTTTTTTTCACACTGCACATATTTCGACGTGATACGCTTTGTTGCTCATAATAAATGTATCTGTAGTAGGAAGCAGTACAGCGTAAATAATATACCACATTACAGTATGGGACGCAACTGTGTAGCTGAAATGTTCCAGTGGATTTTTTTTTAGAGAAAAATAAAACGGGTTTGGGGGGGGATGAAAAGTAATAGCATACTTTACAAACAATACAGCATTCGTACTGTATTGGTAATTATAGTGCCCTATATGTATTTGATTTGGGGGGGGCAATGTTAATATTTTTAAAGCCGCATTAACATCGGATGTACTAGGTCATTCATTGCACTGTTGCAGTGTCGTGATGCGTGCTCACAATATTGGGAAGACATATTGACACTGATGAATCAGTGCAGCCGGTACAGATCGTCAACATTGTGTCTTGACTTTACAAATGTCGTGTGCGATTCAGTTCTCGTTAAAGACCATACATATGAACCATTTAGGTGAATGCGCAATCATGACAAATGTTGTCTTTGCAGTGCTGCTACTGTGGCAAATTGCCCACACACTTTCCGCCAATCAACCATGATTTGCATGGCTCCTGACATGTACCGCATTTGTAATAAATACGTATTGACACTGCGGTATGTAACTGATTTACCTGTTAAGTGGTTGTAAAATGATTGTTCATGGCCGATTTGCAGTAGTCCCTATTTTTCTAACCTACATTTGGCAATAGCCGAATGCAATACATCACATCATCGTGTAACGCAAGTGGGAGGCCTTAAACGCCGCCCCCCCCCCCCCCCCCCCCCCCCTGCACAAATAGACCCCTTTCTTTATAATGGAAGCTGTTTTATTTCGCCTCTGCCCGTTTGATCATTTATCCCATATGTTCTTTTCTTTACCCTTTGTATTTGGTGACCTCGGGCTTCAAGAAACAATGCGTTTTGCAGGTCGTTTTGTGTGGGTTGTCTTGATGCTGGTAATCAGAGGAGCTCCTTGGCTAATCCTGGCTGGCAAACATTGGACACACACGTTTGCTACAGTGTCAGTGTTACAGCTTTCAGGCACATAGTGCATTGTATCAGTTTCCCAAGTGCTTGCTTGTTCGGTGTTTCCTGTTATCTGTTGTGGTGGAAGGGGATAGGCGTGTGGTTACAGTATTGTAGATTTTGCTAATGTCATGTATACAAAACCGGAAAAATGACATTCCTTTGCACAGTGCTGCAGTAGACTGGAGTATCAAATGGCATGTGAAGGAATATATTCTGTGATATTCTCATTAGACACAGGTCACCTGTTTGATGCAATAGCTCATTTTTACAGTTACTATGTAAGAAGAAAGAAAGCTAGCTCTTTTCAGTTCTAGCCCGTGTGGGTTGTGACTGAAAGTGAATCCTTGTGCAGTATAATAAAACCTTGTTTTGTTTTCAGGGGTGCCCTGGGTGGGGAGTTCAAGTTAAACGTCAGGCACTGACAGTTTCAGTTCTACAGCATTCCATGAGAGCAGTTTAGTCCAGCTCCTCTTAATTGAATCTCTTAATTCCTTACAACATTTCAAAGAACTGGGTGTAAACTAAGGCTTTGTTTCTGTATTCTAGCCTGCTTTTGAAAAGTCTTAGCTTCTGCATCTTTAAACATTCCAGGGCCCCTTCTATTTTTGCTGCGTATGTAAAATGTCCAGGGAATAAAGCCTTTAGCTGGTCTTGCTGCTGCACAGCACTGCTGCCCTATTACGTCACATCTATAACATGCAAGGACTTTTCCATCAGCTAGCCTGAGACACACTGAAAAACTGCAGGCAGGTGATCTGAATGTAGATCTGACCTGAGCATAAAACAGGTGTTTGCATGACTTAGATTGAATTACACTAAGCGTTGCTGTATTTTGTTTTTCATGGAGAGGTAGGCACTGAACTCCTTTACTGATTACTGACTGCTAAATATAATGGAAACAAAACCTTTTCTTTATTACATTATATTACATTAAATATTATTTTCCATGTTTTCCAAAAGAGCAGAAAAGTGTTTAATTTTTTTGATGGAAACAACGTTCGGGATAAGAGTCGGAGAAAGCGAGTTTCGGACTGACAGAAGACACTTTTGATATTAAGGGCCAGTATTACAACACATCAATCACAGTTCGACCAGTGGCTGGTGCTTTTGTTAGATCTAAAAATAAATGCTTTTTTTATTGATTTTTATTTTTCCAAGAAGATTTAAAGATTTAAAATCAACACTAAAAAAAATATCAATAATATTACAATAATCAGTATCTGGAATTGATTTTTAGCAGTGGTAAGGAGCCTAGGTGTCTTGGAATAGCGCATACAGGTATTGATTTCCACTGGGAGCCAGGGAGTGACATTGTTTAAATTTCCTGGAGAGACATTTTGTATTGTTCAAAGATACAATTTCTTCTGCATGCATACCTTTTGTAGGCAGTAAAGCTGAAGCCATTGAATCTGAATACTGAACATGCTGCATATCTGAGTGACATAAATAAATACTGCTTTCTCAGCTGTGAGCAGAATTGAGGTTTACAAAATAAATAAACCAAAACAATTAGCCAAAGCTAAAAAAAATGTATACAGCACAACTACTAGGACACAATTAAATCTAAATGCTGCAATTACTGTAAAAGCAAGGCACTAATAATGTAAAGTGGTAGCCTTGGGCAGTAGTTGCTTAACCTGTTTCACGGGGACTGTAATTACTGAACTAATGTGAATTTAGCAGGTGGGAGTCACTTCCATTATTCTGCAGTAATTTCAATTTTAATTACAATTACACTAAAAAGTAACAAACAACTACCCACATTAACATATTGTTATCTAAACAACCAAGCAATAATCTCGGGTACAAATAGCAACTTTTTTTTTTTTTTCAAACATATGGGGTCACCAAAAGTGGTTGAAAATACAAGAATAATGATTCAATGACAAATAGATGCGGAACTGAACTGCAATCGATCAATTATGTGGTATAATTACAATTACAATTACGCAGGCTCAATTATAATTACAATTCCATTGTAACTGCTATTAATTATAAATTGCACATTTCCAATTACAATTGAAACCAGTTCTGCTGCCCGCTTTAACATGTTTTCTTTTCGCTTACAATTACAGTGAAGGAAAACGTCTCACAGACTAGCTTCCCTTAGCCATTGTGTTTCTCCCCCTGTGCTAAGGTCACAGCATAACAAAGGGTGTGTCTGTTTAAAAGTTTAACTGGATGAACAACAAGATTTTCAGTAGAACTGTAATACTAATTCCATGAACTTTTCTAGCTCCTTTTCGATTGCTGTGGTTGAATTCATAAAATAGGTGAAACCCCTGGGGCTAAACAGACCCGCTATTTATGAACACACATTCTCAGTTATTGTTTGTCGGAAGTTTGTATTTCATAAAGACCGATTCTGTCTTGTAAACCTCACAGTCTGTGATTACTGGTCCTGTACATAATAATTCTTGCACCATCAGTTCAGTTCAAGATGACAAAGGTGCTCCAGCTTTTGGAAGCATACTGTATACCTTCACAAACAGGCTGCAAATAGACCTTTTAAATCTATTTTGTACCTTGTGTTTGCTAACTAGCAGTGAGTTTAGTTCAGCAGGAAACACAGTAACCTCTGCCCTGCCGGTAGTATAAGGCGCTGTCCAATGAAACTCCATGAATACATTTAAAAAACCCATGGGGAGACACCTCCAGGACAGGATTGACTTTTGAAATGTAAATATAATGTATGAAATTGTAATACAGTAGTAATAATAATAATAATAATAATAATAATAATAATAATAATAATAATAATAATACACACATACATACTAAGTAAGTATGCGTGAAAGGATTTAAAGCTCTGTCTGCTTAATATAATATTATGCTGTGGTTTTATAAATAGTTTCCGTATCCTTGTCTGCGGGTCTTGTTTGGAATTTCTGGCCGGATGTTTAGGGTTACTGTCTTAACCCTTCCTCAGCTGGGAGGTGGAGCGCAGACATCCAGCACAGACATCCGCTGTGGTGCACAGTAAGTCATCATGACTGGTTTGTAATGATATTAACCGTTCAAGCAGTCAAGACCAGGTTAGCTACAGATTACCTAAAAAATCAACAACTTATACTTGATTCATTGTCTAACCTTTTCCCTTTTGTGTGTCTGTTGCGCTTTAAAACCAGCAGTGGTTTGGGTTCATTGAGAGGAGACGTTGAGTGAGGAATGAGAGCAACTGGCAGACATGAATATTAAGACCTGAATCTTTGAGAGGGGTTTAAAGAAAGGCCAGTGCTCCCTCTCTCTCTCGAGGAAGCCACAGGTGGTGGTGGGCTAGCAGAGGAAAGGAAGCACACTTAAATAGAAGGCAAGCCACTGCCCCTTCCGGAAGACTACATGAATGAGACACTCGGTAACCAAGGCAACAAGCCTAGGAGAGTGATGTCATAAAGGTTACAGAGGAGCAGCAGGGGGAAAGGGATGACAGTAATTCTTCCAGGTGGGAAATCATTAGCTCTGCTTATGTTTGCTCATTCATTTTCCATTTCTCCTCTGCTAGCGACGTGCTCTGAATCGTGCTTGTCTGGCCATTACGGTCAGGTTAATAAGAACTGAAAGCGGTATTCGCTCTGGAAAAATAAAAGTTGATCATTTGTGGCAGGGGTAGGTTAATGTAACTACTGAGGCGTGATGTTCTGATTTGTTGCTGTGCAGTGTATCCTGCTGCCCAAGTGCCTGCAGGAACACAGATACATCACAGCTGTATGGATGCCACATCTTATTCATGTTTGCAATATTCCAGCATCTTTTTTTTTTTTTATTATTTTTTACTGACGCAGGCGAGAACTATGAGCAGGCAAACAAGAAGGAAAAAAAAGCCAGGGGCCACTGGAATCTGTGTTTGAGGGTAAAAATCATGATTTGGGTTATTGTTATGTCATTTTGACTGGGGGAGGGTGAGGGAGAGAGTGAGGAGTGGGAGTGAGTATAGATAAATGCATATTTCTGCGGTGGCATATTCATAAAGGAAGGTAACCAAGCGTCTTTCGTAATTGCTGAAATGTTTGTGTGGGCATGTCAAGTGTACGTTTTCTAATGTAACTGCCCTGCTTTGCAGAGCAGAATCGGCATAAAACATGTTAAGTGTGAAATGGAGGATACGTGACGGGTCTGAGAGGGCAGTTCAGAAATATTCCATGAGTGTGGAAAGCTTGTGATGCCACTCATGTAATGAGATTATTCCTGGGATGAGCTGGCATCACTTCATGAGGTTTTCATTGAGAATCTATCAATTAACGGAGTCCAATTGCAGCCCTAGTAACTGCTCTAGGTGAAAAGCAGGGGGTTCATTTTAATGAATGCAGACTATGATCCACTTTAAAAAAAAAAAAAAAAAAAAAGATGTTTTATATTATTTTTTTTAACCAGATTTTGAAATCTGCCTAGCATTCATTGAAATGACCAGGCATATCGCGGTGTTCCAGATTGCTTTTCAGCTGCAGATCTAAGGAGAGCAGTTCTCCAAATTCAGCTGTTTAATTTAAGATTATACAGACTTTCTTTTCCATACATTGTGCTTGATCTATAAACGGAATACCCCATGAACGGTTCACGGTGCGCTGTTGTAATTTCTCTCGCTTGAGGATGGCCGTGAACAACTCTTCGGCTGTGAGCTCCTGTAGCCCATGCTTTTCTGTTGATCATCGTACATGTTGATGAGAGTGTGGAATGGAATCTTGGATGAACTAGTTCTGATCTGGAATGTCTTTCGTCCTGGCTTCATTATTCTCTTTCCACCCCATCACAGCATTTAGTAATGCCAGAGGAATCAAGGAAGCCAGGCTTCACTGCAAGCACCTCCCAACTGGAGAATGTGTTTGGTGATCCCTGAACTTCTACACGCCTTGCTGTTCGATAAAGAGCTGGCTGGAGTGGTTATTAAATACCTGACTAACATGAAAGCCCATGCAACTCCTTTAAAGGGTTGGTACACCACAATTTACTTTCATTTAGTCCAGAATAGACGCTTGTAATTTGGGGTTTAAGTGACACCGGCGTTGTGTATTGGTAGTATCTGCAGTAATGGAGCTGAGAACTTTCAGACTCTTAGATAACTGTGCTTGATTCCTGTTTAAACGCATTCAAATGTTCACCACAAATATGCATGAGTTCCCTTGGTTATTTACATGAAGTACATTGTGGGATAGATTCTGAAAGCTGTTTACTTGAAATCGTCATTTAGTATTTTTGTTTTTTCTGAAAGGGAACGACCCAGTGTGGTTTCACACTACGTGGGATTGTGTACCGGGTAGCCAGAACCCCAATCAGTCATGTGGAATGGGAATCGGAGACTGAAACGATCAAAAACGTTCTTTCCTTTCCTGTCCAGATGCCAACTTCAACACTTTCAGGTCCGCTAAGAATTATCCACAAGTGGGTGATGCATATCTTTTGAGACAGAGATAGTGACAGAACCTGTAAAATAGATAAATGGATGGGTGGATGGATGGATGGATGTCACGCTATCTTATATTAAGCTTTGTCTTGAGCACAACTCATCCATTTGTGGAGAAACTGGGTATGAGATTTCTCAGCACAAGTTTAGAATTATGATTTTTTGTCCCTTGGGCTTCTGGCACTTGTAAGACTGAGTCTCTTTAGTCTATTTCTGTCTCTAAACCATTAGATGTAGTGATATTTACTGTGGGTTAATAAGAATCCTTGCCTGTAAGGTTCTCGATGTTCTAGCTACACCCTAAATGGTGTTTTTAAAAAATATATAAAAACTAAAAAACCCTCTTTATAACAGTTGAAAACAGTTTCACAAAATCAGTCCTGACTTGGGAACTTTTAAAACAGAGCAGTAACAGACAATCTTGAGTTCTTCCCTTTACTCCAGTCACTGAAGTCTTATTTTTATTTTCTTTGAAACTGGTCCAAGCGCATGGAAACAAAATACAGTCATTTGATTTGATTCAAACAGATGGAACTGTAATCTGGGGCTTAGCTCTTGAGCCTCCAGTGGGTCTGAAACCCAACCATTCCTGATGTTCCAGCCATTGCAGTGTTCCGAGCTGTGTGTTTAGAAGGCTTGGGGAGACCTTCTATCAACTGGGTTTGAAACTCACACAAGCCCACACCTGAGTTTCAGAACCTCCCTGCTCTGTATTACTGTAACTCATCACAGCATGAAGAAGTCACATCTACATCTGCAGGGTTAGTAACTAGAAACGTAGAACAACTCCTGATCTTTTTACTAATATACAGTACTTGATGAAAGGTAGTTCTGAAACTAGTATAAGCTAGCAATTTAGATTTCAAAATAAAAGAGCTAGATATTTACTACCAAACTTGTCATTAGCACTTTTTTTTCTAAAAGTAAAAAAAAAACAACAAAAAAAACAAATACAATTCTAAAACGAATAAGAAAGAAGTATAAGCGCCTTTTTTTTTTTTTTTTTTTTTTTCCTGGTTTGGTAACTTTACTTGGTGAGTTTTACCTTTCCGAAAAAGTTGATGCTTGAGAGAAAAGAGCTAACTGTAGGCATGACAGTAATGTTACAGCATCACTACTATGAAGCGACTCCGGTGGTGTTTCACCGTTGTTTTCCTTTTACAAACAAACAGCGGCATCTAAGCTTTGATTCCCCTGATGTGTCTTGCTATGAAAACTGATTACGAGCTAGAACCCAGACTGCAAGATAAAGCAGACATGGCAAAAGGCTCTTTTTCCATAATCTATTGCAATCTGTTACACACACACACACACAGCAGTTTTCCTAAGACTACAGAACTGTAGCTAATGAGTAGTAGTTGGATTGTGAATTGCAGGTTATCAGGTCATGCTGATGGTTCATGTAGATTGTGTTGATGGATCATTTCATGTTGGAAGCAGTGCATCGTGCATTCAGGACTGCTATAAGGATCTATATATTGATCCTGAAGAAATCCCGAGTGGGTTTGCTGCTGTAATTTGAACGTGTATAAAGTGCAGGTCTGTCTGCTCAGGGGTGGCTGAGAGCAGATTGTAGGCTGTGTGGAATTAGAGCCGTTCAGAAGTACTTATTTGAAATGTCTTCATTATAAATCTCTAAAACAACCCCACAGTAGAAGCTATAAAGAACTGTCAAGTGACGTTAGATAATGGAGGTATTTATTAAAAATCCGTAGTGGATGCAGGTGCTTTCCTTTCTGCAAATGATCTCCAGAGTACCTGTAGTTGTTGAGGTATGAATTTGTGTCTGTTCTGAGAACAAAGTCTGCATGCTAGCCACAGGTCAGCCCTGGCAATGTAATCTGTATGCTGGCTTTTGGTTTGAGCAATTATTTGGATGTTATAAAGGAATATTCTATTGAGTTGAGTGTGTGTGTGTGTGTGTGTGTGTGTGTGTGTGTGTGTGTGTGTGTGTGTGTGTGTGTGTATGTAAACTGCTGGGACAATCTTTTCTAGTGTTCGGGTCAAGGAACAGGACTGGCAAGCATTTCGGACCACAAAGATCCCATCAGAACCGGGCACACGTGGATCTGAATTGCCCTGGTCCTTGAATATCTATGGCGTTTGTATATTATCATTTGTTAATTGGTAGCTGTGTTTTTTGTGACGCATGGTTAGGCAGGAGCTGAATATAAAGTGAATAATTTGTTGCTGTTTTTTAATTAACCTGCATGTCCATTATTTCTCAAAGCATGCGTGGAGTAATTAAAACCTGTCGTGCTGGGACTGTAAAGTGTCTGTGGGAGACAGAGAGAGACCAACAGAATTGAATAACATCTTATTGTATTTGTTTCCTGTGTTTGAGCCTGTGGTCGCACAAGATATTTTCTGCTGTATATTATCCTGTCAATGGGGTCTTTCTGTTTAGTCCCTTTAGTAAACGCGAGTGAACCGAATATGAAAAACAGCAGCACGAAAACTGCATTTATTTGGGTCCCACTATGAAACTGCAATGTCACTCAACACTCGGACTGCATATTAAAATGTTAGTGTTCCATACTCTCATGCTTTGTCACTCAGAGATCCCATCAATGCAATTCCAGCCTAACATCACTCTGCTTGCTATCTGTATAACTGCTGTACAAATGCAAACAGTTTTTCCCACTGAAAAGCGATAGTTTGACAATAGTTAAGCACTACTGTTTTGTTTTTTGCTTTTCCCGTGGTTATACTATAAATTTATCATAGTTTACCCTGTTTATTATTGTGTTTTACCATACCTCGCTATTCTTTACAATGATTTATGTTCTACCACTTTCACTATGCTTTGTTACACTTTGCTTCATTTTTTACTGTGGTAAACTTTTATGAAGGTAGTATTGCTAATAAGTGAGTCAATACACACCAGCAGGATTAACACAGAGTTAAAGAGCGGCTGTATTTAGGTCAGCCACTGCTTAGATCATTAAAATAGACCCCGTAATGTTTTAACATTAAAAAATTGCATGTTGAACTAAATTGGATTTGGCATTAAGGTTTAATAAGAAAAAAAAAAAATTAAGCCGGAAGAGCTATAAAAGCCAGTCAAACCAGTAATAAGCTCTGTCTCCCGTTGCAGCCCACGTAATAAGAGTGCTTAATCCTTTCTTTATTAAAAGGACTTGTGAAAAGTGTTTTATGAAAGTACAGTACGTGGCTTCATGCACAGCCAGCCTTCCATCCCTCAACACAAGGATCTTGAAAATCCCAGAGAACTCCAGCATGATACTGAGGGATTTCATTACTGTCCTTGGAGTGTAGCTCTGTAATACTGTGATACTGTACAAGCATACAATATACTGCGGGGAACAAGTGGATTTCAGCCATTGTAACAGCCTGTGTGCTCTAGCTTGAATGGTCACTCAGTACCATTACAGAGAAGCCGTTGGCAAGGTACAGAACACACAGCCACCGACAGACTGGAGTGATGCTCAAAGAACCACTCTGACAGGTTTACTTGTGACTCATTCATTAGAAAGGGGTGGATGAGGGCAGGGGGGTGTTGTAATGCTTTTCCCTTCCGTTACTCATCTCTTGCAGATTTAGTTTTCCAACATGCCATGGCATGGGTGGGGTCCTTTAGACTCAAATGAAATCCGTTCTGCCTCGTAGCGCTGGGAAGTGTGCGTGGCCTAGTGTGAGTGCAGGTCCCTGGGGATCCGGTTTGATGGAAGGCTTAGTCAGCCTTGGTTTTATATTTAGAAAGTAACCCAGAGGGGAAAACACTGTGCACAGGGAAATGCAAGACACCCTCACTGCGTCTGGAGATACTGGAGTGTGGCTGCTTTAAAGAACTAGTCCTAACTGTTTGTGTACAGACTTTCGAGTTGGGACGCAGTATTTGTATGTCCGCACCATATAGAAGAAATAAGATACCAAAGCTTGAAGAGTCTTGTAGAACTAAAAGACTGGATGCTTTTACACTCGTTATTGTGGAGAGGGAAATGCTGTGGTCTGATTTGATTTCTCAAAGTAAATGCGGTTTTGAGGTTGTGCGTTGAGTGCAGCTACAGGACATTGGCACCATGATCTCTAATAATTTACATAAACCCAGAAGACAGCTGGAGATTATTAAAAACATTTTATAAAAACACTGTACAGAAATACCTTAAAAAGTAATGCAAATTATTTTTTTTTGTTACTGTTGCTCATAGGATGGGCAAAAATTTTTTAAGGTCTGTTTCAATGAGCTAACCTATAGTGGATCTTAAAAACTCCTAAACATGTTCAATCTTGAACCACCGCTGTCTTTTTCTAAAGCAATTAAGGGGGTCAAACAAATCTCCCTCGACTGTGCAACAGTATCGAGATCCATCTCTGTCATTAAAAAAAACATAAAAAAAATACCACAAAGTGAGCATCTGTACCGTTTGCCTTAATAGCCCAGGCGTTGGATTGGAGTCGACTGTATCATTCCATTGAATCCTGAAAAATCTCCTGGGGGGGCATTTCCTGATCCAACATCCCTCCAGTTCAGCTGAAATATGAGGCACAGGCAGCAGTATATACTGCTATCATAAAACTGAATAGATCCCCCAGGAATCAGGGCTATGGGACCTCATTAAGCATCACCCCAAAGCCCCAACAAAATAAATCGATGGAAAAAAAAGAACTGTGCTTCCGAGGAGGGGGTGCGGAGCACAAACTATCCCGTTTTTCTTCTTTTTTATTTTTATTTTTTAAAGGTGCGCAAAGCTTATCGGCTAGCAGGGAGGGAGTGACAGAGGTATCCTGTGTTTATTTACTGTGCGTCATTGTACAGCCACGTTCACGTCAAAGCGACAGGATCAGGGGAATCCTAGTAATAGCAGCGTATTGTGAAGACAGCTGCAAGCCAGGGAACACACATTGCAGACTGTGGAGCAGAGCCAGTGCCCATTCACACTGACACCCAGCAGTGGCAGAGCTGGTCACCAGTACAATTGGAACTGATGGTAGGGGTTTGCCATGACGACGGGCTCAGGTTTTGCATTCAAATTCCTTGTGTTTTATTTATGCCGTATGCAGTGCAATGAAGTAATACTGCAAAAGGGATTCCTGCTGTAAGTACTCTGCAGTTCTGTCGTTACTGTGTTTCAAAATACTGTTGGTTTATATTGAACGTTTTTGCTTAAAAGGAATAGGCTGCAAATATTACAGGACTTTGGTGAATTAAAAGTAAGAACTGGTAAAAAAAAAAAAAAAAAATCCCTTTACCAGGCACACACTTAAACGGAATCCTCGGATTGTTCATTCCTCTGTCATTTCTGCAATATGATCTTCTGATCTTATTTCTCTTGAGTCTGATGCAGTATTGAATGGTATTTGACAATGCACCAGAGATTCCAGATGTGTGTGACAGAACATGAACTGAGTGACTTGAGCCACCCACACTTGTATCTATCAGCTAACAGGCCAGGAAGGTATTTCACAGTGCAGAGATGAACGATATTGTGTGAAGGTTTGTTATAGCCGAGCCTGTGTTACCTTACCCAAGGTTCCTTCTACCGTTCCTCTGAGTTGTATGAATATCCTTACTTTTGAATGTTACTGTACAGCCCTCGTCCACAGCATTATAAAGGTTTATATGGGTGAGCTGTACTCTGATATCTCTCAATTAAAGAATACCATGCTTCTGTACAAGGACTACGTAGCATGTGTAGAATACACTGTAGGTATCTTAGACATGCCCCCGTGGTATTTGCTGTGGTTCTTGGTGTCTAGTGTCCGTGAATACCGTGGTGTTGTTTATTATCATTTCAATTAAAGCCTCGAAGCTCTTAGTGCTGATGCTTAGTGATCTCTAAATGTCACATTTGATCACTTTAGTTTTATGTTATGCCAGATTATATGCTCTTTAAAGGAAACTAAGTGGCTTTATTAGGGCATTAGCAAAAGCACAATATATGTATTTCTTTTTTGTATAGCCAACACACCAACTTACAGTAACCTTTTTACAAAAAAAAAACTAAAGTGTTAAGGGGTGCTCAGCTAAAATTATTATTATTATTATTATTATTATTATTATTATTATTATTATTATTATTATTGTTTATTGTATTCTTAAGAAATCTTTGTAAAACTAAACTGAAATATAGGAACATACCAGGAAATGCAGGTTTACAGATAGCAGCCTTTTATTTTAAACAAGTTGATTGTCTTGGGGTCACTTTCTCCTTTTATTTATATCAATATGGTAGTCTACAGTACCTACCTACCATTGTCAGGTCATATTAAATATTACTTGCTATGCAGACATATTCTTTCAGGAGTGGTATTATACAGTATATCGCTGAATCAGCAAATTTAAAATGGACAGAATAAAGAGAAATAAAAACCTTGAGCCGAGAGACTGTTTGAACCCTCTCCGCTCGAGCCCGCGCTGTGTTTACTCATTCCTCGCAGAGTCACAATTCCCGGAAGAGGGTCAGCTGTCTTTGTGAGGAAGTTGAGGGGGACTCATTCTGCTGGCTCCAGGGTGTGTGAGTCCGAGCTGTCAGCCCCCTGTCTGAGCTGTGTTTCCCATAGCCACTCACTCAGATCTCAGACAGGAAGAGCACTACTGTCCTGCTGACCCAAGCAATCCAAATAAATCTCAATAGCAGGGCTTCAGATCCCTGATTAAGAAACTGGAATGACTGGTGCTCTTCACAGTACCCATTCACACTTTGAAAGCCTGCAGCAATACAGCCTTGGACTGTCAGCTCTCAGAAACAAAGCAAGGCTGGGTCAAGATATTACTTGAGTGGGGCGACCTTCAAGCATGCAAGAGATGTCCCTGAAGGCATAAGAGGCACAATGACTTGGTACTGTATTGCATCTGCAGCTAGTGGCTGGAGGCCACACCCCGAACGCTGGCACTAACACAGACGGTAAAGGACTGGGCAAAGCAGGTCATCAAAATCAGAGGCAAAGGCAGTTTTCTCCTGTTTGCGTTGAGTTTTCTTCATCAAAATGAGGGACAAACGTGTTTTGCCCTAATGGTAAAGGTGTTTTTTAATGGTATGTTTAAGATTTGAGGAGACAGTCTGGGATTAGAGACAATAGCAATACAAACAGGGTCAAGTACACTTGCAGTAAAAATCTAATTAGACATAATCTCTGTTTGTGTTTGCAATTGACAATTTGCCTTAATTAATACTGTGTTGGCAAGCAAGTTTCATCATTAAGCTGTTGTGGGTCGTTGTGTGTGTTTCTGTGCGTGTGTGCAGTTCTGCTTGTGCTGAGACAGAACAACGTTGTCCTCCTCTTTTCAGTACAGGGCAGTAATTACCTCTGGAGAGAGCTGAGTAATGCCAGCCCATAAATCATGCATTCAAGATGAATCGCAGGCGTAACGAGTTGGAAATTTAGGCGGAAGAATTGAAACCTCATCTCCCTGTGGAGGACGCTGCTGCTGCAATAAAATGGGAGCCTCCCTTTAAATCAACAGCTGGTTTAGTTACTGTTCCAATGCAGTAAAATAACCTCCAGAAATCGTTTTATTTTCGTTCTGTTTGTTTGGGAGACGGGTTACTATCCAGAGGTCAGGGTACTTCAGAACAATTTGCAAGACCATCTGTATTCACATGCTAATGATCTCAAGGACTTGTAACATACAGCTGGGAGAATCCCAAATCATATTGCTGTAGTAGCTCTTGGTGTCCTTCAGAACTCACTTAGAGGGTTCAACCCTTTTCATCTTGCATGTAGACTGTTAAAGAAGAACAAAGAGTATGTAGGTATTGGAAATGGTAAGGTACTAGGCGTCTTTGTTCAAAGGGTTAGTATGCAGTACGGATACAACTGTAAACCTCACATTTGTATACTTGACATGTCGAGCTACTCATGCATAACCTTCAAGAGTCTCCTACATCGGCATCCTATATCTTAATGGGCACTAAAATAACACAGCGGCAGGGGGCAGAAACTACCAGACAGCAGCCTTGATCACACGATGATATTTCACATGCGGTGACTAGTACGGTGTAAGCTAAGCTGCAGATGAAAACCATTCAGGAATTGATTGCCTGCCTGCCTGTCTGCCTGCCTCCCGAGTCTGAGATCACAGCCATGGTGCTTCTTGGCAGCCGTACAGCAAAGGCAGATAAAATCTGAGCCCGTCTCGGCCTCGCCTCGCTGTGCAGTAGGTGTGGAGCGCCAATGCAGATGCTGCTGATTCCCAGCCAGCCCGTACTTTATAAAATGAGGGAACAGCTGCATCAATAGCCCAGCCTCAACGAGGAGGAGATCTTTAGTGCCAAATCATTTTGTGATAACATTATCTGGAGTAGAAGCTATTATTCATTCACTCTCCCTCTCTCTCTCTTTTTTAACGCTAGAAGGAATATTGTTTTGCAGTTGTTTTCCAGTTGTAAATATGTATGGCTTGTGTTTATTCGCTTTTTCTCCATTCCAACCCAAAACACACGCACACACACATACATGCACACAAAATGTTGTCACATCTCTTAACTTGCCCATGATGACTTAAAACTGTCTGAAACTAAAACTGTTCTATACGTCAGGGATAAACAACATTACATTATTATGAATGGTCATAATAACCCACTGTTTTCCAGGGCTGTCAGGCACGAGAGAAAGTATTTTAACATTGATTCGATGTTTATCCCACATAAAACAATTCATCTGGTGTTCATTCCAAGTGCCATTGCCAGTAATATGTTCTTAGAAATGAAACCATGTTGGTATTAACAATTGAATTGACTTTCCGATAGGGAAACGAGCTATTGATTTCTGTGGATTCCATAGTTTTGTGATGAAGCCACAGATATGTGTTCTCTCTAGAATACAGCTTAAGTTGAAAAAAAAAAGTTTTTAAAGACCAAGGGGTGATGTAATTGAAATATTTTAATACAGAATACATGTCAGGGATGCCATTTGCTGAGCAATAGAAGGGACAGCCTATTTGCACAACTGTGTGGTGCATTGTAATTGTAATTCATATGCTAGTACCATCGATTCAGTGTCAACTTAGGAGTCTATTCAATCAAATATTACAGTTGCCATGGAGTTTTCCTATTCTTTAACTGCATTCAGTGCTTTCCAGACAGGCAGTATTCATGTTTTTAATGCATGGGTGTATATAGCCAATTCACTGGGGGTGTTTGGAGGGGGGCTGTTGAATAACTTAAAAATGCTGTAGGTCATAAAGTGACAGTTTTTTATTATTTGAGTCTACCCCTTAAAACACAGTTATTTTAAGTGCAGATAGATTTCCAGATCGAACCTTTTGTGACATGTGTCTGGTGTTAACAAAACGGCTGTAAAAGATTTATTAAAAAATGCATTTAAAAAAAGACGTTACTCTGGGTAACTGTAATATACGGCTTGTTTAAATAGCAAAGTGGATGCTTTTAAAGTCGAGGGATAAAGACAATGTTTCTTTACTGTCAAAAGAACTGCAGGTCAGATAGGGTACAGCTTGCTTTCACACCACAGAGAAAAAAGAGGAACTGGAGCTCAGAATGGGATCGGAAAGTATTTACCAAGTCAGCACAAGTGTCGCAGCACAGGCTGACAATTCTCATTAGAAGGGGTATTGCTGTAACCCTGCAATGTTAAAGGTAGAGCCATGTAGCTCATGTCTAGGTTTAAGTGTAGCTTTTGTCAGGGTGTTTGCATTACTGAAATGTTATGTTATAAATGTATTAAACATAAGTTGGCACAGACAACATCTCTGATGCAGATGCATCAAATATTATTTTAGCTTACATGACTTAAAAACAGTAAAAGTTAAGTACAGTAGATGACCCTAGACACAGGGTGTCGTCGTCCCGTCCCCCGTCCCCCCCCCAAAAAAAAAAAATCTATTCAGTGACTTGTATAGTAAAGCAGAAATTCTGTGGTCAGTTTATGTCCTTTTAAATGTTACCACATTATTAGTTCGATTTAGAAGTTGCATTGCTAATTGAAAGCATTTTGCTTAATCAAAACCCCTAATCTGAATTCTAAATCGAAACATTTGTCAAGTAGACTCTGTAGTACAGTGAAGAAGGCACTAGCTGAAACGTTTTACCATCGCTTCCAAGGTTCCACAGTTCCCTCCTAGCCCTGTTCAGTATGTTGGTGCATTGCACAGTGAGGTAATGCCCTGTCTTGGTGCTACAGCATGCAGCAGGAGTGGCTAGTCTCCTCCTGAGGATTCTGTAGCAGGGCTGCTGGTTCTCGGCCTAGTTAGCAGAGTCAACCTGGAGATATTCCACAGATAACTTTAACCCCTCTCACTTTGTTGAATGCTGTATGACAACATATGAAGGTGGCTTTCCATAATGTCAATACTGCATCGATATGGGTTTCTTGTTTTGTAAACAGAAGATATTTCTGAAGGTAGAGAGACTTTTTGGTCACTGTAGTTTTAAGAAAAGACAAGTCTAAGATCCAGCTAATTTCCTTCAGAGAGGAGTCAAAAGTGTATCCCTTTGTTGCTTTGAGTAAACCGTGAAATCGGTTTAAATTAGCAATGACGGCTGAGTACTCGCGTACTGTATGTGGGTTTATGTGTGGGAGAGATCTAGTTACATTCTGAGGGGGTAGGTTGACTTATGAAGCTGAGCAATCTGGGCTATTCTAGCAAACGTGACCTTGATAGCTTTAGAAAGGGCTGCTTTGGTAAATGAGCATACTGATACCTTAAAAAGTTGTAGCCTCCCTCGTCTCTCCACTTCTTCTCCTCCTCTCGTTAATAAAGAAATTAAGAGGTTAGCCTTTTGTTTGCATTCTTTGCGTAAACCAGGCTGCCATAGCAACCCACCCCCTTGGAGAAGGAGGGGAATTGCAGTGGAAGATAAGGGTGTTCACAGCTCACCTGAAGCTTCAGGGGCTGTGCAGTGCAGCCTTGTGATCCGAGCCCCTGCTGAGACACTGATATCACTGCCTGTGTGTCCTCTGCTGTGTGGCTGACTCACACATGGGTCTTAAAACAGGAACAAGTAGGCCTTGTTTCGTGTAGTTCTGCAGTGTTTGGTACAAGAATCCTTTCAAGCTTTTTTCTTTTTCTTTCTTGTCCCTTTTCTACACAATTGAAATTGAATCAACAAACCTTGCACTACTTGATTGTTACAACACATGTCATCTCAGTTGGACGACACTGGTATAAGTAAATCGATTTTACAAGAGGCTGTGTTATATATAATTGTACTCTACACCACCCTCTCAACAACAGGCAGTGCGTATTCCCACAGTATGCAGAGGATGCTTTCACAGAATATTTATTTCACGAATAAGGATGGAGGAATAACCGACGAGCCCGTGTAGGTGACAAGGTGACTCTGTAACAGTGACTGCAGGCGGTAAATTAGAAAAATAACGAGAACAACATTCAGCACTTTTCTGAAGGTGTGTGTGTGTGTGTGTGTGTGTGTGTGTGTGTGTGTGTGTGTGTGTGTGTGATATATATATATATATATATATATATATATATATATATATATATATATATATATATATATATATATATATATATAATTATTATTTATTTCTTAGCAGACGCCCTTATCCAGGGCGACTTAAAATCGTAAGCAAATACATTTCAAGTGTTACAGTACAAGTAATACAATAAGAGCAAGATAAATACAATGACTTTGGTTCAAGCAAGTACAAATATATCTTAATATTCAATCCAGGAGAGCGTAGTGTTTGACACTTGCTGACAGCTGGCAGCAATTGATTTGATCCAACTGAATTGTGATGATAATGGATATTTAGGAATGTGAAATCCATAACCACATCTATCATTGACTTCTCATTTAACACACAACAGGGATTCCCATAAGTCCAGCATCACTGGCAAGATCATACATACCGGCAGTGAGCTCTGTTAAACAGGAGACTGCACCCTGCTGACCAGGGGTGTGTAACGACAGTGTTGTGTGATACACCGCTGTTACGGGTTCTGTCCCCTGTCGTGAGATAAGAGGTTAAAAGCTTCACAAAAAAATAAAAATAAAGCATGAATGCAGACTTGTGGTTCAAATGCACGCTGGAAGAAAGGACAGATTGGGTTAGCTGGTTGATTAAATGGTCCCTTCTGTTCTCCTGCTTTCCTACGCTAATTAGAATGTGAAGAGCAGGGATCACCTGGGTGTTCCTTTGAAGCAGGGATCTCCTGGCGGGGCGGGGGGGGGGGGGGGGGGGGGGGGTTAGCAGATGGCAGAGGGACTGGAGTGGCACTGGGCTGGGGGAGGTCTATCTCCCTCATTAACCTGCTGTCTTCATTAGAGAGCACTGACCGTCTTAAAGGGAGGCAAATCTCTATAACACCCCCCACCCCCCCCAGCAACCATTATAGTAGAAAATGTCTGCAGCTCCGCCACACAAGGTATGATGACAAGGGCTCTTTAGAAATGACAGACCATGTGTCAGTATTAACCTTAACAGTAATGCTGCACCAACAGTAACATGTAAAGAACTAGGTAAGCCAATGGGGTTTCTCTGATAAAAAAAATAAGTTTCAGATCGACTCAATTGCAAAGCCTTCTCAAGGGCTACTGCTATGGATGCACATCTTGTTTTCTGGTTCCTGTTTCTTATGTTAGAGGAAATGACTGTCTGTAAGCAACTACCTCTTTAATAAAAATAAAAAACATTTTATAGCTTTGGACAGTTATTATTAATACAGTCTGTTCATGGTTCAGTTGATGGTCAGATGAAGGTTGAGAGTTAGAGCAAGGGAAAGCATTGCTGGCAGCACTTTAGTTTCTTCATTCAACAGCTGTACCTTTTGCTAAAAGCACCGGACTTTGGACAAGGAAAACAAAGAAAGAAATAGCAAAACAGCTGGCTGACATCTGGAGCGAAGTGAAGCCTGACAATGTGGAGGAGAAAGCTAAACATAACTTGTGTAAAGGTCAACAAGAAACTTCCGTAAGTTTATTTAAATCCAGGAGGGAATTAAGAATGAAACAGTCAGATCCAATGATCCAGATGTTGTTTTAGGTAAAAACCCTGGTTTGGCGAAGCTATTACAAAATTTCTACTGTGCTCTAAAATGTTTCAGTATAGTTATTAGCATGTCTATTTAGTTGTGTTTTTCTCTGCTTTTGTGATTTATATTATTATATGTAGACATAGAGAGAGAGATCTTTCTGTTTGTGTTGTACTTCAGTTGTGAATAACAGCATAGTTCTGTTTGTAGCCAGCAACAATCATGGGGTAATGTCAATGGGGAAAAAACAGCCGGCTTGAGTGGGGTTCTTGTCTGCTAGGTTCTGAATGATAGCATTTATTAATATGTAATCACATGGGAATAACGTGTGTGAAGTTATCTGGAAATGGCCTGCATCAGGTAACAATAACATTGTAATTACACAGTAGTTCCCATGCAAGGACAGGAGATGAATTACCCAGTTATTACAAAGTAATTACATGGCTATCCAGCCATGTAATCTAAAGCTGTAACAGTTTCATGAATAACAATAAAAAAGCAGACTTTAAATACTGTGTGTTGAAAAGCTGGATGAAAAGGGCCTGGGGATTTCTGAACTTACAGCTGAGCGCCCTTATTAACTCTGCAGTGATATTAGATTTGCTTATCTAGGTCGGTAACTTTTATGTTTACCTTCCTGACTTGGCATTTTATCAGCGCTGTGTCCACAGGGGGATGAGAAAGAGCTCCACACTGCTAGACCCCTTGAGAAATACTAGAACAGCAAAGTGCACTGGCACTAAGAATACAAAAGGGAGAGAGAGAAAAGAAGAAGGGTGGCCTACTTGACAGTCTTTCTAGCTGAATGAAATGGATGCCGCAGCACCAATCTCCACTCAGACCTGAAGCAAGTCGCTGACGAGGCAGGGCGTGCATGACTTGTGAAGGTTGTCTCCTCTCTCCGCAGTGCCCTTATAAATAAAGCAGCGTGGATACAGCTCGGATCTTGAGAATCGCGGGGGGTTACAGCTGGATTCAAACAGAATGAATATGCTACCAGATATAAATGCATTTGCATCTACTCTCACATGTGCTCAAATCATGTGAGACCTAAACAGGGAATGGAAGAGTGTGACAGTTTGAGCTTATGGAATTAAATCATTAGCTATTTAACTCTCTCAAAGCAGAGAACGTTTGCCCTGCTTTTGCAATTAAGAAGCTGTACCTGGTTTGTGGTGACTGACTTTGTAAACCCCTGTCCCAGGCTGTGATAGGTGACGGAGGGGTGCTAGAAACAAACCGAATGCAGGCTTCACTGGGATGCTGTCATGCTTCTGGCCACAGCACATTGTCTGTCATGTGTGATGCTGTAACGTGTAGTAGACCTGTGCAATAAAACATTCGCTCAATGGTTCCAACTGTGTAGTTCACTCTGCCTTGTAATGTAGGTAATGTTCAAGTCAGATGAGGCTCATTGATTGCTGGTGATCTGTTGTATCGCTTGTGTATCCTCTGTGATTCATAACAGTATCAAAAGTTTATGTATGTATTACAGAACGTCTGCTTAGAATTTAGTTTCGGATTCTATTTAAAATGTTCTCGATACTCGGTTCTTCTTCTGCAGGTATATTTGTTGCCTGCAAACCTTTTCCTCCTGTGTTATAAAGTGCTCAGTGGAAGTTAGCCTCGCATATAGACGCAGGATAATGCGTGTTGCTGTAATTAGTCATCCCAAACTTCACACACCCCAAAATAGCTGCACCAGAATGTGTTGAAAGTTTAATCTATTTTAAAATACTGAATAAAAAACAAACAACTTTTTTGCTTCCCCATCACATGTTTTAAAAGCCGATTTGAAGATTATTTTCCTGTCATCTGAGGCACTGACATTTTTACTGGCGTACTGAAGCCATGAACTTTTCTTGTTTTGAAATCAACGTGTTAATGAAAGGATGTATTGAATAATATGCCAAGAAATACATCTTAAAAGCAATTCCGAGTACAAGTAATAGCACACCCCTGATATACTATACTTCAGCCAAAAAAAGACATTCTGCTCATTGGCAAGCCTCTTAAATTGTTAACCTTGGTTTATCAAGCAATACTTTATATCTAACATATGGCCTGATTTCTTCAACATCAGCTCTGGGCTCATTATATTTGTGTAACCTCCCTCGCACTCAACCACAGTCACCCCCTGCATTCAGACCTTGGCTGTATGAGACTCTGCTCCAGCTGCTTGCTTGAGAAACTCAAAAATTGTACTTTTTTTTTTAACACCGTTTTGCTGGCGGTTTATACAAGAGATTATTGTTTGTACTTGTTACAGTATGATTAGGGTGTTTAATCAGTCTCCCAGTGCTACAGTGAAGCAGAGTTCCTCCATTCAAGGACAGAGTTCATAAGGGCACTCAGCTGTAAGCAATCACCAGGATTAGCAGAATGAAGTAACTGTCAAGGTGTGATACCTTTTACTGTATTTTTTTTTTTGTATGTCTTAATGTTAGTAAGCTGGTTTTTTAAATCACCACTGGGGGACACTTAGAATGGACCTCCACAGGCTTGTGTTATTTACGGTCAGAGTGAGATAGATTGTTTTAACATCCATTTCCCTAAGCTGTCGGTATCGCTGGTAGTAAATTGGGGAAGAATAATTATGTCTTAAATTATGATGGGTAAAAACTGTTGGAGAATATGACCAGAACAAGGCCAGGGGCTTTGACAGTTATTTAAGATTATGTGGGATATCATGTATAAAATGTTCTTTTCCTTTCCTAGGATATTTTGAGGCTGCCTTTAGTTACAATTGGTATATTTCTTGTTGATTTCTGCATTGCCTGTCCTGATAACTGTTCACTGTTTTTACATTTAGGGCAGAAAAAACAGAAGTATTAAGTGAAGACCTATTACAGGTAAACATGAACGCTTTATTAAATTAAATCATCCTTCTTTCTGTCTGTGTTAATTTAAATGAGATATTAAATATTTTGATAAAACTGCTGTTTTGATTTGTGCGATCCACACTAAACCGTAAAAAGGTGACATATAAAATATACCAATAATCCATTTGATATATTTTTTTTACCCTGTTTTTTTTCCCCCAATTTGGGATGCCCAATTATTATTTGTATCCAGGTTCACTGATGCAACCCCCTGGCGACTTGGGAAATGGAGGCTGAAACACGCATTCTCCGAAACGTGTTCCTGCCAATCCGTCACTTTTCTCACTGCAGATCCACAGCGAGGCCACCAGACCTATAGTGCCGGAGGACAACACAGATCTGGCGGCTCCACTGCAGAACCGCAGGCGCACTATCGGCCACAGGGGTCGCTGGTGCGCGGTGAAACGTGGATTCCCCTGCCGACCTAATCCCTCCCTTCCCGGGCAGCGCTCGGCCAATTGTGCACCGCCACCTAGGAACCCCAGGTCACGGTCAGCAGTGACATAGCCTGGATTCGAACCTGCAGTCTCTAGGCTATAGGGCGCATCCTGCACTCCACGTGAATCGCCTTTATTGGATGCGCCACTCGGGAGCCCCCCAATGTAAAAAGAATGTAAAGACTTTCCAAGTACTCCTCCTGTCGTGCTTCACTGTGGATCACCGTAATCACACGAGATTCTAATAGCTTTTTTTTGTACCTGTTTACTTGCAGGTGGAGAAACGTCTGGAGCTGGTAAAACAAGTGACTCACAGCACCCACAAGAAACTAACAGCATGTCTGCAGGGCCAGCAGGGCGCGGACGTAGACAAGAGATCAGTGCGCTCTCCCTCGGTACGGATTCCTTCTTAACAAGGGTTTATTTTTACCTGACTTGCTGATGGATTTACCACTGAACTAAAACCTTACCCATAGTGACGTCTATAGATAGACACCATTGCTCATGATACTGTACCGAATGCCAAAGCATTCCTGACCAACTAGACGGTTGGGTGGATGCATTCCTTTTCATTTGTGTAGCGGTGTAGCACTCGGGATTGAATTAGTGTGGTGTATTTAATTGTACAGAAACTAAATAAAGAAATAACAATTCAATAAACGTTCTTAAAGATCCTTGTGGTATTTTCTTTGTATCTATTTCCCATGAACTTAGGGTCACCATACTACTCCATGTACACCAGGACAGTTTGGGACAGTTCAGGTTTCACACCCCACTGATACGTTTGACCTGTCTCAGGTACAGCAGGACTACACTTACCAGAATGCATTGGGGTGTGAGTTGAAAAGCCTGAGCTGTCCCGCACTGTCCCAGTGCACATGCAGTTATACGGCAGCCCTACATGAACAGATTGCTGTCACATCGCATTTTGACGGCTTCCTTGTGTTTTGATCAGGTAGTAACACGGACGGTTTTCTGTTGTTCTCTTCCCAGAAAAAGCTCCCCCTGATGACACTGGCGCAGTGCTTAGTGGAGGGAGCTGCTGTCCTCGGGGACGAATCTCTACTGGGGTAACAAACAAACAAACGTCTAATCTTTACACCCAGTAGAAACACACCTCTGAGTAGGTCTTTAACAAAGGGGCCTATCCCGTGTTCAGCCAACATGAGGATTGTGAACTTTGATTCATTCTCTCCGTGGGGCTATCCTGATGATGAACCCATCAGTTCTTATGAAAACAGGAACACACTATAGCACACAGAAACACACTAAAGCTGACCATACTATGAAAGTAACCACATATAAGGGTTCATAGCTTCAGCTGGCATTTTCATGATTTCTATCCCTCCACTCTGGGTTTTACATTGAATTAGAGAACTGCTTATCCTATTGTGAGGAAGGTTGCTTTAGAGACGGCTATTGAGTGTATGAATCTGTGTTTATAAGGGGCTGTCTGACTGACAGTCTGTCTGTTTTTGGGTACATCACATTTGTACATACAGCATATCTTGAAAGCCGCTTACCCAATTATGACGAAACTTGGGTAAGGGACATTCTTTTTCACCCAGTATTGAGAGTGTCTTTTATTTCTTGTAGGAAAATGCTAAATATGTGCGGAGAGACAGAAGACAGGCTGGCCCAGGAACTCATTCTGTTTGAACTGCAGATAGAAAGAGATGTGATAGAACCACTATTCATATTAGCAGAGGTAACGTATTATTATTATTATTATTATTATTATTATTATTATTATTATTATTATTATTATTACAGTGATTAATAAAAATAAAAACTTGTTCCTTTAACGTGATGTTGTTGTTTTATTTCTTTCCCAGATGGATATTCCCAACATCCAGAAACAGAGAAAACATTTAGCTAAACTAGTTCTGGATATGGACTCTGCAAGGACACGGTATAACCCTGTTACTGTGTGGAGCTCTTGATATTGTGATGCATTTACTTTGTATTTGCGAAGGGATTACGCTGTAAACAGCAGTGCACTGTTGGGAGCAGCATGGTGTCCTCTGTGTGTGTGTGTGTGTGTGTGTGTGTGTTCATTGTGTTAGAAGATCTTTTCAATCCCAAGTGGGCAAAGGAGCCTTGCAATCTGAGCACCTGATGCTGTCTGATCCAGGAAACATGACCTGTGTGAAGCAGAAGTCTTTACGTAGACTTTGAGAGATTGTAAAATGACTTAATAACAAGAAACTAGTAATGTGGTCTTGAAAATGTAATAACTTCATCAATAGTAATCGTCAAATAGTAATAATGCATTTATTAGCACGATTTCTACCCCACCCAATAGATTGATTTTTAAATTAGGGTTAAACCTGATTTTAACCTGACAGATCCGATCAACTGAACCCCATAGTTTTTTTTTTTTTTTAAATATATATATTTTATATAATGTAGGTATTAGCTCATTGTGCTCAGTACTTTCACAGCCAAAAATATGATCCCCATTGCCAGGTATTAATGCCAGTAAGTAAGCATACAGTTCAGTATGTGTCACACCTCGCTCCTCACACCTCTTCTTGTGTCCTGTCAGGTGGCAGCAGTCTTCAAAGTCCTCGGGCATGGCCAGTAACCTGCAGCCGTCGGGTGCCAAAGCTGATGCCCTCAGGGAAGAAATGGAGGAGGCAGCAAACCGGGTGGACATCTGCAGGGTGCTGTAGCGTTCACAACTTTCTGTTTGACATTCACGCGCGGAGTGTGGGGCGAAATTAAGGGACAATACTCTAATACAGTAAAATAAGCACATGTGGAGGAATGCTGTATTGTGTAACTAGTTATATAGAAGGATTCCCTTGCTCTTTATAAAACTACATACCACATGCAGACTGAGAAAGTAACTGGTTTATTTTAACATTACCAGATTGTCAGCCAGTTCTTTCTGAGAGGAGTTTCCTCTGTTAGTTGGTTGGCTCATCTCAGGTCTTGTAACAACACCTGACCTCACTAACTGTCATGGCTGTATTTCAGCCAGCACTTCGAGGCAGGAACGTTTTTAGGTCTGTTTCAGTATAATTGGAGAGTTAGTCTTCACAGGGCTCTTATTCCACTTTCTTTTTGTTTTTAAACAAACAGGATCAGCTGTCAGCTGACATGTACAATTTTGTGGCCAAAGAAATAGACTATGCAAGCTACTTTCAGACAGTAAGTATGTGCCTGTCGCTGTGGCTTTCTGTCCATCAGTTGATTTCCTAAATGAATGTGTAGATTATTACTGTTCTATTTTTATTATTCACCTATTGTAAAATATTTCAAAGGGTATACGACTGTAGGAACCAGTCACGTCTGAGGGAGAGGTTGCCCTTTCATGAAGATATCTAACCGTTTGTCTGACACGATATCAAATCTCAACTTTCTCCACTGTTCTCTCCCCTCAGTTGATAGAAGTACAGGCAGATTACCACAGCAAGTCACTGGCACTTTTACAGAGCATTTTGCCTCAGATTAAAGCACATCAGGGTGAGTATACAAGAACATTTGTATTCACTTTGGATTGTATCATCACACAGCTGCACATCAGGCGTTTTCCGTGGGTAGATGGTTTAATTGTATCATACAGAATTGCCAATAATGCATGCGTGCATAACGGGCTATTCTACCATAATATAGTATTGACTATATAAGTGCTATGCTTTTATTTCTCGTTTGTACCTTGTGCGATATAAAGTATCATGTCTTTGTCACATAAAATACTCACCAGAAAACAGTACAATATACAGGATCAACTTGATTAGCAGTGTGTGCTTTTATAATACCTTGTTTTTATACCACCGCTTCTTCATGATAAAGACTCCATCACAGATGTCAGTTGCAACAATGAAGATACTCTGTTGTGCCAGAGCTTACTAAACTCTTGTTTTCTGTTGGCCTGCCAGCCTCCTGGCCCCTGGTCACCTCACTTTGTTTGGCAGAGGCCGAGCCCCGCTTACAGTGCTGAATATTTCTGGTGTGTCACACTGTGCTGTTGTCTTGTGCTCTGTCACAGAAGCCTGGATCGAGAAGCCGTCCTATGGTAAAGCACTGGAGGAGCACCTTGCAATCAGTGGCAGGGAGATCGCGTTCCCCATTGAGGCCTGTGTGACCATGCTGCTGGAGTGTGGCATGCAGGAGGAGGTGAGAGCCCGGGTCCAGTGCTCTCCCTGCATGAACCTGCCTTGGATCTTTACATTGTCATACTATTGCTACCAGTTTGCCACTCAGCACATCAGATCTGCCATTTGTATTAGTCCTAACCACCTGCTAGTGCCTGATGAAGGCACTAGCCACAGCATTTGTCTACTTAGTTGCCTTTAACTATTACCTTACAGTTTACGGACACCTGACCCATTCTGCAGAGAGGTTTGCAGTGCAGAGCTGTAACTGCAAGCTAATCGAACTGTTAACTCAATTTAAAATCTCTCGTCCTGTTTCCTGTAAGTCTTTCGAATCCCGTGCGTGTTCAAGCCAGTGTCTGCTTTGCTTGTTTTGCAGGGGCTGTTCAGGGTGGCTCCCTCTGCCTCCAAGCTGAAGAAGTTGAAAGCCTCCCTGGACTGTGGGGTGCTTGATGTGCAGGAGTACTCTGCAGATCCACATGCCATCGCAGGTGCGATGAACAGCACCAGGGGCAGACCCCTCAATTAATATATCTATAATGTTTGTCCACGGCTATGCCTTGAAGAGTGTGAAGCAAGTCCCATATGTGTTTGCACATCTGAAAAACTCTGTAATTATTATTATTATTTTAGTAAAAACTGACTGAGATTAAGCATTCTAACTCTCTAACATAAGCAGACCCTACCTGGTATTCTTTCAAATACCCAAGCTAACATGCAGAATATCAGCCAGCAAATCATTGAATGACTAGTTTGCTGCAAAAAGAACAACTCAGATGCCTAAATAACAGGATCTACAACACAGGTCAACATGCCAGTGATGCTTGACTGTAATCTGAACCATGACTCAGTCTCACTGGACTCGTTGGCATGCAGAAGAAAAAGAAAAAAAAACAAACAAACAATTATCTTCGCATAATAGGACTTGATAATAACACTTCCTGTCAGATCGCTGTAGTTCCGGCCGGGAGGGGAATGATTTTTAAAACCACGTTGCGGAGACATGCACGGTTATTGGAAAGCCAATGGTGTGTCTCCAGCTTAGGCAGCAGTATCTGATATGAAAATGAATAAAGATGCATTTTTAAATTGCTTGACTAACCCCATACCAGTGTGTGCATTCGTAATCATGCTATAGATTTAGTGTAAATGAAATTCGTGGCACCTAATGAAAACAAGCCTGCCATTTTTTTTTTGAATGCTTTAAAACTGCCTGCAGTGCAGACCACTTTTTCCCTGTATCTTATTGTATTTACAGGCAGATTCATATAGCGTTAAAGGGTGTTAGTATTCAGATTCATTAAGATAGAGCCCTTTCACTGCTGATCCACTTCCTGTTTCCTCTCTGTCAGGAGCTCTGAAATCCTACCTGCGTGAGCTGCCTGAACCGCTGATGACCTTTGAACTCTATGACGAGTGGATTCAAGCTTCCAAGTAAGGGCAAGAGGTAGCAAAGTGGAGGCAGATGGATAGAGAGGCTGTCATCGTGTGACAGATATTGGAAATCAAAGTGGATGAACCTATTTATCAGAAAGTTAATTCAATGTTGCATGCACTGAAACTGAAAGTAGTTGGATTGTAATAATCGTTTTTTTATTTTACTTTTACTATCTTTTACTTGTCTATCTACCAATCTATCCATCTGTTTAATAGATCATCTATCAACCCATATTTAATGTAATGCTGTTGTTTACACTATTTGGATCTCACTGGGGCCCCCTCCTAGAACATTGCAGTATTTCAAGTATTTCATCAGTAGAGAGAAAGGTTTGGCATGCTGACAATCTCAATACTAATTCAGTTCAAATGGGTTTTGAGATCTTTAACCCATTCTGGGTTATCATGTGTAAATGTCAGGTTGTCCGGGATACTGCCCTTCTTGTTGCCCTGCCCTCCTGGTAAACTATCATCCAGTCATTCAGGCCTGTCAATCAGTGTGATTGGCGTTTGGCAGCTCCGTTCTCTGGAAGGGTAGGGTGGCATGATCAGCGTGACCGATTTCTTTTCGAGACGCGGTATAATAATTTGCTTCCCTGTTTTTTTTTTTTTATTTTGTTAAACATCAACTGCTTGTCATTCTATCTTTTATTTATTGTGTTTTTTTTTGGGGGGGGGGTTTAAACGTTGATGTATTTGGTGATCATTCATGGGTAAACTGGCAAGCTGTTATAAAATGTGACTAATCTGCACTTAAACCCTGATTAAAACACATCATTAAGACTTCATCAGGACTGTGGAAGCGTTATTAACACCAGCTTAGCATAATGCAAAGGCAGAAGGGGTGACGGGGAGCTTTACTCAGGCATGACTGGTTTTGTAGTGCTGGAGGCTCTTCCTGTTTTTCCTAACGGATCCCTGTGTTTCCATTCTGAACTGTGCACTTGCTTTGCATTTCCAGCATTCAGGATCAAGATAAAAGATTGCAGGCCCTGCTGAATGCTTGCGAGCAGCTTCCCAAGGCAAATGCCGACAATCTCAGGTACATTTAAAATGACAGTTCACACGGGGAAAGTCAGAGTGAATGTACTGCACTCAGTGTCTGTCTCCCTATCCACATGCTTCCTGTGACTTGACATTTCTGCAATCCTTCAAAAGCCAAATAGCTCTTCCTCTTACACCATCCAAGGTTGCAAATGAGATAATAAAAGATGCAGTTTATTAGCAACAGTTTAATAGGCTGGAGTTACTATGTGTGGCAGGATGGCTCCCACATTATTGTGTCCCGTTTAACAAAATTGTGCGGATTTGATGCGCCTATAATCTCTCGAGTTACTAGGAAAGTATTCTGATGAAGGGAACACTTAACTGAGTGATGTCTCTGTCCTGTGGCAGTGTTTGAAGTCCGTGCCCTTGATAACGCACTGTCACAGTCTCTAGCGTGCCACCAGTTGGCTAGATAAGATGCTGTCAGTATTTACAGTCCAAATCTGAAAACTCATCTTATCTGAAGGGAGCAAATTCAACACCTGCTGGGAAACAGGCTCTGCACATCCAACACAAACACAGACACACAGATATGTGTGTTAAAAATGTCTCATATGGGGGGAAAATCCCTGAAGATATACGTTCCAATTAGTCTCAGTTGGCAGAATTAATGAGAAGTCTTTGTAAGCCCTGTTAAACCTGGGAATAGTCTTTTATTTAGTGCTCTTTCCAGCATAATAAAAAAAAATGCATGGAGTACAGTTTTGGAAAAGTTTGTCTATAGATTCCTGTATTCTCTTTTTTTTTTTTTTGTTAACAGATACTTAATCAAATTTTTGGCCAAGTTAACAGAATACCAAGATTCCAATAAGATGACGCCAGGGAATATTGCAATAGTGCTGGGGCCCAACCTGCTCTGGACTCACACTGAGGGGTATGTGAGCCTCCTGGGTCCTATTACACATTAGAACAGTATTTACAATGTAGCCGAGCAAAGGGATGCAGTTTCACTCTGTATGGAGATAAAAATGAGAACACGTTAGCAGTATGTGTTTATTATAGTGCAATGATTGTTGATTGAATTGATGATTACTTTTCAGTTTTGATTTGGGTTTTTTTAGGAATTCTTGCATTAGCGCAGGGTATAGTTTCCATTGTATTGTGTGCGTTGGATACAGAGAGTTACTCTGCGAAGCGCCCTCTGCTTATAACAGACCTGCTTCTTTGTGATCAAACGCCCTCTCCTGAAATGTGACTCGTCTGTTTCAGGAACATCACAGAGATGATGACCACCGTCTCCCTTCAGATTGTCGGCATCATCGAGCCCATCATCCAGCATGCCGATTGGTTCTTCCCTGGAGGTAGTGGAGGAAGAGCTTGTTGATCGAGAGCTTTCTTTTTATTTGAGCACGACACACAGGGATGGGCAGCACGGTGGGAGTCAGTTCCTTTTGTTCAATTCCAATTCCATTTTCAATTCCTTTTTAAAATCAACCCTTTTAATCAATTCCAGAAAGGACTTTGAATTGGAATTGGGAATTGATTTTAAAAAGGAAAAGGAAATGGAAGTGAAATTGAAAAAAGGAATTGACTCCAACCCTGCTGTACAGTATGTATTTAGTACGTGTGTGTATGTACGTATGTATGTATTCAGCTAAAAAAAATGCATTTTTGCTCTTAAAAACAAATTGAGATTAAATATCGATTTGATTGCCTTTGTGATTGAGGAAGAACACAGTGAAACTCAACTGGAAACAACCATTTGAGGCTTAACTTGTACACTTTTGTGTAGCTTGCTGTGTGTGCGTGCACGCGTTGATGAATCGCAATGTTCCCGGTACAGAGATCGAATTCAACGTAACTGGAAACTACGGCAGCCCTCTTCACACGAACCACAACGCCAACTACAGCTCCATGCCCTCCCCGGATCTGGACCACTCGGACCGCAAGCTGCACGACCAGACCCGGCGACCCCTCAGCGTTGCCACGGACAACATGATGCTGGAGTTCTACAAGAAGGATGGGTAGGGAGTCAGCCGCTGCTTCAACCCTTCACTGAGAGAGCTGTGTTTAATTTCCTCCCCTTCCCATCCCTCCCCTCCCCTCCACCACCATCACGCTCGCTCCAGGTCACCTACTAACAACCTGCAGCCTGCCTTACAGAGACAGCAGACAAGCAGACCGGTTCAATAGAGCGCTGCTACTGTACAGAGAAAGTTTTGCGTTTGCTCATGAGAAACCGTCTATGACAAACGAAATGGACAAGGTTGCCCTGATAAGTGCCGGTCCTGACTAAAGGAAAGGTTTGAGTTTTCAGCAATAATTGCATTAGTTTGTTTAAAGATTCTGTTCTACATGCTAGACCTGCGGTGTGTGGTGCTTACTCCTGTGTTGGTGCTGGGGTCCTAATTGGAATAAATACAGCTCGTTTTGTGTCCTGTGTTCTCAGTCCTTTGTCGGCTGTCAAATGCCTCGAGAGTGATTCCCTGTTTATCTGAACTGAGAGCAGGGTATTTGAGAGAATCCTAATTGAGGGCTGTGAAAACACTGAAACATGTTGTTAAACATTCTGTAAATCACAAGAACAATGGGGTTGGTTCTATCCTTGGGGCACTTAAATTTGGCAGAGAGCATCAAATGGCTGTCACTTGAATCAGGTAGAGAACCAAATATATAGAGAGGATAGGCAGAACGGTTGATTGATTGGTTGTTGTATAGATTTATTTACTATTGACTGAGAATCTCACATTGCTTTAACTATATTTGAATAATGTACTAGCTACGGAAGCATGGGAGGGATTTAGCAGTCCTCATATTTTGTACTGGTGCCTCATCTCGTCCAGGCACTGTGTTTTGCTGTGTTTTTGGCCTGTCCATGTACATCATTTTAATACCTATCAGTAAAGGATGTTAGAATCAAAGTGTATTGGTTTTGTTTTCGCCTATACAGCAAAAAAAATATTTTAACCTTGAATACAAGACCCTGACTAGCACTAATCCTTGACTGCCTGACGGCATTACCCAAGGGAACATCAGGATGTTCAGGTTTAGTGCAAATTACGGTTTTTGAAACCAGCCAACAGATCAGTGCTAGGAGAAGGAAGTTTTTCACCTGTGGGTTCTTGCTTTGCTTTTTGTCCGAGTGATCTGTCTGTCTGTCTGTCTGTCTCTCTCACTTCCACGCTGCTCTTTTTTCCCCAATACTACTTGACCGTGTTCTCAGCTGTGTTGAACCCGAGCGAGTTGAGTTTCTCCGAGCTTACCGCACACTTGGCACCATTCTGTCCCTTCATCTCCCCTGCGAGCAGGATCCATGATCATAATGCTTTTCATCCCCTCCTCGTCCCCCCTCCCCGTCCCCCTGCACTGTGATCCAGCCTTTCTTAAATGTTTGCAGGCTGCTCCCAGCAATAATCTAGATGCTGTTATTATATATATAAAAAAAAAGCAAACCCTGCTTCAGCGTTCTGATCTTCACTCTTGATTCTGATGTTTTTGTCCTACCAACGCAGCATCAGGAAAATCCAAAGGTACCGTACATAACCTTTTCCTGCATCTATTTTGTGTTTAAGACTGTAGAACAGAAGCCAGCATTTGTTTGAGCCACTGGAAATAAATCCAGTTGGTCTACGGACCTGCAGGCAAAGAGCCGTCACAATCAATACACTCTCGTTCTTCATAGCTTACTGTCTGGGTCATCTGCTCAGACAACAGAGACAGACTCGCAGAATTGAATAGACCCTTTTTGTATAGGGGAAAATCTTAACCACTGGAAGAAATGCAAAAGGGGAAACGCACTGTATAAAGATTTGAGTTTCTTCACCTTCCACTTCTAAAACAGGGATTTGCTAAATCTGGCGTCTGATATATTTCAGTATCGTCCAAGGGATTTCTGGTATTGTTGAACCTCATTCGTAACATTTATAAAAGGATTTCTCTGCTAGCTACGCAGCACTTTACTGAAACGATTTGAGATCTATTGAGATCTGTTGGTAATTTTACATTTGTAAAAACCTATTTAGTAACATCTTAATGTTAAAAAAAATGAATCCTCCAATTATTATAGCATTTCAATGGTTTTATTACTCTCAGTAAATTGTTTTTAGTGACATGGTAATTACATAGAAAATACAAAACACGTGTAAAAAATAACAAAATTGCCTAACATTTGTCATTTTGTACTGTTAGTGCCATCTGTGCAATGAATGTGCTATCTCAGTCATCACAGAAACGTGTTACCCAGGTCTGCAAACGCATTAGCAAGTTATTTGAAGTTTTTTAAGACTCGCCTGTCGTTGCTAACATCCTCTATAACAAAAACAGAAACAAAAAGCCACACATGCCTTGACCTCAAGCACTCAAGCACGTTGGCCTCTCTTTGCATTGTCACAGCCCCTTTAAACAAACCAGCGCAGAGCGCAATGGAGACCCTTTCCTCTGAACTGGCAGCGTGTGTTTATCTCCCTGCAGCATGGGAGTCAGGGTGATGGACACATCTTGGGTGTCCCGCAGGGGCTCTTCCTTAGTGCGCAAGACGGCGTCCACACCTCTGAGCGTCCAGCCCCCCGCTCCTCCTGCAGAGCTCGACTCTGTGTCTCAGTGTCTCCTCCCTGAGCAGCCGTACGACCTGTCTGCTTCTCCCTCCCCCACTCCTCCTCCTAGCAGTGGTGGCACTGACCGGGCCAGGTAAGCTGGTGCTGTGGCCTCCTCCCCTCTTTTTCTTTGCTAGCTGGGGTTCATTTGAACTGCTTGAGCTTTTTCTTTTTTAGTTTTTCTGTTTTCAAGGAAATCCATCTGGTAGCAATAATATGGCTGGTTAATTTGCCAGGGTTGTTTCACTGAGATGCATGTCAAGGGGCTAAAGGGGGTATCTGCAGCAGTGTGTGTGTGATCATTGATTTATATAGGTCAGAGGTCCTCAAAGCTGTGCCCACCAGGTAAACCAAATATATATGAAATATATATTTGGTTTACCTTCATATAAAAGAAAAAATAAAAAAGAAAAGCTCATTTGCAGTTGAATGAAGTCCCTTTTTTCACCAATGGCAATATCTCTTTATCTCTTTCCTTGAGGGAAAAGAAAAAGTACGGGCCTTTGTATCTGATTTGCTGCATGTCAGACGGAGGTTTCACATTCCCACACTGGAGGTTCTATTCTTTCAATAAACTAAATGATGCTCTAAATGATCAACTGTGCAAAGAACAAACTGCAGACTTGCAAGCAATAAACAGCTTGCAGCATGTGGACACACTGTGGGAACGCTTTAACTAATATTAATATAAAGACATGTTTTTACTAGTTTCTGTTTTTTTTATTTCTGGTTTGTAAAAAAAATCTTCAGTATGGGTTAAAGTGATTTATTTGTTGTAAATCTGAAGCAAAATTGTGATTAGAAGAGGCATTGAGTGTAATAATTGGTGCCCATCCTTAGAATGCTGACCATAGAATGCTGACGACTGGTTCTTTACATCGTTTGATCTTTAGTTGCCTTGTAAAATAAAGAAGGCAGGACATGCAGTGTACTCAGACACAACCCCTTGCTGAATGCATCCCTAATATTGTTTCAGAATGTAGTGGATGCATGGGTTTTGTTTTTTTTTTTGGACGGAATCTGAAAGTTTTTGTTATTTTTTTTTTTTTGTTCACGTTTTCTGAGACTGAACCCTCCCATCTGTACACTACTGTGTTAAGCTTGTTGTCAGCGTTACCTGCCTTTTTAATTAAAAAAAAAATGTAATTTAATTTAATTTCTTTTTAAAAAAGGCATTTCCGCCATACGCCAGTTTTTCCCCTGTATTTCTCCCTATACTTTGCGGACTGGTCTTGACGTGTGTGTTGCCCTGCATACTACAGATACTCCTGTTCTGTTTCTACCGCTCATCTCTCTTGTGCTGCTCCCTATACAATCATTGTTGCTTTTGTTTTGTTTTTCAACATTTGCAGCACAGACGATGTGTCTTCCAATTGGTCGGATTCCTGTTACGCCTATCCTTCCCCAGAGGATGACAGGCCCCCACCACCTTACCCCACCTCCTACCTCCCTCCCCGCCATTACTACCCCAAAGCACAGCCATCCTCTCGGCCGGCTGCTCCCACCCCCCTCGACCCTGTAACCCTGGGCTCTTCACCGCACCGGTGGACGGGCTACAGCCCCCCCCTGCCTCCCCCCTCCCCTTCTCCTCAGCAGCTTGACATCAATTCTAACCCAAAGCCCAGCTTCCTCCACCTCCCCAAGCAAAACTCCCTCACTGACGCACCGCATGCTGCTCCTGAAACTAACGTGTCACCCCTTTACATCAAAACACCCCTTGTGCTCACCAAACAAGACCCCCTCTTTGGCACCCCCCCTAACCTCCCTATGTCAGCCTCACCCCAATGGGTCAGCTGTACCTGTACCAGAGAAAGAGGGACCAAGCTGACTAGGTAAATAAACCGACCGACCGACAACCGAAAACAGTTAAATACATTCAAATAAAAATTACAACCATGAACAAACTGGGCTTTGAGGAATATGTGCTTTCTCAGTAGTGTCAAATGAATTGCCTTTATTTATTTTTATTTTTTTTATTTACATCTCAGATTCTGGATGACATTTTCTTCTGCCATTTACTTCTTTTATTTCTTTGGGGTTGCGTTCCTCGATTTATTTAAGCAATGCCATTCATCGTTGCTAGGTTTCACTCCAGGAGAGTGTTGGAGAGTGGACTGTTGAGGTTTGCCTAGGAACGGAGAATGTTTTTGCTTTTAATAAACCCTGTTATGAAAATAACCTGCGTGATATTATTACGTGAGAGAGGGCTATGTTTGTTTAGGTTTCTGTAAATGTGATTTTTTTTTTTGACTATTTCCATATTTATTTATTTTATGTTGAGCAAGCATTTAATTAAAGCTGTTTGAGAAACAATAGGTTTGGGTTTATTGATTTAGTAATCATTTATAATGAATTGCATATTTGTTTTAATTATGTGGCAAAGATGTCAGTGGCATGTAGACTCAAATGTATTCTGAGCTTGGACATGTTTTTGCCTAACATGAATATGGAGGTGTAGAGAATTGGATTGCTAAGGATTCATTTCAATGTACTATTAGAGGTCTGTCCTCGTTGATGTTAATGATGCACAGCATGGTATATCAACTATGGTCAAATCTGATGCCGTTGGTGTTATTTGGGAATTACATACTGTGGTCATGGCTCAATAAAGACAAGTAGGTCCCATGTATCTGACACAATGACTGTTAAAAACGAAACTGGCAAACTTTTAGATCTTACAGCTGCATGGCCAATGAGAGAAGAGACGTGAGGTGAGTATGACCCCTCATTGCCACCTTTCTGCACACTGATCTGCCTGGAGTCACTGACACAGCTCCCACTGACCCCCTTGTTTTACAATGACCCAGCAGAAAGCTTTTGTGGCTAGCTGTATCTTAAGAACCACCAGCCTGACATTTAATGAATCTCTGCATGGACCTTTGTTGCAAGTCATTATTCGCACTCTGTGTTAAGCTGTACGGACACCTGATGTTATATTTAAGAGACGCTCATCTGATTTTGATAAGCCATTGCATGGGCTGTTAGGAGAAGCGGTTGTGCTCACTGTGGAAGTAGGTTAGGAAGTAGGAAGTGACACCTGATTGGGTAAGCTATTGGATTTGGTTGGACTGTGCCTTAGCATTGTATGTAAGATTAGTTTCCACAATCTGAGCATGTGAGTCATCCTGCTCTTTCATAGGGTAGACTCTTAATGGCCTATTCTCATAGGAGAAACACACTCCTCTTGTTACCAGGCACTGGAGTAAAAATGTTTTCAGAGTAGGCCCCTTGGTAACCAAGGTAACAACCCATAAGATTCCGCTTCTAATAACAGGGTCACACCCAATAGCTGCACAGAGTTGCCAACAGCGAGTTCGGAACGTCCAGTAATGCACTTAACCCCAGTAGCAACCCCACCTTAGAGCCCTCAGGTATTTATCCACTATTTAAAAATGTAATGTATGCATGCGTTATAACCACAGAGTGCATGATAGAAAGGCCATCAACATGTGCAAACTAAGTATTACATTATTTATATATATATATAATTTGCAGATTAAACTCAAGAAACTGGAAAGCTGGACGACTTGTCTGCTTGACCCTCATAAAGTAGCCTGCCCTCAGTGAAAGCATGGGTTCTCTTATAGGTTCATTTAATGGATACTGATGTACTGAGTGGGATTGTGTCTGCTTGTCTTTCCAGCACCCTGAAGAGCAAAGAGCTCTCTCCTGTGATGGGGCAGAAGGGCAGCTGCCCTGGTTTAGGCTCCATGACATCAACAGGCAGTGGCCAGCAGGGATCTGGAATAGGACAGCAGCTCACCAGTGACCAGAGCCCCCACTCCCTCAGAAAAGGGACCTGTACGTACCTCGGAATGAGCCATTCTGTACCTTTAAGTAACATAGATTGTTCTGTAGCGCTGTCTACTTGGCTGTGAATATCAGTCTGTTCCGAGAGGGTGTAGAGCAGTGGCTTAACGTGGCTTAACTAGCAGGCTAGAAAAATAGCTGATCCTGTGGCATGTATGTTATAGAATGGAACTATACTGCCCTCTGGTCTGGATTCATTTTATCTTTACAACCTCTACCACCCTCCCCCTTCAGTCCTGAGATGCAGACACCCAGTGTACTTGCAGATTTCAGGATAGTGGGAGGGATTCAGCCCCCATTGTTATCCTAGATAATGTTCAGACCCTAGTCTCTTTCTTTGCTTCTCAAGCCATTCAAACTACCCTACTCTTAACACCCTCCCTCCTTTTCGTTTCTGCAGTGTCCAAGAAGCTGGCCCCCATCCCCCCCAAGGTGCCGTTCGGGCAGTCAGGGGCCGTGTCCGACCAGTCGACAGGTCAGCCGTCCCCCGTCAGCCTCTCCCCCACCCCTCCCAGCACCCCCTCCCCGTACGGACTCACCTACCCCCAGGGGTACACCTCCATGACCTCCCCAGGTCAGGTGTCGCCGGCGGCCCCCCAGTCCCTGTCGTCTCCCTCCTCCCTCACCGGCACACTCACCAAGTCGCGGCCCACCCCAAAGCCCCGGCAGAGGCCCAGCCTGCCCCCTCCCCAGCCGCCCACCGTCCCCGGGCTCCCCGGCTCCAGCCCGCAGTCTCTGGACCACACCATGCTGGACGGCATGTCTCCAGGGGAGAGCATGTCCACAGGTAAACACAACGGAGCCCTCCAACTAGACAGAGCAAACCAGCGCTGCTTGCTTGTGGTGCCTCCAGTCCAGACCACACCAGGACACATTATTCGTCTGTCAGGAGCCTGCTTCTGAACCTCTTCATCTTTAACTGTGTAATTATGTTATGGTCCTGGGTTAGAATGGACTGAAAGGTCCACCAGTAAGCACCACTGTGTGTTTAATATGTTGTTTTTTTTTAATGTAGAGAGATATCATTTGGTAACACTTACTGTCATTGCTGCACTGTACAGACATGCAAGGAAGACCACCTGTGTATACAGACCATCTCTCTAATATACAGACCATTTCTCTGAAGACCACTTTTAGCTGATCTCTTGAATGGCTGTGATAAGCAAAGTGGTCTTTAGACAACTAGGTTCTGTCGGAGCTCTTTATTAACATACCAAGTAACTTAAAATGAATATGCCGCTTGTCTGCATGTCACATGTCCAGTATTTACAAAGTAATTACAGAGCCATTAATGCCACCTGTGGTAGTGTTCTCCAAATTGAAATGGCTCAGAGAGGACGTTTTAAAATAACCTCCCCCTGTGTTTAAAACATGCGTTTGTTGTTTTATTTTTGGTGTCTATTCAATGTCATATTATATTAAACCTCACAGCTTTCGTGTAAGATCAAACCGAATGTAACATTGAAAATATGAACATTGAAACCAAAATGAAATGACAACTGCTTGCATTCTGTCTGTTGCACTACATCGTCTGTATATGTCACTCCATAGATTCCCACACTAAAGCACAGTTATCACTTATTTAACATCAAGCTACACTTCAAAAGTGTCTCACAATTTAAATGAATGTGAAATACCATGACCGCAGGAAGCAGCTATATCTTAAACTTTCTTTAACAATGCACACATACCAACAGAGACAGCAAAGAAAAAAAACTGAAAATACTTGAAATGGTTTTCCGTTTTTTATTTTCTAATACTGTGAAACGAGAACTATAACACAGCAGGTTTATATTTGGGGGGTGCCAGCTGGAATGTGGGTGGGGGGCACTAATGTTTAATAAATGCTATGATTTGATTCAGTTCATAAGGAGATTCTAGCGGGAGGGGAAAGAGTTAAATGAATGTGTCTATTTTCCAGAACTCTGAATGTGTTTTTTTTTTACTGTGCTCTTGTTTCTTGTTTTCTGTGTCGATTCCTGTTTATTGTGTACTTACAGCTGTTTGAAGCGAGTGATTCAGTATTGGCTAAGTGTGAGGGGGATTTTTAGGGTAAGCCGGAGCTTCAAGGTCTAACCCTCTGGCATCTTGGCTAACTCTGGAGCTTCGTGTCCATTCTGTTAATCCAGCCTTTGCATGGGGCTGAAACTCTGACGCATGGCTTGTTGGTAGCATCACACAGACCCACGGGATGACTTCTTGCTGCTGAGGCCTCTCCTCACCCTCTGCCCCCTATGTTTCTGCACCTGACACACACCATGCTTTATTACTTAAGTCCCCCCCCCCAACCCCCTGCAGTCCCACGGCTTAATGACTGTGTCCCTGAATGAGAATTCTTTCCCTGTTCCATTTCATATTATAGACGGGATGTCATGATTCATACATTCAGCACTGGGAGTCCCAGAAGTAGGGTTCATAGGCGATTGCATCATGTGCTGTACTGATTAGGATGGCTTCCGCTCATCAAAATGATCTGAATTACTGTATCTTAACAACGTTTCGTACTTGAAGAGAGAAGAAAGGCAACCAATTATAAAAATGATGCCTGACTTGTGGGATACCCTTATAGGTCGATTTATAAATGTGTAGGTCCAGCAGCCGAGTGGTATTTGGAAGAGAGGTGAGTTCCTCTGTTTCCTCTGTGCTAAAGACTCTGACAAACTGGGCAGTAGTGCAACCCTATACAGTACTTGTCATTTTTGGTGAATCTCTAAATTTGACCCAATAATGCATTCTAAAATCTCATATTTTTGCTATGTATAACAGCGTTAGATTAAGTATTTTCTTTAAATCAATGATCTCCTGTTATACATTTGATAAGACTGTAACCAAATTACAGTAAGACTTTTAAAAAGAGAGAAGAAGTTTAATAGACCACAGTCTTGAGAGATAAAATGCCTGTAATTTCCTCTACAGTAGCTGGCAGACTGCCCACTCCATTTTAAATAAACAACATGGTCAGTTTGCACAGTCGGAAACCAGAACCCTAAAGAAAAAAGTGCCTGCTGCCATCTGAATAAAGACTGTGAATATTAACAATGAGCAATCTAATTAATAAAGTATCAGTGAAAACCACACGGTTTTGTGACATCCCTGTTAGTAATGTGCCAGTCCGTCCGTCCGCCCGCCCCCCCCCCCCCCCCCCCAAAAAAAGCAAAACGAAACCATGTATTAATAACAGCGTCTGTGTTTGTCCCTGCAGGGCAGTAACCCCTGTTCTTCTTTGTTCCCCTTCCCTCCCTTGCAGATCCCCTCGGTCTAGAAATCCCCATCATACACATAGAATTTGATGGCCTGCATTGCGAGCCTCCGGATCCAGCGAGCAGGAACTCTGTGGGGGACTTCATGGCAAAAACAGAGTCGGAGGAGGAGGAGGAGGAGTCGGAAAGCACTGCCCTTTGACACAGGGACCCCGTTACTGTACATACAATATATACAAACTACTACTGAGAGCACCCGAGCTGCTTCTACTGTCTGCAAAAACAACATGGGAATATATAGATATATATATATATATATAGAGAGAGAGAGAGAGAGCTATATAAATACATATATAGAGAGCGAGAGATAGATATATAGATAGACAAATATATATATATATATATATATATATATATATATATATATATATAAATATATATAAATATATAAAGAAATGACATGGAGAATTTGAAAAGATGGGAAATTTCAAACACGGAACTGAATACCATGTTACATTTTGATCGTGGCATGTTTTAATTACTTTTTTTTTTTTTTTTCGTTTGCCTTATCCGAGTCATTGCAACTTTGCCTTTCTATTTCTTACTAACTTGTTCTGTGGATTTTCTAATGTACTCTGCTACGGTGCCTCATGGGAGGGCATATCGCTTAATGGAACATTATGAATAATCTATACAAAGTATGTCAAAGAGAGTCGTGGCATATCCCGGTGCACACTGGAAAAGCCAATGAAGTTGCAGGATTTCTTTTTTCTTTTGTATATGTAGTTGTATATGTCTACTGAGTGTTCAGGCCAACTATTCAGCCTGGCTGCATAAAAAAAAGGCATTTGTTTAAAAAAAATAAGAATCTCTGACATGATCTGTTGAACAAGTATTCCTGTCTCCACAGAGCGCCAGTTCAATATTTTGGTGGAGTTTCAGACAAATCACTATTTGTATCAAAACCAGCCGTATTCCATTTACTATATTCCAAAGGGTCTGTCTTCAGTCCTGTTTCCTGAAATGCCTCCTAGTGGCACATGCAGAGTCAGTATACAGCAACTTGCTTTCATGATCCATTCAGAGGATGCTACCTCTTAACTGAGCACTGCTGGGAAGCTAAGAGATGTTGATGGAACCTGTGAGAAACGCCCCTGGTGGATGTAAGTAGAGTGTTTCCGCGATGAGTGGTCAAGTCACTTAACCACTGAGTCAGTGACATCCAACAGTATTAGTCTGGGTGTCATTCTTTAAATCACATCATGTGGAAAAGGAGATTCTGCACTTCTCTGTCTGTGTGCACAGTTGGCCGCTCTAGCCTGTAGATGTTGCCAGTTCTATGGTCGTCAGCTGGTGTTGATGCTGTATGTTTTTGTAACACTGGATTTAAATGGTTCCTTTTTAGTGTGGATGTTGTCAAGGTTACGATTCAGAACTGGATGTGCGGTGTTGTATTTCTGGGGGCCATTTTAAAAACATAAAAGAAAAGAAAAATACATAAATCGATGTCTGTATAGAAATTCTTGGAAAACGTGGTGAGATGTGCTAGTTAATTCCAGAATATTTTAGGTTGTTATATATTTATACTTTTTAATGTCAAAATGTGCATATCTTTTGGTCCTCATAAGTGTATGAAAGTGACATATTTGCATCTCGTCCTTATTGCTGGGGGATATTCTGTTGAGCCACCTGCTTCAGCATCAACACAATTGTACAAAATGTACAGAGCTGTACTGCTTTCCAGGGAGGAGCCCTTCATCTCAACCGGGCTTTTCCTCAAAGCGATACATATACTTGTATTCCTGTTTGTTAGAGATATTTTCATAAAGAAAGTCAGTGGTCTATATGCACTGCCTGGAAGTTATAATGCTGCTCTTTTAAATCCAAGTGCAAATACCCAACATACCTGTTACCATATGTCAAGTGTAAATTTTATATATATATATATATATATATATATATATATATATATATATATATATATATATATATATATATATATATATATGTGTAGATCGATTGATAAATAACAAGGCATTGTTTATGAGACCGCACCCCTTATTTCAGTGTCCTGTAGAAAAAAAAAAGACAGATGCTCTTTGTTTCTTTGCCTATAACAAATCACTGTTGCTCACAGGTCTGCTGTTTTTTTTTTTGGTTTTTTTTTAATATATCATATCCAAATACATGGGGTTGTATTACTTTCCAGTGGCTCAAGGCTGCATCATTTGCAAAACAAAAATGAAATTGTAACAATGGTCCGTTTCCTTTCTCGTGAATACAGAGGTTAATGATCTTGAACTAATGTGTATGTACCTTCCTTATCTGTAACTGCAGTTAACTTTCCTGTTGCATAAAGGGTTGTTTTTTGCAAGGGGCATTGTATAGATCCATGAGATGGTTTTGGCAGAAGCAATGGCCCTGATGTTTTGTGCTGGTGACCAGTCCATTGCGACTGGGTCTTGAACAACGTCCTGCTAGTTAAATGGCAGACAAGTCTCAGACACCATGTAAAAAGATTAGGCTACCTGATTCGACAACCAGATAAAAAAAAAAAAAATCGCTTGATCTAACCACTAAGGGATATGCTAAGAGAATGCTGCTTGCTGGGAAGGCTGTATAATATGCACCAATAATAGTCCATTACTACATACATGATCTGAGTTGGCTTTAATACTAGAGTGACATTACCCATCATGTTTGATTTCCAAGTCTTAACCTCATGGTCTACCATTAAGACTGGTTCTGGAAATACAGTGGTATGATGGAAATGTGTGTGTGTGTGTGTTGAACATGGTTTGGCTATTGTACCACCCCATAGCAAGGTCTGGCAATGGCTAACCTTAGTAATTTCAATGGTTCATGTTTTAACCTTGACGAATACATGGTGTAACATGGTTTAAACATGATACAAATATCCAGGTGTAATACTGTGGTGCTTACTCAACCCACGGTGTGTGTCGTACAGTGCCATGATGGAAACGTTTACAAAGCTCGTCATACCCATGGGGCCTTGTTGTTTGTGGGTGGCGCTGGCTGTTGGAGGAACCAAAATTGGCTGCTGAGGTGAAACCACTGATCCGTGGCAAAATGTTTCCCTGCTTATACTAGCCCAGCCTTGTCTGCTTACCACAAGCCAAACACAGCCTGTACCGTGAATACTGCACCAATCCTCCTCATGCTGAACCAATTAAAAACCTACCTTTTTAAAGATGTCACCTGGTGTTGGTATGTATGTATGTATGTAACCACAAGGGATGCTTTTCTAGAAGATAATAACCTTAACAAATACTTTCTCACCTACCATTCCAGTTAACCCCTTATTGTTTGGAACATTAAAAGTCCTGCACACAAGTACGGACTGACTGTTGAGTTTAACCTTACAGCTGCACCTGTCCTGCCCTTTTCTCCCCCTGGGTGTCAGTATTGGGCAAGTGTGTTTGACTCCCACAGTATTATACATAGCTATTCCGTACAGACCACGTTTTTTTTTCTTTTTAAGACTTTGGTTGTACAAAAGCTCTCTTGTTGAAAATTAAACAATAGCAATAACAAAGAACACATTGATGAAGGTTGTGAGTGGTTTAAATTAAACATTTTATTCTATTTTTCTAAATGTAAAAGTACCCAAAAATGCTGGAACAAAATCTAGGGTACCTTTATCGAGAGGCTATTAAAGCACAGTCTATGAGGAAATACATACAGTGTCAACGCACTTGAAAAACATTAGTTCTAAAGGCATTATCAGATTTACAACAAGCAAACCTATTATTGTTGTGTGTTAAATTTGATAATCACAAAAGCTTTTTTTTAACATCAGAGCTAATGATTGTGCAGTAAGAATATATTTGCGATATTGCTTTGTATTTTTTTTTCCTGTCTGTGAAACTGACCAGGCTCAACTCTCATGTTTACTAGTCATATTTACATGCTAACATAATGCAATTGCATTTACCTTAAGTCTTTTTAAAAAATAAAGCATTGAAATAATATTACACATTAAAATAATATGCTGTACATTTGCAGGTCCCTCCAAAACAGTGATTCCTGTACAGCATAAATAATTGGACTAATGCAGACATACTGTGGTATAGCACATTCACGGGATGGGATCAAAGTGGTGGCCAAACATGGTCTGAAAAAAGAAGAAAAAATGACTGTCACTGTCCTTTCTTGCAATAATCTCATAAATCTCACCTGTTGTGTACTTCAACTCTTTATAGAACGCTCAAATGTGCAGTTTTGAAAGAAACACCTATTAAAGCATGATATGCGGTTCATTAAGACATCTGTTTGCAAGCCTGCAAGAGTCTTGCACATGAAGATAATTAATAGATAGGTGAGAGAAAGAAAGAAAGAAAGAGGAATACTACTGAGTATGTATTGCAATCTAGATGAGATAAACTCTCAATGAAAGTACTTGCTTTATTAAAACAAATGCTTGTGTTCAAGTAAAACATTTCCAACATGTAACACAGGCTCAATCTGTGCTGCTATTGAAATAAAAATAACAACAAAGCCAGGAAACTTTCAGGATCAAATTCCAAGCAGTACTTCAGCATTTCTTTTTTTTTAGCAATTCTTATCCTATCAACTAATAAAATGTTCATTTAGATCAATATGATTATAGATATATACATAAATAGACATTAATTACAGAGTTATATACATACATATTAATACATTAGTTGCACATTGTCCAGGTAGTGTGAATAGGGTGTAATAGATAGGATCAACTGGCTATACTAACTCATACATGAGCACTGCTCGACACTGTCATCTCTCACCTGTGTCCTTGCCACTGCATTTGTCCCAGATCCCGTAGTACAGAAAAAAGAACATTATTGGAAGACTGGAATAAAATAAGAAAGGCTGTTTGTGATTTAGGTGGCTGCCTACCAGCAGCAAACATGAGCTTTAATACAAGGCCATACGTTTCACAAAGCCCAATTCAGAAGGAGCTCTGACAATCATTGTAAACCATTTACAATTCAGCGGATAAAAGGACGGACACAGCAGTTCTGGAGAAGTTGAGCTAGAAAAGGGTTAACAAGACTAAGCCCAGCATCACGTACAGGTTACACACATTACTTAAGCTGGTAAATTAAAACAAAGGCATACTTTATGATTACTGAGGATCTAGTGACACCATAAATTTTAGAACTACCTGGTACACTTTTTCAGTCAAATTCTAACAATGGGGTCATGCTAGCATTAGTATCATTTTGAAGCTTGTTTCTAAAAAAAAAAAAGATCATAAGCTCTAGGGCATGTTCAAGTGTTATGTGGTGGGGGCGTGGGGCTTGTTGCCATGGTACCGGCTTGCCCGGGGAGGCAAGATTGCCATCTAAATGTAAGAGATGGCAAATATGTTTTTCTGCAAAGAAAGGCCAAAAGAAAGAACATTTAATCTCCATATCACTGCCCTAAAACACATAAGTTTCTTTTAACAAAGACATCGTCCAGCTGTTTTTCTTTTTAAAACATGTAATCTTTTCCCAAATTATATTTTTTCTTACCTCCGAGGTCCCTTTTGTCAGCCAGCTCGGGTGATATTCTGGCAAAAAATATTAGCCGATGAAGCAGGAACTTCTGAATGCAGACAGCAACAGCGGAGATTACAATTTTATACAAAATACAGCTCGGTCACAAGTCAGCACATACCAGTTCATTTGTTCAATCACAATGTACATTTATAAAGACCTATTTGAAATTGATTTGTGTGAGAACACAATCATACAAGTATGCAGGCTCATGTGTTACCATAGCTGCCAGAAATGTGTCTGAGGTGTCAAATTACACAATCACAGCTTTTTCTTTGCTATGTTATTTATCAAGTGTACTCACTATAACTTAATAAACTGTGCCATTATATCTACAAATACATATATGCAACATATACTGTAAGAATATACAGATAGCATTTTGGAAACAGCAAAGTAATCAAGTAATCAAACAAAAAACTGCCCAATCAAATAATAATTGTACTCAATAAGAAAAAAAAAAGGTAACTACAATCACGTTTAATAAATCTAGTGCAACATTTTTTATTGATTCAGCTATATGGTGTATGTGATCCTGAGTGGATGAAACAGATACAAATATATGTTTCCAAACTGGTTGCAAAACTGTGCATAAAAAGACATTGTTGGCTTACAGTCACATAACTAGAAATAAACACAGCAGCAATTTAAGTTGTAAAAAAAAGTTTAGTTGTATACTTGACTCAATATCACACTAAACCTTTCCACCTGAACTCCTGCAACAGACTTATCCAGAAGGCGATGAAACAAACCCGTCCTAATCTTCTCTGCGCTACCAGACTAACTTTTTGTTTTCTAAGCTTTCTCGCCAGCCCCCATTTTTATTGAACTCTTTTGGTCTCTACTGTAATAGTACTACAAGCAACTTCTATTTGGTATAAACCTCGTCTCTCTCTCTCACACACACCTGCCTACGACAAGTGCAATCAAGTGAAACCTAACCATGACATCTCCGGGTCCCCAAGGGTAATTAAAACCATCAAGGAGCCCAGCCGCTTTGATAGAATTACGCACCTGCTAGCCTGACTGCTGCCTCAAAGGGATTACCAACACAAAAGCTTTTCAGTTTACAGACGTTTGCTGATGTCCAAGCAGCAGTGCTTTGGAACTCATGGCTGCAGTGGCCTGTGTTTGTGTGTGACTGTTTAATCTACATTTTAGTGTTTGTTGGCAATCTTGTTTACCCTGTTGATGGTTTGGCTGAAAACCAACCCCTACCCTGATTTATTGTTTTTTCTTTATCTCAGGACGTGAGAATGCCTACAGCAGTCAGCTACAGGGACTGAAATCTTGAACAAAATGTTCTTGGGTTGTAAAAAACCAAGAAGCACCAAAGGCTTTGAAAATACTAAGCAACTTGGATTACCCTGTCCTTGTAAGGTTAGCAGGAATACACATTAATCACAGTCATAAAAGCTTCTTAACCCAGAAGCTCTGCATTACAGCAATGCTCTGCTTTGCAATTACAGACCTAAAATGTAGCCTACATACTTGAATGTGGCCCAGTTTTGTATTAATATTATTATGTTTGTTTGTTTGTTTTTTAAACAGTGAGTTATAAGATCACTTTCTTAACCAGTATTAAATATTGCAATCTGATCCTGTGGCTATTAGCTATTATAATAAATTAGAGGGAGATCCTATCTACTCAGTTGGATCATAATGAATGATACAAGTGGCTGAAGTATGTAGGGCAGAGACACAGAGGCACAACAATATACCATGAAGCCCTCCCTACCTTCACCTGATAAGAAGTTATTTCATCTCCAGTCAAAGGTAGATCATCGAAATTCATTACAATCTGGTGTCTGCTGGTAGCCAAATAAGAATCTGAGCTAACCGTAAAATAGTCAAGGGCTGTTTGAATTACGAGTGACCACAGAGAATGAACTACCTCTCTGTGCGCCTCATACTGCACCCAGAACTACAAATAGTGCCACATTTTGATGACTTTGAAAAAGACTTTTTGTTGAATTAATGAAGTTTAATATTGAGGATTTCTGTACTTACCCCATCTCATATTAACTTTACATCCCGTGTGGTGTGCAGGCGACATGAGCAGCGTTGGGGAAGTTACTTTTAAAAAGTAATCCATTCAGATACAAGTTACTTGAACAAAATTGTAACAAGTTACAGTGCCGCATTACTTCAAAAAAAAAATATATATTTACAGTTGCAAAGAGTTACTTCTTAAACAGTTTACATGTGTTCTTATGCCTGAAACACTTTGCAGACCCAGCTATCGAACCCACTCGTTCCTTTTGCTTTTACTGTTTATTTTTTTAGTCAGTATAAGGTCAGTCTTTCACCAGTTCTGGTACATCTGCAGTTGCACTAGCTTAATTTATTGTGCAATTACCCTTACGAACTTATCTTCAACGGCAATGCAGACAGTCATGCTACCATGGGTTCTGTACTGAGACACTAGCACAGTATGCAGTCACAGTGGAATGAGGTGAATGATACTATTGCATCTTCATAGTTTGTCATACCAATGGAATCAGAATGGTATTAACCAACACACCACGGTCAGGCAGTGCCATGGTATCATATGATTCATATCAGGCATGCTACTGTAGACAATCCCCTTGCAAAATGTTTTTGATTTGACTTATGATTGAACTGAATGGCTGTATTTGATTGAATGGGTGTATTTGCTTGAATGGGTGTATTTGATTGAATGGGTGTATTTGCTTGAATGGGTGTATTTGATTGAATGGCTGTATTTGATTGAATGGCTGTATTTGATTGAATGGGTGTATTTGATTGAATGGGTGTCTCATTGTACCTATAGTAGAACTCTGTTGTATTACAGTACATCTCAGGAAACTATCTCAGTGAGCATCTCGGAATGAATCTGTGAGTCTGTATAGAGATTTCCATTTTACTAACTTGCCAGTGTTGCAGGTGGGACAGAGATTACAGCTGCACACCCGTGAAACTCACCACACGACTGCCTGATCTACCAGCAGGGTCTTTACGGGATTCTTGCATACTTTAGTAGGGGAGATTTACAATACGCAGTGCAGTTGCCATGTGATGTACAAAAGAGAAAAAAGCAATACAGCTGTAGGCAGACTCATGTTCGGTATCAGACTGCTTCAGCAGCTTTTCTCATTGGTTGTGTTAAATGGCTGTGGGCACTCCCATCAACCACACACTAGTGCAATTAAACACAGTCTACAGATTGTTCGAGTGGCTGATCAAGCTGTAAAACCCCTCTCTTGTCTGTCACACCTAACAAAAGGTACAACATGTAATCAGTGTTGTTAAAATTATTGTTTAAAGGTTATCATGAGATAGAGACAATGACTAAGAGAATTGCTACTTAAAAAATCTCCAAGCTGTTCTTTAATTATGTTTGAATTCTGAGTGTCAGCTGTCCTTTACTGTATAACTGTGCTGGGACGTTGAACTACTAGACGTGAGGTTGAACATGCTGTGGCATTTTAAAGAGGTACTGAGTACCATCTACATGTCTTTCCTGTTTAATACACTTCTATGTGTTCTGTATGACTCTCAATTCTTGTTTATGCTTAATAACTATTCAACTAAAACATGATTTTAAAATGACTCATCAGGACACTGATTTTTCAGGGAGAAGCATATTATTGTTGCACAGGCTTTATAAGTTTGAGTGCCTATCACAACATCAATATGCCCCCCACCCCATCACAAAATTCAGGCCAATAGTAAATAATCTGTATAAGTGAATCCTGTGTCATCAAAGTCTTGTAAGTAAAGCTGAGGGAACACAAAGCCACTATTTCAGGAACAGTGGCTTGAAACCTGGTTCCAGGAGACAGGGACCTTGTTTGAGGTAGCTTTGCTGTATCATACCCCAAGTCTACCCTGCTGTGCCATGCAGTGGCCTGAAACCAAGTTCCAAGCCACAAAGTGGCTTTGTGCTCCCTCTAAGTGGTAAGATGCAGGCACAGAACTGATGTAGTAAACCTCTCCAAGGAGTATCGATGGCACATGTCACTTCAAACAGTTTCTGCATTTTCAAAAAAAACTAGAACTCATCAAGTACTTGCACTTGGTTATGCAAATCTACCCTGTGTCTGTAAATGACTGCCCCTTGATAATCCATAACTCCAAGCACTCAATCGTAAGATATAAAGTAGCACACGTAAAGACATCTGCAAGGTCGTCTCATGGTGAAATTTGTCTTTAGATTTGACTGAGTTTTTATTTAGTATGCAACTACACTATATGTCCCCTTGATAAACGGTGTAGTGCTGACATTGCTGGGAGTGAACAAGCTCACTAAATTCCTCACAGAAACGTCAACTAGTTACCAAAGAACAGGTAAATCCAGTAAATCTGTCCACGTTCAAACAATAGGACAATGCAGTCAACAATTAAATGCTGGCTAACAGATGCAAGGTGTCAATGAACTCTACAGACATGGTTATTATACAATGTGTAATAAATGCATTTAAAAGGTGAAGCGTATATTTATATAATAATAAATGTGTTTGCTAGTACATTCTTACATAGTTTAGACTTCATCCATAACCAGTATTTGAGAGATTTATTTGACCTCTATGAACTTAACCGCCTGCAGCAGCAGGAGGATATGACTACGCTTCGGAAGCTCAGGTTCAGCTTCAGGAAGCAACACAGAAATGTTTGTATGCTGATGATCTTCAGGACTTTCAGTCACATGTGTGCACCAGAAACTGTATCTCACTTGTGTACACGAACCAGATTGCACAGAAACACAACGGAAATGTAAGATACAACTTAACACACAAGGTCCTAGACTGTCCTTTAGCCTGACTCGTTTAACACAAACGTGTAGCCATGGCAAGTTAAGCACCTGTTAAAAGGATGTTATGAATATGACCTGAAAAGTTGACATTACAATGGTGCAATGAAAATGATTCTACAGCTTTAATTCCAGGACAGGGAAGTAGATTAAAAGGAGATAGACCTGCTGATGTCATCAAATGGCATTCCTGTCTGGTGGTGCATTTAAATGCGCTTCTTTAGTGTGACGTCACATCCGCTGCTAGGTGGGTCTAAATAAGCAGGCGAGTCAATGGCAAAAGGCATTAGTGCGTTTTAAAAACCTCTGTAAATTAAATTGTAAGAGGTCATTTTTAAAAATATATATATAAATAAAAAAAATAGTAAACAACAACTTTACAAATAAATTATAATAGCATCCGAGCTTGAATTTAGCGAGAAACTTGCCTCGGCATAGTAGGTTCTGTTTGGTTTGGTTGTGTACCATCATCACACACGAATGATTGTTAATCCCCTGCTTTGAACGAGTTCTATCCACTTTTAATATTGTTTAGAACCGCGTAGCAAAAATATCCAAGGAAGTACGTGTTTTGACGAAGGCACTAAAGAGTCGTATTTCCTTTTAGAAAAGAACACAGGATGCGTTCATGGAGATCATTCTGCTCAGATTCTTGCAGAATCTAACCAATTTAGCCAATGGATGCGTTCACTAAGACCATTCTTAGAAGACCATTGGCTAAACTTGTCAGATTCTGCACAGAATCTGCGCAGAATGATATCCGTGAACGCACCCATAGTATCTGCTGGCTCAACCAATCAGACAGCAGTACCACGAAAACGTAGCTAACCCATAATGAGACACGACACCGAGATAATTAAAGAAGGCTACAGTGTAATAAATACAAAGCCAATATAATCGGCATCTGAAATACAGGTCGTTGACTAATACAAGAACGATGCAGCAACAGATTCATTTAAATACAAGGAAGCGTTTTCCAGCAAATATACATTACTTTGATCATAGGCATGAGTCACATTTAACAAGACTATGGAATGTAAAGACGTTTGGGAAAAGTCATGCCTAGACAATTGAGTAAAGTTAAGATATAATGCATTTTTAGTGATGTTAGTAAATTGGTTAATACGTGCAGATGTGTATCTGTATATAACCCAATATAAATGTTAGATGAAGTCTCACATTTGTAGGGGTTGGTAATACTCAGCTGGGACCCCTCCATACTGGGCTATACATGTATTAATGCCCACTTTTATAATAATTCACAGGAGGCAGCAATATCGGGCATGATGTATGGATTGTCACAGGATAGCCATGGTGGTTATCCAAACAGGATTCCAATCTGACCAATTCCAATTCACATCTGTGGGATTTGAGTTGATATTCACAAAACATTTCCCCCCAGAGAAAGGTTTCAGCATGCAGTTTTTTTTTTTTTTTTTTTTACTGCATTTACTTTTCTTTCTATATATATATATATATATATATATATATATATATATATATAATATATATTGGTTACAGATTCATTGCTACTCAAGTGGACCAGATTCTGTGAAATGTGTTTCCCCCTATTGCGGTTAATGATAAGCAGATCACATGGGAGAAAGGGGTTCCAAGGTACAGTAAGGCAGGTGTCCTATGTACAAAAGAAGTGCTGTGTGGCTCATGCAACACAGAGAACCACCCGTAAGGGGGGTGACCGAGACAAATAACACCAGTATCATTACAAAGCTCGTTTCTTCAAGGGGGTTTCCAACAAAATAAAAGAACGCATTGAGGTAAGCCATTGAAGGAATGGAGGTGGATCAGCCACGAGAAAAAACAAAATCAGCTACAAGGAACTAAACTGTGCGTGAAATAAAAAACAGCATTGCCGTCTTGTTTTTATTTATTTGAAGCTCTGTAACGTCAACATTGTGTTTTCTTTTTACAGAAAGGAACAAATTGGTAAATGTACCCCTGTGGCGAATGCGTTGTGAACACCAGACTCTAGATTTACACACACTTTTGACAGCTACTTTTCAATGCCAAAATAAAGAAATAACAACAACAACAACAATAATAATAATAATAATAATAATAATACAGCCTCTGTTGTAGTCTTACTATACGGGATATATATATATATATATATATATATATATATATATATATATATATATATATATATATATATATATATATATATATATATATATATATATATATATAATACTACAAATGATATACAATACTCTGTACTATACATAAAACCTATTTTTACTTACGATATACCTACAATTCAATAAAACAAAGGGTAACTGAACACACACAGAATTTGGCATCACGTGTATATATATATAATCTGTACAGTATGGGAAAGGAAAGGACTGGTTTCATTATAACATTAGCGGTTAGGACAGGAGTGGGCAATGGCAGGACTTCCAATCCAGCTATCTGTTCTTTGTTTTTGCCCATGGTTATGCTATGCATTTATTATAGTTTACCCTGGTTTGCCATACCTGGATATTCTTTACAACGCTTTCACTATGCTTTATTACATTTTGCTATGCTTTTACTATGGGGAATATTTATAAGGGATAGTGCTGTAGAAAGATAGTCCCGATCTGAATCGGGCCAGTGTTTCATTCCAACCCTTATAAAACATATGAAAATATCCGCAATTGACGTAGTCTTACTATTCGCAATTGCAATTCGCAGTTTCTAAAGAGGAATACAATCTTTCAAACGGTACTGTTCCTTCCTAAAACTGAGGGTGATCAGGCTCGTTTTACATTAATAAGTGCATTTGTTTCCCCCTTCGATATACAAACATACCCTTTCTTAAAAACATATATTATTTTTAGATTGATTTCCCATTTAAACAAGAAACAAAAACACTTCCATTCAGGAGACTTGGCCAGTCCCCGAGGCTGCGGGTTTATAAATCATTATTCAGCAGTTCTACAGCAGTCAACATGTATAACTGCTGTATTAAATTCAATTCAAGTAAATCTGTGACGAATTCAACATGAATATGGTCTCCAAAATGCCCACTCAATGAAGTGCGTCCAACATCCATGATGCACAGTACACACTTCACTTTTTTGTTTGTTTGTTAAAGACACATTTTAAAGTTCACATTCACGATGAGTATAGGCAGCCAATGTGTAAAGTATCTATACGTGTCTATTTCAGAATCCAAGGCAGTATAGCAGCCACAATCGCCACGATGACGACCACAGTTAAAAACATTATTACCCACTGTAACCTGCAACAGCGCGCTTGACGATTGCCATTTCTAGTCGTAGCTGGCCTAATGCTGACCGTGTCCTCTTCGGACATCGGTCTGCCATGGCCACTGATGGTAAAAATCTGTGAGGGACTAGTTGGGCTCGTCGGGGCAGTACCAGTAGTAAGGTCTGGATCACTAGAACCAGTCCTTCTAAATATAAAGTCCTGGATTTGTCTACCTCTTGTTGTTCTGGCCGGGGCTGGACTTCCTACTTCTTCTAATGAGTCTAAGGAATTAAACTCATAAGACGCGTTCAAAGCTACTGGACTCACGGGGGACATGGGAACCTCCAATGTCTGTCTGTTTTTGTTGCTCGTGACTATGAGAGGAATTGATTTCTTCTTTTTGATGTATGTCAGGTGCCGGCATATGGGGCAGATGATGTTCTTCCGAACGATATCCCCGTGTCGGTTAAGGCTGACCAGAGTCTTTACCAGGCAGTCGTGGCAAAAGACGTGCCCACAAACGAGCGTCCTCTTTGCCTCTCGATAACTTTCATAGCACACGGGACACTCGTCCGAGCCGGCTTCGTTTTCATCTGACTCTTCTGGCTGCCGTGGAGGTGCGTCCTGAGAGTCGGGCATTCTTTCTTTTTAAACTCAAACCGCGTCGGCTAACTCCGAGCATTTAAAAAACAAACAACAAAAAAAAACCTTCATCTGTTGTGTGTCGGTAGATATCATTAACATCTGCTCAGCAGCTGGAGGGGGTCTCTGTGTCGTGTCCCCACTGTTGACAATGGCATTACACACAGAACAAGCTTAGCCAGCTGGAGGCTCGGTTTCCACTCCTGTCGGATCAGTCGTCTCGTCCTTGAAAGCACCTGCCCGCGGCTTTCTTTTTGTATTCTTATTTTACAGTCGTGCAGAGCATCACAGCAGAGGGTGACCAGAGAACACAACGAGCCAGACCCGGTCTAATGTTGAACAGCCTGGGTTTCAATCACAAAAGCGAGCTGCAATTTTGTGATCTGCGATGCGAGGTGTGTCTAAGAGTAGATTCAGTTGTCGAAGCTGCTAAACCTGATTTTCCAATTGTTGATGTGGGTAGTCGTAGCCTACAGCTCTGGTTTCTAATAACTGTACTTGTTATGATTGAAAAAGTAATAACAACAAACTATAAAACCCTCTCCATTGTTGACATCGAAGGGCTGTATAGCCCCTTCCGTCAGTCACGATATTTTATTTGGGTTAGGGTTAATATTCTAAGTTTGTGTGAACTCTGTGGAATTTGAGAAGCCAAAACTTTGGAGAAACATACACGCATTCTATAATAGATACAGAGATATGAAATGTATCATGGTACGCACGCAGCGAGTGACTGGAGGGGATAGTGAAATCTATGGGATAGTATCAGTCTTTGGAGAAGTCCACAGCAGTTCTATGCAGTTCTGTACAGTAAGTCGACCCCATCCAACATGTGATCAGGCTCCAACGCACAGGTGCACTGTTGAAAATGCAGCAGTGTAACCAGAATGTGTAGCTTTATGTAAACTGGATGTATTAAATGTGTTTTAATTAGGATTTTTCAAAAACTCTATATACTGTATGCGAAAAAATAAAGAACTTGTAACAGTTGCATATGCAATTGCTGTTACAGGACTCTTCCTGGCTGTTAAGTTGACTGAGGATTTGTAAGAATGATGATCTTGAGAGAAGATGGATTTTTTTTGTTTAAATCCTTGGTTTAAGGTGCAGTCATGTACACGTCCGTATAAAGCAATATTTTAACTTACTGTTTAATAACTAAACCATCTTTTCTACATGCATGTACACACACACACACACACACACACACACACACACACACACACACACACACACACACACACACACTGGAAAGTTACCATACAGTACTTTATTTGTGCCGCTACTCTTCTAAGAGCAGGTCTGCCCTCTTGTGAATAAAATCGGTACTGCAAGAAGAGTCTGATTTCATTAAACCGAGGTCAGTACATCCAGTCCACGTCTTTGTTCCAACCATATCGTTAAATATTACATTGAACTAAATTAAACCCTTAAGCACTGAATAAATGCATTGTAAGTATTAAACCTGTTAATTTGTTATTGCATTTATTAAAACATGAACATGGCTGGAACAAAGACCTGGGCTGGATATCATCAAGGTTATTGACCACAGCACTAGATACTGGCTGTGTGCGATTATTTAGAAAAGATCAGCCCGATGATAGACAATACAATCTTTTTGACACCAGGGGGTGGCAGATTTCTACGGAACAACCTAGTTTGTATTCCAGTTAACTCACTTCACCATGAATGTAATTACTTATTGCTACATCTGAATCACCAACTTATCCGGGAAAACTGGCAATTCTACTCCTAAAAACAATATAGAAAAACAACAACATGAATAATAATAATATATAGCTATATAAATGTATTTAATACCCCTAAATAATAATAATAATAATAATAATAATAATAATAATAATAATAATAATGATGATGATGATGCTACCTTTGCAAAACAGTGTTGCACATGTGTATCTGAGGTTACTTTCATTATTTTCGAGAAAAAGCTGCGCTTCAATGAGAACAATTCTGGGCATGCGCAGTGCAAGGTGAACATTGTAACAGGTTGCCTACATTGACGTCACACCTGTCCTGCTGAAGTTATAAATAGATCTCCTTCACAAGAACTTCTATAAAAATAATGGCACTGAATATTGAACCAAAGTGTGAAAGCTAACATGTCCTCAATTACAGCAAATTACATCGTATGATGAATCCGGTCAACTTAGGCTGCCTGTGCCAATCACCTCCTACGTCATGCAGGTTGCATCAGCGCCATCCTGTCCCCGCCCCTCGCCTCGCTTCCAGAATCCAGACGCTTGATGCGTGTTCGACACGTCACACCGTGGCCCACGCGTGCGTGCCGGAAGCTGGGTGACTCACAGGGCTTGTTCTTCGGTTTCTAAGCAGAGATAGAGGAGGCAGAGACTGCGATGAGGGTGTGCTGAAACCGAGACGCACATAGACTGGCGGCTGGAAATGTATAGGTTCGTAATACCGCCTGTCAGTTGTTATATATGTATGATTTAATGGACAATGTCGACGTTGTGAGCGGGGTCGAGTTGGTTTTACATGGGGTATAACGTCCAGAGCGTTCCTGCTGCTTTTTCGGTTTTTATTCACAGCTGACTGTCCTCCGTCTGACGTGTCATGCTTCTTTCTGGGCAAAAATTTCATTTTATGCGTACATTTGAAAGTATACATTTCTCTACATGTTTTAAACAATAACACGGATATGAGACAGTGTGTTTGAAACGATTGCTGGCACGCTTTATAGGTTTGAGTGAAGTGAATTCTGCTCACTGAATTTTATTGCAGCTTACCAATACGATGGCCCTTCTCACCCCCAGCAACATGTCTTTATTATAATATAGTAATGGTTGAAATTTTAATTAAGTAGACAAACCGGGTTAGTTGATGTTTTTTGGCTTTAGTAGATTAAGGTGTTTTAACTATACTGATAATAAATCAAGGCTATTTTGTTCTTGTTTTGCTTTAGCCGGGCAGCCACATAGCATATCTGGGCCGAATTCTTGTGAATAACCCTGGCGGTAAGTATGGAAGATGCCTTTCTTTTTTTCAATTAGAAGTAATGGCAATTTATTGAGAGAGCAATACACCAATAACTGTATTTGTACAGTTTGTATCGGGCGCGGCTTGTTCCATTATATATGTATATTATGCTACGGTACTGTGTAGGAAGTGTAACCTGTGGTGTCACAGCAGATGTTTAGTCTGATTTATATTTGATACATTTTTAAGTAGGATTTGGTGTTGTTTTTTTTTTTTTTTTTTAACTAGTTCGTTTTGTTTTAGCTTTTTGTTTCGAAGTGTTAGTAGTTTTCTCTTGTTAATCGCAGTAATGGTCGCTATTTACTGTTGACATGTTATTACACAAATGTTGGCACAGTCAAGGTACAAGCGTAGGGAAAATGTAATGACGGGATTGCCTGGTGACCACTCAACAATTGTTGGTGTGTAATTGTTTTAAAGTACCTGTATTTGTGGATCCACCTTAAATAAAGGAAAACCTATATTCTAGAATTCAGAGTTGTTCCTCATGCTTCCTGGAATATTAGGTCAATCTGGGGTATTCACAGTTCCATGAACTGTCTCATTTACAGAAAGCCTCTGCTGTGATAGTGTTTTGGTGTGATTGGGTTATAATATGGAAACAGCCTATTGCCCAAAGGCTTCTAGGAGGCTGTGTGGTCCAGTGGTTAAAGAAAAGGGCTTGTAACCAGGAGGTCCCCGGTTCAAATCCCACCTCAGCCACTGACTCATTGTGTGACCCTGAGCAAGTCACTTAACCTCCTTGTGCTCCGTCTTTCGGGTGGGACGTAATTGTAAGTGACTCTGCAGCTGATTCACAGTTCACACACCCTAGTCCCTGTAAGTCGCGTCTGCTAAATAAACAAATAATAATAATAACAAAGAATCTGATGCCATTTATGGGTTTTAGGATTGAACATTATGAGTGAGCAGATTCTATTTCTGGATCACAAGGGACTTGTTTTTTTTTTAGCTGATACAGTATTTGCATTGATTGAGTGGGGAATCTACAGAACTTTTAAACTGTCAAACTGCATTTATAGAGAATCTATGGACACACTTTGGAAGGTTCACAAGGCTAGCTGCTAACCCCAGCTGTTATACTTTGAAACATTGAACAATGAGTTTGTTACTTTAACTCAGATTATTTTGCTATTAATAGTGCAGCCCGGGGGAGGGGGCTAGTTGTTAGGTGGTCCTACATTTACAGCAAAACATTTAGACAGATCAGCCTTTTGGAAAAATTATATCACTGGTAAAATTGTACTTTAAATGTCGACAATATATCTAGGATGAATTAGTAGACTAATCTAGTCTTGTATGGAAAATGATTCACAACCTGCTTACAAAAAAATAGAAGAAAAATAAAATAAAGGACCTGTAACCTTCGGGCAGCTGGTTATTTCACAACTTCACACCACATCTTGTGCACGGTTTTAACAGAACCGAACAATGTTGCTTTTATTTAGAAGATTCTCATCTGTTAACATTTAACTTGTGGTTTAACCCATGTGAGTCATTGTCTACAAATACTGAGACAAAAAAATGAAAAATTACTACTTTATGTGGCCCTTTGTGGTTTATGCTCGATTCTGAGAAGGCTGATTTTGATAGTTTGGTGCAGACGGGAATTACATCATGGGAAAGAGTTTGAAACTCTGATCTGTTTTCATTAAGCTTGCCTCAAACTAAATTTAATACCAAATATACTTCTCAGTATATATTTTTTAACTTCTCAGAGATAGATCTTTTAAGACCAAACCTGACAAAGTTCCAAGATCAATGGGGTACTAGGAACCGGAGCTTCCAGATGCATACATTAAGGAGCATCTGTCATATACACTCACCTACAGCCAATCATACTTGTGCGTGAGTCACTGTAACCACACAAACTTAATTTAATTGAAGGTTTGATACCCAGTATTTCTAATGACGCAGGGTCTACTGTGATGCTATTGGCTAAAATGTGTACTGTGTCCCTTCAAGGATTGCATGACTGCAGTAATACTTTATTTAATAAATGTGTGTTTACTAATCTGTATTACTATTAATTAAATAATAAAAGCCAGTTGTTAATGTTAATAAAATGTTCGGTGAACATTGTATTGGAAGTGGCATTAATTATTTGTCACTGCCAGTTTCAAATTAACAGGCCCTTTAATTGAGTAAACTGAAAAAAATATTGAGATATATATATATTTTTTTCCTTGTTTACTTTTTTTTTCAGGTAAACTGACTTTTCTATAATAAGTAGCAAGAAGAAATGTTCACCAGGTCACATTTTCTAGGCAGTTGTATCCACCTATTTATAAAACAATATCTGAAACACTATAAAGTAGCTTTTCACCTGTCATATCCTGTTAAAATAATACCCCATAATGTAAAATAAGATTTTCAGTATCGGTGAATGGTAGTCCAAGTGAGAATCTTACCTGGAATTAAAAGAGGACATTTTTGGTGTTCTACAAACCAAACTGCTGTGTCTCTTATTACAAGTAAGATCGCACAGTACGGCCTCTGGTTATATATTGGAAACTGTGGCACTGTAATTGCTGCCTATTTTCTTATTGCTATGCGACACCGGGACCTTCAGAAGTGATGCATTTCTGAGGGGAAGCTTGATGGTGTAATAAAAAAAACAGCTGATGGATCTTTTACATGTCACAGCTGCTTCTGTTTAGCCATATATGGTGAAAGAGGAACAGATCTAGTAGTGCACACATTGGAGAAAGGGTTACATGCGAGGTGAGTCAGAGTTCTGTTCATAAAGTATTCATTTTATTAAATGATACACTTTTGAGTTCTTAGTCACAGTGACTGACTTTCATTAATATTTAAATTACATACACCAAATGAAAGGAAACATGGTAGATACAGAATGGGAGATTGTTCACAGTATACTAAAGGATGATGAGTTTTACAAGTAAACCTCGGTGTAGTTCATAAAAATACAACAATGTAAGAAATCATAGGAGAACAGTGGATCAGCTGCAGGTAATTGCAGAGTTGCATAAGGCAAAAACATCCTTGGAGGGTAGGACTACAGTTGCGGTTTGAAGGAATGTTTAGATTAAGTAAGCAATACAAGTGATGTAATACAGTGCACTCATATTGTATGAACGTTACAGCAAAAGCCTTTACAATATGTGAATGAATACAGCCTAGAGCACTGTGTTTATTTAAAGAAAGCTTGAGAGTTTTGATGAATCAAATAGTGTGATAGTCAAGAAACTTTGTTGTGTTAGCTTATTTAACCATAGACTATCATGAATGTCATGCATTTTATTAATAAAAATATTCTTAATGTCTGGTGCGCTGAAGTTTATAAGAACTGCATATATTAATGTATACTTTAGTGTTGTGCACAGATTACTCTCAAGTAGTTCTGCCTCAGTACTAGGCTATGACACAAAGGCTTTTCATGAGTCTGAAGTTTTCACACATGCCTCTGAACTACAGAAAATGGTGAATTGAGTAAGTGTTGTTCCTGGTGGGCTTTTGAGTAAACAAGCGACAAAGCCGAATTTCTGCTGTGTTTCTGTAGCTTGTAGACGGGTAATCTGATACAGGGACTCGGGTGCACCTGCCTGCAAAAGAAAACCTGCTGACTGTGCTCCATCCCCTGGGTTACATCGTTTCTATGCATGTAATAAACTACCGTATTCAGTACACCTAAATTGTGTCAGTAGTTGTACTCCAGATTGCAGGAATACACTTACAGTAAAGGCTGTTACTGAAGCATTTACTGTACAAAATATCACATACATAGTTAAAGGTAACTGTAAAATGAGTACAAACTTACATTTGTGCTATTTAAATCTGCAGGCAATACGATTGGATGTTTTTTTTTTTTCTAAGAGCAGCATGTAGAGCTCGGGGAACCCATAAGGGGCACTTAAGAGCTGCTTCGTTCAAGCAGCTAGACAGGGTTAAGAATGTCTTCATTATTTTATAACCTGTGCTGTCATAGTGCAACGCTATTGCTGGTCTTTGTTGAGCATTTAAAAAGATCCCTGCACGAAATAACTTCTCCATTCTCCAAATGGTGACTGTGACCCAGACACACTACATGATCGCAAGTTGATTGTCTGAAAGCTATAATACATTTTTCAGCTATATAAAGCTACTGTACTATTCAAGGAGCAGGATAAAATGAGAGAGAAGATGAACAATCTTATTATACAAGAAATGGAGAAAGACCGTATACAGCAGGCAAGAATCTATTAATGATATCACAGGCTGGAAGATGAGTGCAGTGGTGCTTGAATGCTGCTGATCTTCATGTATTTGATACTGTGTGTGAATTCCTTCCACATACAGTATCTGTCTGTTGCAACCCTGCTTACATTTCCACTTCATCATCTTGTAAGAATGACAGCAAAATTAGATATTAATCTTTTTCTACCCAGGATTCTGGTGCACTGTCAAGATGTGGCACCATGTGGCAAGCAACTAGTATGTGTGCCAAGAGAAATCACGGTACATTGACTATATTCTGGTTTCTAAAGTTGGCTTGATAATGGAGCCTAATTTAATAAATAGTTATTACGCTTCTTTAAAACTATTAATCATACATGACATGTATACATTTTACAAAATACTGTCTCGAGCAGAACAATAGTCACAAGTTAAAACTGGATTAAACAGCTTTGCATCCAAGCTTACAGTTTTGCATTGTACCCTTTTTCAACAGTAATGTTTAAAACAATGGTTGACAATAGCAGTGGAGTAGCATAAACCGTTATCTGCCGTGGCACTTTTGGATTTCACGCTGCAGCTGTTGAAAGGTAATTTTAAGTGCTATAGTTGTGTTTCTATTAGCTTTGACGTTCTGTAGCTTATCCTTTGTTCAGTAGTCTTTAAAAAAAAATGCAAGGCATTTTTTCTTCCCTATGTTTGTTTTCAGAGCTTGCAGACAGGGTGGAGCCGACGGCAGTGATGTAAATGAGCAGACAAAACATGCAAACACTCAGGCGATAGCATCAGCTTTTCCTTTTGCATTTGTTGGCGGCATCTGCAAGATAAGAAGCTGCTGTTTTACGCAGAAGGAATCAAGTTTGTTTTAGGGTAGTGATGAATTAGTTTACAGTGGGTGCCATTGAAAAGTTTAAGAGGATTAAAAACCTTGAACTACACCATTCTGTATATAAAATCATTCTAGCGACAGGATTTATGGGCGTCTGCCAGTCCGTGCAGATAAACTTGGATGCTGCTTGTATCCTGTGTCCTGTGAAACCGCCCAGTCTCTTTATAATCTTGATTTAACTAAGTAATGGGGAAGAGTTGCTTTGATAGTGCACATACCCTGTGCATATATAGTGATAGAGATTATTTTAAAGTCAGATCACGTTTTGCACAAAGTTGATCTTGTCTTACAAATTGTGAATGAATCTAAAGTACTGAAGGCTATTGGCAAAAATAAGTACTACTATAATTTACAATATCTTTTAAAACCCCATTTCACTGATTAACATGAGCAGATCTGGTGTTTTGCTTGACTATACTGTGCAACAAGGTAATTTACAGCCTAAAGCACCACAAGTTTGTTTTCATCTTTTTTTTTCAGTGCCAAGAAGAGTTTATATTACAGGGTTGTTTTTGAAACTTAAAATGTCTCGTCTTTCATGTGTCCCATGTGATCTGTTTATACAGAAAGAGAGGGCATTGTGCAAGTAATAACTGAAAGGATATAGAAGTAGCAGTAACTGGAATATAACTAATGCAGGCTGATGACATTGAACATGAGGTGTTCTGTAGCTGGGGTATGTGATTCAGAGTCCCACTCACTGTGATTAGTGATATACATTGAGTTGGGATATTGATTGAGATGGGAAAAGGACAGCTCATATGAGTCATTGGTCTGTGGTTTGCTCTTGATTAAGAAGCTCTATTTTTAATTCAAGTTGATATGCTTTAGCTGCGGATGATTTTGGTACAGCTGTAATTTTGGGGGTGTATTTGCCTGTTTCAGCAGTTTTTTGACAGTCGGTCTCACTTGGTCAGATTGCTTACCGTGCAGCTTGCTCAAGTAGCTGTTTCTTTCCGTGTCTGCTGGTTACAAACTCTTAAGGGCTTGATGTGATCATGTATAAACAACTTTTGTTGACAGTATTGTTTCCTGTGATTGCAAACTTTTTATTGGGGCAACGAGTGTCTCAATGACAACAGGGGTGTTTTAAGAATTTAAAAATAAATAAATAAATGTAATGGTGTGGTAATTGTTAAACACAATAGCTAGTGTAATGTAAGCACTTCTATTTTCCACTACACACAGAAAAGTCCCACTTGCAATTATTTTTTTCTTTTTACACATTCAGCTGCTCCCAAGCAAGGGGAACGATAAGATTGAAATTACCAGTGTTTAAGGGTTTGATTATTCAGCATGTTACCTAGGATTAGTGCACTTAGGGAAATAAAATATAACAAAATAAATGTCACCTTCAAAGCTGCTGGACCTATATTCTTTGTGCTACAGTACAATGTACATTTAACTATTTCTGGTTGAATATAGGCAATTATACCATGCTTTTTTCTTGTTATTTTTTCCAGGTTTATTTACCATGGACACAGAGATGATACCAAAATTCTCCTCTACAGACGAGGAAATTAATTACTGGAAATCCCTTTCATTGAAGTATAAGCAAAGGTAATTCACGCAAATATAATCTTTACTACAGTGAGAAGAACTTATAAATATAATACTGTAAGCGCAGACATACATCTGGAGTTTCCTATTTATGCTCCCTAGTCAGTGGAAGAACCTGTTACCTTTTAATTACAATCATAGAAACTAGTCAGCAAATGGGTGTTTTCTTGGTTTCAGAAAACCTAAATTAAATAAGTAACTGCAACAGTAGCTTCAGTTGTGCTGAATTTTGTGTAAGGTGTTTTTAAAGCCAAGGTTGAGGAACGCTGAGCTTCTTCCTTATAGAAATACATGTCACCTGTTCCAGTTACCTAACGTTAGAAGCAAGCAACTAACTGGCTTTGTGAAAGGTGTCCGCCCCTTTGTATTAGAGTTGCTGGTCCTCGGCAAGGACTGACTTAACTAAGATGTAAGTGTACACGATCCAGCCAGTCACAAGTCAGGCTGCACAGACATGAGCTTGAAGTGTTGTACTGCACAGCCTCTTGCGAAAGACTTGAACATGTTTTTATCTGAATTGAAAAAAACATACTTTAGAGAAAAGCAGTGAGCAGTCACTGAGGAGCAGTCTTGGATACACAGAGCAGATGAAAGCAAGTTTTGCAGTAACAGTGAGTGACTGAGACCTGCAATGCAGTGGATCTCTCTCAGACATTACTATTACAGATGCTGCACAAACTACGGTCAAGTTTTATAGGAGAACATATTTTTAGCTTCCAGAATCAAGTTGCGTGCAGTCATTTTTTGTCTGGATCATAAGCTGTATGCAGCATTTTGCCTGAATATGTCTGGCAAGTAGCAGAAACCTATACAATCTGGCATAGTGATGTTTGGAATTAGAAAGTAAAAACCTTTTTAAAAGTCTTATTAATATCAGCTGTGTACTTTACTGTAGACCATTTCAAAATTAGTTGTGCAATCCCCACAGGGCTGAGGTCTAAAACCTCTAGCCATGATATCATGTGAGGGACATCTAATATGAGGTCATTCAGCTTATATGTGGTGAGCATTGGAATACCGTACATGCTGTATAACCTAGAGAGCTATAGTACATCTGCAAAATGGTTTTATAGGCTTGTTTAAAAAAAAAAAAATTCAAAAGAGATGTGATTCAAGGGAGAGCTGCAAATCCAGCAATCTATTTTAAGTATTAGGTTACCATTTTCAACACGTAATGCGGAGAAAATCATTTATAGAAGGTTTGTCTGGGTACATTTTAATCTCCACTGTTGGTGAGCACTTAGTAGAAAACAAAAACATCTTTATTTTAAGCTTTAGAATTCACAAAGATGCTTTTTGTTTCTGGAAGAAACAGAAATATTGGGCTAAGGGGTCGCTATTACAGCTGTTTCCAACAAAATGTTTCTGTTTGACATTACCAGCTTCCACTTCTATAATGCACTCACTGCCCTCCCAGCAGTGAAACCGTGTTTGACCCCCTTCCCACTTCTGCTGTTAAATAGCACACTGTCACATGGGTGGGATGTGGTATGTGTGGTAACTCAGCGAGCTGCCACTTTTAGAAGTTAAGTCTCCCATTGATTTTGAGGCTTTAAGTACATGTTGACATTAGTTGACATTAAGCTCCAATGAGATGATGGTAAACAAACTAATTTAAACTCAAGTCAGCGTTTGCATAGTTTGTCTCAATGACTCCTTTAGTACAAGTACTGTTACCCTTTTTCAAACATATTCCCTTGCGATGGAATACCTAAGATCTGCTGTTACCGTAGATCAAACCCAAGTCATTGCCTGGCCATACAAAGGTCAGTTATGTAGTCAGTCAGATTTCTCAAGGTGCCTTCAGCAAAAAATAAATAAATAAATAAACTAATTCTACTGCTAAACAGACAGGTGCGCCAAAAATCCTTGATTAAACTGCCATATTCTTGATGGGTGCATAATCAAAAATTAGGAAAACACAAACCATACATATAGGAATATTTGTCTGTGCAAAAGGGCATTGATCGTGGGAGCTTGTTTGTGCTTGTAATCCTGTGATGTTTCTCATGCATGCATATGCGTGTGCAAAATGTGAATGCCCTTGACCTCACTGAAAATGAGACTTTGGTAAAATGAAGTGTGTTTGCAAAGGCTTATGTGTCTCAGTTCCATTGCCCCAGGCTAAAGAGGCGGTGTCCCTTTTTCATTCATAGTTACCAAGAAGCTCACGAGGAACTGCTGGAATTCCAGGAAGGAAGCAGGGAGTTGGAAGCAGAACTGGAAGCTCAGCTGGGACACGCGGAGCACAGGATCAGAGACTTGCAGCTGGACAACCAAAGACTGAAAAACGAGGTTGAAACATTAAAGGTGAGGATACACCTCTGCAGCAGCACATTTCTCAGTTTAAATTATTTTACTCTACAGTATGTAAACTGAATAATCAAAAGTTACCCCTTGTATTTAGTATTGCAGCATAGCTTGGTTTTCTTGTTGCTAGGTTTGTTGAACTCTCAAGTGTTCCTGTAAATGTTCCGTGCAACAGGACATCTAAATGTTATCAACATCAAGCCATATCCATAGGCCAGGTCAGAGTACAGTCAGTATGCTTTGTGGTACAGTAGATTAGGAGGGTAATGCAAACATATATTTTGTAGGTTTTTCAGGGGGTCTGATTCATGGAAAACGTAGGACTGGATGTTACATTAAGCCTCATGTGGAGTGTTCAGAGTGCATTATATGTTTGTGATGCATATTAAAAACCATTTCATTTTATTACAAAAAAATCACAACATTTAGTCTTGCATTCAAGTTTCAGCTAATACCTTTGTAGCTGTTTGTCATTACAAATGAAATCTGAGTTGCTATTTAGGTGTACAGTCTGCTGAGGGTTAAAATAAAATGTTTTATCTTCTTTTTGCTGTACTTATAATCTTTTGTGGTGGTGTTTTTTTATATGATTCCTGGCTGGACCTCATTACCTAGGACACAAAATACATGGCTGATATTAAGTGTATTCACCCTAAAATATGGATAATCAGACTTGTATTTTTCTTTCTATAGGGCAATGTATGAATAAGATTGACGTCATCTAAATTAAGACAGCACCACATGACTACAGTCACAGAGTCAAAGTAAAAAGGTTTTAGGTGCTGCAGTTTACTGTATTTGTAAGGATATTTTAGAAGTGTATGTTTACTTGCGCAGTAGGACTGATTTACGGACAGTGTGGTAATACTTCCTCTATTGTTTTCCATTCAAGGAAAAACTTGAACAACAATATGCACAGAGCTACAAGCAGGTATCTATGCTCGAAGATCAATTAGGTCAAACAAGAGCCATCAAAGATCAACTACATAAATATGTAAGGGAGCTGGAGCAGGCAAATGATGACTTGGAAAGAGCAAAGAGGTGAGTGTTTATGAATAGAGGTTCAGGGTTATCATTCAATCCCTATTAAAATATTTGGCATGCTCCAAAAAAAAAAAAGGGGGGACGCATTTCCCACATTGTGTTTTGAACCTGGTGCAAGATTATTATTATTTTTTTTTATGAGAAATTAGATGTTACCAACTTAGCTTAATTAAAGTAAAAGCCAGTTTTTCTATACAACTGGTATATTATATAATTTTCTGTCTTCCTGTCTGTTCACGTGCTTTTGGAAGACGCCTTTTTCTGACCATCACTGGGCTTGTTCATTAGCGGGCTGTGTGAACCAAATGTCTAATCAGAGTTTACTGGGAGATTCTTTGAGACCGTATAATAATTACCTAACCTTCTGGTTGTGCAAATAATCCTACCCTTGGTTTAGACAATTTGAATAGAATCAATGTAGCTTTGTTATCTGAACATTTCTCTGTGTGTGTGTGTGACCATTTCTATTAGATAGCTGTAATTGCTCTAATGCTTACTTTCATTCTAGGTCAACAATTGTGTCATTGGAAGATTTTGAGCAGAGGCTGAATCAGGCCATTGAAAGAAATGCATTTTTGGAAAGCGAGCTTGATGAAAAAGAGTCTCTGCTGGTGTCTGTACAGAGATTAAAGGATGAAGCCAGAGGTATTAATAGAACAGTTTTATATTACTTTCATTTGTTGTTAAAAATACAGTTGGAATACAGTTTAGTCAATCTGTTGTTTCTGGTGTTGTATAATAATAATAAATACAAAAGATTTTGAGTTCAGTCAGTTCACATGCATGTCTAGAAACGACTGTTGGTCTTAAATAATGCAAAGCAATACACGTGGTCCTTAATCTAGTAAGATTTAAGATCAAAGCTGTAGTGTATAAAGTCATTTTCTTTGGGAAATCTTACAGATCTCAGGCAAGAGTTAGCAGTGCGAGAGAGACAGACGGACATAACAAGAATGTCTGCCCCCAGCTCTCCAACTCTGGACATTGATACGATGGATTCATCTGTCCAAGCATCCCTCTCCTTGCCAGCTACTCCTGTAGGGAAGAGTGCAGACAATGGGTTCACCACAACAAAAGGTAGAAGAAATAAAAAGAAAGGGGGGAGGTTCTGAGCAAGGATACAGCAGAGGAAATCGAATGTATTGCGTTCGTCTGAACATGCTGGACCACTTAACATTTTAAGTAAATAATATTGTCTGAAATTCCACAGTGAAGTGGCATTTAAGATCATCGGTGGTTAGATCTAAGTTGTATAGACATTTGTTTTTTAATTTGGTCCTGTAGCAATGAAATGTACCCGGTTGAAAAAGTCTCGCTGTGAAAATGTTTTATTTGGACCAGTCATGATCTGCAGCCTATTATAGGGAAATTCTGTAATTTTTAAAAAATATTTTGTTGTTCAGGATCAACTATCGGTACATAGTGACTTTTATCCAGAGCTGGTGCTAATAGAAGGTCTTCAGATTGTCTCCTTCATCATTTTGTTTTGTTCACCTTTTTCAGTAATACCAATCGGTTGTGGCAGTTCTCCATTAACCCCATCTGCAAGGATCTCAGCTCTTAACATAGTTGGGGATCTCCTGAGGAAAGTAGGGGTATGTTCACAAAGTAGTTTATTAAATATATCCTTTTAAACCAGTTTTTAAATGACCTGTAGAGTGCTGTAGATCAATGCATTGATGTTTTCATTACATAGCCCCAATATATTACGACCTGATGATTTAAGACCTGGTATTCGCACCTGAGATACTTCAGAAACATGCTTTAAAGCTGTTAGTTTCACTGTCATTAAATGGTAATTGGAATATTGTCACAATAGACAGAGCAATCAGATTTAATTAAAACTACCTACAACTGGTGTTAAATAGCACTTACCACTATAGCTAAAATATACACGTTTCTGTAAATAAAAGGACAGTACTCCTCGTGTGCCAACCCTCGTTAAATATTATTTCAAGTGCATTACTTGTTTTCTTTAACACTGGCACTTCCTTCTGTTTGTTCCTAGGCATTAGAATCAAAGCTGTCGGCTTGCAGAAATTTTGCCAAGGACCAGGCATCCAGGAAAACGTATGCAGGGAGCAGCCACCTGATGAACAGCAACAGTACAAAGTTTTCACATTCATTGCATACAACATACTTCGATAAAGTGTAAGTGTTCTGCTGATTACAGTGCAGTGGCTCCTGTTGCATAACAGCGCTATTCCAGGTTTCACTATGAGCCTAGTTAGAAGAAATCTCGACTTGTTACCTATGTACAATGGTTAATGAAGCTCACAGCAAAACCTGGAAAGGATCGGGCAGCTTTCTAATAGGAGTCACATGTCTGATCCTTGTTTCAAAAACAAGGATCAGACATGTGATGAAATGGACAGCTTTACCTGGGATTACTGGTTGGTGATCATCAAGCAGCTGTACCCAGAAAGAATAATAATTGTGTTCTTGGCTGAGATAATAGGGTTCATTAATTTTCTTCCCTAGCAAGGTCATTTATTATCTTTTATTTTTGTTCTTGATCAAGTGAGCATTTGCCAAATTAATTCACAGAAGGCTTTTACAGAAACTTGCTGAGGCATTGAATTGAGGTCCCTTGGCATTGTGTAGCTGCTGGAACGGGAGAGCAGTGCCTGGTATCGTCTGGGAGGAACAGCAGAGTCGCTTTCTATTAGCAGGCTGTTTAGTAGACACGATGACAGAGTAGCTTGGCATGGAAATCAAGGATATGCATTGTAGTGCATAGGGATGAAGTTTTACAGTTTCACAGACCCTGATTTGCACTAGTCCAGGGTCTGTGAAACCAGGCATGAATGATTCGGAGGAAATTTGATTTCAGGTAAATGTTTTCTGTGTAATACAGATAAGATCACACCTTTTTATTTGTTTTTACAAATGTACTCATGAAAAACAAACTGCTTAGGGGTTTTGGCCATAAATGGGAGAAACGTGCAAAGTATACACAAATAAATCTAAGTTGTACATTTATATAGTATATAAACTATAAAGCCCTGATGGTCAAACGTATTTCGGTTAGCAAAGGTACTTTAAATGTGTATTTTAAGATAAAGAGGAGGGGAGAGGTGGATAAGTAAAGTACTTTACTTGCTAGAATGTATGTTTTCTTCCTGCAGGCAGGAAAAGGTCATATTCCCTGCGTTTATCTTGGGTAATTCTTAATTTATTCCATGTGGGTATATGCATGCTAGCTAATTTAATCATGATAGAGGACAAAGTATTAACAGCTAGACTAGATACCATTTTCACTAACAGCTTGGGGTTGTGGCACACTGCAGCTTCTTGACTTTACTTCAGTAGAAGGATTGTGTGTGGCTGGAGCGGATAGAGCAATTGAGAAGAAATATGTAAACCTCAGCATGCCGGCCTTAGTGTTTGATGCTTACAGACTGAAAACTATTTGGGGATTTCAATTATGTATTTCATTTATAGATGGTTTTCCTTCTTAAACCTATAGCAACAAAATAGCTTCTCCAGTATTGGTGGATGATTAGAAACACATACATTAAATGTTTATTGCTGTGAAGAGATTTTATAATTTAGCCAAGTCTGTAAATTAAAATATTTATAATATATTACAGCTTGCAAGATACTGAGGAGAGAGAGCAAGTTGAAAAGATAGAAGATGCATGGAGAATCAGCATTTTAGCATCAATATTGTTGTAGTATATTTTTTTATTTTTTTATTTTTTTTGCCACTAACCTCTAGCATATTATTTTTTCCAACCCATCACAGTTGTGGTGTATTTAACATCTAATGTTCTAGAACCTGCAAAAAAGAAGAAAAAAAATGCTGAGGATGTTTCTGGGGAAGTTTTGTTCTTCCTATATCTAAACAGTCAATAGACTGTTAAGCTGTTTCGCCTTTGCAGATGACCTGCTGTAACTGAATTGTTGGGGTTATACACCCTGGATGTTTAGCTTCACTTCAAGGGCAGATCAAAGTTGTAGACAAAATATGGGTGAGTTAGCAAAAACAATAGAGGAGTCAGTTCAGCTTACACTGTAGGAACCAGGTACAGTGTGTGCTATTAATAGAACAAACAGGAATTCAGCCAGATTTACCTGTTATGACACCCAATGCAGACGTGTGTTTTTCCATCTCTAAAAATCACTATCATCCCTTGTGTGGCCATTATAAACATGTTTAACTGTATTAGACTGTGTGGCGGTACAGTTTTATAGCAACAGGTACAGCCTCTTTCCTTCAAAGCTGCATCTGCCATGAATCACAATCCTTATTCAGAACAGTAAATACTGTATTTTCACAGTATTTACCATTTTATTGCAACCATTGTGATTCAACTGAGTGCAGTTCTTGTTTGCAAATAATCTGTGGCAAGGCTTGGGTTTCATACTGATAAATTATGTTTTCTTTTTTGTGTGTATTTCAATGTAGCCTGTAAATTGACTTTATTACCCAATATTTTGGGTAACAAAAGAAACATTTCCCTAAACTTCATACATTTAAATTGTGCATTGCTTGGATTAATTTCAGTGTTGGGGGAACACTTGGTTTATAAAGACTGCTCTCTTCTTTTAATGTTCATTGTTTAAACTTGACTAATGTGTTTGTTTCTATGCAGCAGGGCAGTAAACGGGCTTGACCAAGGACCCCTATCAGGAATGGGTTCCCCAAGATCCCTATCAGGAATGGGTTCACCAAGGTCATCTCCCCCGCCTGGCATGCTCCAGCTCAGTGTCTGATGAGAGCCATTACCTGAACACTTCCCGCTTTACTAACTGAACAAGAAGGAACAATGTGTTATTTATTGAACTGCAAAAACAAAAATTAAAGACTTGAAAAGTACCGTTCACCTGTTAGCTTGTTCCGTTTTAGATCTGCTCGCAGATTTTTTTGGAACCAATTCCTTTTCAGCTGTAGCATGGTTTACTTTTCACGAGATCTTTTATCTAGACAGTATGCAACATCCTTTCCTGGTTTCATTATTAAGCATAGTGCAATTGCAATATTCTGACGACACTCTTTATTGACCTTTTGTTAAGAAACTTGGATTTGTTTTTATAAATAAGTATATTCAGACGAGACCTGATGTGAAGATAAGGGGTTTAATTTAAGCACTTGTTTTTAAAATACAGTATTTATGTTAATTATTTTGTATGCGTTTTTTGGTTCTAAACACTTTTTTTTTTTTTTTTTTTTAAATAAGAACAGCTGCTTTTTGATTATATATCATATGAATGAAAGATTGGGAAGCCAGAAAAAAACGGTACACAGGTTCGATCAAATTCCTGAAATTACTTACCAGTACGTTGGTTTTGCACCCGTCCAAGGCTTTTTAACTTTTTTCCTCTAAAGATGCTATAATACACCACCTTTTGAAAGTGCACAATGGATCTAGACCCCTCGCCACCAACCTAGGGTTAAACAGTATTAGAAAGTCCTGTATGTACTATATATCGTGACAAATTTCCCACTCGTACATTTTGTGTCTGAAATTTTGTATTTGTGAGATTTTCTGTTTCAATGTGCCTCTGTTTGGTGGATTTGAAGCCCATCAAACTCCTTTTTTTTTTGGTTTGTTTCTGTTATGTCATAGATTGTTTGGCTTTCAAGAGTTAAGTTTGAAAGTTTTAATTTTAATGTTGGTAAATTGGTTGGTTATTAAAACATGCTTCGGGAACATTGGCATAACAGTACAGTATCTGTTTCTTCAAAATTCTTTAAAAAGATCAATATTTTTGTGCATATGTATTTATTTAATTGGCTGTTATGAATACTCACTTCCTGCATTGCCCGTTTACACTTGTTTTATTGTATATAGGTTTGTAAACAGTAACTTTGCCCAAGATGTTTGTATATAACTTAAGTGTTTGTAACTTTTATTTATTCAGTTTCTTCATGGCATGTATTGAAATGAGAAAGTGTATCATAATACCGTTGTAAGAGATTGTATATCATGATGTAGAACCGGCTGTCTTAAATCTTATAAAAATAAAAATCTTAAAAAAAAAAAAAATATGTAAATGAAGCACGTTAGCAATTGCTTTACAACAAATAATTTTTACACCCTGAAGTTGATACTGCAAACAATATCTAACATCCCACCACCCCCTCAGAGTAACTTAGCATGTGCAAGGTAAGTTTTTTAATGCTTTTATTTTGGGGGGTTGGTGGGGATGCATAAACAAAACTCATGACAAAGCTTTTGGTGGTTTAACCTCAAATACTTTTATTTAGACATTTTGTTTTATGCAAGAGCCAGTTAAAAAGAGCTCCGCTCAATAAAGAATAAGAATGGGTTTAAGATTTGTACCTTTTGAGAGTCCATTTCTCTTTTGTTTCTTCGTAAAAAGCTTACTAAATGGAGTAAGAAAACATTTAAATTTTGTGCTGTATATTATACTCATTATTGTCTTACTGAATGTGACCTGTTCTAGTAGTTACAAAGCATTACAGTTCTGTTCTGTTCTATTTGTGTGCATTGGAAATAAGCAATGCCGAATGCATTTATTTTTGCTTTGGATGTGACCCTGGTGTCAGGAGGCATGATCACATTACAGCTATAGTGTTGCTGTTTACCAGAAGAGCCCAGTTGTCCAATTCTAACGCTGCAGTGTCATGCAATTAAGTTCAGTTTAACATGTGTACACAGCAGACCTTATTTACAGTGTACTTGGTTTACATTCCCCCAAGCAGTTTTAGACATGGACTGTGTACATTCAATTACTAAACACAGACCTTTAAAATTCATCTACATTTAACTTAAGTGCTGTCTTTTGTGGCATAGCTTTTGGTTACATTTAGCTAGAAAAATTCATTGTGCAAATTCTCGTGTTTATTAAGGTATTTCAATGCTGTAGAAATGTTTGCTTTATAAAGACTGCCTGTACTCCAATGCATTTGGTGCCACCTTCTGGTATGAAACTTGTAATGACTACCCAAATGCCATTGCATAGTCTTGTTACAGTACATATGATGAAACACAAAACTCTTTTATAATGAATATGTTTATTGTCTTTTACAAAAAAAATCATTGTCATCTAGAAAGACAGGTATACAAGAAATAAAAGGAGATATCTGCAGCCGAATGCCTGGTTGTCAACAGCCAGTTCAACAAATTAACTACTGTATGTCATAGATGTTAAAGCTTTTAACCAAATGAAATCGCAACACTTCCTGCATGTGGCAGAAGGCTCAACTTTTCAGTTACTAACACTGATTCAGATCCATTTAATACCTCTAATACCGCTTGAACTGGAGAGGTACATACCATGTATAATATGATATGAAGCGCAGCTAGAAGTAATACAGTTAAAACAGGTTTAAACTTCCTACACATTTGTATTTGTCGTAATGTTAGAGATATATGTATACTTGTATATGAAGATTCTCACTAGTAATTCTTTCTTAGTAGTGTCTCAGGCACTTTTTAAAGAAACATTTGTTTAATGATATGCTAACATTAGAACAGTGCTTGAAACCTTGCATGCTTTATTTATTTTAAATGAAACTAGAAATTAAAAAGTGGATGGATATGCAGGTGCTGGCTTGCTAACACTGCAGATATGCAGTACTCGCACTGGTGGGACTTGTAATGGCTCCATATTTAACTTTAAAACAACTTTCTCCCTAGGTGTTCAAAACTTCGCGTTCAAAGGTACCTGTAATGTAACACTAGTGTATTTCCTTCAATGTAGAACTGGAATTATAAAGTACTAAGCATCTTAATTTGTGGAGGCGACTGTAGCGTTGTAGTCTTGGAGTAGTACACCAAGGAGTAAACAAAGAGGTTCAAGAAATGGGACGGTGAGAGGTATTCAAACTTCAGTTAATGTAAGAAGGAAATAAGAAGTGCTTAATTCATTTGTCTGCTGTGTGCCATAAAAATGACTTGGTGAAACACAGTGATGAACTGACATTGCTTTTACAAGAGCAGACCAGTATGAAATGTATTATAATGCCATAGCAAGCAGCTTGCACACAGACAGTACTACAGCTGTGTGCAGGTTCTCTTTAAATACAGAGAGCAGCATGTACCAGTGGTTAAAGCTGCTTCCATGTAGCTGCTTCCATGTCTCCATTATCATTTAAATACTGCTATTGTTAACGCTTAAATGACTGATAAATGCTAGAGAAACACTGCTACCTTAAAAACGCACCCATTTTTCTCTATTAGAAATACTGTTGCTGCTTCATGAGTCAATCCACAGATCAAGAATGCATACTGTGTTTCTAGTTTAAGCTGTTACATTTTCTTACAGAATTAAGAAATGGTTTCAGACTCCGTACAGGTCCAAGGGCCACTGACTACAAAATCATCATCATCATCATCATCATCATCATCATCTTTTTTATTTTATTTTTGAAGCAAACTGATTAAAAAAAAAAAAAAAAAAAAAAAAGGACAGGGATCCAGCCTTTGCTAAGAATTCTCTGGGAATGAATGAATACCTTCTAACAAGATTATTTCTTATTAGCTTAGTTCTTTAGTGTTAATGCTCTAGAAAATGGCCTTGCACTGAATAACCCTTTTGTTTTGTGTGTATATAATTTTATATTATATATATAATATAAAATGCACTTTACTTGTACCTATATTTTTAAGCAAGAGCACAGTACGCCAAGGCTATAGATGGTTATTAAGACGCAATTGATCAATGATTTCAGTAGCCTTGCAGTTTGCCAGTATAAAATAAGGCAGACTCATTGAGCACAAGGCAGTTTGGTGGACAGTTTGTAGCTGTTGAATGTCCCTCATGTTGAGTCAGGGGAGGACTGCAGGGTGCTTGCATGCTGACTGGCTCGGGGCTCGGGCTCTATTCTGCCTGGGCGGCCTGTATCTCGTTCAGCTCGCTGGCTTTGCTGTCTGCGTCGTCGTCCGAGAGATCCAGGGAGGCGCCCTCGATCTGGAGCTGGCGTCGGCCGGAGCGGCTGGTGGAGAAGGTGATGGGTCCACCCCGCCTGAGAATCCGAAAACAAAAACCCCAATCAATCGATATATAGGAGCACTTCGTTAAGGTTTAGCTATTGAAGGGGTGTGCTCAGGATGTGACCTTGAGTGTCTGTAAATTTGATTGAATTTTTGCAGCAATTGCTTTCGATCTAGCCCTATTGAGGTGTGTGTGTGTGTGGATATATTATATATATATATTCCAATTGTTCATTACTCTCCAATGACATACAACTGCAAATAGGCAGGATGCAGGGTGATTTGTCCCAGAATGGTCTTGTTTCTTGGAGCTCGCGGTACCTGAGGCGGTTCTTGAGCGTGTTGACCTCGCGGCTCAGCCCCTCGCTCGCCTCGGTCGCGTCGTCCAGCTCACGCTGCAGTTTGCGTCGGGAGGCGTTGGCCCTCGTCGCCTCCTCCTCTGCCTCCTCCAGCTGCCTCTTCAGCTGCTTCATTCGCGAGTTCGCCTTCTCCATCTGACCGGGAGAGAGAATCAAACCATAAAAACCTCTTCCCTGCACTCGCCTTTCTCAACACTTTAAATGGGCTATTAGACATACTAAAGAAAATATATCAATTCAAAGACAATGTCTTTTAAATGGGAAATAAACTGGTGTAATGCGGTAGCTGGTGGCTAAATATGGTAATCCATTTTTTTTCTTGGAATTTTAAATACATCTGCCTAGAACTGCATGAAAACGACTGTCAATCACAACAGTCTCCTTGCTGGTCTGGTGGGTTTGCTGCACTCCGTACCTGTTCCTTGTACTGGTCAGCATGTCGACGCTCATCCTCCACCTGCATGAACACCTCCTTCAGTTTCTTCTCTGTGCGACGCACTAGCTTGTTGGCAGCAGCTCTCTCCCTGGGAGAAATAACCGAAGAGAGGGGATTGATGCTATTCAATAAACTGCTTTAGCCATTAATATCGGTCTCCTTGGAGCCGTTATTTAAATACAGGACTAGCACAAACCTGCTGGGTGTGCTTAAGAAGATGCTATACTTGCACAGCTACAGTGGTGACAAGCCTTTGGCAAAGTTAATAGCATAGCAAACTGAATTTCTGTTTCCAATAAGTTTGTTTAAACTACCCTACAGCAAGTCTGCTGTGCACGATCAATATTTAACAGAGCTGTACCGCAGTTTAACCCATGCACTGATGCGAGAGTGAGGTCATGCAGGACACAGCCCTTGCACGCTCAAAGGCCTGTCTCCTATGATAACTCGTTCAGACAGACCCGGAGGCTCTTACTTGGCCTCCTGCTCCAGCTGTTCCTCCAGCTGTGCGATCTTGGTCTCCAGGGCGGTGATGGTGGCCTTGAACTTGGACTTGACCGAGCCCTCCAGCTCCTGCAGCTTGGCCTTCAGCTCCTTGTTCTGCCGCTCCAGCTGCTGCCGCGCGTTCTCACTCTTCTGAGCCGCGCTGCGCTCGCCTGCCAGCTCTGTGTTCAGGGAGTCCAACTGCGGGGGGGAGAGAGGAGGGAGACCAGACACTGGTCAATATCTAGGAAGGGTGCTGCGTTTGTGTTTATTCTTCTGGAGGCAGACCGTCCTACCTGCATGGTGGTCTTGCGGAAGCGGTCGTTCAGCAGCTCCATGTTGCTCTGCTCCTCTTCCAGCTCCTCCTCAAGCTGGGCAATGCGAGCCTCTAGCCTCCTCTTCTCATCCAGCAGAGCTGACCTGAGAACAAGACAGGGAAGCGTGTTCAGAAATACAGCACGAACACAGGGAGCAGGGGATCTCACTCCCAGCACTGCGAATGAGACAGAAACACAGCACTGAAACGGAACAGAGCCACTCCACTGTCCCTCAAAGCCACAGTGACAGTGCATTCTGAAAGACTATATAAAAAACAGGGAACAGGGACCACTTCCTCCCGCAAACAAGACCTGCAGAATTCCGATGAATGGAGTTACAGTGCACTTGCAGTTGGCCAGCATCAGAAATATGCTTTGTGCATTTAACAGGAAAGCAAGCAGTCGGAATACACTCCTGACACGGCTTACTTTCCAGAGGCGCTGTTGGAGATCTCGTCAGCCAGCTCGTCTCTCTCCTGCTCAGCATGGCGCCGCCCTCTCTCTGAGGCAGCCAGGTCCTGTAGCAGGGGGGGAGAGAAGGGGAGTCGTGCCAACAGTACACTCTTTTTTTTCTACTCTGGTCTCAGATTTTGTGTGGTTCTCCAATTGCAAATATTCAGAGCACCCGCTCCCTCATCCACCCTTTCTTTGCAAATTCCCAGTTGTTAACCTAATTCCAATTTCTACAGTATGGTGACACATCAGAATGACAGTTAAGGCTTTATTGTGTGGTGCCACTTACACTAGCAAGGGAAACAATCAGTGATTCAAAGTCAACACCCGACAGGTATAATGAAAAGAAAATATACAAAACTTAGTAAGCTGTCAGTGCAGTGTCTTAGTAACAGGTTTTGTGATTTCTCTGCTCCCAAAGGAAATTAGTGACTAGCGTGTGTAAGAAGTCCTAGCACTGATCCAGGATAATGGTACAGTGGTGCTGTGCTGCTGCTAGTCAGCTGCACTAACCTCTTGCAGTTGGAGGATTTCTGCTTCCAAGCTCTTCAGTTTCTTCTCGTTCTCCTTGGACTGAGCGAAGATCTCATCTCTCGAGGAACGTGCCTCCTCCAGCTCTCGCTGATAATCCTTCATCTGTGCCTGGGGACGAGACACGCATGAACCTCACTGGCACAAAACATCCCTACATATATAAGGATTCAACTGCTGCAACTCCACCTTGCACTTAAAAGCACAGCAATTCCGCTTTAATACTATTAGATAACTGCAGTAATATTAAAAGTACAAGGTTATGTGTGTTGGAGAACATGTTATTTCTCCTTCCTGTTACCTGCAGTTTGCGCAGCTGCTTGATGGCTTCGTCGCGAGCCTTGTTGGATGCCTCGATCTGAGCTTCCATGTCCTTCAGGTCCATCTCCAGCTTCTTCTTGGCAGCCACGGCCAGGGCTCTCTGCTTGCGCTCGTCCTCCAGCTCAGCCTCCATCTCTCGCACCTGCCAACCCAACCGGTCACAGCACTCTTTCAAAACAAGCGCTTCGGACACAACTTACTTTATTATTATCATCATTATTTTTATTATATCAGAGTTGGGGTCAATTCCCGTTTTTTCAATTTCAATTCCACTTCCAATTCCTTTGAAAATCAATTCCCAATTCCAAGTCCCATTCCCTTTTAATCAATTCCAATTCCAAGTCCTTCAAAATGAACTGGGATTGATTTTAAAAAGCAATTGGAATTGACCCTAACCCTGACCGATATCAAACTTCCTTCTTGGTATTAAATACAACTATTTACGTATGTGGCACTACTAGAAGGAAACATGCTTTTTAAAACGTAGAGTTCTTCTTCAAAAAAGTTACAGTTCCAGCAGCCTTGTTCCTTGTCCATCCACAGTCTATCCACTGTACAGTTCATTTTCTACAATGACAGTTCTGCTGTTTGCGTACCTGCTTGACCAGCATCCTCCTCTTCTCCTCGTTCTGCTCATCGCGTGCCTGCAGGTCCCTCTCGAACTGAGCCTTCATGGCCTGCATGTTGACCTCCAATCTCAGCTTGGCGTCCTCCGTGGCCTGCAGCTCATCCTCCAGCTCCTCCAGCTGCGTGCGCATCTCCTCCACCTGCTGGTCCAAAGTGCGCTTGGACTTCTCCAGCTCGTGGACCTGCAGAGAAGAGGGCACACAAAGAGCATAGACCTGACTTCTGAAGCTGTTGGGATGCTATTACCTTATTAATTTGTGTGTGCCCTTTGCTAGTTTTTTGATCTACTGAAGAGGGGACAAGTCATGATACAGAAGATGCCTGCCACCCCCTTCTCACACTCTTGACCGAATGGAAGGATAAAACTCGCGGTTCTTTGTTTTCAAATGTCTTGCTGTATCTAGTTATTGTCTAGCTCCTTATAGCACTCTCGCTGTAATATCGTCAGACTCACGCTCTTCCCGACGTCGTCCTTGGAGCTCATGAGGTCCTCCATCTCCGTGCGGAGCTGCTTGTTGAGCCTCTCGAACTCCTCCTTGGCCTCCAGAGCCTCGTCCAGGGCGCGGGTCAGAGCCATGGCCTTGGTCTCCTTCTCCCTGGCCTCGGCCTCTGCACGGTCCCGCTCCTCAGCGTAGCGTGCAGAGATGTTCTTCTCCTCTGCCAGCATCTGCGAAACACACAGCCAGGATGTGACACTCTGCAAGACCTGCACCTGGGCATTCATAGCCATCAGCAGACTGCAGAATGGTCTGGTCTGCAGAAATTCTTCATGGCTTCAATGCATTATATTAATGCTGTATTGTAGCTTGGTTCTAGACAAGACAGGTGTAACTCTTTCAGCACTAAGTAACAGAAAGATAACCCTTGGATATCTAATTAAATAATGTCAGTGTTGTACTGATAAAGGATTAAATACAAACTGGCATGAATATAAAATGAGCATATGTACGATTAGTCTTCTGTTAAACTGTTCTGTGTAAAAGCTCTGCATCAGGCGTCGAGACAGTTAAAGCAGGGCCCTGAACACTTACCTGGTCGAACTTCTTCTGCTTCTTCTCCAGGTTGGAGACGATCTGGCGCTGGTGGTCCAGGTCCACCATGAGGTCTTCCAGCTCCTGCTGCAGCCGGTTCTTGGTCTTCTCCATCTTGTCAAAGGCCATGCTCTTCTCCTCCAGCCTCTGGCTGACGCTCTCCATGTCCTTCTGCAGCTTCTTCTTCACCTCCTCCAGACCCTCCATGGCACCCCCGTCCTCCTCCAACTTCTTCTTGGTCTCCGTCAGCTGGCAGACACATACACACAGGGTTAATTCATATGAAATCAGGAGGACAGAGAGACGCACATGATCAGTTAATCTACTGGTGCTTTGCAGACTTCTCCAGGTTGTGGTACCTGTGTTGTGGTGTGCGGGATACCTGAGCATGCAGGACTTGGATTGTTTTCCCCGAAGGTAAGCAGTGTGTAGCAGTTCTGTAGTGGGTCTTATACCCGAGTCTGTAGATGCCAGCTGCTTCTCCAGGGGAGGTAAGCAGTGTGTAGTAAGATAGGTGCTTCTCCAGGTAATGCGAGTGCTATAGTGGGTGCTGTACCTGAGCCTGCAGGGAGGCAAGCTGCTTCTCCAGGGGAGGTAAGCAGTGTGTAGTAAGATAGGTGCATCTCCAGGTAATGCGAGTGCTATAGTGGGTGCTGTACCTGAGCCTGCAGGGAAGCAAGCTGCTTCTCCAGGGGAGGTAAGCAGTGTGTAGTAAGATAGGTGCATCTCCAGGTAATGCGAGTGCTATAGTGGGTGCTGTACCTGAGCCTGCAGGGAAGCAAGCTGCTTCTCCAGGTTCCTGCGTGCCTCCTCCTCCTCTTCCTGCTGCTCCTGCAGGCTGTTCTTCTCCTCCTCCAGCTGACGGATGCGGCTGCTCAGGTTCAGCTTCTGACGGGTCTCCTCCTGCAGCAGCTCCTAATGTCCACAAAGACACACAACAGTGTTACTATGGAATACAGTTTATTGTTCTAGCTCCAGTTATGGGCAGTGTTTGTTTGCAGTGGTGCTCACACACCTGTGTATCCTGGAGCTGGGACTCCATACTGGCAGAGTCCTTTGCCAGTTTAATGCCCTTTCTCTCTGCCTCTTCCAGTAAGGTGGAGACATTGTCCAGCTCATTCTGTGTAGAGGGAAAGACAGGTTAGAATCCAGCCCAGTACAGCTAGCAACTAAGAATTCTATAAGCACTGAATATTGTATTGCGATGTCATTTTTCTCAAAGAGATCTCAAAGTTTCAAAGGGATGTATTTTAGAGTGACCATCCCCAAGCTGTCTCTTGGCTGGTCCCTGGGTGTTCAGGCTTAGCTTGCCTGTGCATACAGTTCCATACCTGCAGCTTGTGCGTCTTCTCAGCCAGCTCGTTCCTGGCTTTCTCCCCCTCGGTGATCCTGGCTGTGAACTCCTGCACCTGCCCCTCCAGCTTCTTCCTCTTGTGCTCAGACTCTGCCTTGGCCTGCTGCAGCCCCTTCACCTCCACCGACATCTCCTTGTTATCACTCTCCAGGGTCTGCTTGTTCTTCTCCAGGTTCGCCTTGAACTGCACACACGGAAATCTCAGTGTTAGGGAAGGAGAGCAGCATCGGGAGTGGGTATCTTTTAAATAATCACAACAACAACTAGATGTGAAATCCTCCATTTAGGCACTGTAATGCATATTATCAAGTGTAAACTGGAGCAATTGTGTGTATAATCTACTCTCAATTCCACATTAATAAGGAGATACTTTTGTTGCTGTACTTTTCTCCTGTAGTGCTGAATTGTAACAGTTGAAATTTCTGATAAAAAAATAAATAAATTATATATGGTTTGGCCTGTGCACAGACCCTCTTAGCCTGCTCCAGCTGCTCGCAGACATCTTCCAGGGCTGCGGCGTGTCTCTGCCTCATCTCCTGAATCTGAGCTTCGTGGTTCCTCGTTTCTTCCTCAATGGCCTTCTTCAGCTCGGTCACCTCCTGCTCTCGCTTGGTCCTAGACGGTGGAGAGGAGGACAGCGTGTGAATGACACGGAGGACTGGAGGACTGATGAGCGCAAATCTGCCTACATCATTCCAGTAAGAAATAGATCACTATGTATTGTGTGGCGACTACTGATTTCAAAATAGAGGTATTTCTACTAAAACAAATAATAATGCATGTGCATGTAAAAAACATGTTCATGTTAAGCAGTACTTCACTTAACCTCAAAGCAAAATAGCAATAAACATTTCTCTATATTGTCTATTTAAGACATGTATGGGCAACTCCGGTCCTGTACCAGATTTAACAGAATGAAATAATGAACTGCTTTAGGTCCCTGAATGAAGGCCCTGGATGGTCCGTGCTGCCCCCTCACCTGAGTTCCTGCTGGGCTGCGGTAGTGTCCAGGGTGTCCTCCAGCTCAGTCTTGAGTGCCTCCAGCTCCTCGCTCAGGTCTCTCTTGAGCTTCTCTGCCTTGTTGCGGGAGGCTTTCTCCGACTCCAGATCCTCCTGCAGCTCAGCAATCTGGGCCTGCAGCTCCCGCACCTGCTTCAGGGTGTTGTTCTTATAGGCCACCTCCTCATCACCTCTGCGGAGACAGGAACACACACACATATGCTCGTTAAGTCAAGCCTGCTATGCACACACATACACATTCCTTTAGAGTGTTTCATTCACTCCCATGTAGTATAGATTATAATTCTACAATCCGGACGGGCATGGCAATCGCCACCACAATGAAAGTAAAATATCCCTTTATGGAAAGTTTGTAACTATTAAATATTTATTTAAACATTACAGGGACAGGTCCTCAAAAGGTAGGTGTAGTCAGTTTTTTCGTTTTTTATTTTTATTTTTTACTCTAACGAGCCCATACACAAAATCACAGTTACTACAAGAGCTGCAGGAACCAATTTATTCTGCTACAGTTACAGTGAAAGCAGGTGCTGACACACAGGTGTGGGTTAATGCTGTCGATTGGGCCAATTCATCATCCCAACTGAAACAACTGAAGAAGCTGCTGCTCAGATGTGAGCTGCTCCCTGCCTCTGAGCCAGGTACAGGATGTAGAATTGCAACCCCCCCTGGCTCAGTTTTACATGGGAGAGCCGCACTGGAGCCATAAGGAAAGGGAAAGGGTCCAAGAGGAGGCTCAATACTAGATGGAGGGGAATTGTATTACAAACACAGGTAGAATATTTAAACTGAGGTCACAATTAAATCAGTGTCATGACAATTCAAATTCATGCAACAGAAAGAAAGCATGTGGGGACACACACGTAGTAATGTACAACACAAGTTTCAAAAGCACAGCTAAAAGACTATGTTCTGGGTCACCAGTAGGAGGCAGTATAGACCTTGTTATTAATAGGAAGTAAGGAGAGTGTCATTCCCCTTCCATACTGTTTGACTCATGTGACCAATTGCATGTCATTTAAACCAAAAGAAATACAGAATCACTGCTGTAATCTTAATGGGCCACGTAATTATAGCATACAGCCAAACATTTGTGATAAACAATGTTTGTTAGCTAGCTGTGATGAACAAGCATTCCTAAGTAGTTTTGTCTTTAAAAGTCAAGACAATTATTATGAAGCACAGCCAAATGCAAATCATAAATCAGGGGTTGCAAATGTAAATAACTAAAAAAAAACAAAAAAAAAAAAAAAAAAACACACAACATCAATCCGACTTATTCAGAGATGCACTGGTAAGTTTACAAAAATGTGTTTGGGGATTTTATCAAAATAGAACTGCCTAGTGGATTACATCTTATGAGCCATGCTAAACAATCTGAATGCAGTACCTTTGAACTGGTGCAAAGCATAAATCTCTGCTGTTAATTTAAAATGTGTTGAGCAAGACTTTGGAAAGCACTTTGGTCTGTGACTAAACCTCTTGAATTTAAATCTGCCTTTGTCAAGTATTTTAAATCCAGGGGGGCGATCTTAACCAGAGACTCTTGGAACATGACCTGTATAAATATTCTGGAATAATTGTGTAATTACCCTCCCTGGCGTGTGACAGTAACCATGTGTTTAATTAGAATTGGGATGAAGTGCGCTAAAGATCCAGCTTAAACAAAGCCCACGTTCATGATTGCCAATCACATTTCAGATAAACTTGGGCTAAAGAACGTCCCTGTTTAGAAAAGCACTGCACTGTTCAGATTCTATCTGGGCTCCACGAAAGCCATCACTTCAGAATGATATCGTACCCCTAGAAACAACGGTCAATTTGGAGTCTGCGACAGTCCAGCTATAAAAAAAGACAGCCATGCGTATATATGGACTCAGAAGAGAAACCGTTCACAGAAACACAGTGATTTATAACCCCTGCTGGTTTCAATATGTACTGTGTGTCTCTGATCACGTGCAGTGATGGTGAGGTAGTTGTATTATTCCTTGAATACAGGAGCAGTAAGCAGCTAGTCCCCTCTCTGACCTGGCCAGGGCAGCCTGCAGCTCCTCTTCTTTCTTGGCCAGTTGCAGCTTCAGCTCCTCTATCTGCGCCTGCAGCTCTGCAATCTGGTCCTGCAGATCCGTCGTCTCCCCGTCCAGCTTGCGCTTGGCCTTGTCCAGCTCCTGCCTGTTCTTCTCCTCCTTCTTTAGCCGCTCTGTTGCAGAGAGAGAGAGAGAGAGAAAAAGGAAGAAAGAAAGAAAGAAAGAAAGAAGAGAGAGAGAGAGCGAGAAAGAAGAGAGAGAGAGAAGAGAGAGAAAGAAAGAAAGAAAGAAAGAAAGAAGAGATAGAGAGAGAGCGAGAGAGAGAGAGCGAGAAAGAAGAGAGAGAGAGAAAGAAAGAAAGAAAGAAAGAAAGAAAGAAAGAAAGAAAGAAAGGAGAGATAGAGAGAGAGAAAGAAAGAAAAAGAAAGAAAGAAAGAGGAGAGAGAGAGAGAGAGAGAGAGAGAGAGAAAGAAAGAAAGAAAGAAAGAGAGAGAGAGAGAGAAGGAGAGAGTTTGAGCTCCAAACACTTTCCATTTTATCTGGGGCGGGTTAGATTGCTGTAAACTACTGTGGAATATAAGAAAGTAAAAAAAAAAGAAGAAACATTTCTATTGAAAATAAATTTAGAGAGCAAGCAGAGGTTTCATTGACTCGTCTCTATACACTTGATTATATTCTTTAGCTTGGGCTAAATTCAATGTACTTTCCAAATACTAAATGACAAAGTGTTTTGTTTCTTGCTGTAACTGGCACTTTGACTCTGAGAAACAAATATGACTACTGATATATATTTTTTACTTTCATTAAATCCTTTTACGATTTAATGAACGAATACGCACAACCAAGAGCGAACATAAAACACAGTGGAGTGAGCAGGGGTCAATACTCGCCTTCCAAATCTACGATCATCATCTCCTGCTTGTTCTTCAGCTTGGTCAGGTTCTTGGCTTTCTCTTCCTCCTCTGCCAGATGAGAGGTAATCTCAGCCACGCGGTCCTCCTGCAGCTTCTTCTCCTGCGCGGGGGGGGGGGGGAAACGACGCAAGGGACGCGGTTAACCAGAGCAAGAGGCGTTCCATGAGGTGTAGCAACCCCCTTCCCCATCCCCCCCCATCCCCCATTCCCATGTGGTCTGAAACTAGAACCCTCACCTTTATGAACTTGGAATTTTGGTCCTCCAGCAGGAGAATGTCCTCCTCCATCTTCTTGATTTTGGCCTCGGCCGTCACCTTCTCCAGCTGCAGCTTCTGCCTGGCTGCTTCCTCCTCGTCAAGCTGCTCCTCCAGGTCCTAAATCAAATCAAAACCACGTTTAAAAACCACCCATCAACAACTAGAAGCAGGCAGACGGAGGATGGCAGACAAGGACATCCTCTTGAGACCCCAGGTGGCTATAGCATGCATTTTGATTTTGGACAGTGCTGGGGTTGGCAAGTGTAAGCGCAGTTACTTGGATGTGAGTCTGCATCTTCTTCTTCTCGTTCTGCAGACCCTGGTTGCGCTCCTCTTCCTCCTCCACCCGGGACTCCAGGTCGTGCAGGATCTCCTCCAGCTCTTGCTTCTTGGCTGCCAGGCGCGCCCGCATCTCCTCCGCCTCCGCAAACAGCTCCGTCTCTGCCTGCAGCTGCTCCGCCAGGATGTTCTTCTCCTCCAGCAGCTGGGAGACAGCGAGCACAGGGGGTGCGGTTAGCATTTCATACAGCGGGGAGTCCGGGGAATGAGTATGGGCATTTTTTCTCCTCCCAGCTTTTATCTATATCCCTGGGAGGTCTTGGAGTCCTACAAGTTTTATTTAGTTAGATAATGAACCGAATAAGACCTGGATGGAAGGTTAAGTTGGTTCAATTAAGTAATATAGGATATAGGTTGAACTTCGGGTACAGGCTGCAACGCTGCTAAACAATATATAAAAGACCACCTGCAATGACTTTCAGATGGTCCGTTTAGTTGCATGAATACCTGTTGGTGTTTCCTCTCCATCTCCACCATCTCGCCCTCCACCTTGCTTTGCTTCTCCTTCACCTTGATAAGCTCCTCATCCTTGGCCAGCATCTCCTCTTCCTGGCGGGTCACCTGGAGCAGTGGCTTCACCTGTACACCGCCAATCAATCAATAATCAATCAATCAAATTCAACTGATTGATTAATACACAGCTGGTATCCATGCCTGAAAACCCTGATGAAAAAATATCCCCTATATTGTTCTCTATTAATGTATTCATTCAAGAATGCGATGCAACACATCCTCCATAAAACCTACCTTCACACACACATACACAGCACAGTACTGAAGGACGCACCTTGGTGAAGAGTCTCCACCACTGCCAGTGGCGCAGTTTGAGGTAAGCAGCACAGTTCCTCTGCAGCACCTTCAGAGCGCTAAGCTGCTGCTGCTTCTTAGCGAAGGCCCTGGTCAAGAGGAAAGACAAGACACACCATTCAAACTCTCAGCCCTCGCCTTCTCTCCTCCCCCAAATTGAAATGCCCAGTTTTGAATGTCACCTCACTGCTGAAGATCAGCAGCTCAGACACCTCTTTGACCCTCCGAACCTGAATAGCTATTGAACCCTGGAGGTGAAGCCTGTCTGGCTAGACTCCGCAGCGGGGGCCCTGTAATACAGTGAAGATGTTCCTCTCTTACCCACTGGAGGGGTAAGGCCAATGCAGCGCTCTTTGTAGGCCCCCAGTACACCAGCAAGCTCTTTTTTGCAATGCTAACCCATCACTCGACGCAGAGAGCTTTTACCAGGTAAGACACAGAAGCCAAAAAAACAGAGCCTCTTATGAATCTGGCATTTTTCAGGGAGGGCCCCTGCAGTCCTCTTCTGTAGACCTTGCACTCACTTCCTGGCCAGGAATCCCCTGCAGACTGCCTGAAAGTAGATGATGATGTCAGTGATCTTGAGGTCCCGCTCCTCCTCCAAGTGGGCCAGGACTCCGGCCCGGAAGAAGATCTTACTCTGTCCGATCCGGAACAGGTTCAGGTCCAGCTCCAGGGCGCGGATCTACACAAGCAATAACAAGCATGGTTCTGAAAATCCAACTTTTAAAATTACAGGCAGGTCTGTTTCTACAGTAGCAATGAATAATACATTACCATTCGTTCACAGGCCTGCTTGCCATCCATGAAACCTTTAGGAATGGCGTTAGGAGTGAGAATCTCATATCTGTAACGAGAAGGGAATTAAACAGCATCAATGTACTATTAATAGGGGAAATGCCCTACATAGTATTCAAATAAATACTATATACTTTTGCAAAAGAGTAAAGCCAGAATAACTTAAGTTCTACCTCCAAAAAATCAGATACTAAGAGACGAGATCTGAATCTTTTTCAGTTATTATTAATATCTTAGCAGTGGAACAGCCACAAGGTCTATGATGTCCAGTTACATAAAAAACCTTCACAACTGCTACTTCTGGAAATGTCAGACTGTCAAAGAGGCCAGCGATTAGCCTGCACTCCCCTTTTCCACACGGAAGGCTGGAGGTACACTGGGGGGTACCCAATGTGCAGCACCTTTTTATTTTACCTCTGCCTGAACTCCTGAAAGATGATCCTGTTGGGGAATCCTTGGCGACAGATTCGGATTCCTTCCAACACCCCGTTACAGCGCAGCTGGTCGAGTACAAGGTGAGGGTCCAGCTTTCCAGCCTGCAGGGCGAGACAGGAGTACGGTAGTGTTAGTGAGAGTATATATACAAGTGCAACAGCAAGAAATACTGCACTGAAATTCCCCAGACACACAGTCCAGGTTAATATTACCATTATAAAAGTTTACCACTGTAGTAAATGTAGTAGTTTTTCCATGCTTTACCTATGCATTTACCATAGCCTACCATGTTTTTTTTTTTTAATCTTGCCACACATCTACTTTTATATTGGGTTTAAGTGTGTCGTTTTTATCATTCAAGAACAGTCCTGACCATGTTACGAAAGCAGCCTGCGAGACAGCTGCAATATGAACCTCTTAAAACTCAGAACTGTGTCAAGTAACTGAATAAACTCATCAGGAATTTGTTTAGGAGCAAAGCATCAGTCAACTGTTTTTTAAATGATATCATATAATATATATATATATATATATATTATATATATATATATATATATATATATATATATATATATATATATATAATGAATCGGCCCACGAGGCAGTAGCAGGCTCCTCTAGTCTTAGTGCGTAGGAATCCCTTTGAAGTGCGTCTCACCCTCTTCTCGTGGTTAGGAATGATGCACCTGACGAAGTTGGGGTTGGTGTTGCGGAGTGTAGCCATAAGCTTGGTGAGAGACTCCTTGTACAGCTGCCCCACTGTGCGGAACATCCCCTTCTTGGTCTTGTAGGAAGAGCCGAAAGCCGTCTCGTTCATGCCCGCCACCTGGTCCAAACCGACAATGCGGTCCACTGCCGGCGACAAAGGGGAACAAGCACGTGGTTGAGCGAGGGGCTGGGGAAACAGCACGCAGCACAACGAAGGACAAGCACGGAGCAGCATGGACAAGCTTGGGAGGAATGGACAAGGTCAACTATAGATAAAGCTACAGTGCAGCAGACAGCACAGAGTCTTAACTAGAAGCATAAACAGCAAAAATGAATAAAATCAAACTGTAACTACAAATGTCAATCAAATTCGACTACTAAAACAGTGAAGCGCACAGGCACTAGTTTGGTGCAGGGCGGTACCGATGGAACATAAGCCTAATGCTTGTATTTAGTTTGCGTTTATGAAACGCAGTCACTTGATTTTAATGCAACACAACCCTGATTTACCCTGATTCATTTTAGTTTTTTTTTTTTTTTTTTAGTTTAAAATCAAACACAAATTAATAAATTCATATAATGTCCCTTCATAGCATTCAAAAGATTGATCACCAAGTCAGAACTATACAAAACGCTACTACAGTGTCCCACCAATACCACCCTGAAGGCCTCACTGGTAGATAAACAGCCACAATGAAAAGACCCGGGGATTGTCCTCCTGTGACACAACTGGCCTATATACCAACCACAGCCTTCTCTCAGTTTCTACACCGTTTTCAGTTATGTTGTTCCGTATATACTGTAGGAACCCCGTAACTCCCAGCTGTGCCAGTGGGGAGTCACCCACAGAGTGAAGGGGCAGCGAGAGTCATCAGTCACCAGAGGACCAAGGGACCCTGAACCCAGAGCCACGTAACGATTCAAAATGATATTCAAATCGAATAGGTTACGAGGCTAGTGGGAAAATAAACAAACAGTCTAACAATCAGATTGATGCCAGAAACAACTCGGAGATAATGAGAAGATTCCTTTTTTTTTTTTTTTTTTTTACCTACCCCAAGAGTTTAGCTGTGAAACAGTGAAATACTGATACATCCAGCATGTATCTGATACTGCAACTAATTCTAGGTCCCTTTGGCATGAAAAAAAACAGCCAATTACTGGTTAGATTGCTATAAACATTCTGGTGCATTTCAGCTCAGTTTAACCAGTGCATTAACATTAACATTCCATTACTAGAACTTTTTGTATAACATCATGGAATCAGAGGTTTGGAAAGAATTTTGTAACACAATCAGTGCAGTGTTTTCATTCCTCGGTACGGCCAATTTTATGATTTATTTATTTATTTATTTCATTTATTTTTTAAGATAACCCCAACATATTCCCCCTGATCTTACTTAAGAGGCAATGGAAACTCCCTACAAACAGAATTGACAGAAAACACACTGAACAGCTTATTGCCCAAGACAATGGTAATCAATTACAACTGATGTTTTTTTTTTTGTTTTACATTTTTTAATCACATTGTTCAAGCACTTTTAAAAAGGGACATTATAAAGACCTGAGCGTGAAAGCATGGGTGTGGCATTCCCCTTCAGGTCTCTGATGACTTGCTGAGATAAAGCAGCTCATCAATACTGCCTATAACAGCAGGAGCCAACAATTACATGCAGCTGTACACCGATCATTTCAGCAATCTTTATCGTCTCAGCAACTGGATGTGGTTCTTTGTTTTGGTTAGTTATAGACACGAGGAACGGCTATTGGGCTCTGCTAATTATATCTGCAAGTATTTTATTTATTCATTAAGATGTCATCTATTAATTGACCAGCAGGTGGTGTTGGTGCATATACTTAGTTACCTCTGGGTGTAACTGAGAAGAGATTGGTTTGTCAAGTAGTTGATATAATTTCCTAACCTACTGATCACCAAAAGCTGCAGACATATATACGTCCAATCCATAGACCACACTGTCCTTAAAAGACACTAAACTTGTCTCTAATAATTCCATGCAGAAACAGAATATGCAGTGCATTCTTCAACTTTCAGCTAGCTTGGAACACCTCGCCACACCAAGTTTCTCGATCAGTCACTGAATTGTAAGGAAACTAGAAGTAGCCCTGACATTCTTAAATGGAGTTCAGCCAGTTCAGTCTAAATGTATTAGAATTTTGAACGTGTCACTTCATTTTTGGCAGTGTTCTTTTGTAATCCCCTGTAAGGGAATAAAACACCTCTCCTCTGAGCTCCCGTGTGTATATATAAAAAAAAAATAATCATCTTTTCAGCCAGGCAGCAGTTTTCTGGATATTAAACCTGACAGATTCTAAAAAGCAAAAAAGTAATCTCTAAAATGTAACATCGAATGCGTTTTCCTGCCCAAGAAAATAAGTGTTCAAATCTGTTTGGAATTAAGATCAGTATGCATTGGGCACTAAAATGTAAAAAAATACAAAAAATAAAAGGAAGGTGTCATGTCTGTGAAACTCTGTTAAAGGAATAAACATTTAAATGTACGTGTTGTGTTGCAGTTTGTATGTAACAAAATATAAAAAACACTAATTTAAACTTAGTAAGGTTTCTTTGAGTATTCCTAAATGTAGTAGTACAGTGGAACATCGCATATCCGCACATAACCGCCTCACTAAATAAATAAATAAATATTAAAAAGTAGGCTACGAGAGTAATGGCATTGCCAGCAGCATCTACTGCGATGGAAACAGAAAGAAAGCGTTATAGCAATCAGCCTTTTGGTGCGTTCCCCTTTAAGAGAGATGGGCTGTGTGCGTGTGTCAGTCAGCTGCGTGTAGCAGTGACGTTTCAATACACCAGTCGAGAAAGCTTTTTTTTGTACAATGCGTTTATATGATGGAGCGCACACTTGCAGATGTTGGCAGCATGTTGTTGTAGCTTTTAAATGCATTTGAAATTTGAATTAAACAAAGCAAGCTTCATAAACGCAATGCTTACTGGCCATTTGTTTAAAATAGCCGAAGCAATATTCAAACCGAGCTGCTTATCCGCTGTTTTTTTTTTTAAAAAAAGCTTTGTGTGGAGATGGCTTATAGCAAACCACATAGCAACACTGTGTTTTAACTAACTAATCTTTTACGTTTGCTTACTTTTAAAGCAAAAAATGTCCCCATGTTTAAAACAGTTTGCGTATTGTTTTTGTTCACCAACCTATTTATGGATGTGTAAATGCTTTTTCTATAGATGTTCACAAATCTGACTTTTTCACATATCCGCCTATAACCCAGTCCTCGGATATGCGACGTTGTACTGTACTTCTGACTGACTGTGTAAGGAATGGGCTACATTGTATTCTATCCTTCACTGTTGCAAGGCTGTTTATTATGAAGATACAGTGTTTCCTCTCAGCTGGATGTGGCTTGGTTTTCAATTCTTCTGCAATTACTCTGTAACTTTAGCTGGGTTTGTCAAATGGAGAGGGTTCATGTGTTTCTGATTCCGAAAAAAGGACAAAGTATTCCGAAAGTCTTTTTTTCAATCCCCCCCCCACCCATTTCATAAATTTCTTCATCAATATGCCATGCACACACTCATACTAATTTGGGAAAGGAAAAAGCATGTCCCTAGCTATCCATTTGCATTAGCAATCCAACATTGAACTTGGAAACAATTTACCACTTATAGATAACAGGTCACAATTATGTATCCAACTGGGCTATTGCTGCGAAGGGAATCAAACAAAGACTCTAAAGTACGTAAAAAGCAGTATCGTCTGTCAAGCCAACCACAGTTCAAGCCAACAAGCCTTTATTTTGTTTACAAGTTGTCATGGGTCTGCTGAATAACACAGACACTTCCATCGTCAATCACATTTTGTTCATATAGTCGCTTTGATCACTAGTAACTTTGTTTTGCCTGTGTGACTTGATTGTTTTTGTAGCAGAGATACGACATCTTTAAAAACATGCTAAACACTATCTGCTGGTCTACTGCATAGCATTTCATGGATACAAAACTAAAAACCAATAAATAGAACTCATGACTGAATAGCATTGCTGAAAGGTTACATTAGCTCTTCAGATCCTACTCTGCCAGTGGGCACCAGAACTGTAATACATTCCAAGAATGCCTGTATGGTCTTCTATGGGGTTTTTTTGTGACTTTAAAAGTAAGAAGCACTGCAATTTTTTTTTTTTTTTTAATGGACACTGGTGAGCATTCTAGGGTGTCCACAGGCCTTGTAGGACCTAAAGGATGAACAGAAAGGTGTTTTTTTAATCTTTCCCCCCCCCCTTAGTAAAAATGCATTACGTTCATGCAAGCCTAGAAGCGATGAGTGCTTCTGAAAGTACACAATGCTGTCATAAGCAGAGACCTTCACCTGGTGGATCGTGAAGACTAGAAATATTGTCATAGAAAGACTCTCTTTGAATAGTCTGAATATCTAGAGTACAGAGAAACAGAGAAAGACAGGGAGAGAGAGGTAGAGACAAAAACAGAAGGAGCAGAGCAAACACACAGAAAACACTGTGGTTAGCACTGTACACGACTACAGTAAATCACAAATCACCCCGACATATCAGAAGGTGGTTATTTGCATCAGCAGGAAATTTCATGCACAGAGAATACATTATTACATTGCTGCAGCTTTCTATTCTGGATACAATTCAAAGACACTGACTACAAGGTAGAGCGCTTCACAGGGCCCTGGCCTACTTGTAAGCCATTTAGTTTCTCTTTCTTATGACTGGCTTACCAAGGTTAAAAGTGTACTTGCTACCTCTTTACAAAAAATTATCTTTTACTAAATGTAATAAGACTTTCAGCCATAATCACAAAACCGTCAATCAGGACTGTAAGCTGAACCTTGTAAGAAATTGTCAAGTGTCAGTATGCTGAAGAAGGCACTAGCCACAGCATTTCTTTACTTGACTTACCTTACAGGGATGGAAATAAGGCTCCCATTGCATAGCAGTTTGATCCATTCCTGATTTTACTACGGGTTTAATAAGGCACACCAGAGCTTGTTACCTATACACTGGAGCCAAACAAGCACCTATTAAAACCTGGATTGGACGAAACTGATATGCAATAGGAGCCTCATTTCCATCTCTGACATATTATAATTTTCACTCCTCTACCAATAACTGTGTACTCTAGATGAATTTGGCCCTTTTTGATCAGTATTGCATGATCAGTATCTGATCAGCACACTGTAGGGGTGCAGGTTTAAAAGCTTCTTCACTCCTTGAGGCAGGGTTAAAATGTGTGAAGAGATTTTGAAAGGCTTGAAATATTCATCCAGATACAGAACTACTTGCCATACTCAACAGGGAGCTAATAAAACAGCAGGGTGTATAGTTGGGTACACCTTTAAGAACTCTGCTGGCAGGAGACAAGAGCAGATGTCCATATCTGGCAAGTTTATCGCACATGTGCTCACACGGTATTTAGAACACAGATTGAACATGAAGATACCAGCTTAGACCAACAAGTCTTTCTTTCAAGGGAAATATTCCATATTCCATTAAAATCATTTGATGTGATATTCGCGAGTTTCAACACAATCATAAAATTGTTCACAAGGAGGAGTCAAGGATGGTTTGGGTTTTACACAGGGTAAGAAGGACTGCAGGCAAGATGAAAACTCCACTTCTATAGCCTTCTATACCTTCGGAACAACCTGGGATCTGTTCTGGACCTTTGCCTTACCGGTTAGATTAAACAGAGCCTTGTAAAATACAAGATGTAGTTCTGGCTATCCCAATACTTTTTTTTAAAAAAACTTATCCCTTTTGCTGCTTATGCTTGTAATTTGGGCTAACAGAACAGCACGGAAGACCCTAATCATGAGCTTACCATCCTTCCACAGTTCTGCAACAAACTTGTCCGAGGACTGGTGTAGGAGTGTGGCTACATTGTCGTTAAGAGGATCCATGTTCTTCAACAGCCATTCATCGGCTTTGTAATCCACCTGGTTTGGAGGAACAAAGTTTATTAAAACTACACAATTAACAAACAAATTATAAATTCTGACAGTCACCTGAAACTAAAATCGATTGGCATCACTGTTTCTGAGATGTTTTGTTAGAACTACGGTCTTTGCGTCTCTGTGCCACACTGTTTTAAAACTAGTGGTCACATTTGTAGCTGTCGTACTAGTACCTACACATGAAACAGATGGATTTCTTAAAATATCTGCCGCCAGCTGATTTCTTTCGAGATCTGGAAACAGCTCTGGCCACCTTGATTGAAGATTTCTTTTCAAGTTGCTCCAGTTTCAATGAGCAGTAGTGGAAGCACATGATGCTTACCCTGCCAGCGTAGTGCATGATGCAGAAGTCCGCCTTGTCTTTCAGCTGTCTAGGTTTCTGGAATTTGGAGTGAGTGCCCTGCTCCTGGACCAGTTTCTCTACAAAGGTTTTATCGGTGGCTTTGGGGAACCAGCACTCCTCATCCAGCAGAGCCAGCACGCCAGGAGGGTGTGCCTGCAAAAACAAGAACCAGATGCTTGAGGAGGCTCTGCTTGCAGGACAGATCAACACATCACAATGAAATACTGCTCGAATGGAGGATTGTTTTTTTATTTTATTGTTCATTTGTTTTGTTAACTTGTTTCCTTGACATTCTGAAGTGTGAAATCAGAACCAAACTTATGTTGTCTATATGGTTAAAGAAGATCACAGGTCAGTGAAATCAAATAGAAAGCTTTATCGCACTTCAAGCAATTTCGTATTCTTGACCAACATTCTTGAATTTGTATTACCTCTCTCAGCATCCTGGACCCCTGTCTGTAAAGCTTCTGTCATTTCTACACTTTCACGGCTGGTTTCACAGACCCCGATCTGCACTAATCTTAGGCTACTCAATGTTAATCTAGGTAAAGTACCTTGACTGGAGCCCACATGAACACCACTGCTCAACACAAAGTAGCAGAGAAGGGACTAAGCCGACAGCAAGCTGCCCCTTCAATGATACTGCTTGATCCTGGCTCCAACTTTATAGTCATTTTAGAGAATAAAAGTGAACCTTTTTAAGAGAACACTCTAGTACTAAAGGAAACACACTGAAACTATGTACCTAGTTATCCTAATGAAGTTACTCCGTGCTAGAAAGAGTTCAATATAGTTTTGCCTTTCTGCTCATACTGTAGGTTTCTGAAATCTGTGCATCCAAGTGGTCCCTAATAGGGAATTAACATCCACGCAGACCAATAACACATCCGATATATAATTCAAGGTTGTTGCAATCCCACTACATCCAAGGAGGTGCATGCTTTAAAGTTTATTAGCACGAACATAACACTCACAAGTCTACTGGGGAAATAACTGCACGAGGATCTGCCAAGTTAAGCTAGTTTGTTTTTCCATTCTGATCAATATAAAAAAAGGGTTTTGTTAGAATCGACGGCAGGGGAGCCTGCAGCTACAGCAGAGCTGCTTCCACCAGGAGGAGAAAAAACAAACAAAAAACATTCCTTCACCTGAGCTGCTGAACCCAGAAATGTCATACAACAGATTTATCTGTACTGCTGCAGGTCCAGTCCGAGGTTGATGAAGTTCAGCGCTCTCTCTAACACACACACACACACACTTGCGCTCAGACAGACAGACACACTCCCTCACTCACCGGTCTCTCAATCAGGTCGATGCAGGGCTGCAGGTCCAGCCCGAAGTCGATGAAGTTCCACTCGATGCCCTCTCGCTGGTACTCCTCCTGCTCCAGGACGAACATGGTGTGGTTGAAGAGCTGCTGCAGCTTCTCGTTGGTGTAGTTGATGCAGAGCTGCTCGAAGGAGTTGAGCTGTGGGGGGAGGACAGGACAGAGATATGAGACCTGAGTCCCCGGGGGGCATGCAAACAAATGCAAGCCCATCACAGAAAATGAAAGAACAGTATATCCTTTGGTTTGAGCGACCGGGATAAAATCATCTCAATATTCACAAAGGGAAGCAGGAACGTGAACCAAGATAGAACCGATAAATACATTTTTATTTTATTTTTATTTTTTTACACCAAGCTGGGCTTTATGACTTATAAAACTCAGTTTAGAGCACTAGATATGAGAATAATTAAATGCATGCATGATTTTAACTATTTCTAAACTGTTTTCCCACTGATGACTGAAATGATTGAACTGTTGCTGAAACTCAGCATTTTTTTATTTTTTTTTATTTCATAGCTCACGTAATTGAATAAACACCACAGCTTCATGACTTCATGCCATGTTTGAAACAAAAACAATACGTACTGTACCGGAATCTTTGAACAAAAATAGGAAACAGACGTTGTTCTTAAGATATCAAACATTTGCAATGTGAGAAATAAATACAATATTTGAAAATGGTTTTGTTCTCAAGAAAGGGCTGAAATACTTTGCTTGCATTCTTCTGTCTGATGCTTGAAACCACGCAGGTTTCTTTACTTAACACTGCACAACTGCAGATCTGAACCAGTGTAGTAAAAGAATGGTAAATAACATATTACACTATGGTAAATATTAAGCCATAACCTTCATGGTAACAAGAACCAGAAAAGAAATACATAAACAAAAATCACTTAAATAATTCTTGAGTGTAAAAACAAAAAAATCCCAAATCCAGCTCCCAGCCAGACTTTATATTAAGAAACTACAACATATGCAAATCCCACCACAAATCACATTAAATGAACTTACATACTGTGCGCATTGAGCTTGTCCTTTAAACGCTGGCACATGACTGCATTCATTAAAGAGTTACAATAGCATACAGGAGACTCTAGCATTGCTCTCCAGAGTCTCTGCACAGTTGGCAGGCTGATTTCATGCTAGTGATTTTGATTGCACAAATGCCCTCCTATCTGCCAGAACTTTACCAACCACAGTGGACTGTGATTGTGTGGCAGGGGGGGTGTATAGCCAGGCACAGTGCTGACCACAGACCAGCAACGACTGCAGTTACAAGTTTATAAAAACTTTTAAACTAACAACTCCATTCATTAATTCACTAAACTTTTTTTTTTTTTTTTTTAAACATATTTTAGTTTGAAATATTTATGCAAAGGAGCCAACTTGGTTAACCAATTCAAAATATTTTCCATTTATCCTGAGAGGACCTTAGAGTTGCTGTTGTCCTTTAATCACACTAGCATCAGGTTAACTCTTTCTATTCTGGATACACCTCTAGAATAATTTTTTATTGTTCTTGTCATAATGTTGTTTTTTCCCCATGAATCTTTTTCCACAATTCATTAAAAGGCATTCAGAATAGAGTCCTAGCTGGCTACAACATCCACTGACAGTGTTTAAAGAAATGTCACAGACCTCGAAGATCTCAAAGCCGGCGATATCCAGGATGCCAATGAAGGAGGCTCCCTGCCGCTTGGTCCTGTCCAGGGCCTTGTTGATGCGGTGAACCAGCCAGCGGAACAGACGCTCGTAGGTGGCCTTCGCCAGAGCCTCCACTGCGAAGTCAGCCTGGAAAACAAGAGGGCTCGTAAACCTGGAACTGGGGCAAGACCAGAGGAACCACGGGGCACATTTTCAGAAGTTTTTTTCAACAGGTGTTACCTTTTAATTTGCGTGCCTGGGATAAAAGCAGGGTGTTTGTGTTCTAAAAGAATGCATGATTACAGCCTGATGAATGCCATGTTAACCCTTCAAGAGGCACAGCACAGGCACTACAATAAAGAACACTGCACGTATACACTGAGCGATCCTACCTGCTCTTTCGTCTGTGCTTTCTGTACGTAGTCTCGTCCGACTTTGATACGTGGGGACAGAATAGCTCGGGTGAACTCCATGACATTCAATCCCAGCAGGTGACACAGCTTCTGGGCAGCTAAGAAAAGACACAGCGGTAATACAAAAACAAAACTAAGGTGATTTGCTTTTTTTGCGGCAGACTTAACAGCCTCCGAAAACGGCATGCTACTAAAGAGAACTGTGCAGATTCAGGCACAGCCCGTATGCTAGTGTTTAAAAAACTACTAAGTGACTTTGCTATTAAAATACCCTTGCTTTACACAACAAAAACGTACCCGTACAGATTGTGAAATGCATTTTTATTTTTGTGCTAATTTCCAGTTTAGGAGCAGTAATTCAATAACTTCCCCCTTATCACCAAGTATCATTGAGCTTTGAAGATTTCTAAGAGCCTAGCCATGAGTATGACAGGTCTTTTTAAAATTTAAAACTATTTACTGACCTGCGCAGAATCACAGGTGGCTGGACATTTTTATGGAAAAAATTCTTTAAAATAGGTAAATCATGTGCTAACAGCGACGCACTGGCAGGTTCTTCATAAACAGGAGAGGAACACATCATGCTTTTTTTCTGTATCAAAATAAATATTTTCTGGAATTTGTCACTGCATGTGCTCTGGAAATTTTTTGAAGATGAACACAAACACACAGTCCGCAGCCTACCCCCTGTTTCAAGGAGCAGATTCAGATATCTCGTTGTTAAAAGATCTGCTTTGAGGTTTTGCATTCAAACACTAGGATTATAGAAACATGAAGTAACAACCACGGTTGCTTATTTTTTTTAATGCCGTTTAATGTGACAGTGTGTTTTAGACTGGTTTATATAGTTATTCAAATCATACAGAGTTTACTACATTCGAATAAGAATATGGATCCAGAATGTTGCCAACACACCTTTCTACTCCAAACACAAACTAAGGCAGCATTAAACTGAAAATGTACAGCTACTAATATTATTATTATTTATTTCTTAGCAGACACCCTTATCCAGGGCGACTTACAATTGTTACAAGATATCACATTAGTTTTACATACAATTACATTATTTTTTACATACAATTACCCATTTATACAGCTGGGTTTTTACTGGAGCAATCTAGGTAAAGTACCTTGCTCAAGGGTACAGCAGCAGTGTCCCCAACCTGGGATTGAACCCACGTCCCTCCGGTAAGAGCCCTAACCACTACTCCACACTGCTGCCCATATAATTTCAATAAATATGTCTGAATAGTTCTGTTGCTCTAATAAAGTGATCCCCTTTTAAAAGGTGGCTGTTTCCCCAGAAATGATGCACTTTCTAATCTGATGACTCCGTCTGGTTCACGGTAAAGTGTGGGATCAAAGGGAGCTAATCTACTGTACGTGTGTGGATAATGATACATACAGTACCTGTGTTCTCAGGCATGGAGGCCTGGTCTGTGTTCCTTTCCTTCTTGAAGACAATGTTACCGAACTGCAGTACAGAAGACACCACCTTCAGCATAGCTGCGTAGAAACAAAATTGCACAATCTCCATGAATATGCAGAGACACGGACGTCCGAACCAGTTCCTGCCACAACCATCATTCAGGCATTTAAATACTATTGGCAGAAATACATCTTTTTTGTTCTGCCCAATTGCCTGTTTCTGGAATGCAGAATAAAGCACTAACTGTTGTATGATTGATTGTATCTGCAATGCATTAGACTGAAATGCACCACAGCTTTCCAGGCGTGTTTTTAATGCAAGACAGCTCCAGCCCAGACTACCCTCAGGAGGCAACTCGGCTCCTCCAACTGGGATCTTACCTGAAGCTCAGAAAACCTTGCATGCTGCAAACATAGTGTATTGACTTTTGTTTTGATTATTCTATTTTTTTTAATTCTCCATGCTTATTATCTGGCCTGTTGAATAAGGTTGAATAAGGGAGGGCTGTATTCATAAAAAAACGTGTTGCAGCCACTTTTTATTTTTTATTTATTTTGCATTGTCCTGTATTGGGGTCAGATTCACAAAGCATTTACTGCAGTGAAAAGACTGAGGAAAAACGTTACAGAAGCAACAAGAACGTATATGTACAGTTGGGGACTCTTCATTAAACACTGAGCTAGTTCTCTTAACATAAAAACAAACTGCAAATGTTTGACTCGAGCGAATGGTCCTTGACGGGCCCCCTGGCCCGGGTGCCGAGCCTCACCCAGGATCTCGTCGTGGTTGAAGCTCATGATGTTCATGGCATCCATGGTCTCCTGGAAGTTGTCTTTGTCCTGCTGTCCCGGGATGGGGATGTTTCCGTTGGACAGGAAGCGGTAATTGTTAAACCCTTCCAGCAGCAGGTCAGCTGGGTGGAGAACACAAAGGAGACAGACTGGTAAAGACAAGAGCCTATCCTGCTGAGACCACTAAACTAGGCTTCATCCTACAAACAAGGTCATCACATTCGGCTTGTTGGACCCCTTTCATTCAAATGTTAATATTGCAGCTGGTTCTTCTTAAATGTATATTTAATTCTAATGATATTTTTGCAATGCTCTTAATCGTGGTTGGGAATTCAGCTTGGGAATTCTTACAGGATGTTCGCAGCTTCTTTGTTTCAAGGTTTGTCAGTGGCACAGAGAATACTAATGATCTCTGTGACACTGTAAAACTGTAAGGAGCTCCAGTCAATTCGACAAGTACTTGGCTTCTTGTCAAACGTCTTTATATGAACAAATGTGTTCGATTGCCTTGTGTTACTTTAAATGAGACTGCGTCATTTTTCTGAACGCTGAAGCAGCACCCCCTGCTGTTCAGAGGTTGCAGTTGCACTCACATTTCAGGTGTTCACCGGCCCCAGCGAGCAGCTGGTAGAAGATGTGGAAGGTTCTCTCATCTTTGGCCTGGCGAATGGCGCGGGACTTCTCCAGCAGGTCTGAGTGCTTGAGTCAAGGACTGAACTGATTAACTAAGAGGCTGCTCTGGCTAGGGTTCAGCACACATGGTGGTCATTTGGACAGTATTTTATGAAATCATCAAGGTAAATGCTCGTAAGTATAAAAAGATATACAAATACAGCTTTTTGTAGATGCTGCCTATTTAAAAAACGAAATTTAGTTTATTGTCGTCATCTTTTTGGTTAACGATGCCCTTGAATAAATCTTCTGGAACTTACCCAGCTGGATACAAGTTTAAGTGGACAGCACTTTTAAACTTGCATGACTAAAGTGCACGTTAATGAAGTTACTTATAAAAATCCCTCGCCTGCTGCACCATCACATTTTCAGTACCGAAAGAAACCACTTGAAAGAGTTTAACAACCAAAAAAATGCCAATGCAATTTGGCAGTCTGGGCTACTCACTGAATTGAGGTTCATTAAAAATGATTTATGTAAATGCGTTACAGTATACAAATCATCTCTAACCAGACAGAAAGAAACAATTATTATAGCTTTAAAATGTGGTTAGAGTCTGATGATCAGCGAGCTACTTAAAACAAGAACACCCTAAGCCAAACCAGCCCTGTGCTACAAATCACTAGGACAGGATACAGGTCTCAATGTTGGCCCCGACTATGTAACCAGTGACGTCGAAGTTAATTCTGATGAACTTGCCCTGCAAAGAAAAGGAAAACAAGCAAAACTGTACAATTACAAATATATAGATATTTTTTCTCCCTCTTAGAACAAACCCCTTTTATGCATCTTGTAGTAATGTACTTTTCTTGGTCTGAACACTGGGGAAAAAACACATTTATGGACCTATTAAGGGGGGGAGGGGGCATCTTCAAATTGTACTAATAAAGCTCTGCATGTTTCAAAACACCCATGTTTGGTAAATGAAGGAAAGGACTGTTCAAATGCAAAAGTAAAAAAAAAAAAAAAAAAAAGCATGCCATTTCTTGTACCCCAAAACATGAACAGAATTATTAAAATGAGTAGCTGTAATTTAGGCTGAACAAACACAGCGCTTTACAGAACAAAGAATCCTCAATCAAGTTCCACTATGTAAGGATTGATCAGTTAAAGAATAAACTTGCGCTTGGAGCATTTAATATAGATCACTAGAAAGCAGCAAGCCGCCCTCCTCCACAAAGCACTCTGGAATTTAATGGTTCCATAACATTCCACTTCATAATAAAACTAGTTCCAGATGGGTCATATTTAATAGGTTCACATAATTATGTTTGTTACCATAGCAGCTAGTGTGGGTGCTCCAACCAATGCACCACAGTGTTGAGCGCACCTGAGCAGATCTAGTGAATGGCACTGGCGCTTGCTTAAAGATTTAAAACAAACAGCCTGGTGACAGACCATTTTTATGGCTGTTTAGGTTTCAGTCTAGTTTAGGCACTTAGTGCTTCAGGTATTGGGCAATCTCTCAGTACAAAAATGTATTTCTGTTTTATTCTTTCTCTCCACAGATCTGGGAGGAGCCAGTGTCCAAAGCCATCATTTTCGTTATTTTTATGGAATTTGGATACAATGCTGTCCAATGCCCAAATTGGGTAACAGACAATATCCACTGTCAGCACTGGATGGATAAATCAGGGATGGAAATAAGACTCCCATTGCATAGCAGTTAGATCCATTCCTGGTTTTACTACAAGTTTAATAAGGCACACCTGAGCTTGTTACCTATACACTGTGGCTAATCAAGCTCGTAGTAAAACCTGAAATGGGTGAAACTGCTATGCAATAGGAGTCTTATTTCCATCCCTGTAAATGCCTGTTGCTGTCTCTGAACAATTTTCTCCATCCAAAGACAGCAACATGACTGACAGCCGTTCGGAGTCATGCTGGTTCAGGGGCATAATATATACACTGCTATCACAGGGCGTCCTAACACTTGTACTTCTATTTATAACAGGTACTTGTTGCATGGTAGTGTATATGCTAAGTGACCATGCTGTGATACAAACACAAAATGCACTTACGAAACGTGAAGAGTTGTCATTCTTTACAGTCTTGCCGTTCCCGAAGGACTCCAGAATGGGGTTGGCTTGCAGCAGCTGACGTTCTAATTCGCCCTAAATTATAGTTGAAGTTCATTAGTGCAAAGCATGCATCTCAAAGGGTTGCCTCCACCAGTATTCTAACACAACACAGACAACAGACCGTTACAATGACCAGTAAGTCCACAGACCTTACCTCTTTAACCAGATTCAGATTCACCTTCAACACACATCATTCAAGAACAGTTTGTGGAGCCCATAGTTGAAATGTGAAGGAAGCATGTCTTTTTTTTGGTTTGCCATAGCTTAGCAGTTGACAATTGTTGGAAGTGCATGCACTGAGGTTAGTGTTAGAAACTACAGAAGGAACAGCGAAGCATGCATCCTAAGCTGCTCTATCTTTTAACCATTCTCCCAATTAAGATTAAACGAGAATACACACAGGATTTGCAAACTTATTTTAAAACCATCCCCCCTCCCCCCAAACCATGTATATATCCTATGAGCCTGTACATGCTCAACAAGTTGTTTCTACTAGAAAATGAATCCTGGTTTAATCACAGGGTTGGGAGAATTGGAAGCATAGAATCTGCTTTTACCAGATATATATAAAACATTCAGTATGATTTCCAGAAATTGCTTTCAGGAAATGTCAGAAGTTGGCCAAGCTCGACAGCTGCATCCCTTCGAATGGATCTGTCCCTGGTGTTTGCATGAAGCATGCTCTAGGATTTCAGAGTCTGCGTGCCGGCTGCCATAAGTGCTGCACCAAGACATCTAGATCTTGAACCAAACCGGGTGTGGTAATGCAGTGACACCACATTGACAATAATACTTTAGGTTTCTGTATAGTCTCTAACCGATTTCTTCAAAATGCAGTCAGCCTGCGTTCCTGATTACAGAAGAAAGCGGGTACCTGCTGTAGTTAAATTGACTGTGCCTTGCCAGTGTCAGGTATAATCAGAGTGGACCTGCTCATTCCAGAGACAGCACACACTTAGCAGCAAGGAGACTGGTTCAAATCAGCCATCTTTCCATGCTCCAGCCGTTTTGGCATAACTACTGTGCTAACATCGCACCTAAAAATAGCTGGCATCTGTAATCTTGCAGGCATCTTATTAACATTTTTATTTGGCAGCAACATCACGCCCTGCATTTTTTCTGAACAAGCTCATGGCAAACTAAATTAGGTGCAGAAATGCTCTTTGTGCATGTTAGCAAGAATCTAACATATCCTGGTGCAGTACTATACACGCGACTGCTAAGGATGTTGACGCAAACAGATCAAGGTTTACCTACAGTAGTGCTGGGAAGCACATTGTGTTGTGCATGTTCAAATATTCTTTTAACATTTAAACAAATATTTGAATATTCTTTCTTATTGAAATTATCTGAAAAACAAAAGTAAAATTTGTATACTGCAGTAAAAAAAAATCTCTCTTCTAATCTTTATATGGGGGCATATGGAAGACGCTAACGCATGATGACCTCATATTATGATGTCATTGTTTCCCCATATAAAGCAATCTAAAAAAAATGAAAAAATGTTCAATGAAAAATTTATTTATTATATGCCCAAAACCTTTTAAGCTATTTTCAATATTTCATGCATGAAAGGGTTAACCAAGCTGTAGATCTCACTGATGTTTCTATTGTCTTTGGAAAAAGCAGGCTCGTGTTAAAGGGAAGGGTGAAACCATGCAGAGAATCTGAGCCGGTCAAGTCGTTAGGACATGAACAAGAGAAGCTGCCATGCTGTTTTAATTGAGATGTGCAGAGACAGACACACAGACACACACAAAGGCAATGGCATCCTTTTCAGCTACTGACTAAAGCTCACAACACTAAGGACACAAGGGAGGGACTACATGCTACTCACATACAACAGGGATCCACTCTGTAGTCAAACAAATGTTATGAAAAAAAAAAGTGTTAATAGTCATGGTTACTAAATAAAACACTACTACACATTTTCAAGATTAGAAAAAAAAAAAAATCTACAAATGCAAAATAAAAAACAAAACTATGTTAAGCTCTGGCCAGTGTGCGGTTTAACATTTATATTTATGCACAAGCTGGGTAATTTTGCTTTAAGTAGCCACCAGTTTCAACCTCGTACTGTACACTAACTCAACTGCAGCCAGACCGCTATTAAAATACAATTATCAGCAGGCATGTCTGTACAGAATAAACCTGCATTTGTGTCTTATTTCTAGTAGGTTTTGCACTTTCCTCAACTGAAAAAAAAAAAGTATTTTACTATCTCTCAATGAAACAGCAGACTCCTGTAAAATGTTTAAAAAAAAAAAAACACAACTCCACCTGCACTTGAAACAATCTCAGACTGGACCCAGGAGCACTGTGTGACATTTAGAAATGTCACTTTCTTTATTCCTTGTGTTGCCTTGTTTTTTTGTATTCTTCAGCAAACTGCACCGGCATAAGATGTTTGCAATACAGAAAATAACATGAACTTCAACATCTACTTCAAGAGGCGTTGGTAATGCAACTCGGGGAAACCCTGCTAATCCGATAAAAAGGGCAGGTTGAGTAGTTAGTCTGTGTGGGTGTTATAAGGAAATGGGTTGCTCAGTGATTTGACATTATTTCGTCTTGAGTGGGGTTGAACTGGGTCACAAGGAGTTCAATTGTCTTTCCTTCAAGGTCAGACAGTGACTCTGAACTCTGAACGTCAAATCGAACACAAAGGACTGACCTCACTGAAACCCTAGATTGTACTACCCTCCCTTAAAATTGGTGGCCCTTTAATGTCAAAATGACCCATATTACTACTGCAAGCTACACAGTTTCATGGTTTGCTTGAATGCATGTTCTTTAAAAGTTAAACGCTTAGCAGGCATCTTATACCTAGAAGGCAGACACAGGAAATTAAAGTCCTGGCCTTAACATAATTTGTGAGCCAAGGCTTCAATGAACAACAGGAAAGGGACTAATTGAACAGTTGACGAGAAAGCAAAACTATATATCTATCTTTAAGATAAGGATGGATCTGTTTAAAGCAACCTACAATCCTGCTTATTAATTGCCAAGCCATAACATTTGTCTTTAAATATGTTTTGGATCAGGAGTAAAAGGGTGTTCGAGTGAACAAGCTCCACAAAAGACAGTCTTGTCAATATAAAACGTTATTAACATGATCACAAAACACAGGTTAAAGCTCTGAGAATACGGACCACCGTTTTAATAAATGGAGCGTTGGATGAAGAGTAGTTTATGAACAAAGTTCAGATGTAAGGGGTCTAAAAGGGTTACTGTAGTTACATATTTAGCTGCAATATTCAGTGTATTAGATTGTGATAAATACTTGGCTCATGGCATATTTAAAAGTTGAGTGGCTCTACTAGCTAGCTCCCTGGCTGCTTTGTTACTTTTCCCCTTCCACGATCACTTTCTATGCAAAATAACATGACAAAAAAAAAAAAAAAAAAAAAACACACAACAACATTAACCAACACAAATCAAATACGCTTGCTGAGTTTAACAAAGAGAATATTTAAAAGCAGTTTTAAAAACAAAAGGATAACGATAAAAAAAACTTGAAATAACTGAACTACTTGCAGCTAAGTTTATTTGAAAAATCATTCCCTTCAACGATTACAGGAGAGGAAAATGGCAATTTAAACCACCTCTTAGAACTAACAAAACCAAAGAGACAAGAGTTAGAAAAAACAAATACACAACATCAACTTTAAAACAAAAAAGCAGTAAGACTTGCCTGTAGTTTCACTGGCTTAGGAGTTTCGGGCTGTTTGTTGCAAATAAACAAATGCAAGTGTTAGATGTTTGTGTTCCTGCACACTGCAAGCCATTCAGCCTTCAGCTCCACCTGTGTGCATCACGCTTTCAAAACAAACATCTCACTTCATGGAATTGGAACAGTATGCCAAGGTAGGTGAAATTAAACTGCACAGAGTTGCTTACAATAAAGTAAACTTCGCAAATGTCTAGCATAAAAAACTGTTTTCTGCATGATCTATTATTTGATTATGTTACTATATCTGCTGTGCATGTTTAAAATATGCTACATTATGCATGATGATTTCAAGGTCCATTTGGATTCATTGAAGCCAATACAAATCTAATGTCTATTTACTGCAACATGGTTATGCAGCTTATTTCCAACTTCGTGGGGAATCCAATTCCATGAAACACTGCAACTCACTCATTTTATATTGTGGTTACACTGCGCACATTTTTATCATCATATATCATTTCATTGCATTTTCATTTCTGTAGTACATAGCAGATGTTTCGGTCAGACAAACACCATGAAATGACGCACACAAAGGATGTTTTATCATCGTCTAAAACTGCTTCCTGCCCTTCAAACAGCAGGACTTTGAATTGCAAGGAGTCACAGTGTTCTTGTGGTCGCTTCAAGCCATTAGCAGTTACTTACGGTCCACTTAACTTGTTAAGCCAATTCATTCGTTTAAGTGAAGACCGCTTATTAGAAAGCAATTACAGTTTCTACACATTAGTAAAAAAAATGATTATTTGTGAAGGGTAATCCAGAGAAGGCATGAAAACCCTTGGGACACTCACAGGAATGCTGTGGTCTTTTCTTCCTTTGTGGGAGGAGGCAACATGAGCCAGGTACTGAATGACTTTTTTGGTGTTCTCTGTCTTTCCAGCACCAGATTCCCCTCTGCATGGCGAAAAAGAAAATGATACACCATGACTTAATCCTCCTGCAGTGCAATCGTTATCCCTGTAGAGCAACGCTGTTTAACCCTTCCAGTCCTGGATTATTTTTTGTCGAGCTGAAGAAGAGTATACATGAGAACAGGACAATATTTTTTTACATTTATTTCTACGCTAACTCAGACTGGGTCCTAGGAGTCCTGTGAGGTTCCAACGTGATTCCCAGCGGCATGTGTTAACATACAGTGCTAAAATAAGACGGGACCCTGAGGTCCCGACTGAAGTAGAGAAGGGTGCAATGCAGAGTCACATGAATATATCATTTTACAGTGTATATATTCTTGCATCAGCAGGGTCTGATGCTAGGTTTTGTAAACAAGCAAATGGATTAAACACTGCATTAAAAAACTTGACTACAGGACTTAAAAAGGTGCAGTGGTACAAATGTCCTCAATCACCTGCTAGGTATAATACAATCAGTCTTCTGAAGATGATGCCTTAAAATCTGAAACTAATACCCAACAATGAGCTGGATGAAATAATAAACCGATATTTATCAATCTAAACTAGGGGTGGCCAAAGTTGGCCCTTCCAGTCCTGGTCTGTGTTCCAACCCTGTTCTAAATGGTTTAGTTGGTCAACTAAACCCCCACAGTGGTTAATTACCTAATTGTATCTGTTAAACCTTGAGTGGAATGGCACTCCAGGAGGACCGTGACTGGACTATATTACCAGCGCTGCTCTATACCCCTGTTTAAATCCTTTTCCTAACATTGCAGCACTGTAAATGTTCCTACTGTTCCTCTGCTCTGTGTTCAGGTGCACCTCCAGCACCAGGACCTCCCTGCTCCTGAAGCAGGTGCCCTGCTGAATCTGGGAGGTTATGATGTACGTGTTCGGTAATGCACTAGCAATACCCAGGCTTTACAGACGCAATCCATTACAGTCGTCTTAATACCAAGCACTGTCAAACATGGCTTAAAAATCCAAATGCCAGGTTGAGTTTTCTTTTCCACTATTTTTAATTCTGTCTACGAAGCTGGGGAAAAGCCAAAGACAGCAAACAAAAATATGTGGTGCATGCAGTTCCTTTTTTTATTATTATTATTTTTATATAAACCGGCGGCCAGCCCTTTACTTTTTAAGCCAATCTCAACCAAAACTCCTTTTAAGGAGCGCACAATTATTATTTTTTCTTCCTGAGGACACATCTAAATTAATAAAATAAAAACATAAATAAATGAATACCATAAACACTTAAAAAGCATCACCCTCTCTCTGCGGTTTGTGAGAAACAAATAAATAAATAAATAAATAAATTTAACATCTTCTAGTCTCCCCACTCAAAAAAAAATAATGAGTTTGAGTAATTTGAGTTTTCTAAATATTTCCTGGAAACATTTTGGATTGAACTCCATTTAAATAATATAATTTGGATGTGAACTAGGTTGGTTTGCTCTTAATTTTATCCTAGTTCTACACTCTGTACAACTCTTTCGTTCTCGCTTCCCGACATCAGTCTGCAGTGTGAATCTTAGAACCCAACTGCAACATTTACTCAGCGAGCGAGTTCTCAAAGGGAAGACACTGTCAGTCTATATGGACCTCAGTAACAGTGCATGGTTAGGTATCCGAGGGCAAACGTTCCTGCTGACACCTGCAGAATGAAGTGCTACATGAGGTTCAGCCAACACAAACCCAACGTGAGCTTGAGAGCCCACTGGTATAATACTCTGACTGGCCAGGAACAATAATAACCTGCAAATCACTGCAATGTAAGCAAATGTATATGGGCTGTGCGGGCAATGGGAAGCACAAGGATCTCCGACAATAATTTCAGTAGAGGGGCAGTTAAGTCAGTGCCAGGGAAGCTTCTCTATTGTGGTTCAGCATATCACAGAATCCCTCGATGAAATTATGTTTTTGTAATTCACAGATAACATTCTATATACAGTATGCCAATCTGCTTCTGAGCACATTGTTATGCATACAAACATTTTTAAAACTTGATATACTAACCATTTACTGTGGCATCCATCGTTGGGTTTGTTACCAATATTTGACGATACTTTAATTTCATTACCATGCTTGCCAAAAAGCACTATGAATTATTTACTGTACTTTAAAATGCTTTTACCATTGGATAAGAGAAACAGTAAATATATATTACCAGTAATGTTCATTACAGGATCATTACTTACGTGCAAAGAATTGATTGGTCCTCACGATCTGCAAAACAAAGAAACACCTGTAAGCCTTTATTAAGAAGTCTGTGTGTGCGCAGAACTCTATAAAAGTGCACACAATGCTGGTAACCCTTTTGGGATTGGATTTATTTTAATGTTACACTGCAGTACTATAAATATCATTTTAGAGAATGTGTTACAACCTTTAAAAAAAAAAAAAAAAACACATTTTCAGTACAACAAAACCAACATGATCAGTCACAGCAATAAACAAGGAAATACAACATGGATATCTGAATTATGCAATCCATTTTAAAACAAGCAGACGCCAAACACCTTGATATTGAAATCCTGCTGAAGCTATTCAGTACAGAACACAGGAAATGAAAGGACAGTTAGATAAAGTAAGACTGATGGCTGCCTCCTGGTCATGCGAGATATGTACTTGCACATCAGGGAACTTCAAATAAATGATTAGCTCTACTGCCCTGCAAAGCAACGTGTTTGAGTCGAGGCTGCAGATTACATTAACTGCAGTGCTACTATCCTCACTGCGGCTATAAACAAATAATCTGTACCACAGTTTTTGATATTTATTAGTATAAAAAAATGTAATAGGGTTTCCACACAAATATTTGTAAAAACGTGATAAGCTAAGCCGCACCTTTTATAAATGATTCTGCCAAATTCACGAAGCAGCACAAATCAAGGGGCTATGATAAAATAACATTAATAAAATATGTAATTAAACTTTGTATTGCTAACACAGTGCATTTAGTGAGCAATAAAGAATCCTGAATGGATTTCGGGGTCGATGTCTCAGAGTTTAGTCGATGTCTAAATGTTTAGCAGGGTTTGAACTTGACACCCCTAGATTCCAAAAACCCAAATCTAAATCTAGACACAGAAGATCTGTCTAGACAGGGAGCGACAGACGCTGCATCTAAAGCTGGAGGCTTCAGCTCCTGCTGCCCCTCCCTCCAAACCTCAGCTGCCATCTCTCTGGTACAGAAAACCCCAAACTTTAAATACAGTCCATTGGCGCTCCAGTCAAACAAACGAAGCCCAGAGTAATACTCCAGAAGCGACACAGTCATCTATCAGGGTATTGCATTACAAAAGTATTATTCCTGACTGCAAGCACTCAGAGCCTGTCATGAAGCCTGCAACCAGGACACCACAAATCCTGCAGATTAATGCTGTACTCTGCCAATGCTCACTCAGATGGGGCTGTTTCAGGTCAGTGGTGTTGTTTCTCAAAATGGTTTCTGGCTGCCTTCTTGAGAGAGAAATGCAATGTGACATGACATGATGCAGCTGTAACTATTGCTTAAATATGGAACACTGCTAAAAAAAACAAAAAAACAAACCAATGAGCTTTGTGTTGGTCGAATAATTTTAAAATTTCTTTAGGATTCTTACGAATGTTATGGATGAAGTATTTTTGTCTAAAAAAAAAGTTAAATTAGAAAGGATTGTACAGATTCTGCTGCTCAAAATTACAGACATGATAATTTAATGAAAGCCATTTGAAAAGACCAGTTGAGCTATGTTTTCAAGACACATTTTCTGAACAGACTGATTTTGAAAATAAAGTTCTGTCGGTGGTGAAAGATACGATAAGGTAATGGGTTATCAAGAGTACTGCAGTAGCTCTCATTTTAGCAATCTGTGTATCCCCAAAAACAAGCCACACGTCAGACGAGCAATAAAGCTACTCTGTCTTCAATGTGCATATCACAAAAAAATAAATAAAAAAAAGAAGACAGAAGGACCTCAACATTTCACATTGTTATGTCAAGACATTTCGAAATGTCAAGATCGTGAGATTGTTTGATGAGGAGATAATTTCGTTCTTTCTATCTTTTTTTTTTTTTTTTTTTTACCTTGCCCCTAATAAGCCACTGTAATTACCGGACCAGACGAATTAAGCTCACAGTAAAAACCAGGAATTCCTCAAACTGGTCTGTAATACCCCTTTATAAATCATGCTTGACGTGCTCAGAAGGTGAACTGTGGAACGTGCAGTGCATGGCAATAAAACTAAACTATATAATAGCACCATTCAGTAAAAAGGTCACCCAGTAATTTGTCTCACGGTTCTTGTCAATCTTTCTACAACACGTCATTCCTAACCAGCAGCAATTATTAATGGCTCAGGACATCAGAGCAATTTCACCAGGGACAAAGAAATACGAGATTTTTTCTGGATCAGACTGTGCTAGATTGATAGTACCATACTGGTGGCTGATGTTCTTCCAGCTCTTACTGGGCAGGTTTAACCCTAGCTTAAAGGGTACATGAGGACCTTTTTATTTGATTGTGTTACAAGTTCCCATGTGTTGCTACAACTGTTTACGTAAGGTGTGTGTATTGTTTTAATTATTTTATTATTTTTTATTTTTATTTTATTTATTATTTTGACCACTTTAACTTTTAAATTGCCATCTTGAGGCAGGGAATGCAATTTTAAAAAGTTTAAAAAAGTGGTCAAAATGTAAAAAAAAAACAAAAATGTAAAATGTAAACAATACACACACCTTATGTAAACAGTTGTAGCAACACATGGGAACATGTAACACAATAAAATCAAAAGGTCCTCATGTACCCTTTTACTTGCTAAATGGAGTGTTCAAAAAAAAAAAAACGTTTCTAAACATTCATCCTCAAAACTCGTCGCTCCTCATCTTGTGTCACGCTGACTGCCCCTTTCTCTTTGTGTTTTCAGTTTCTCAGCCCAGGCAGTCTACACTCTCCTGGATTACATCACTCTGCCACGGCGTGCATGGCTGGCTGGGTGGACACAAAGCTCATCCACCCCCCTCGTCACATTTCCTGCCGCCTTGCACAGTGTGTCTCTGGGACAGAGACGTCTCCACATAATCTTTAGATAATCTGAAAAATGTCAAGTTTGTACCATAAGAACATAAGAAAGTTTACAAACGAGAGGAGGCCAGTCAGCCCATCTTGCTCGTTTGGTCGTTAGTAGCTTATTGTTCCCAGAATCTCATCAAGGAGCTTCTTGAAGGATCCCAGGGTGTCAACATTACTGGGGAGTTGGTTCCAGACTCCAACAAGTTCCAGACTCCAACAATTAATCCATTCAATATTAGTGAAACGAGACAGAACTTTTGAATGTCTGGCACTATACAGTAACCTATAAAACTACTCAGTATAATGTAGCACGCTACTTTTACTGTGAAGCTTAAGCTGGGACACCCTGGAGGAAGTCTTCAATCTGTAAAATGCAATTAAGCAGGACGAACCCAACTGTTAGGCAGCCAAATGTAAATCATATATTTTACCTTCCAATGTCATTACATCATCCCTAATAAACGACTACAATGATGTCATAATGCTTTCACAGAATCTGTGAAAAACTAGATCAAAGTCAATTTCATAGAACTTCAACCTACAGTAAATTCATTATTTGACATTTTTCACACAGTCACTCCTCAAAGTTGTTTTTTTTAGCTATTTATTTTCATTCAAATAAAATCTGAAATTTTACAGACCGCATCTCAGTATGCATGTCTTTCCCAACACTGAAAGTTCATATGAACCTTCTTACGGTATTGAACTCTTTTTACTGCGGCCTGTGCAAACATCCTCGGGAGCGGAACACAGCCCTGTAGGGTTTATTAGGGAAAACACTGGCTCGTCACATTTTATCATGCTTCCATGCTCCATTGGTTTTTAACATGTGTGGCTAGACGAGTAAATGCTTTCTTGAAAATATGCAGCACCTTTAACCTTGAATATCTCAGCGTTCACATTTCCAGTGGGAGCTGCATTTTCAAGGCAAGAATACATTTTTGTTTTTACTCTGTGCCTACTTAGTTTATTGCAGTAAAACATATGTTTGTAACTACCAGGGGAATAACGAGTTATTAGACTTTGAGATTTATTTGTATTGCACTGGTGTTTTAGTAAGAAGAGGGTGATAAATGGTTGTTATCACATGTTCCATCGTTTACGTAAAATTGAAATCGCTTGCAGAGCCACAGCTGTAGAAAATTAGTCCCATAACCCCCTGGTTTTAACCTTCCATGCAAATAATCTAGGAGGTTGCAAAAAAAAAAGCTTATTGCAAAAATAACCTTTTGCAAACAAGCTAGATAGTTCCTGTCTGCATGGCTTTTACACAAACCTGTATATCACTGCTGACAGTAATGACATCTATTTGCTTTTATGTTAAGGACCCCGTTGGGCTTCAAGGGCACACAAGGCTGTCACATGATTAATAAAGAAGGTCTCATTAAGTTCAAGCGCTGGGTCATGGGAAATATTTTCCTTGTCGTAGGTATCACCACGGGACGACATTAACTTCAGTTCTACAGCATGCCTTGCTCAAGTGTCTGAGACTAGACTCACTTTTGCAGTCCCTAGAAAGCTGTCCTTTGGCCTACGGCTAGACCAAGTATACCGTCTGTCTGTCTGAGGTGCCGATATTATCGAGGTATGTCCTCAGGTTCACCAGTTGCACTCTTTATTACTAAAGAAACAGGAACTATAATGTTGACAGCTTCAATTAAAGCAGTGTCACCCATTCCAGGTTTTGATACAAGCTTGATTAGTCCCCACTGGTAACAAGCTCAGGTGAGTCTTTTTAAAAAAAACTCATAGTAAAACCAGGACTGGATTAAAGTGCTATGCAACGGGAGTCTTATTTCCATCCCAGGCACACATTACTGAACGTCTCCTGTGCCAGGACGGAAGCCCTGTATGTAAATAGTGGAAGCGTGTTTTAAATAAAGATGTATTATTTGGAATGTGGCTGGATCTTAATTGAATAATTGATCAGCAATCAAGTCCCAGCCACACGGTATAAAGGGGAGCGAAATCCTTTGTTTGCTGGAGGTACTGCAGTAGAGGAGAAAGGTTGGGCTTAGCAGGCTGTAGTTAGCAGCTATTGTACCCGAGATAGCAGTGCTTGGGTGCAGGTTTATTTTTGTATGTATTGTTGTTTTATTTTAATTTTTAAATAAAAGTGAGTTCCGGCATTTAAACTGCAGCAGTCCTGTTTCTGAATCTCCTCCTTTTTGGTAACAAGGCGTGGGCACCACGCTCTCCTTTCACAGCTCCTTTTAAAACTAAACCAGCCATTTTAATAGGATCACTTGATTGCTTTCACAGCCTGGGATTTTGTTCTCCAGCTTAACAATGCAAATGACATTTTTAAATTCCGTAGGCTGGGGCTTAATTCTTTTCCTTTTCACATTAATTTAGAAGGGAGGAAAAAAAAAATGTAAAAACGCTGGCAAGACTTCATCTCGCTGGAGCCAAGCTTGTCAAACACTGTGCATTGTGAAAGTCAAGCTGTGTTTTATTATCTCAAAAAGTAATCAGGTAATTACAGATGCAAGACAATTTTAAGAAGTATTTTTGTTGGCGCAGGTGTTTGTTCCCTGTGTAACATTTCCCAGGCCTTCCCATCGATCAGATTCTTCTACCCATGATGCACTGCCTCGAGGGTCCAGAGAAGCAAACGTTTCTCATGACCCTTCGGTACACCGATGAAGGCTCTGGTCGAAATACTTCTAAAGTTCTGTGGCCTGGCTACTTCCTGTGCTCTATCACTATAAAACGTTCTCCTTCACTTCTCTAGCCACAGACTGTTGATACACAGTTGGACTGTACCTAGTATTCACTTCTCTAGTATTTCAGACTTGGGAGTATATCTTTATCTTATTCAAGGCAAAAAGCATTAGTTTTCCACAAGCATGCTCAGTTTCACACTGAAATTCCAATGCCTTCTGCCATGGTTCACAAACATACATCCGAATTTACATTGGCCAAAAGGCAACATCCTTCAAAATCTGCTCAAAACACAGGACACTTCATCTTTAAGTGTCAGTGAGCCATCATATCTGTAAACTGGATTGTGCAAAACTAACAGGCTGGAACAATCTTCTATAAAATAGTACTGGAACAGAGTGGAAAAAGTTAATAACATTTTTTACAAGGCTCTGACCCTCCATTCTGGCATGCTGGTGACGTTTTTAACAACTAAATGAAAAGTTTCTTGAAAAATTAATCTGGGAACACACTGTACATACCCAGACAGAATCATACTGTATCACGGTTCTACCTTAAATGATCATAAATATTTATATTACCAGTATGTTAAAAAGGCAGAAACGGTGACACAGTTCACATATTTTTCCTAATAAAGCATCAAACCTTGGGTGTAAACAGTCATTTCCTTCATACTTTTGACTACTGATAGGAGGAAGGGCCCTGATAAAAAAATATTCTATAGTAAAAGCATGGTAAAGCATAGGCAAGCATTGCAAAGCCCTGAGAGGTTTGGGAAAGCATATTAAGAAACATAGTAAACTATGATAAATGCATAGAAGAATCGTAGGGAAGCCATGTGAAAACTGCATAAAATACTGTGCAAACATACTACTGTAAACTTTTGTAAGGGGGGCAGCAGAGAAGCAGTGCCTGTCTCCTCATCTATAGCCAGTCAGTGTGTGAAGTGGTCAAGCTCAGATTACCCGTTCTGGCAGCCACCACTTGAATTACTTCATTTCCTTCAGATTGTGTAAGTCAGGCATTTATCACACCGGGGTCTGTTTTATAAACGGCTGTTCACTCAAAACGACAGCTGCAAAGCACTTTTTTTTTTTTTTTTTTAAACGGAACTGCACAGCGATACGCCAAGTAAAAGACAAGCAAGGTAACTTTGAGGGAGACAATTCTTTTGGTATAGTCTGGTGTGGGAGGCTCTTCAGATGAACTGCGTGGGGACTGAAGCTGGCCTTCTGTGTATGCTCAGAGGACAGCAACTGTTATCAATATAGTATATTGTACAACAGGCAATTTCTTCACAAAACGTATGCGCTGTGAACGCTTTGATATTGTGGCTGGGCTTACGCCCCACATTTTCTTTTACACTGGCCTCTCTGTTTTTCATCAAGCAATGCAGCTTTATCCAAAAACACATGAAAAAGATTTACAAACACGCTTTAAGAAAACGTGCAAGAACGAAATGTTCCGAGCCCTAGTCAAACAGCACTGTACAAGCTTAAACTTTTTTTTTTTTTTTTTTTTTTTGGGAAGCGGATGTTAGCAATCCCAAAAAACCCTTTTGTATTTATAAATATGTAATAAAATGAATTCAAATGTTGTCCCTTGATAGATCATTCTTTCTCTTTCTCCCTCACTGCGCACATATGGTTTCTGTTAAAATATTTTTCGTTTATGAGCTCCAAGAATCTCAAATCCAAATCAAGTTGACCAGCACAAAGTACATCATACAGACATGCCTTAGAAGCAAATAACTAAAAACAGAGAACTGTGTCTAGTCATTAAATAAATCGATCATAATAGCACATCCTTACTAATACTGGATAACCCCAAATAAGGAGTTTTGCAGTTTGTGCGTCAGACTGAATAAGCAGAGGAACATGGTAAGATGCATTCTGTCTCTCAACAGCGAGTGCATTGTGACGTTTGTGTAACCTGGGAGTCCTCCAGCCTCTCCTCTTTGACCCCAATGGCTGCATTAAGAAAATGCACTGATGTGTGAAACAGAGATTAAAAAAAAAAAAAAAAATTATATTATATATATATATATATGAATTTAAAAGGACCAGTGCAGTAGCTCCTAATGTCATAAAAAACAAACAAAATAAAAAACCATTTATTCACAAAATGGTTTCCTCAAGTGTCATTTAAGGAATGTGTAGCCGGTTTCATCGATTATCAAGCAGTTTTATTAATAACAGGTTTCATTCGTAACGCTTTGTGGTTAAAGGCCTCCATAAACGCTCTTTTCTTCTTGCACATGTTGATCCTGTTCGCAGATATATTTGTCATGCGTGACGGTGCACAGCCCTCAAGTTCAGTCAAACCCTGATAACTGCTGGCATCTGTCGTAGTTTTTCCTCGATTACACGGCACTGTGTGTTGTAGCACAGCGGGGAGGGGGTTGAAATCCTCCCCGCAGTAAAATGTGTAGTTTTGTTAATTGGGGAAGGGTTTTGTTAATTGTTTTATTATTAATTATCCCTTGCACCTGGTAGCCATTGTTAAATTAGAACCAGGTGCAGGGTATTTAAGAGAGGCAGTCAGTTTGCTCAGGGTTGCTGAGGAGAAGGAGGCAGAAAGGAGTGCTCTGCTTCCTGGCAGTCGTGAGGTAAAAGTGTGCTGTATTAAACCTGTGTGTTTTTGTTTGGTGGGGAAACGGCCTAGCTGTCCCACTTGTAGTCAGGGTGTTCCTGTGTGTTTAGTTAGTACTCCTTTGAGGAGTTAGGATTTTGTTTGTTTTGTTTGGGGTTTATGAATAAATATACAGGCCCTGTCCTGTTTAAATAACCTCTGTGGTCCAGTAAATGTTTCTTTTACAATCAAGAAGGTCCCGAATTGTAGCAAGGCACCCCTACTTTGTTACAGTGTGTTTTGTAAAAGGATTAGTTAAGAGCTGTGTTCATGTAAATTAAGATGCCCACCCAGCACACCTACAGTAATCCTCTGCTCTGACTCACGCTGCTTTCTTCCATCACCGACTCTCCCTCTCTCAGTGCGAGTGGCTGGCACCAATTTCCAAGATTCTTGCAAAACTATGCTTCAGCTTTATAATTATCATAGTTTTATTCCTGGGTTTGTGGTGGGCCTGGATATCCAGCAAGGAATGGTTAAAAAACAAACAAACAAAAAAAAACACTGGAAGTTGTAAAGAAAATAACCAGATAAAGTTTCAGGCTAAACTGTTTTGGATTTGGAGTAGTTCATAGTCCAAATACCTTCCACTGGTTTTAATTCAATGTAATCTTTCTCAGAAGTGTGGACACTGGCACAGGCAGTTAGTGTGTTGTCAGGATTGGAAATCATATTTTCCTAGTTAAAAACCTACATATACAGCACAGCTATGGCCAAAAGTTTTGCATCACGCTATAGAATGAACAAATGTTGCTTTATAAAGTCAATAAGCTCAGCTTTCTGGAAACATGTACTGGTGCTATTGCGCACTACTGGTAAACATTTCCTGTCTACTGTAAGGTACTTGCACAGCAGGCTCAGCTTTCCTGACGGAATCCTCCAGCTACGCTCAACTAAATCAGTGTGTTTCCAGGTCACCAACACCAGTGGGAGCAAGGTGGTTATTTTTCCTGAGGCAGAACTCTATAGAAACTCAAGAGAAGGAACTGCACAGGGTTCTTTCCCCAGTCTTAAAAGCTGAGAACAATATTTTGGCACTTTATTTTTTTTTCTTTTGAAGGCATATTTAGTTATTAAAAAGATGTTTTACAAAAGTTTTTTCAGGAGTTACTATTCTTTGTGGGGACATTTTCTCAAATTTTGTCTGCACATTGATAGTGATACCTGCCCACACACACACACAGTACCACTAACACAAATAAATGCAAAACGTTTCTTTTTTTTTTTCCTACTTAAAATCAATCAGTAGTAGCAGTATATACACACACACGTTTTTTCCACTTCTCTTAAATGTGACGAGAGCCCTTTTTATTCAGTCTGCAACGCTGAACAATCCTCATTCCCATCAGGCATTGCTGTGAGCCACACTGTCCAGATCTCTGTCCGAAAAGCACAGCAGGGGATTTTACGACTGCTAATCATTTATCCTCCAGACAGATTCATGATGTAACCTTTTGCATTCCTCAGATTCCAGACCACAACCACGGTCTATTTCCTCCCCCCCCTGTTTGTTTTGAAAGCTGTGGAACATTTTTTCACATTCAATATTTCACACAAAACTCTGAGTTGACCATGTATGGGATTGTCAGCTCTGCTTCTGGCATTTCTCTCACCTCTTTACAAATTCAACATTTAAACAAACAGAGGGGAAGGAAGAATGATAGGAAGAATGAAATAATGGGCATAGCAGTACGCTGAAGAAAAACTAGACTCTAATGCGAGTATATTTTAGGAAATATTTCTTATAAAGCCATATGGAAATCTAGACCGATTACAGTCCTAATAGGCAGGCTTGGTTTTTTTCTTGACAAAGCAGAGGTGTACCTCCTGTTCTTGTCATACACAATTCTAACCTAAAGCCAAAGAAATATGTATTACATTAATAGTATCCCTAATTCTTTCCACAGCCCCCTCCTGAATTTGAACCAAAACCCTTTTTTTTTTGTCCCCAGTGGAATCAACGAGAGCGTATCTGGAAAACAACCAAAATCTCAGACATGATCCCAGCATCGTGTTAAAATCTCTCCCTTTAAACAAAAGCTTTCTCCTCTACCTGTTCCTACAACAGCATGCAATTCCCCACAATGACACAAAGCAGGACCGGGATATCCATCAAGTAGCTCATTAAAGCATTAAAAAGACATGACTGTATATCAAGGTACTAAATTATTACAACACTTAGAAGCGTGCTGGTACACAATGCGCTACAGTGAGTGCCAGACACCACTAGGTTCATAACTGTTTACAGTATGTCAAAGTTATAGCCCGTTCCATCTCAATTACGTCTCGGAGTACTCTGGGACTTTTCATCCCCATTGTTTAGCAGAGCTGTAGCTACTCCTTCAATTTACGCACTTGTCTAAATTGGGACTCATAATCCAGGTCAAATGGCACCCAAAAGGAACCATTAGAGTAAACGTCAGATTACAGTCATTGAGCCCTGTTCCTGTCAATGTCAGCCAGAATAACTCAGCGTCTTTTACCAGGCGTTAGCTGGTCTGGTCCTGCCGATATTCACGGCATATTAATAGAACTTGTGTGTGTATGAACCCAGACCTGTGGCCCACGTTCACTAGCGTTTAGCATTGTAACGATAAACTGCACAGGGTCAATGAGGCGTCACTCTGCAGTATTGCAATTCATAGAAGCCTCTGCTTGCATGCAAAGCATTTGCTAAGATGTGCATGGCAGCCTTTTGATAGTTTGGGCAGCTTGTTTTACAGCAAAGGTGGTCATTTATCATTATATTGCAGCTGATTTTAAATGACGTGGATTTCACAGGGGCAATGCAAGGACCGCTCTTCTGAAAGTTCCTGATAACAGACATGACCTCTGATTCGAATCAAGGCTAATACTGTAGATCACGCGGTTTTTAGATGTATGTATTTTTGCAGGGTACATTTTGCACAGGAATCAGATACAACAGTATCTTCATGGTTATGACAAACTTTGCCTTACCCACATTTGAGAAACCACAGTAACTCCTTTATAAAAACTGACATCCTAGCAACCTCGGAAAGATCTGGTTGAATAAAAAAAAAAAAAAATAATAATAATAATAATAATAATAATAATAATAATAATATCAAACATTTCTAAGGCTCTGATCCAGAAAGCGGAATTTGACAGTATTTATCACACATACATGTCCTGAATACCGTGATGCAATATGAACCTATATGGTAGTTTTTTTTTTCCACAGAGCACCATTCATTTGGTGTGTTCATTTATTTTTACAGTAGCTCATGAGAGCAATACATTACACAATACACCACCCTATAAATACATAGCTCACATAGATAACTGCCATTTTCATACACCCCAGGGGCCCCAGCTAGCCAGCTCACTTAAACAGAAACAGCGAGGCTACCTCCCAGACTGGACCGCTGGCAGGATTAGTCTTCTTTTCAGTAGCGAGCGAGCGAGCGGGTAGTCAAACAAATTAAGCCCAGATGAAAGAAAATAAGGTTACATCCGAAACTTCGGCTCAGCTGAGCCTCTCAGGGTTATTACTGGTTCCATTCAAAGTGCTCACTGTAAAGGAATGTGCTGCGGACGAAATCTCTTTCAGATGTGTGAACCCAGATGACTCAGATCAGAACACAATCAAAGAGCCGTTCTCCCAAGCACTGGAGGTATTCTGCTATTGTACAACATGACCTTTTATTACTAATAATTACATTGGCCGAGTGCCTGTGTGTTTGACTGACCGGCATCAGACCTTATCAGGAAACATCAAATACAGACAATAAGAGTGGGGAGCCTGTCTGTACATCAGGCAAGCTACATTACATCTCCCGCAATCTCTTTAATACAAATCAATTGCTAAATCCAAGCCAATCGAGTTACTGTAAATCAGCAAGAAATTGAACATGAACTCATGCTGACTGTGTATGCACTGTATTGAGGTATAATCGTGTAAACAGCACCGCAGTAAAATCACACTGAAGGCAGTATACTGGTGCTCATCTGTCTGCCTTCAAGCTTAAAGCACTGAACGGCAATGTAAGAGAGTGCAGAGATAATGGGCTGCAGAGTAGTTTAGTGTTTAATGAAAGAAAATGTTTGTTTTCTTGATGATGGCTTTGTTCCATGCCCCCCTGGGCTTAATTACAACCCATTCATTCAATTAAGCGCCAAAACCTGAATGCGGCAGCTGAGACAGCCCTCAAGTTCAGCCAATCGCTGTCATGTGTAAGTCACCCAGGGCTCTATTCACAAATATTTAACGACTGTTTTAAGAAATGTTTGTTAAGGACTGTTTTTTTAAAATTTTAATTCTAAGCTTGCAGTTCACTAAACCTTTTAACTGTTAAGAGAGGATTAGAAGTGTATTCTCATTTTCAAAAAGCCCCATTTAACTTAAGAGAATGTTTATAAACACTCTTTAAAACAACTGTTAAAGATTAGTGTATAGGGCCTACGTAGTTTGATAAGGCAAACATGGTGGACATAGTTCATACGTAATGCTTCATTTTCACAAAGAATAATCAAGCTTTGTTTTATTCATAACAGAGTTTATACAACAAAAAAAGCATTCTTTACTAACTCATGATTCAAAGTTTTGTGAATTGTGTCCGTTGGATGAAACGGACAGCACACATGAAACTAAAAGCTGGAAACATTTTATAACTAGCTGGCATGAGTTGTCTTGGTGACTGTGCCATTCCTATTATAGCACATGATTAATCTCACAGCGATGTGTTCACAGTCTTAAACTAACCATTCAATGAGTAAAACAATACAGACGTCAAAATGCTGTTAGCTGCAAGTACATACCGCGAAAATGAAATGTCGCATGAAAATACACCAAGTGCCACCTTGCAAGATTAGTTCAGGGCTCTGCTTGAACAACAGAAATTATTTTTAAGGGACAAGCGGAAAACAGACAGACTCTTCAATTCTAATTGAAACCGACAACAGCACAAACACCAAGACTAAGCGATCAGCTATTCTAGCTGTAACAGTTAGAAAACATCAGAAACACCAACCAGCTTTGAGATATCCACGGCAGCTCGTTTCCTTTGGGAATGGGAAGTGCACAGCCACACACAACTCCCAGAGAGATGATGGTATCGGCTCAGTTCAAGCCCGGGGAATTCGGGGCAGGGGCAGCGATGACGCCTGAACAATGTGTTTACCCTGATTACTGCACAGGTCACGCATCGCTACAGTGCAGGACATGCAAACTAGTAACTCTTATCAACCCACAGGAATACTGCTTTCCTCCCACACCCACACAATGCCATTAACCGCTCATTCTATTCTAGGACATTTGCTATAAATCAGTGTGGAATGCAAGGGTCCTCTATTGGGTTGAACATAAAAAATGTTCAACATCTGCCATAACGCTATCAACAGGGTGTCTGAATCATGACGGCACTCACTGGACCACGGCAGCAGCAGAGCTTGGGTTCAATGACTTTGTTTTTATTATGTCTGGGGATGAGGCTCCAATCGACTGGCACTGTATAATGTGACATGTAAATTAAAAACGTACTGTGTGCCCAATCTCTGAGTGCAAAATATAACTGTGCTTGTGCCCAGGCATGACAGACTTAATACCCGAAGAACGTTCACTCCATGAATAAATTCCCTTCATATTTTGCCTAATTACACAAAGAAGTATGGCATCAAGCTACATGTGTTTTCCATCAGTTTAACATTTCTTTTGACACACGCTGGATGGAATGGGAGCTTTGCAATTACCCACTGACTGCAGGGTCCCTTATTAAAACCATATCCCTTTACACTTACTGTTCAATCCCTTTTTCACTAAAAAGTGCACTAAAAGCAACCTCATATGAGGCTATCATGCATTTGCATCTTCTATATGCCCCCATATAAAGAATAGATGAGAGTTTTTTGGATACATTCCCACATGAGGTCGCCATGCATGAAAGGGTTAAAGCATTTGTCTGCACTGCCACAGTACAGCTCTATAACTGCACCTATCCCCGATTGCCGCAGTCCCCAGTGCGGTAGAGCCGAGCCCTCAAAGAAAACATGACGCTGAAGACTTGGCTCCCGCTGGGGAGCTGTCTGCTGCTGCTGCTGCCGGGGAGCCACTCTTAACCTTAACGCCTTCGAGCGCATGTTAGGGGCCCACAAGCAGGAAAACGCTACAAGAGAGGGGAAACAAAGGCTTTCTCCAAGTGTCACAACTCCAGATCTTATTGTTTGTTTAGTCTCTGAATCACTTAATTTTTGCTGCAGATCATGTCATTTCTCAAGGCTGTGCTGTATCTCAGAATAGCTCCCCACAGAGTTTGCTACTGTATCGTCCCTCCTGACTCTGGCAGCTGACAAGGAGCACGTTATTGAAAGTGGAAAACTGTGCGTCTGTCCGTCATTGTGCTCTCTCCTGTAGGTATGGCTTGTTAAAGGACTAATCAAATAATATGAGCATTTAAAACAAAAATAAAAGTCTAACCGAGGTTCTGTCCACACAAGTGGAACAATGTAGAAAACGAACATAGTTTACAGCTGCCCCACAGGATAAGCGCATGGTTATGAAATACACTACAGTTCATTAAAGCCATTAGGGTTTTTAGTGATACCAGGTGGGCATCCAGCAAGCACACTATTCTATGCTGCAGGCATATGCCTGGCAGGAGGTGCTGGGCCAGCATGGCAAGAAGTCAAGAACTGAACTGTGTTAACATTGTTTATATATATATATATATATATATATATATATATATATATATATATATATATAAAAAATTGGTTTAAAAATGAACAATGCTGCATTCATCAATGCTGAATGTTTACTTTATAGGTTACCACTAACTGAGAGCATAGCAAAGACCACATAATAAAATGAGTTGGCTGGTTGAAGACATTTAGCCGATAATTGATTTTCAAGTCTCCAGAGAGCCCCCGCCTCCCCCAAGTTATTTGCAGAGCCTTGGCCATGAGCTTTCGGGCAGCATGACAGCTCGTTGCAATCGATGTGAATACACACCAGGGCTGTGGTGCAAGTCCTTCCAAGCTGCTGGTTTTGTTTAAAAGAACATTAGCATTTCCTGGCAACATGGTTTTCAGAAATGTTCAAATGAGTCTGTTGTACCTCGCTGGAGAAGCTGAAGTCAATCAGATGCAAGACAGAAAATACTGCAGATTAAATATGTTTCGATAAACAGGCCCCTGTGATTTCAGCAACTACTGTAGAAAATGTAATGCTGCCATGTGCTTTATGCAAAGGCTTCCAAATCTACCTATTACTCTGGAAAAACTTCCAAACTAGACTTAACACTATCACATATTGTGTGATGTCAGCACCTTATGTTATTATAACCCACGCATCAGCAAAATAACTATCTAATCGCATTTGTATACCTTCATTTCGATCACACACAGTGGTAGATTTTTCAGTTGATTGGTTTGCAAAGGGAATGCAGTTTCTGATTACAATATAATTTGGTTTATTCAATCAACCAGCGATTACAATAAGCGTGTTTCAATGTACTTAAAAAGCTGCGCTGTATTGTATGTCCTGTTTCTGCAAAAAGCAGAGCCGTAGAAACTAAACAACCTCTCACATGGCAACCCTGTGTCTTATCTCCAGCTGTGCTCTTCAAGGTGACAGCAGAAGACAAGTCACCTTAAACTCAAAAAGCTGATGGGTGCACTGGTCAGCCACATACAAGGAATGCACTCACGTCTCCTGTCTAGTGATAAAGCCATTACATTAGGTGTTCAGGAGGTTCCCCTGGTTCCATAAAAGGTTTTCAACAGTGTGAAGATTGCAGGTAACCATATCCAACTGGCTCACACTGGAGCTATCTATACTATGTGTGACTAATGTGTGCGGATGGATTGCATTCTAACCTCTAGGACACTCCCACCTCTCCCCTAATGGGCCAGGCAGCTTCTATCTTTGGGGGTTAGCGCAGCCTATCAGAGGATGGGATAGTTCCCAGTTAAAGAGATTGCTGATGATTCTTGATTTCATCTGCCTGCCTAACAACCAACAAATTACCTTTTGGAGTCCTGCTGAACTTCAGGGTCACGATCATAACTGGACCAGAGGAGAAAGCCTCAGTTACTTTAGGAACTCCTGGGTTGTTTATATATATATATATATATAGAGGTTTTACTTGTACTGCATGTTTTAAATGATATCTTAAAAACGATTATAATTATATTGACAATAATACCCCCCCCCCCCCCCCCCCCCCAAAGGCATTAAGCAGGGATCTTGTAAAGTCCTGCAACATTTTGAAATCCCTGCCAACAGCAATATTTTTTTTCTCTAGTTCAAGTCCCACAGCTGCTTGCCAGCATTGCTGAGGAGACCTACCCACATTCCCTGACGCACTGCAAAGCATACTTCACTTGTAGAGCGAGGAGGATCCCGCACAGAGAAGGCATTGTTACACTGCTGTTCCTGTCTGGTGGAGAACACTGAGAGCACCCTGTGTGAACACTGCCTTCCAGCACCTGTCTTCTACCTCTCACTGTTCTGCACAGTCCCTTGGTCAGAACGCACACAAGAAAGAGGGCACATTTTAACAAGCGGAACCCTCGCCGCACCACTGCATTGAGGGCCCTAAATCAGGAGCACAAGGTTATCTATGTGCTGTACAATGTGCCAAAACATCTGACGAAACAAATGGCGAGATTACTGAAGCTGAACTTCACACTGAAATGTGACACGACTGATTGTGACAAATCTTATGACCCGTGATATTCATTGTAATATTGTATTCTGCTCAAGGATATAATAAAAAAAAGTCCTTGATCGTAAAATTAATGGGAGAAGAAACACAACTCAATTTTTTTTTATTACTACACAGAACAGTGTAGTGTTAACTTTTAAGTGTAGGATCACGCATGGATTACCACATGGAAGAGCCACAATGGCCCCTTCGTTGTACCATACTCTATTATACTGTGTATGGCAACGAATGTTACATCTGAAAAATACAAAAGCAAAATAGAATTAGTACTTGAATACCAAGTGAACGGTGAACCTGATAAACGTAGCCTCACAACTCGTACAAATTGATGCAGTAAACATAAAGACAATCCAAAAGGGATCAGCAGAAGAAAACAAGCGTGAAACTGCCAAAAACACTGTCTTTGTGTTTGCTTATCAAAGCACAAAACCCCCCCCCAAAAAAACGTTAGCTGCCTGTGGACAGCATACTGTGAGTGTAACTCAGGAGAAGAGTTCTGCCAGGAGTGGAGCTGAACAGAAGATATCGTAATCTTTCACTTCACCAGTCAAAGAGTTAAAGAAAAAATAAAAAAAAAAGCTTTACGTGCCATGATATTTTCCAGAATGATGGCGCTATTCAATTAAACTTTTACTGGTGCTACTTTTTTTTTTTTTATATATATTACTTTTTGATAAGATTATCTACCTTATTTGAAGTTCACAATTTTACAAGCTAAGCCACTGGGGAACCAACTGTGTTTTTAAAAAAAAAATGTAGTTTGTTTTGGAAGTTGACCCCACTAGCATGGGGATTATTACAAAACAGTAATAAAGATCAGTCAAATACCAAGCCCTTTAAGAAATCAGCTCTGAATCATGTTGCAAAAAAAGGAGGCTCCATGTTTTAGCCCCTCGTTTGTCCATATTAGTGCACAGTGCATCACTCTCCCTTGTACAATATATGCCTCAGCATTCAAAAACGACATGACATTCTGTTTCAGCGGCTATATGTGTGGATGACTAAGGAGGAGACATGCAGTGACTGTACAGATTGAGATGACATCATGCATTAAACTAGCACTGCTGCCCTGGCCCAGAGCAGCAATCTGAAAGCTGCATGGCACGAGGGGTCAGTGGGACATTCAGTTAGGAAACACCTGATCTGGCGATGGCAGCAAAGAAAGACCCTGTAAACAGCTATATTAGTCAGCGTGTGCCTTCGCTCTCTGAATGGAAAGTATGACGCACTGTTGCCTATGAAGATCAGGAGGATTCGGTACCGGGAAAGGTCTTGAAGGCTTCTACTATAATTAAACAAGGAAAATGAACGCAGAAGACCTTCTGTTTGCCCACGTGTTTGTTTATTATCGTAAAATTCTTTGATGAACGCTACGGCTTCTCCAGTGCTAAGCACTTCTGGTTGAAACATTTATCTAATCTGATCGTACAGTCCGAGTCACAGCAACTCTATTTAGAACCGTTGTGGAAAGTCTCCTATCTAAATAAAGACACGCTGCTGTGTCATAAGGTCCTATTTATGTCCCATTATCTCCCCACGCCGCGCTTAAATCGACACCTCGCATAAGCGTGCCAGTTGCTGCTGTAAATATTTAGAGATTAAGTGACCCCTTTCAGACTCCTGCTCAATCATAATTTGACAATGTCGAATGTGTCCAAGTGCACATAGTACTGCATACGCTTAGAAAGGGAGCTAAACATTAGCCTCTGTGCTTTCTGTAGAAACATCTGTAATAACAGTAAAAGGCTTTATTAAATTTATCTCTTCAAGCTCGAAGGAACTGGGAAAAAAAACAAAACTAAAAACCTCTTTATCTCATTTCCACCAAAGTGAAAAATAAGTCATCTGGTTTTGAATTATTTCTCTTAAAGATTTTTTATCACATCAATGAAAAGAAAAAAAAAAAAAGAGAATAAAAAACAAGATTTAAAAATAAAAGCAGCCAAAAATTAATTTAAGCTTCCTGAAATCAATCCTGCTACTTTTTTTTTTTTTTTTTTTTTTTTTTTTTAAACACAGTACTGAATTTCTGGTCCTAATCCAAATCTCTCCTAACCTGTCAATTACCCAACATCACAGAGCAGAAAAAAATGATGCTCAGCAAGCTATATTGCACAGTGCCTGGTACAGGCTTTGAGGCTTAGGCATCACAGTCCTACTTCAGATGGGGTGGAATCAGATACACTGTAAACCTGCACCGTTTTTAAGAGAAAAAATAATACATCTTTGCTTTAATCTCTAGGAATCCATTACAGTTAACATGGCATGCATTGGCAGGAGCATCTCAAAACCCAGCCATTTTCCACACTAATTTATTTTCCTAACATACAGTAAAGAAACTTGCGCATTCAGGTATCCTGTACTGTGTGAGAGCTGAAATCTATCCCCCCCGGAATTTTTTTTTATTGAACCCAGGAAACTACCAGAGAGACCCAGGATGACTTCCATACACGTGTCACAGACACACACACACACAGATGTTTTCTGGCTTGTCGCACATTTGAGAACAATAATCCTCAGGGTGCTGTTTTTGTGTTTTCATATACATGTAAGGTTACAGGACAGGCACATGTCGACACGTTACTGGTGTCCATGTAACCGAAAGGATCCTCAGCAGTGTATAATTATTATTATTATTATTATTATTATTTGTTTATTTAGCAGACGCCTTTATCCAAGGCGACTTACAGAGACTGTATAACATGGCTTATTGTGCTGTGTACAGCCTGTGCTGGGATCCAATACCTGCTTGTCATCACTTGAGATTTAGGTTGCAGTCTGGCTCGCATCCCGAAGAGACACCTGCTGAGAGTCCTGTCTCAGTCTCAGGCTGGCTCAGAAATGATTTGAAACGGATAGGGTATCGTAATTTAACTCTAGATAAACTCTGGAGGGCCAAAGTCCTGTCTTGCTTTGAGACCATCTCATTTATACACCAGTTTACTCAGGCTCTACGCACAGAATACCGTGCAGGGCTCATGAATATTAATGCAATCATGAATATTTATCAGCACAGCCTGACCCTTGACCCTCCAACCCCCGAACCTCATGAACAATTAACCCCCTTCATGATCTAACGGTCAGTCAGTGAACAGTCATGCCTTGACCGACTCTCTAACCCGCCTGTAGCAACATTTCTACACAATACATAATACATGTGCTTTTCAAAGCTTCTCGTCGGAAGAGTCTAACAGCTGATTTCACTCTGATTAGCAACTAGCCCCTTACATCCTGTTATCTTTAACCACTAATGGTTATGTCCTTACCTTGAAGCATGCACCTGTAGGCTGATTCAGAGATAGCGTAGATGTGTGGTGGCATCTCATGGCGCTTCTTCCCCCTGTACATTTCAATGATGTTCTCGGAGTAAATTGGAAGGTTCTTGTAGGGATTTATCACCACACAGAAAAGTCCAGAGTAAGTCTGAAAAAAATACAGAGAGAGAGAATAAATGATTAGGTCTGATGTATATAAGTATGCTACTGTGTACAGAGTGTACAGTATACAAGGGAAATGACCAAGACTGGTCAGTCATGTGAATCACACAGCAGGTGCGTGTTATACTCAGGTTAGATTTTTAAAAAACAACAGTAAGTGGTATGTTTTGAATTCTAAACGGATTCAAATGGTTTGTATGTTATCACTCCTGCCCTTCAGTCGCACTTTGCCATGTAAGCTGGTCTGACAGTGCAGCATTCAGAACTGAAAAAGATATATTTTCTTTTAAAAAGGTCTTCGGTAAGCAGCGAGACAGAGCCAGCATTCCTGCCTTATCACAGCTGATGCTGTACTGTTCACGACCTTGGCATGGCTGAACTCCACATATGGGAGGAACGGAAACGCACACATGGAGATAATTCAGACCACAGCTTGCCAAGTGAACGAATAAACAACTTACTGTGCCAATTACACTTATTAAATTTGCAAAAACATTGACCAAAAAAAAAAAAACAATTTGTTTGCCACATTTCTTCCCCGCACTTATAAACTGCTTAATACATACAATCCTGCCTACAAACGATGGCAAACAAACGCTGCCGTATCTTATAAAAGGATTGCATATAATCCACCGAAATTATACTTAAACTTGGCTTTTACAGGTAGGGTTGGCATAAAGCATTGACGTGAAAGGCGCTTTATAAAAAAATCACATTGTTCTTATTTCTTTTATTCACAACACTAGCAGTAGCAGACATGTCTGGCTTCTAGAATGACAAAGTGGCAAGTGGGTTTCAAGTGCCAAGTACGTTTACTTTTTCAACTACCTTTGGAAGAATTGAGGAAACAGACAGCAACATATTAAACGGCACATTAAGTAATTTCTATTCATTTTCAAAGGTCTACTGTCCTTTGCTTTTGTGTGTGTGTTTTATATTGCAACAGGTCAAAGCACTTTAACACAGAAAAAATAAGACCCACTTAATATGGTTGCAAACATTACTGAACAGTAAAAATTAGAATGACATTTTTTGCCATGCACTCTAATAAGATATCACTCCAGAACACTGGGGTTTAATCAATGTTCGAACATGCAACGCCTACAGTTTGCTCCCTTTTCCTCAATGGTTGGCAGCAACATTTATGCAATTACACTGTACTGGCCTAGCAATGGAACCTGACACGTAGCAAATGTGCAAGCACTTAAACAGGACGTTTGGGGCCATGTTCTCAAAGCATTTACCACAAAAGTCTGCACTATTTCTTAAGTAAAATCAAAAAGCAAACTGCTTATGTTACACAGTTGGCAAGATCCAACCATGGTGCAGGCAGGAGCTTTTTAGCATCAAAGTTTTCGTTTCTTTTTTAGAAAAACAATTGGGTTAACTAAACACGGTGGTAAACGCTGTGGCTCATAAGTCGTTAGGCTCAAGACGATAAGTGATTTTTAACTGCTAATGTGAATAAAAGTATTCTTGCAGGTTGCAGTTCGATCTCTTCCTCAGGACAGACAGTCTGTCTGTTTGACAAAGGGGCCCTATGGCACTGGAATGCACTTTCTCTTGGCTTCCTTCCAAGAGCACAAGCGCCATACTGAAGCCGTGACGGGGGTTTGTTGTGTGTGGAGATCTCGTTAGCACACCATTCAGCTGCTCCAGGGAACCCTTCCAGATGCTCGGGAGGCACACAAGACGCTCAGAGCCCACCGAGACCAGCAATTACTCCAGACATCCCTGGAGCATTCTGTAAAGTATAAGTCAACTGACTAGAAATAACGATGTAACCACTGAATACACAGTTAGGACATGCAACACAACTCTATATTCTTCACTCCACTTCATTCCAGTTAACTTTCTTTGCCTAGGATTGTAGGGCTGAATGACCATGAATAAAAAAAAAATATTACTATAAATCAGGATTATCTTAAATGAGGTTTCTGGAGAAAGTAAAGATGAATGCGAGTTGAGTTAGCAGTGGCTCTCTCACACACCAATGCAGAGCTTCCCTAGTTTGCCCTCTTGTACCCGTGGAGGGAACATGACCAGGGTTGTCTTGGGTAAGATTCTAACTCAGCATCTCCACTGGTGTTTTACTACTCAATAGCACAGACACACACAAGCGGTGCAGGGTTCACCACCTCACATGCGATTGACACCTTCACTTAGCAGTAATCTAAGCGAGATCAATGCGGTCCGATTGCAGAAAAACAAACATCACCTTCTCCAGCTCGTCTAGGCTTTATCACTGCTGGCCACAAACCAGCCTGCGGCTTGCTGCAGGAAAGGAGTGGTTTGGGAGAAAAACCACACTGAATCTACGCGGTGACAGATTTAGGAGATCAACTGCGTTACACAACAGACACGCCTGCAGTAGGTTACCCCTTAGAAACCGTTTTTACGAGTTAATGTGTTAAAGCCCCAGGTAAAAAAGCTCAAGATATTTTTGGAAAACGGCCGATATTCAATATTTTTCAAAGCCAGGTTGTACAGTAAACTGTTGCACTGTTATATGAATCTGAAAATACTGTTGTGAGGTTACAAATGATTAAAAAACAAACAAACAAATAACCCTATTAATAAGGTGCACCTCTTTGAGGTTGGTTAAATACAATGCTACACAGCAAGTATTTATGGTCTTAAATGTTTTTTCTCCAGGACCCTGTACTTCTCTTACAATTAACTACCACATATCTACCTTATTATCATTCCGCGACTTGGGAAAGCAAGGTGCTAAAATTAACAAATTACTCTAGAGACAGGGAAGGAGGGGTCACACATGCCCCTTTTTGTATGAGACAATTCAAATGACTAATTAACAAATTAGTAAATCTACAAAGGCATATAGAGAGTAATTATATGAGATAGTTCTACCTATACTTTTTTTGCATTTGGAGGGTTTTCCAGAATTTCAGTTTTAAACCTACATACTGTAAATTCAAAACGCTCAATCAAAATATGAAGGAGCTGGCCGTAACATGCGTCTCTGACATGGTTTCTGATGAACTCAGCTTTATTAACACGTGCGTATTTTCAGTCTTGCTCTTGACAGAAGAGGATAGCATGAGGAAATTAACCCCTTGGGGGGGGGGGGGTTAGGGTTAGGGTTAGGGTTAGGGTTAGGGTTAGGGTTAGGGTTAGGGTTAGGGGGGGGGGGGGGGGGGGGGGGTCAAAATGAGAAACACAAGAGCATAAAAACACGCTTGTCTTTGATGTACAGCTTATTATAGAAAAGTCACAGAAATAATAAAAAAGAACACTCCTGATTAGAAACAATGAACACAAGGAACTTCTCCCAGCCGCTGGAAAGATTTAAACACAATGGGGATTGTTTGACATGACCAGCTTTCTATCCCTCCCGTAGAGAGAGAGACCTGGGAAATAACCCACCTCATGCCACTTGCGCTCAATATTTCTGTTTTGCAATGAGCTTACACGGCTTTCAGTGCTTATTGCCTCTCAGGTTACTCAGTGGAGTAACAGGGACAATTCATCTGCACTTTCCTGAAGCATGGCTTAATAAAAATGCAGTCATAAGAGCACGCCACCCTGAACTAATAACCAGGCACATTAATGAAATGAAAATTCCACTGATGAAGTAACAGAAGCTGGCTTTGCAGTGTAAGTGCTAGTTCTCTAACACAGCTTAACTGCTATAAAAGGGAGCCTGTTTTCATGCTTTAGAACAGGCTCTGTTGTAAGTAATGGTACTTGATAGATATGCTGTACCATTCCTTTTAAATACAGTCCAGTACTATGAAATCACCAAATCATTAACAGAGCAAAAATTGTAAGACTAACACTTAAATCCTGTAAACAATTCAATTAGAATGCCTAAAGTCACCAAGCAACGAAAAAAAAAAAAACACAAAATAAAAAATAAAAAAATCTGTCAGCACCTTCAATTTTTTTTTTATGACACTTACCCTATAAAGGTCTAAAAATTGACTTATTTCAGCCAGCTGCTATTTCTTATCAGAAACAAAAGGGCCTGTTATAGCAGTATTGGTCTTCTGTGACTCAGCAAGTGCTTCTGTGACTGATTTAGCAGTGAGCCGAGATATGGCAAAAAGTCACTTCTTAGCGGCGCTGCAGGAGGGCAGACCTCAGCGGAAAGGTGGCCAGAGTCTCCTTGCGATTGCTAGCAGCCCTGGCCAGGGATCATGGAGATAAGCTGATGCATTCCATTAGCTCTTTTCAAGCTGTTGCAAAGTGAACTTTATCTTGCATCCAATAAGCATGTATTTTAAGAAGCAGCACGTCTGCATTATTATTGGCCCCTCTGATACAGTAACAGGTCAGGTGGCAGACTTCCCACTTAGCAAATTTCAAAGTTCAGTGGACATTTAAAATGCATAAGGGTCCACTAAGCACTGATCATGACGTCTGTCACTAACTGCAACAAGGTGAACCCGAGAACCGTCTTGAATTTTCACAGGTCTTCTCCAAACTGTGTTTATGAAATAATGGTAAATAAATAGAGGAACGCACATCAATTCTTTTCTACCCCTTCTAAATATAAACTCTATAGTATATAAACTGCAGCTCTTTCGCTGTTGCTTGAGGTGCCTCTGCTCCCAACCGAGATTCTATTCAAGGATTCCATGTCAGCATCTAGGTCAAGATCATAAAAAAAGACATTTTCTGGGGCAACATGAAATAATTAATGTCCTCAATATGAAGTTGGATCTGCTGCTATGTTTAAAGCATGACATAACAGTATGACCCTTCAATGCATCCTCAATATAGGCTTATAATAATGAATGTTCTTCATGAAAATAGCAGCATTTAGAACGTGTACCGTATATCTTTAAAACAACGCTGCAGCAGTGTTTTGTGAAACAGCCCATGGTTGGAACAGACTTGAACGGTAAGGGACATTGTTGCTCATCCCTGCTTCAGAGCTGCAGTCAACTATTTGAATATTTTACCAGGATAAACCCATTGAGATGAAACATACAGTACAAGTTTCAACAGCGTCCCAGGGAAACATTACAGGACAGGCAAGTAAGTTTGGTTAACGTTTGACATATAAAGGTTAGACAGTGATGGGGGTAGGGGAGGATTCCACTCAGCATCGATTCATCGCTTGTTTGTCTTAGAAGACGCATTATCTGTTCTCCCCGAAATCAAACCTTCACTTTAAATACTTATCACTGCAGAATACCCAAGCCTCATTTTTTATCAGTATAGTCGTTCCTATTTTAATGATCTAAGGGATAACGGATATAAACTCTGATTGATTCTACCAGGACTTCCATATTCCAGAGTGTATGTCGCTCATGCATACCCAAGGTAATCTAATGCACATGGCTTCTAAAGTGTAATAAATTATCCATGACCTGTGAATGTTCCTAAAGTCATTTGTCTTGCTATCCCAAACCATATAAGGGCACTGAAACAGTTGTGAGGTGTGCAATACATCATACATCAAATGGATTAGTAAGATGAGAATTAAAACTGAGTCACATCACAAACAGCAGCCACAGACATACTGTTCCAAAACTCCACCACGGAAGCCAGCGCCTTTGCCCTCCAGACCCCCCCCCTGCTCTTTCAGCCACATTCCCAGGGAAACAATCCCTGGTTGAGGGAAACCGTGGGAAGGAACGAACGGAGACACTCACGTATATGAGCCCGGAGTAGTAACGGTCCTTCAGGTTGTGCAGCACAGAGGCCTCGTTCAGGCAGGTCAGCTCGGCCATGTCTTCCACCTTGCTGAACTTGGGTGGGTTCATCTTCTGGACGTCGTCCTTGTTAACCATGGTCTTCTTGCCGTTCTCCGCCAGCTCCACCACCACCTCGTCCCCGCGCTCCTCGAGGATGCTGGCCGCCTCGAAGCCATGCCGCTCCGACGGGATCCACACCAGCTTCTTGGCGGTCCAGTCGGCCTGCGTGGCCGGGTTGTACACCACTGCCCGGTCCACAAACAGGTACCGCTCCGGGTCCTCCTGCCCACTCCTCTGTGCCATCTTCAGCTATGGAAGAAAAAAAAATAAACAGCTCCCCTGAAATGAGAAAGAAGGATGTTTATAAACCTTGTACTGTATTGGGGTACATTCATTGCTTTTGAGGTATACCTCTCCTTTTACATAAAACGATTTAGTGAAACGTTCAGTAATGTTTCATTGTGGCTGTAATTATAATGAGGTACTAGCAGGTACTAGCTACGTTGTGTTTAAGTCTTACTACTGTACTAGCACGTAAATGCTCTATACTCCCTTAGTACTTAACGTGTATAAGTATAAAAAATATGTCTGTGGTTTTCATACTTAAATATATGAAATAGTATTTAGTGTTGTGGTAGTTTAAACACAGACACATTTCTGTATTACCCTAGGGATCAATACCAATGTACACAATACTTAATGTGTAATTACTGCCACTGGAAGTGAAATTGTAACTAAATATCCATCGACATTGAGTTCTGGATGACATGGGTGTTTCTGGTCATGACAATCCAACTGAAGTATGGCACACATCCACTTTCCATTAAACAGGCTATCAACGTCTCAAACGCGGTGAAAGGAATATACTGTACAGTAGCCAGCAGCCCTGTATTCCCCGCCTATCAATCACAGCAGCTCTCTCAGATCTTACACTGCACACTGTGGTGTGACTCAGGCATTCGCTGGCCTGGAGGAGGAGGGGTACAACAGCTGCACCCCCACATTCAAAGAATAGATTTTGATCTCAGATATCGGTGTGCCCTTACCTCCCACTGCCTGTCCCATTGAAGGACTTGTAGTCCAAAACGTCCTGACAGTTTTCCTTGTTCTAATTTTAAATTGTATATATATATATATATATATATATATATATATATATATATATATATATAAAATAAAGTATATAGTGCGACTAAAAGCTTCATATATAATAAAAACAGGGTCTTCAAATGTATCAAACTTTTCAAAGATATGCTTTCTGCATTGAAAAAGCTGCCAACCCCATCTCTTCAGACTCATCTAAATTCAGGGTTTTGATTTTCAAGCAAATGCTTCACACGAAACCACCATAAAAACTCATGTCGCATGTTTCCAGCGTCGCTTTTTAGAAAAGATGATAAACAAATGCTAGGAAGGGATGGCAGCAGAGGTGCTCCAACCAAGAAAACGTATCAACATAAAATATTCACTGACGCCCAGGCTTTGCATACAAAACATTAATAATAATCACAAAAATGTATAAAATAACTCCAAACCATATTACTCCCAAGGAACGCCAACGAGTAGCTCTTCCCTATGGCAGTAAAACCAACAGCCTCCAGCTTGGAGAACTTAAACAATAGTAAGAACCCCAATGCACCATCTGGAACGGGTTACAATAAAATACTGAAATAAAGGTATTTTATTGAAGCCGTTCAACTGGAATTCATTGTGGATCATAGTAATTTTTTTTTTTTTTTTTCTTTTAACCAAACGTGTGTGATCATCATGATGTATTGCATTGTTTTAAATTTAACCGGGGGATAGTTAGATAGTAGTTTTACTTTGTTTTATGAATTAATTGATTCGCTTGCTGATCTAGCGCTAGGATTTGCCATGGTTTGCCAGCAAGGCTAAAAGTAGGACCAGCACAGACGTAAGTGGGTCAATTCCTGCTTACAATGCGGCGTAGTGGCGAGGTGCCGCCGTCTTGCGTGCTAGTAATAGTCTAGTACAGACTATGCGAGATCCGCCCAGCTATTGAGAGATAACAGGAACAAAGTAACACGTTTTAACCAAGCATGAATTTGTCCTAAAACAGTTCAAATACACGGGAGTTAATTGTTATTCAAATAAATTAATGTGATATATATATATATATATATATATGTATATATATATATATATATATATATATAAGAGAAAGAGAGAAAAGAAAGAAAGAAAGAAAGAAAGAAAGAAAGAAAGAAAGAAAGAAAGAAAGGATATTCAAGTTATAATATCTCCTAGCACTACACTGATGAGATCATGTTTGTTAAGTCTACTAATGCATGTTGCATGCTCAACCCCCCTCCAAGAACTATTCTCAATGAATACTGTCTGGAACTTACAAAAAAAAACAAAAAAAAACGGTAGAAATGAAAACCCTGATGTGTTGAAATTGACAACGTCAACATACACTGCTGCATTTAAATACAAAGCAAGCGTGTTCATTGTATTTATTTAATAACGGCACGTTTCTATAGAGAGCGAGTTGTTTTCAGTCAAGGTGTTTAATTTCAGATTAAATACACCTCCATCTCTGCTATCATAGAAAAAAAAAATTGCTACATAAGAAAAAAAACACAGAGCCTTTCAACTTACCTGGCTCAGTCCGAAAAACAAAAATAACAACGACTTGTAAAACGATAAACGGTACTCCTTCGCAATGCTATGTTTTATTGAGCAGGTTCTATGCAATTCCAATCTGCAGTGCTTCTCTCGCGGTCGCTGCAGAAGAAACTCCCCCACGAGCCAGACACCGCCTCAACCGAACACTATGAAACAGCCTTCTGAGTCCCGCCCACGCAGCACCGCAGCGCACGCCCACTAAAAACTAAGAAACTCTATTGCCTGCTGACGACGCCAATCAAGTAAACCGAGACCATCCCCTTTGGAACGCCGGCCCACCTCCCCATATTTTGGTCGTTGTGTCCTGGCCTCATGCCCAGCGGTGCTGCGGCTCATTGCAGCCTTTGTATTTCTCGAATTTTGTCTGTGAGAATGTGTTTAAACGACTGGTCAGCACCATGCCCGTCATACTTAGCCGTCCTGCCCATCTAGCTTGGAGGGTAGGTTGCATTTGATTGGCAAGTGTGTGGGCAGCACATGAAGAGGATGCAGTGAATTTGATCAATAATACAAAAAAAACAACAAAAAAAACGGTATTTGGTTTGTTGCATTATTTTTATTGTTATTTTTTTTATTTTAGTTTGTTGTAGAGCATCAAAAAAAATGCCAAATGAAAAAAACGTCCCGCTTTTATATAAATGCAAATAAGAATATCGTGGTTTTTTCTCTATTGTTTCTGAGCCCCTGCTCCGCCTCGCTCTCCCTAGTTTCATATCGAATGACATCATTCATTTGCATTTGGAGGCGAGATGCGAGGGTGCAGTGTGTGGGGCGACCTCTTGCGTCCAGAATGCGATAGTTGCAGCCTGTTGTTATAATTAGAAACGTTATTTTCTTAGAATTAAACATTGACAGCTGCGCTTGAAAAAAATGTGGAGCCCCTCGGTTCTGTATTTATCGTACTTAGCAGCAGTAACATTGATAACCTGTTAAATCAGAATTAGAATCATGTTCTGTGACAGTGATGTGCTTAACAGGTCAACAGAATCCATTTTACCAGTGGATACTGTTTATTAGACTAACTGTTAAATACAAGCACAACCTTTCAATACAGTAGAGGCCTATAATCCGTGTGTACAATAAGTGGATTAATTAAAAAAACAAACAGATATTATAAAATAGTGATGTATTATTATAAAAATATTAATCCACAGCCATTTGAAGGAATATACTTATTCAAGCTTTGTCCAGAACCTTTATTTTAGTTTTAGATCCTGTAATGAATCTAAAACTAAAAAAAAAAAAAAAACCCAGAAGCTTCTATGCGAAATCAAAGGGTCCAAACAAGCACATTAGCACTGTAGTAATATACGACCCACAGGAGGTGTATATTTCCCACGGGTTTTCATCGATTCACAAAAGAGAAGTGTTGAGACCGAGCGTTCTATTGTCAGAGTGCGACCAATGAACTTGAATCTGCAGCTCATACACGTGTGTGGTGGGTGTGCTACTTAACTGAAGGGTTTGTTCTGCCTGGAGCAGTGGCGTAGCTAGGGGGGTGGTTTTAGGGGTTTGAACCCTGTAGGTAATGATCGAAGCAAGAAACAAACACAGAGAACGCTAGAGAACATGGAGTATATGAAGCAGGTAAGAAATGCAATGTTTAGAACATATAGGAGGAATAAATTATCCCTTTATCAAAGCCATCCCTTTAACAACACCTTACGCCGTACAACAATATGTACTTGTTTTTCCTATTGTCTAGGGATGCCCAGTTTTAGTAATGATAAACTCTGATCAATATTATACAAATATTCACTGGACTTGAGGTTTATAGTGTAAGACAGCTTCTCACTATAAGGTAACCACTGCAGTCAATGCCTGTTTCATTATACCTGCGATGTGTGCAATGATCTTTTCCCTACTGATTGCAGCGTGACATCAGAGGGCAGTCGTTCTTCAACTGTTGCCTGCATTGTGGGCAATAGCACACAATGGACATGTGACACTGCCTTAGCCAATAAGGGTTGCGAAGTTCAATCGAAGGGTTTACAAATTCAGAATACAGGGATTCATTTACACAGCAGCCTTCAGTACATACTGTGGGTGTTTCTCACTATATGCCCAACCTCTAAGCATGTGTATGTGTATATGTGTGTGTGTGTGTGTGTGTGTGTGTGTGTGTGTGTGTGTGTGTGTGTGTGTGTGTGTGTGTGTGTGTGTGTGTGCAACATGTATGCCATACTTTCAACAACACATCAGGACTTTTACTGTGTTGACACAAAAGCCTTTGTTAAAATGTAGCATTTGCACAGAGCAGATAAGACTTTTTCTTGCTTGAATATTTGCATACACTTTGTAGCAAAGCATTCAGTTAAAACTAATCCTTTTCAAGCACCGTTTAACAGCCTGCTGTATCCTCCATCATCAAACAAAGGCACAGTGATAGAACAAGGAGCAAAGCTTCAGACAAGGTTCTTTCTTGCTTCTAAAGCTGAGGGAACATGAAGCCGCTTTTTCAGGAACAGTGGCTTCAAAGCTGGTTCCAGGACACCGGGAGACTTAGCCTGAGGCAAATTTGCTGTATCAAACCCCAAGTCTGTCCTGGTGTTCCATGCAGTGGCCTGAAGCCTAGTCTCCTGAAACCAAGTTCCACACCTCAGCTTTAAACATTACCCTCTGCACGCGCACACACGCACACACACACACACACACACACACACACACACACACACACATCTTGTAGTCAGCCAGGTGATTTTTTTTTTTTTTTTTTATGTAAGATGACATTAGTTCAATAAACAAAGGACTGAAATGCCAGAGGTCAAAACTTACAATCAAAGGATGAGTAACAGGAAGCTTTGACTGGCAGCAGATACACTGCCTGACCACTAAAATAGGACCTGTATCTGAACACGACATGCCATAGATGCCACAAGATGCTGGGTGTGCCTAGTGGGATGTTAATCAATTCAGTCACACAAGTGGTGCAGAGAGGTTGGCAGAGGAGCGTGACTGTCCAAGCTCATCCCAGACATGCTCCACTGGATTGAGATCAGGGGATTGTGGTGGCCATGGAAGATGCCCGACGTCTCTCTCATGCTCCTCAAACCAGTTGCACTCATGGGTGGAGGGGTGCATTATCATCTTGAAAGTAGACATCACATGTACAGGTACAATTGCAGCATTGTTAGGGGACTTGATTCGCAAGTAAACTACAGCATTCATTCAGCCTTCCAAAGTAATCAAAGGACCAGGGCATACCAGGAGAACATTCACCACCCACACCCAGGCAAAGCCAAATCCAGTCAGATATAAATGTCATAATAAAATGGCCAGACAGTGTACCAATAACAGACTGAACATGAAAAGAAAGCACTTTAAAATCCTTAGGACGTTTTTTTTTTTTTAATGAGTATGAACATGTAAATCAGGCCACTGTCTTCTTTCTTCTTTCAACCATCACACACCAAACTAAACGCTAATTATCCTTTGTGTCTCATTTCAAATATTTGAATGAAGATCGCTTTCTAATTAACCTCTGATTATGCTCCTGTGGCTCAATCTGTGTAATTTATTAATATTGAATTTGTTATTACATCGGAATAGTCCTCCTCTGATTAGATTAAGGGAATGTGAGTTGGCAGGGGTTTCATTATAAGGTATCTGTTTCTTAGCTGAATCGTTTTAAAGACTCAATATATTAAACACATGTGATGCACTTGCATATAGAGCAGTTTGGAGAATTGTTTTTATATACTGCATGTTTAAGAAAATACATTTCTGTATGATTAGTCAATGTCTTCTAAAAATCTCACTAAGTTATAATAGTAACTGTATTTATTAATTTGTCTAACTACAAACGCCCAATAACGCAAGTTACATAAGGAGTGTGCTATATCTTTTCCTTATGATAATTCATTTTCAGGGTTGCTGAGATTTTGTTCTAGTTCAATTTTGCACTATTTTTATTTACTTAAATAATAGTGCAGAATATTATTATTATTATTATTATTATTATTATTATTATTATTATTATTATTATTATTATTGACTTCTTAGCAGACACCCTTATCCAGGGCGACTTACAATCGTAAGCAAATACATTTACAGAATAAAATTAATAGTTTAGCTAAACACATATATTCACCACATTACTAAAGTAAATTCCATTTAATTCAGTAAATTCCATTCAAATTTCACATTCCGTAAAGATTTACATTAATGAATTAAATACACTTAAAAAAATAATGCAGTTACAATAGGTGGCCACCAGGTTATGCTGTGGGACAGATTTACAGTGTTGAAATGATTCCAAAAAACAATTACTAGAACCATTTGTTTTTATGGTATACTTTGCAGACACTCTGATGCAAAATTTGATACTATCAGCTAGTACAGTGTCGTAGATATCAGTACGGTATGATGCAGTACGATATGATGCAGTACGAAAGATTGCCTGCAAAGTTACCATGGAAACTTAAGGCCCAATGGCGTCAACTTTTGACAATCTACACATTCGCATAGTATTTAAAATGTGATGTGTGATGCATGTTTTAAGCCACTAGAGGCCAGTATAACCTCATCAGATGTTTAGAAACACTGGACTTGCCATACGATTTGCTGTCCCAGAGCGTTATTGATCAGCAAACGATTTGCAGACCTCAGACACGACCTAGACTCCCGGCTCCTGACTTATTCACATTCACATTCCCTCCCTTGTGCACAGCTTGTTATAGTCTAGGGGCAGGTTGGGACAATTCTATGGCTCTTAAGAAAGCACAGTAATATATATATATATATATATATATATATATATATATATATATATATATATATATATATATATATATATATATATATATATATATGCAATCCTCCCTGTTAGCTTCAGTTTAACACTGTTTCCAGTTTTCAAACATAGATAAGAACTATCAGAGAACTGTGTCACATCAGTATCAGGGTCTACTATACTATCTGATGGATTCAGAGCTGAGACGTCTTCGTCTTCAATATACAGTGTGTGTGTGTGTGTGTGTGTGTGTGTGTGTGTGTGTGTGTGTGTGTGTATTGACCTGACTGCTCCTCAGTGTTATTTTCCAGTGTAATCTACACAGAGGTATGTTTGGTTCCCATGGGAAAAGCTCTATGGTTCAGTATCTGTTTCTTGAGATTTCCAAAGCCCTGGAACATCTGGTGACAGCAACAAGTCCTGAAGACTGGAGCTCCACAGATTGCATTTCCATATGGTGCCTGAAATCATTAACCAGACAGCTCGACGGTGCTCTGACTTGTGAAGCAGCTTCCAGAGATGTTGTTAACAGATTAGATTGAAAGCTCAATAACCACTCCTACAGATGAGCCTGGTTCTTTTGCATAGTTGTCAAGACACGCGCTGGCTTCGCCCATTATGCAGTAATGGGTAATTTCAGAGTATAATATGTTGATTTGTATTTAATGTGTTTTACATATTATGTTTTTATTTAGTAAATAAGAAATATAAAGAAGAAGGAATTCCAGATTCAATTTAATGGTGCTGACGCATATATGCTTTATAATGGATAGGGCTGAGACACTCTCTGATATAGCACTATTAATGTCACCAGTGAACCTTCTCATCGGTAAACTTCAAAGTGCAAAAGAGGTCTCCTCAAGGAAATGGCTCAGGTGCTGTCTTCCAGGTTAATACGGTAGCTGTGTGATGGCTGGCTTGCTCCCACTGTCAGTAAAATAATGACGCAGGCTAGGGATGACTCACCATGTCCCCTAGGACGAGACATTCTCACAGCTGTATCCATTGTCAATGGACCTGCGTCACACAGGCCAGCAGAGTGTGGAGTGATTATGCCCATACAGACGAGGTCTGTAAAAATGTCATCTCCAATGCTGCTTATTACCTGGGCTTTGTATTTATTGCCTGATTTCAGCTCGCCTTCTGGTCCCTTAACTGTCTTATCCTGAATGAATGCTAATGACAACGGGGAAAAAAAGAAAAAAGCAACAATATGGGGGATAGTAGGCAAATTTAATTATAGATGTGTGTTTTTTTTTTACAAAGGCCTTTTTTTGCTCAGAAGTGGAAACATTCTTCAGTGAAAAAAAAAAGAGGCGCATTAATATTTAAAACATTGGCAATTGAACAGATCCAGGTCTGGAAACCATCAGCAGTTCACTGAAGCTCTGACAGGATGTGTTCAAAGTCGCAGGAGGTGGTAATTGCATTGCCAGAGGCCCTCAGACTTTTCACGTTAACCCAGAGAGGGGTGTTAAGAACTCAATAGATGAGTGGATGAGCTTGGGTGCCTTTGAATTGGTGGGTGGTTCAATCTCCAGCATGAGAGAATGGGAAAGATAATCTGACAGAGAAAGAGTGGGAGAGCACAAAAGGGGTGAGAGAGGGGGGAGAGAGAGAGAGAGATGGAGAGCGAGAGAGAGAGGGAGAGACAGAGAGAGGGGAGAGAGAGAGAGATAACGAGACAGAGAGATAGAGAGAGAGGGAGAGAGATAGAGAGAGAGAGGGAGAGAGAGGGAGAGAGAGAGGGACGTTTTGTGTTTCAGTTGACTTAACAAATAATGTCTTGATAATAAAAGGTGCATGTTTAGTCATTAACAAAGTTAGTAGAACTTTAGATTATGGGGCATTCATAACCATGTTATAACTGCGAGCAATGCCTTCTCCATCACGGTACTGCTAGAATAAGTGTGTGATTAAATTGCTTGTACCATGGCATTACCATGTAATTACATCAGGTAACACACTGTTGTTCAAAGGGCCATGTTCACGCAACTACACAGTAGTTACCAATGGTAATTACATAGTTATTACCATTTAATTACACGATTATTCATGCCTTGTCATTTGTGTTACCAAAGAGTTAACAAGTGAACGATCCTTACCAGAATAACATGACAGACAGATGCTTGCTGGACATCTCAAGATATGGGAAAGGATGTATTTGAAAACACAGACACACAAACCAGTGACAAATAGTTTATGGGGTCATGGACACAGGGCTACTGATCAAGATCTCATTTTCTGACTGGTAACAAACACGTACATTTGTTAACTGCAGCACCTCTAACAAGCTTGGAATTTTTCAGGGCGTGAACAGCCATGTTGGGCAGTGCAAATTGAAGCATCCTCAGCACACATTAAAGGTGAGGCCTTGCTTTGTAAAGGGATATGCATTTCCTGCTCTCCTTTATGTACCTCGGAGCATCTCAGTGTTCCTGCATCAGTCAAGGCTAATCAGGCGAGTAACCTGACACCACTTAAAGTCCGATGTGCAGCAACGGGAAATCCATAGAATCTATGGCGGCTGGTCGAATGGGCTTCACCTTCAGACAAATCTACAAAAAAACAAGAAGGGAAAATTGTGAGGATAATGGGAACGAAGACATTTTAGAAATATATTTGAAAGGAAAACTGAAATGCATGGTCTACAACATGAAACTGAATCAGATCCCATCCACACATGTAAATATGGGAAAAACTCTTCTGTAGATCCTGCTGTTTTTAAATGCTCTGTTGATGGACCAAAAGGAATTATGTTAGGGATGCAAAAGTGATTTTTCTAATTGTGTTTCCAGTTCAGAAAACGATCCTGTGGCTTTGCACACCGTTTAAAGGTCATCAGTAAACGAAAGCCTTTAGTGGTGGCGTGGGATCGCAGTTCAATGCTTCTATTGCTCTCTTGCTTTTAAAGATGTGATGGGGTTAAGGGGTTCGTCTTATCTGACCTTTATCTGAAATATCAGTAAACAGGATGATACCAAATAGTATGTAATAAAACATGATTGAGCCCTGTTAACATGTGAGGAAGATAATCAAATGCTGAAGCAAAGAGATTTAGCAAAGAGTCCCGACTAAATGAAAGAAGCTAACGGCAGTCAAAACAATCAAGTTGCAGATGTCAAACACATACAGTTTTTAGAAATACAAACCAAACTGTGTTAAGGATGTTATATTACAAATGTAAGCACAACAAATTACATTAGTCTAATATTGGGAGGATACAGTAATTCTGAATAGAAAGACCTACACAAAACAGTGAATGCGATTTCAAGGCCATTTATCTTAATGCAGAAGAGCTGTCTGATTCTTTTTAGATGAACGTGCCACAACAAAAACAAAATAATTTCTAAAAATAAGAGTTTAGCAAAGAAATATAAAAAAAGGAAAACGATACAGTGCTCTGGACACAGCTTTTTTATTCTACATGGATTTGGTTGCAATTGAACTGTACCTCTCCCTCTTTTCAAACCCGTTAGCAGCCTTGCATGGGATCCTCACCTCTAAACCACAACAGCATTCCCTTTAGCAGCCCTGAATATCTTCATTACACAAATAAAGTCCTGGATGGTATTACAGGGAACCTCTAGGGGAGCTTTGCAGACTTGCGTTGTGTGCTGTTGACACTGCTGTTCATCACAGGTCAGCAAGCTGCACCGTGGCATTCACACCCTTGTGTCTAACAAGAGCTATTACTAGGGCTGCGATTGCTGAATGCACACATCGGGGGACCAACTGAAGAGCTGTCGGGAGGTGCAAGGCCAGACACCTCCAGGCTCCCGAAATGCTTGACAGCAGTTTTACAGTCCAGCTGACTGCCATAGGCTCCCTGAAATACAGTGGCACAAAATGACCTGTGAAGACTGGCTAGCATGGGCTGCTGGTCCCCACACCACACACACATGCACACACACACATAGGCACACATGCATTTACTGGCACTGGGAACACACTTCCAATTCTGACAGCATTGGATTGACTGTGTAGAGTATTTTCCTCATCACCTCGAGACCCTTACCGTACATTACCAGATGTGTATAATATTTACTTAGCTCCTTAATTCTCCTGTACTGTGTGTTAACTTTCAGAAAACACATTCTTAAAGGTTTCTCCATGCAACATAATTCACATCAGCAGTACCCATCCATGCTGAAAAGTGGTCAGTTTCATATCACCTTGTCTGCGCCTTTCCCTTGTGGCTCCCGGTGTTTCTGTAGTTATTTATTCAGTTTTAAATTACTTCTGAAATCACAACGGGAGTCATTTTCCCTTGCTCTGTTTGTGCTGAGATCCTGTTTTGGAAAAGCATGCATTTACTTTGCATTCGCTCATGTTTCCAGTGTGCTGTGTGAAATACTAATGCTGTGGATTGCCGGAGAGTATTCCTGATAAAGATGAATTCAGTAAGATATTGGGGAAACTTCAGAGTTCCTTAATCATAGCCACATAGCAATGTACTGTATGTGTACTGATAATTACAGCAATGTCAATTTTTAAATAACCCTGTTCTAGCTCCAAACTCAGCGCTTACTCCAAAAACAATGTTCAAAGTCTGTTTTAAGACAGTCTCTGTATATTTTTGTATTCATGAAAATGTTCACTTGCTATGGAGAGCCGTTTCGAAACACATTTCCGTTTGCTGGCTGACCTAGTCTTTATTCCAGAGATAGGTTAGTGGTGACTCACTGGGTCTGTTTGCCTGTGCTCAGTATTCATTAATGTCATTACCTCATTTAGCTTGTTTCCCATCCAGCATTATACACAATAGCTTTGCCAGAGAGCTGTCAAAGCTGTGGGTGTATGTCCCTCTTGCCTCTAATATTAATGAGGTCTCTTAACTGGCACTCATCTGTGGTTGTTTATTGTCATCCCCGATGGATCACTGTGATTCCTTCAAGACCTTAACAAAGGGCAAAAGCTTTGGCTTTGAGCTGTGTGGAGCCAGAAGTGAATATGGATTGTACTGTATGTGTGGTTAATCTGTTAGCTGGCTCATTCAAGCTCCCTCATTTGTTTTGATGTATTATTGCTTGTGAAAGGTGCTATATTACAGGATATATCTCTCTCAGTCCAGGTTTCAGGTTTGGGATCATGCACACCCTGGTTAAAATCAAAGTTTGCATCATTTCCCGACTTCTTGAACCTCTTTTTCGTTAAAAATTTAACCAAATCACTTGAGTTTTAACACACTCTGTAATGAGCTGACACAATCTGACTGAAACCAGCAGCCCAGATTAATGCTTCGTTTCACAGTATCATTAGGCAGGAAAATGAAACACCATTTGGTTCTTTATAACCGCCTCTGAAAATAAAATAAGTATTTTTTGTCATGCTGTGGGAGGCGAATGAATAAATGCAAAATGCAAATTTGTTCCCCGTGCGAGCAGTGGTATTCAGAATTACCGATAGGAGGGGAGGTGTGCTTGATCTAAATCGTTGAAACACACCACCAGTGGCTTACCTGGTAAGGCACGATCCCGGATCATGTGGTTTGAGAGCAGGTTTGTGTCCTGGCTGTGCGAAGTTGCTGGTCGTCGCTTGGGATTCCACAGGCAGCGTCACATTGGCTCTGGCACACTCACAGGGAGGCAGAATTGGCACGGGTCTTTCTGTTCACACGCTGCAGCTCCTACTAGCCAGGTGCCAGGTGTGCTCAAAGAAGCATGCTGACAAGATCCTGGGTGTAAAGGAAGGTCAGGTCTGCAAGTGAAAGAAGGCAGCATGGAGAATTGTGTGTAATTGATGATGTGTGTGGGCTTGTGAACACTGCAATAGAAAACAATGAAACCAAGGGGTAAGCCTGTTCTCAAACTGGGAGAGGGTTAAAAAAAATGAGAAAAGGAAAAAATAAAACAGAAGAAAAGCAGTCCAGGTGCACTTTGCCCTGCTAACAAATGTGTGTTTACGTATTGTACTCGGAATGAGCGATGCAAGCATTCAGCATGTAGGCGTTGGAAATGAGATCTAGGAGTCCTTGATGTGAACAGCACTGCGGGACATTTGGCACCCGGAGGTTTGGTCTCAGATGAGACAGCAGTTATCCACATCAATCCACACTCTGTTTCAGCTGTGTCTGAGTTGAAGGGGGATTTGAAGGGGTATCAAAGCTGGGGCTTTTGGAGATTGTTGATAGGAGAGAAGTCAGGAGAAGTAAGGAGAGAAGACTGGTGAATGGAAAAAGGTCATTTGAAATACAAATGAAGAACAGTGGTTTTGGTTGGGATTATGGTTATTTTGTTTATTTCTGTTTGTAAATAATAAAGATTGTACAACCATGGCCCTAGTAACCTAAAAATAACTAATAAGGAAGGTGCTATATATATATATATATATATATATATATATATATATATATATATATATATATATATATATAATTACACGACGCTAGCCGGGCTTCTTTTTACTATCTGGATTTCGATTTATTAATTTGAGAATTTAAAGAAAATGTAGAAAATATATCTGGCTGGCGTAATAAAGACAATATTAAAACAAGCTTTTGCATTAAGCCTTTTCTTAGCTGACAGGATCTCAGTGTTTTACAGAAAACAATAACACTGCGAGCAGCAAGTACACCTCAATAATAATAACTGTGGCAACTATTCTCAGGAACTGAACTGGAAACAAAACAAAATAACAACAGGGCTCTACAGTGCCACTAATTTGGTCACATGTCCTTGTGTGAACGTAAATTTTAATGTGCCACTAGAAATTCCTAAAGGTTAACTATTTAAAATAAACGTGAATTTTTTTTTCAGCTGACAGTATAAAACATTAAAAAAACAAAAACAAAAAAACAAATCTAAAGTCTCAAATCGTAATGTAGGCCAACTCTTGGAATGAAAACTTGTCAAACCAAGATGAGGAAAATAACAAATTATTTTCAAGTGATTGGAGAAGTTTCAAAAGAATCGCGATGAACAAAATTCAGATCTGTCAGCATCTTTACAAGAAATGAGCAATGAATGTATATTATTATTATTATTATTATTATTATTATTATTATTATTATTATTATTATTATTATTATTATTATTTCAATGTTTCCAGTACTGAAAAAGGTTACACAAGTCTACAGATCTGAAGGGACTAAATGTATGTGTATCGCGTATGACCCTTAATCTCAAGTACTTCCAAGACACCTAGAAAATTGTAAGGTACAAAATACAACATACACCGAGGAGACTGATATACTCAATATAAAAACACACCTTCAATTCAGAATCAGATTGATGTACTCATAAAAATGATATAAGAAAACTGAGAGCTCAACAGAGTGGCATCCTCTATCAGTGTAGGTATATCTATCTCTTTCCTATTTTATAAAGACAATACATTGCATTCTTTAATGTTTTACTGTGTTTTCTTGATAATAATAATAATAAAAAAAAAACTTCTGAAATGTAGGAATTGATTTATAATCTGCTAGTAGATCCCACAAAGGCCAGGAATGACTCACGTAGCAATGTGGAAGAATGACTCATTTATTTCAAAGTGAAGAGAAACAAATGCTTTCCTTTATGTGCTGTTATTCAGCGCCTGAACGCCCTTGATTAAATGGTAATTTTCCTAATCTGGCTTGAGGGACCGCTGAAAGCATTATTTTGCATGTAGGTGGAAAGGCTTAACAAGCCTTGTGCCCACCTCCTCTCCCCTGTCTAGGGGTGAAGTGCTGGTCCGTCTCCTCTTTTACTCAGCCAATTGTAATCTCACCACTCCTGTGTGACTCCAATGGACGCCGCAAGACTGGGTTTGAAAGCTATCTCCATCTCCCCTTTCTTGTCCACCCTAAAGGTAATTTCCCTCAAGCGTGTCTCATTTTCAGAGACACATCCTCGATCAAATGCATCCATATCAGATGCCTGTGAGGTTTCTAATCAACTTAGAGCTTATCTCCCATTCAATATTGCCACACTACGCTTCTCAACATCCTCTGTACTGTGCTTGTTTGATTTTATCATCCTTTTCTTTCTAGAAACCCCGCTCCTTATGTTGCTGCGTGAAGCAAATGGAGCCATCGTTTTCACACAAAAGGTCTTAATGAAAGTAGCATTCTCCCTGCCATTAGTGCAGATGCTGACAGTTCAGTCAGAAGTGGACAGGTTTTTGCTCTAAATTGGTTGACCTTTGCCCAACTCTAACCAGCAGCTCTGGTATTGGCCCCTGTCTTGGCGATGACCCTGGCTGCTTTACTCTATATTCCCAGCAGGCAGCAGCTGCTTGTCTTTGTTTCATTTTTCATTATCACATGCAGTGCCGCATCACAGATTCTTAAACTGCTGCATTTTCAGTGTGGTTCCTTACTAATAACAGGCAGGTGTTGATTCAATCAACGCTTACAGTTAAAGGGTGCTTTATGATCCATGCTCTTTGCCTGTTTTATGATGCTATTCAAATCAAACTTCCTGACTTAGAAGGACCCAAATACTGCATACACACACATGCAAAATACTTAACATTAAATCAGATTTTCATTCACAAAACACAAGACGTAGTTTAAGCTTGTGTTTCTCCGATTTGGAAGCGTATTTGTTTCTACTCTGCAGCAGTTGGGAGATGAGAGTGCTCACAGGTTATTTTCTCTTTGAACGATTTAGCATTAAGGAAGAATCTCTCTCCATTGACGTCAACAAGGCACCATGTAGCCTTGAGGATGAAAGAGAGAAACAGTCAAGGAGGTTAGAAATATTCCTTCAAATTAAAATTCCCTTTCAAGGTCTTGTAACATGAAGTGTGCTGATGCTTTCAAACTGGGAGTATGGAGACTTTTTTTGGCAGGTGAAGTTGAAAGAGGTGTCCTGATTAATAATCTGCATGCCAAACTTCAGAAAGGACTCAGTTCCATTTCACTAATCTTTACGTTGCAAGGCTTTATCTGTCTGTGAATAATATCAAACAGAATATAAATGCAATACATTTTACAATGACACCAAAGACTTCCGTACAGTGGCTCATTGAGGACATTAAATAAACGTGATATCTCGAGATCAAAATATCATGTCTCTGTGGTCTCAATAGCGGTTTGAGATGTCGAGCTCCTGAGATCAATTTATCGCGTGATCTCGACATTTCTATTTATTTTTTTCCCCCACTGTTCATAACTAGCCACCATACTTTAACCATTTCATAAAGATACCATTGAAAAATAACATGCATGTGCTACAACTCTTTATCCAGGAACATTATACAAAACACACAATCAGCTATTGTAAGGACGTGGTTTCTTGTAGGTTGATTGTAGACATCCATTGTAAGCATCCTTTTCTGAAGCTCTGAAATTAAATCTGAACCTATTGAGCAGAATTGGCTTGTTTTTATTCCAGTGTAGTCTCCTGAATGTAATACATTAAAACACATTGCTAATGCGCTCCAGCAGTAAGGGTTTAAACAGTCTGCTAAATTCTTGCTAAAACGCGTTCATTTTCTGATAACGTGTGCTGCATTTCCACTCTCCATTCTGCAGCCTGAACACGCCCTGGTGCCACGGATAACTAATTATCAGGATCTACTGGGAAATACTATCACCGCCTTAAAACAAGCACAAGGGAGCAGCAGCTAGGCACTGGTTATAGTCCGACCACCAACAATACAATAAAATATTATTCTATATTGAACAACTATCATATCATCAGGTTTCATTTTTTTGTTGTTGTTGCAGATTTTTTTTTCTTTTGTAAGTTCCAAACACCCATATATTAATTACTAGCTTACTACATTAAAATGATTATTTATGGTAATGTTGGTTCACACTGTAATGCGTAATACTGTGATCCTGGAAAGAAAGCTGCCATAAAATTATATCAGCAGAAACAGCGAGAGCTTAATTCGTAACAAAAAAAAAAACACTTAACAAATATAATTAGAAACATTCATACCACGCTTGTGCCATAGCAACGTTGATTAATAGTAATGCTTTCAGTGTATTTTCTGATTAAGCTCACAGCATTAGCTTTAGCAGACGTGAGCCTGAAGATTCACTAGTCGATCCATCAGCTTATGTTTAAGCAGGTGTTCTCTCAGCTTTTTCCATAAGCAGTGGTTTAGTGTCACAGTTTAACAACATGTGTTGACCATACAGGACCTAGTGTGAGTACGGTAGTGGAAATGTTTTTTTAACATGTTCAGAATGTAAATTATTCAATTACAGTGGCTTACTATTATACTAACTTTGGTGAATTTAATCATGAACGTACTAAACGGTTATTAATATTGCTAACGACACTGTATTGAGAAAGTTATCGCATAAACTAATACAAGCAGGGAACATACACAAGGGGTGTGTAATATCAATGTACTTACCAATGCTTTGTAACTAGAATATTGTTATCTGGTGAAAATAACCTCCTGGAACTGTATCTTTAAATTAACGACAAAAAGACTTGACATTTAAATGCTAGTTTCAATTTCTAATGTAAATGGCACGGCCCTGTTATGGTAAGTTTTACATTCAATTTAAATTGCTTTTTTTAAAATAGAATTCTTGCACGCCTACGTCTTTGTGACATTCTGCTTTAGAACTCAATTATAGGTTATTGATCCCTGCGAATCTCCAAACACTACTCGTCTCTAAAATGGAATTAAAGATCAGCACACAGGACGATGTTTAATTGACCTCCTTAAAAAATGTAATTGTACGAGATTACAAGATTACATTGTTCAGGTCAAATGTAGTGTGTAATTCATTTAGCCATGTGGAACGTGCAAATCGGGGAGTACAACATAATAATATAAAAAAGCTTTTTGAGCTAATACAGTATTGCTAAATTATTCTGTCTACTGTAGGTTTGCCAGTCCTTTGTTTGCTTTGTAGCCTGCTAAACCGAAACGGGTCGGTTTTTAGATGTTGTTTTTTTTTTTTTTTTTTTAACCAATTAAGTATTTTTTGATATGTGCCTTGCGGGGTTTTCTTTACTCTATTTTGATATTGTTTTTAACCCTACCCACCACAGTTGCCTTTTGTGGTGTAGCGCCAGTCCTTATCTGATTTGGTGCTACTGTAAGTTACCAAACAACAAATAACCTTAATACCTAATGAAAAAAAATAATGCACACATTGAAGCACATGATTGCCATTCAATTAATCCACAATCACGCTTTCAAAATGATGATGTATGCAAGTAGTGTGAACTGAGTGGCCATTTACCATTGAAGCTTGTCATTGCACAGACTCATCTGTCTCTGCCTTGTGCAAACTAAACTTTTTAATTAGTGAAGTACACACACTGTAAATAATGAAACCTCCTTATACCCTTTGCTTTAGTCCCAGCCCACAGATTGTACTTTAGTAATAACCTTTACGCTTATTGCTGCCTGTGGTAAATTATTAGTTTTGATCTGTTAGCTGCAGTCATCGCCAATTTGTATACAGCTGCTATCATTCTCCTTTCAGTTTGCAAGGTTTTAATCCGTTTATTAAATAATGGGCTTGATGAACATTTACAGCAGTCTTTTGCACTGATGTGAAAATAAAAAAAAGTTTTTAAGACTAGGATCGAATCATTTGACCCTGTGGGATTAAGGATAGTCAAATGGGATTCCTTTTAAAACCCACATCAAGACTTAGTTTAACAATCCGTTTATAAAACACAAATAAATGTGTTATTACAGGTTTAAACAAGGGGGAAATACAAGTTTATTGCAATAGTATTTAATGGCACATTACTAGTGTCAAGCTTGACGTCATGTTATAAAGTAATTATTTGGCTTCTTATAAACGCCTTAGTTCTTGTAACAGTGTAGCATGTTATTATGTAACACAGCTTATAACACGTTTATAGATGCATTATTACAAATGCATTCAACTAGTGATGGAGTCCAATATTTGATCAAGAAAGCACAGGGTGAAATCCCAAAGAAAATGAAGATCTCTGGGCTTTGTCAGTGACAATTTAATTTTGTGTCTTGAACAAACACTGTCAAATCATCCTCTGTGTGCCCGCTCACCCCTGTATCATATTACTGCACACTTCTGAATCACTGAGTCTCTCTCTCCCTTATTTCTCCTGTCTCGCGACTCCCAATCTGTGAATAACTGCAAAATCGCTACGACAGCAATACAATTCAATAAATAGAAGTGAATTACGGGATTCTAGGACTGTCTGGGTAGAAAACGAGGGTCGATAGCCATGGATGAAGCTTTAAAAGGCTGATGTTCAATAGATTACACTTTTTGAGTGATTGAGTGATTCTTCATCTGTAGAACATCTGTAAGTCGCCCTGGATAAGGGTGTCTGCTAAGAAATAAATGATAATAATAATACAAATAATAATAATAGCACATACTATTGAGGCTGGAATACTAAAGTTGAAACTACAAGTTGTTTCTTATTCCTATTTTTACTGCTGGAGCGTAATGCTGCCCAGCACCACAGCTATTTGAACCTCCTGGCTCCCAGTCCTCCGCTCCAATGACTAAGCTACCTGTGCCAATCAGACCTGACCATGTGCAGGACTGAGGGCATGGATATGAGTGAGGGGAGGAGATCGGATAGCATGCTGGCATAAAAAATAAAATAAATAATAATTAGAATGACATTTCAAATCCGCCTCAACATCATTATCAACTAAACTAATGCAGACAATTTGTATTATTCCACATCGGTGACATTTCTCCGGGGGTGGTTCCTATTGGCTTTTTAAATATAGATGCTCGTTGGGTCATGTGGAAAGAGAACCTGTCTGACTCATGCAGCACTGTCTGGAGCTGTGGGAGAGACTTTAAAAGGATGGGGGAGTCTGCCCCCTCCCAGGCTGCAGAAAAGAAAGGTAGAGAGTGCTTGTTACCTTCAGACTGGAGACCGGTACAATACTAATGCTTGACAATCAGTAACTTACATTCCCTATTGATTTCATGAGAGGCGAACATCAATTAGGAGTACATCTGATAGTTGATCATATTGGTGATATTTTAAAAATGTGGGCTTATTCATCATTAATTCATGTAAGTCTATGAATTACTGTTCACTTAGTTGGAATTTAATTGACAATAACCTAATTACATTTGAGTTAAATATACCTCTTTTCACTTTTTCTTATTAACTGGGCTAAACTACCAGACACAATCCAATTATTTTATTAGACCCCTCGATTTCAAAACTGCTCAATTTCCACTGTAACTGGACACACTCATCATAACAAAGGATAACTTAAAGAAGCATTTTTGAAATGAGAAAAGCTACAGGCAACTCATAATTCTGGCTTGTGAGGCTGGATTTAAAAAAGAATAATAACGAGAGGTGGCTAAGCATTGTATCGTACGCGATACAGAAATGGGTATTACGAGGTCACTTTATCAGTGTCATACTGTATGTTATGCAAAAACACAGACAGAATTTTCTTTCTTAGCATCTTTAAGGGATTGAGCTGCCTTTTATCGCTCAAGATCTCTCTGCTGAGTTTCATGCACATTCTTTGTTAGATCCATTAGCTACATTTACATACCTGCTGAGAAAACACGTGTGGGAAATTAGGCAGGAGTTCTCTGCATTAAAATCCTAACTAGCGACTGCCCACATGCAGAGAGAGAAAAACACCTGCAATTTCTTCTAGCAAACAAAAAACAACGAAACAGCCTCTCTGATGGATTTTTTTTAAAGTCAAACCTTTGGAGACTTCAGAATAAATATAAGACAGACTGGTGCAACAGCTGAACTTTTTATAATCAGGCTGTGAACTTTCTGGACTGCCTTTGAAAAAATCAAAACGTTATATTGCAGCACGCTCTGCAAATACTGCATCACAGTCATTGTTGAAACAAAGACAAAGGCAATATGGTGGAGAGGGGCTTATATTAACCTCACAATATGACATTCAGTAGGCAAACTGCTTTAACCCTTTCAGTCCTGGAGGGATCTCATGAACTCCTAGGTACCAGTCTGAGGTAGTGTGCTTCCTGAGCAACATCCGAAGAATCCGACCCTTCCTCACCAACTATGCTACCCAGCTCCTGGTCCAGGCCCTGGTACTCTCCCGCCTAGACTACTGCAACTCCCTCCTGGCTGGCCTCCCTGCGTCCGCCACCCGTCCGCTCCAGCTCATCCAGAACTCTGCTGCCCGCCTGGTGTTCTCTCTGCCTCACTTCGCCCACGCTACTCCACTACTCCGCTCGCTCCACTGGCTCCCGATCACCGCTCGCATCCAGTTCAAGACTCTTGTACTAGCCTACAGATGCCTTGACCAGACTGCACCCAGCTACCTCCAGACCCTCATCTCTCCCTACACCCCCACTCGACCTCTCCGCTCCGCCTGCACTAGAAGACTAGCTCTACCTCCGCTATGCTCCCCTGCCTCCAGAGCCCGCTCCTTCTCCACCCTTGCTCCGCAGTGGTGGAATGACCTTCCGACAGATGTCAGGACTGCCCAGTCCCTGACCACATTCCGGCGCCTCCTTAAGACTCACCTCTTCAAACAGCACCTGTAGAACTCCTCTGTTTGTATCCTGGTACACTATCACCCTTCATGTAAATGTGCTTTATTTTGCTCTTATCTGCCCCCTATGTTACTGCATTTAATCCTGTACTTCAGAATACTGTAATCTGTCAAGTGTTTAACCTGTAGTACTTTGTATTTAATCATATCCTGATGTAACTATCACTATTTAATCATATCCTGATGTAACTATCACTATTATCTGCTGTATTATTGAATTGTGGTTTGTCACACTTGTACTTTGCTTGAACAAAAGTTATTGTATTTGTATTGTAACACTTGAAATGTATTTCCTTACGATTGTAAGTCTGCTAAGAAATAAATAATAATGTGTGTAAAAAAAAAATGTTCTCATATATACTCAATAAAGGAGTTCATTCTACAGCTCTACAAACATAATTCAGGAGTGAAAAGGTTAAACATTTAAGCTATCTTATATTCATTAAAAAAAGCACACTTTACTGAGTATTTACAGTTTACTTCTGTATTCATTTCCAATTTGGCAATCATTTTGCATTCAGTATTATAAAGTAACAGTGCTACACAATATATCAAGATACTTTTAATGACACTTGCCAAAGATCTTCATAAAATTGTCATGGGTTAAAGATTGCATTTTTATTTTCCTTTGTCATTTAAACGTTTCAAAATGAACAGCCTTAACATTTATTATGAATTGTAAATGGTTAATAGAGCCATATCCCTTGTTTGTGTCTGTTCTTCATGAGAAGGCACACACCTTCACTCTTCCTCTGTTGGTAAAACCCTCTTTGATGCTTCAATGCGACTCTTCTGAAGGAGTGCAGTGCAGGTTGTAGGGGGCGGGCAGCTCATCTTCCAGCAGAGCTCTGAGGACGCATCCCTGCAGAAATTTTAATTGAGGGTGAAGGAACAAGGAAACAGGGAGGAAAGCCCAGCAGTTCATAACCTGAACCACAGGGCTGCCGAGAATCAGGATTGACAGCCCTATCAGCTCACTGCAGCTGACATCTCTTAACTGTCTCCAGCACTACAGTAAATGTTTTTTTTTAAATTCTAGTGAATTAATGAAGCACTTCAAGTAGAGTTTACTGAAACGCAAAGGGTTTGCATTGTATTTAAAATGTTGCTTTGTTGTATGTATGTATGTACTGTATGTGTGTGTATGTATGTACTTCCCATATACCACATTCCTTAAACAGGTTTAAAGGCACCCCTTAGTGCAGATGATTTTATTTAACAGTAATGTAATGCGCATAATGCTGCCGTTATGCTGTAGACACATCACAGGTTTGAGACTTACAGAACTGGAATGCCATTTGAATCCTGCTAATTTGCATTTGTTTTCAATGCTTTAAAATAACCCTTTGATCCAAAACTCCAATTGCTGCACAGCTGCAGATTTGCATTGCCGCGCTCCACTGCATTCCTCAAAAGCAACACAAAGTAATCACAGTCAAGTCTTCATAAAGTACAATCTGTGTTGCCATATCGTCAGCCTCAGTGAAGAGGGATCAATTTAAATCAAGTTGAAACTCCATGAGGCTGAACCCATCTCTACACACTCGCTGCCTTCAGCAACCTTGTTAGGCAATGCAAGTTAACTATGGATAAATATTGCAAGTGGCGATACTTGACTATAAAACGTTGTTCCGTACTAGCATTTTGGATTTACAGTGTTCTTTACAGCTATTCTATAAAAGTTTCACTTTAATAACTATACAGCTAAAAATGTTTCACTAAGACTCCCTTAGCAGCACCCTCTGTAATGTGCGTCTGGCTTGTTTCATTATCCTTAGACTGACCTGTAGATGCAAGATCCAATGGGATCCTTTGTCAGGTTCCTTCTCCTGAAGTTAGCATAAGCCCTTTATTCGAGGGTGGCGTTTACTGGAAGTAGGATGGCTTTCGAGGGCGGCGACCTTGAGAAATCTGTTTCCTGTGTTTATTCAAGGTCGGGGTTCATTTGAGGATATGTACGGCAGGCATAACACAACTCAAGACAACAGTTTATTTTTATTTACCCCTGCTCCAATACTTTTATTTGACTACAAAATGGCCAGTAAAATTGTACAAGTGTACATATAAGCATAGAATTGTACATACAAGCATAACATTTTACATACAAGCATAAAATTGTACATACAAGCATATTTATACAGTACCAGAGCCAAAGGACCACCACACAGGCCAAGGCATTCTTTCTCCATCACAAAACCACACCCTGGAATGTTTATGAAAATGGCACACAAGAACATTACTATCATTAAACACAGTACAATGCAGCACTGTTTGTTCAAGCATGGAGTCTTATTGAAACCACAGATTATTTACACATGGTGTTAACATTGATTTTCAATATCTAAACAGTGGAAGATTTGAATACTGACACCTGTTGGGTTTATATTATTCTTGCTTTTCCCGTTTGGTCTGCCACCCTAACATTCTGAAAAATAAACTCAAATGTGTTCCACTGTCCTTTGAGAAATACTAAGAAGAAATGAGTACAATTCTTTGACAATTATTCCAATGAGAACATCAAAAATTGTCAAATCATTTTACTGGCATGCTTATGGATACATAACTTCATATCCCAAAAGCTTTGACGACAGTATTCATTTATTGGTGGATTAAATTTATTCCTTTAAAATAAATTAAAATAATCAACAAATAAATAAACAACAAATAAATAAACACACACACACACCGTAAAACATTCTAAACACATAAACATTATCTGTTGTTCAGAAAATATTTTTTCCTCCACAAATAATAAAAATACAGCCTCTTTAAGTACTGTAAATAATGGAGTGAGAGAGAAGGAGAAAGAGAAGGAGTGGTTAACATGTTTTCTGTAAGCACTTTACACAACATGACATGATACACAGAACAGCTGGTCAGGTTTGGATCACGTTTTTTTTATTGTACATACATACATGCATACATACATACATACATACATACATACATACAGTATTATGTGCATACATACTTACATACATGCCTAAGATGTGCTGTTTATTCCTTCTATAATAAAACATTATGGACCACCTATATTTAAAAGGGTGTTTAGAAGTTGTAAACAGAAGCACACTACAGTAGCTCCAGTAAGAAATACTCCATGACCTCCCAAATTGGCAAGTTACAAGCTTGGACTTGGGTGCCAGGAGGGCAAACTGAAGCTCCTTACAATCCTCAGATGCGCACTGCTGGCTTCTTGTTGTTATGGAAACCAAACTGTTCACTGAAGAGCCCCTAGCAACCATCAGAGTTTTCTGAGCTGTTCAGAAGGACAGCGTTCCTTGGTTAGCTGCAAGACGGCATTGGTACTTTTCAGGTTTACATGTGTTTGTTTAACCAGGTTAGCACCAAAGCTTTACGTCTCAACTACAAGGGGTAGCAGGACATAAGCACACAGTTAAAATGGCTCTAGCTTAAAAAGAAAATCCATAAATAAGTCAATTGAAAAGGAAAACTGTCAAATGAACCCCTTTAAATGTTCGCACAGTGAATTTGCGCTGTAATTTTGTTGTGCTTTTCCTGTGGTTATACTACACATTTATCATTGTTTCCCCTGGTTTTGCCTCGTTTTTTAATATGCTTTACTATACCTCTCTGTGTTTTACAATGCTTACCTATACTCCACCATGCTTTCACTGTGCTTTATTACACTTCGTTATGCTTTTAAAGTCTGGAATCTCCATTGAGACGTATTACTAAAATTCCAACACTTACTCTTCACCACGTCATGAAAAGTTCAATTCTTAATATATTTTCATCTTTAATAAATAATTCACTGATAATTTAATTCCAATGCAATTGGACAGACTAATAATGAACTGCTAAGTGGTGTTTAATTATTATTATTATTATTATATCCCCCAGCTGGGATTGAACCCACAACCCTCCGGTCAAGAGTCCAGAGCCCTGACCACTACTCCACACTGCTGCCCACTTCAGTAAAATAATTAATACTTCAGTAAAATAATAATTTACTTAATCAAAGATTAACCTTACTGAACAGTGAGATATGACTTGAAAACACACATGATCATGGAATAACTCTGCAACATGCACTACATATTTAAAAATAAACAGTTAACAGCTTATTCATGGATCTGCCCTTAGACTCTGGAGGCATACACTGGATTATTTCTGTCAGCTGGAGCGACTATATCTACCTGGTTAAGAACGTCTAACCTTATAAATGTTTACCATAGTAAAAGTATAGCATAGCATAATGCATGGTAAAGCATAGATTAGCATTGTAAAGCAGAGGTATGTTAAAGCATAGATAAGCATTGTAAAGCACTGAGAGGTATGGTAAAACATAGATAAACATTGTAAAGCACTGAGAGGTATGGTAAAGCATAGATAAACATTGTAAAGCACTGAGAGGTACGGTAAAGCATAGATAAGCATTGTAAAGCACAGAGAGGTATGGTAAAGCATAGATAAGCATTGTAAAGCACTGAGAGGTATGGTAAAGCATAGATTAGCATTATAAAGCACTGAGAGGTATGGTAAAGCATAGATAAGCATTGTAAAGCACTGAGAGGTATGGTAAAGCGTATACAAAAAAAAGGTAAAGTATGTTAAATGCAAATTTAAAACACCATGGCAAACCGTGATAGACTATGGTAGATGTACTGTATAGCATAACCATGTGAAAAGCACTGGAAAACTGCAAAGTTACTGTGCAGATTTACTGTGGTAAACTTTTATAAGGGTAGTACAGAGACTGGACGGCCCACCCTGCTCTATCGAAGATGAAGCATCAATACTGGACAACTGGGGACCAAGCAACTCTTTAAGAATGAAAACAGACAGTGCACACACACAGAGCTGGACAGCACATACACTCCATAACCCTCGTGCATCGTTAGTCCCCTCAGCTGGTGCAGTGCCCCCCCGGAATGACTCTTCACTTCCACACGCTAAGTCTCTGTGCTGGTCCGTCCATCGAAAGAATCCTTTCCACTGGCCCCTGGGAGGAAGCCTTCTACATGATGGAGCAGGTGAAGCCACAGCATTCCTTCAGCAGGGTCAGCCCAGTCTTGGTGGTGAAAGGTGTTGAGGTTTGCTGCGCTCTAGAAGTCAACTTCTTATCTTTTATTGGATCTGTAAAGAGAACGCATACTCCTGGACTCAGAGAAAATATACTGTTGCTGTCAAATGTCACGCACAGTAAAAGGGGAATAGATAGCACCCCATTAAGGATGTTAAATACCTACTTGTTTTCTTTATGCAACTTGTAGGCAGTTTAGACTGCAAGAAGTCAGCCATTTCTTTGTCTTCTTCTCTTTCCCTGTGTTACAGAAACAGAATGGCACTGTCAGCCCAGATAACACTAATGAAGTTCACAGCAATGCAAACTATTTATTGCAGTCGCACACAAACAAACACACAGGTCCCAGTTTACTAACATACGTGATTACTGTATATATACAGCAAAGGAGATTTGTAATGTGTCATAAAACGATTCTAACAGAAACACATGACATGACCAAAGCAGGTGATTACCGTCACTGAAATGTAATAAGAGTGTACCCTGGTTAAAGCAAGGTTTAGTCAAGCATGCATGATAAAGCATGTAAAATGTTAAATATTTAGTATACAGAATAGAAAAGCGTAGTAAAAGGACAACTGACTATGTATATTTACCACGGTGAACCTTTTTCAAGGGCTCGTCGGAATAAATCAATGTTGATACACTTTGGGTTCTACTTAATGATACAAACAGCTACAGATTTTAATGCTGCCACTGTGAAACACCTGACTGCTCTTTGCCTCGTAGCTGGTAACAGCGTGCTGGTATTTAGTGATGCTGAGATGATGGAAACAGAAGTGCCGTACTCTCACCTCAGCCTTTCAAACTCCACATCGTCCACCAGGAAGTCTCGGGTCTCCACCAGCTTGTGGATCTGCTGCAGAAGCTCGTCTTCCTTCAGCTTGTCCTCTTTGGATTTGTCTCTATCTGAAAGCAGAGTGGGGCCAGGCACACACTGTGTTATGGAAGAGCAACACACATTGCATAGTCATTATACACAGGAACTATGCATTTCCTCAGTGATTACTACTGCAAACGCTTAAGTTATTGCTTGCATGACCAAATCCTACCTCTAAGCCTAAACTTCACCAATGCCTGTGCATTGATTACTTAACTTTGCATTTTTATTATTGCAGCAATATATACATTTACATTTATTGTATGGAGTCACTGCCCCCCATCCCGTCCCATCTCATCCCGCCCTTCAATATCCATTCATCATAGATTAGATTTCCCAATTGCAAAGTCATTCTAATTTAATATAAAATCATAGATCTAGCGTTAGTGTACATTCTTACTTGCAAACACGCTCAGTCACATTCTTTAATGCCATGCTGGCATGCACATGTATTAATAATAATGGGCCATTGTTTGTGCCAGGAACACAAGCCTTCTGACAAGGGGCATATCCATTTGAAGTGGTTCTGAGTGTACTTCCAAGCGGAGAGCGCCTCCTCTGAGTCCACCATCCTGCTCGGGCTTCTTTCTCCCCAAGGTCCCTGCAGTGCTGTGTTTGTGCAGAACGATTTTGCAAAGGGCGCTCGCTTACATTTAATTAAACTGCTCTTGAGTGCAGGCAAAGCAAGCAGCATTTCAGAAAGGAAACACCGATATTAATCTTTTGCTTCGCTCCCGGGCAAAAGATTCCAAATCCGGAATTGCTGTCCCACATACGCCTCTTACTCTCTAAGTGTTTGCAGAGTTGTTTGACCTTGATAAATGTATATCTGACTGCTGTTGCTGGCAGTGTAGCAGCCTGTGCATCCTGAGTGAAGTGCATCTCAAGCCTGTGTTGCAAGACGAGGTGTTGTTTTGTAATGTTTTTTTTTTTTTATTTCATATGTTGTCATTCTCTGTCTATGTAGTTTCATTAATTCAATGTAAAGGCAAGCTTACCGAAAAGGACACATTCTTTATTTGGGTATGGTATATGGCGGTTGTTGATGTCTTGTACTCTTCTTGTAATTTCAGGTAGTAATATATCGTATCAGCAGGGTGTGTGTCTCAAATACATGAACTGTGAGTATGCTTATTAGTAAAACCATACGTTTCTGAAAAGTCCCATGTTCTTGTGTTAAGATCTTAAAGCATGCATTCCCACTTGCCTGGTATTGAAACTAGCTTCTGCAGTTCCTTCTTGAGCCTTGTTATTTCTTTGCAAAGCTGAATATCGTCCATCCTGCAAAAAAGAAAAATGAGAGTGAACAGCTAAAAGCCGAACTACAATAGCCATCCATCTGCAGCCCTTAATCTGATCTTCAACTCGACTAAATAAATGTCAAACATCGCCTGCACTCTCGTAAAAAAGGACAACAGCACAGAAGTTAGTGGTTGTTTACCATGCATCATTTACAAATGGGCACGCACTGGGCCACTCCTTCCATCAAAGAGATTTGGAAGGACCAGTTAGTGCCAATCAAAAATACTTACTCAAGCAGATGGGCGTTCCAATTCAAATGGCTTTGTTACTGACGGAAACAAACGCATGGAATTTGAAATCACTTTCAAATTAGTCCTGATAGCATATTGCAAAGAGTTTCTACAAGCAGAGCTGATCATTAATGAACATTAACATCCGCTCAGCGCGTCCATGAATGTATTGAGGTAGCCTGCCACTGATTCTTTAAAAAAAACAAACACATCAATGCCAGAATTAGTTGGGACTTTGAAGTCTTGATTAATGCAGGTGCAATTTCTGAAAATTAACAAATTACAAAAAAGGTCTTTGTTCTTTAATCTTGGAATAGCATTGAACTACTCTGAAAGGAAGCTGATTTAAAAAGGTCAGATAGTGCCATGTACAATTAATTTACTGTTCATTTTATTTGAAACCAGCTTTGTATGGTTTTGAATAGTAAATAGCTGTAATTTGGGATAGCATTAAGATTACTCCCTAATTATTTCTATAGTTCTGCTCACTCATAAGAAAGAGGTGAACACAGCCAATTTATCAAACTCTCCTGGTTAAATTCATTCTGCAGCGTAAGCAGTGACAATAGATGCCTGTTTAATGAAATCCTGCTACATTATATTTCATTAACAAAAGCAATAACCTCTATGAAAATGCACTCAGTACCAAGCAGCGCACAACACTAGCATCTAAAATTAGAGGCTATCAAGCACTCTGGCCACTTCACACCTTTTCTGTGCTGGAACATCAACACCAAGTAGGTGGGGTTCTACCGTTTAGTTACTGCATGCAAAAGTCACTATATTTATCCAGCTTTTTAATAATCTTTTCTAAATGGCTAATGTACTTGATGTCCGCTTGAACCCCTTACAAAAGTTCAGTAAATGTGCATGTTCACTTAAAAAGTGTACCTTGTTTTTACCAATGTTGTTTCAGATAATTAAATACAGTATATAAATAGAAACTGATGAAAATCTGTGATTAATTAGGGTTATCTATTATTTTATATATATATATATATATATATATATATATATATATATATATATATATATATATATATTTCCCTCTATTTAAAGTACCGAAATGATGACAAAAAGAAAGAGATATAGATAATTGAAATGATCTAAATCTGCTAAAACCACCCCTAAAACTTTAGTTATCTTACTATCCAATTTTTGTCTATCTTTTTTATTTGGGATGTTTTTGAACATGCTGTATAATGATAGTGGCTCCACAAATAAAATTCAACCCCAGCCACAGATACTCTGATCACCCCACAACCAATGATAAAGCACATTGCTTGCAATCCGTCCTAGACCCTCCTCACCACTCTCTTTGTCTCCTGTCCTCTGTCCTAAGTCCTCAGTGTCTCCACTTAATTTCCAGCTGTATCCTTTTAATGAGCAAATGTTACAACACGTGCAGTATGAAGGAAACAAAGCTGTTTAATATCTCGCAAACATGAGTTTTGAAGGACACAACAAGGCAGGTCACATGGTCGACTTAGGGTTTTTAAACAGCAGATTCTAAGAGACACAAATAAAGAAGGACGTTTATTTCAAGATTTAAAGAGAAGTCAGATCATTAGCAAACCAGTTCCAGGTGCCGAGAATCTATTCCCTTCATTGATTCTGCATTTTACGGTACCTGCATTCCATGAGCTCAATCAGCCATCGCGGAGTGCTAAACAGGGAGGGATGGAACGCATCTTCCTGCCTTTCCATAAAGAACTCCTGACAGCCAGCTGCCAGTCAAACCTGCGTTGCTGGGGCTCAAGGTAAGAGACTCGATTAAACCACAGATGCCCCCCTTACGACATACAGAGAGGGCTGTCATTTAAAGCAAGCAGGCCTGAAAGAGAAAATGACCCTGCTACCTCACAGCAGTGGCAGGCTGGATGTAGGTTCTCTCAAATTTAAAAAAAGACGAAAGCGTTTATTACCAAAACATCTAGCATTTCTAATTTGTGAGTTAAATGAAAAAGCACTGCATGATTGATCCGTGAGGGGAAATTGTCAGAGAAAAACAAAGTGTAGAAATGGTCACTGCCAAGGTCACTGGGAACCCGAGAGGCTGTTTGCAAACATGAAGGGCCTTGTCTCTGGAGAAGAGCAATACAGGCCTGATTTTAAACTCAAAATAGATGCACTTGTGATTGTCGCAAAATAACTTTTACTTAACAGTATCACTGAACCTTTTTTTTTTTAAAATAACTTCTGTTGAATGTTTTTAGCCATCCTCTCGAACCCACTCACGCAACAGTGAGTTGAGTTTTTAATTAGAAATGAAGCCGATATTTCATCAAACCACTTGTGAAACAAGCTTTTACCACTGCTGTGACACAATGAGGAATATCCCGCTCTGGCAAAACACATTTTAGAGAACTGGTGCATACCTCTATAGATCTAAATATCATTAACCAGGGGTTCATTTGTGCCGGATCCCACCGGATCCCAGATCCGATGCCTTTTTGTCTGATAGGTGAGACTCAAATTCAATCCAAACAGAAGGGGGTTGTTCAAAGTTTAAACTCTCTTTAGAAATCCTCTATTCAGTCCAATCGGAAACATTAATAATATCACTACTATAGTACTGACAACCAATTCATATTGTGCATCTTTTGCAGTAATATTGTTTCCTGATTGATCTAACTTGTGCTCTGCTTATGGTACTGGCATAAAATTAAAAACCGGGATAAGATTAATAACTGTGACCTATTAGTGTCCCGGGATTGCATATTGAATTCCCGGGACACCTTCCACTAAATGGAATGATCCAGGGAAAACAAGGACAGGTGGCAACCCTAATCTCTTCACACACACATGCACAAACTGTGCAAAATAATATGTTTTATGCAACAACAACAACAACAACAAAAAAGTGGACAAGATACATTTGGTACAAAACACCATGTGCAGCTTGATTGCGAAAGGACTGTAATTGATTATGGGAAGCTTGGAAGCACCTGTCATTATTACAGCGATCCCCACATGTTAATGAAAGCAGAAGGCTTCTCAAAGCGAGGCTCCCCTAATCTCTCTTGAACACAATTTATTTTCTTATTAAACAAATTAACTTTGTGAGCTGCCAGATATTTGTGGTGCAGCAGGGCTGATGTTGCAGCTGTACTGGGGTTTGGGTAATTGAAATCAAAAGTCCACAACAGGTTTTAGATTCATGTAAAGTGTGGTAAAGTAAAGTGTGAGCATGGTAAACTACTGCAGTATGGTTAAGGACATGTTAATTAGCAAGAAAATGCACCCTGCCAAGCATTTATATGGGATGTTCAGCAGGGTGGCTGAGGTACAGTCATTTTTCTTCAGACAATATGGTTACTGTAAGTTTGTTACTGTAATATTTAGCACAAAGACTAACTCTCTGAAAACAGCTGGTGAGTGCTGTTTGAGAATATTAAGATAAAATAACTGGTTGACAACTTGACTAAAGCTGTATTAATAATTAAATACATAGTACAATGTAGGAGACAGATAATATATATTGTACTGTTATGCAGCTTTTCATATATGGGACACCATCAATATTTTGAATACCGTTTGTAATATATATATATATTTTAATATAGTGACATACTATATGCATACATACAGTATATTTGGTCATTCACAATATAGTGTAATATATGGATCAATATATTATAACATATATTACAATATTATGCAATTTATTTTAATTCATTAATCTAACAACACAATCAAGAGTAGTCAGGGCTAGTCATCTAAGCAACATTCTTATAAAATGTTTTGGCTCCAGCATGTCCCTCTTGTATTGCAAATATATACTTTTAATAAATGCATAAGCCGTGATAGCAGCTTTTACTGAAGGTATAGGCTGTGTTCACATCTACACATGAAGCACTTTGATCCGAAAGCACAAACACCTTCGCTGTCAAGCATTTCACTTTCTGATTGCACAGCTCCCGCTCGCTAGAAGAAAAGTGAAATTGGGAACTGTAGATGCAAGAGTCGCCCTGTCACTGTAAATAATATGACTTATCCAGGAATTACCAGACACTGTCACTTAACGAACACACTGAGCTGTCACCCTGTGAGCGCTGTGTCAGCCCGCGGTTTCCGCTTTCCAGATCTAAACTGACAGGAGAACCGCTGTGTAAACTCCAGCAACCTTGCACTGTGGCAGTATTCTGCATCAGGGTTGCCCTTAAAGAGTGCTTGTTGTTTCCTAATTAAAACCTATCAGAAACTTCCACTACTGTACGTACAGCCTAAATCATTACACCGATGCAGGCAGCAGACTCGACTCCAAGTTTTGTCTAATAATGTTAGTGTTTTGAAGTTAAAAGATGAATAATTCTGAAGCTGTAGCCCGTATTGCATGCTAGTTCTCACAGAGGTCCTGTTGTCAGATTTAGGGTGGTGAAAGGAAGATTAAGCACATTAGATTACAAGAGATGTAAAAAAAAAAACATGGCCATAACCTGGTCATTATTAGTGGTTCTTTGTCTTACACAGTAACTACTGTGCAGTTACATAGAAAAGGCCTGGTGAAACACTATAGCACAGGCCAATCCCATCTAGAAGCTACATAGTTATTACCATGTTATTACATGATTAAGCATGACCCTGAATCTAACATTTCTTACAGGGTAGTGCTCATTTCTACAATAATCAAAAGGGGGCAGTTTTACTTTGATATTGGGGTCCTATGCACTGCTGTTCAAATACCATGCCAAGTGGAACCTCTCCTCCAATCCAAAGCATCAGAACCCCATTCCCACTCATAATGTAAATTCGGTCATGCTATACTGGGTGTCCAATCAGGGTCCTGGTGGGCCATTCCACTCCAGGTTTAACAGTTAGGTCATTAACTACTCTGGATGGAGCTTTAATTGGTTCAATTAAACAATTTAGAACAGGGTTGGAACTAAGACCAGGACTGGAAGGGCCAAATTTGGCTACCCCTGTAGTGGATGAACAGAATATGTGTTCATTGTGCTATGTCCACAGAATCTATTCATTATATTCCATCTGTGAAATAATGTTTCACATAATATTAATTCATTTATTCAAGCCAGTTGCATAATGGGCATCAACAGATGCATGCTTAACATGGAAGTTATCTCCCAAATTACTGTAGGCAGAAAAAAGCACGTTCTCTTAACGAAACGGACATTTCGCTGCATGTACCGCCAGGGCGGTTTTGCTAACAGCTGCTGTGTCCTTGGATCTACAAATCCCTTCTCTTTCTTTTCACATGAGCTGCCGACCTTGATCCCTGTGAACAGACGGCTGTGTAATTAGAGTGCTAATAATGACACTCCCACCACTGCCGACATTTTGAAGGGATAAAAGCAGGGATCTGGGCCCAGGCTCATCAAAGGGTTTCAAGCATTTCATGAATTCGTGAATGCATAATCCCATTCACTCGCGCGTCAGACCCTCATTAACAAAGTGCATTCACGAACACGGCTCGGAATACCAAATATTATGTACAACAGCATAAACAACTCCATTCGCTTGCCAGCAATGCGTGATTGGAATGTAATGTATGGTGATGGCCAAGGGAGTTTAGTGTGTAAATGATGGTGGTGCAGTGACACCCAGGGTTCTCCTGTTATGTATATAGAGTTCTTAATTTGGATGGTTTATAGCAGCGGCTTGTTACAGGTCTTAATGTGGTGTCCGATTGCCCCCAGGGTGCCTGTATATTGAACAGGATCTATGTGTCTCCTTGCATTAGATTCCCCTGATAGTCTTTCTGTTATTCACCTGCAGGACAGGTACGGGCCTAAGACAGGTATTCTAGGGTATTGTCTGTCCAGCAAAGCAAAACAGGTATTCACATTTTAAAAAAGGTGTAAAAAGCCTATTTCAAATGGTTTACCTTCCCAAAGTTTTTCTTCCCACTCATGCCTGCAGAGATTCTTTTTCTCCTTTTCTCTCTCTCACTCACTCACTCTCTCTTTCTCGCACTCACTCGTTCTTTTGTCTCTATAGATACAGCCTCTCTCTCCTCCCGCACACAAATGGACAGGTAATCGTAAAAACACAGGGAGCTGTAGTAAAGCAAAGAGAAAGGTGGCAAAGCACAGGGCATTGTGATAAACATGAGAGCATGATTTAGGCGTAGATCTGGAACTGCATTGTGGATCTATAGTGCAAATCTACCATGATGTTTCTTTTTTGTTAGTTTTTTTGCAGTCAGCAAGCAAGAATGAACTGCATAAAGAGACTCTATACTTACATGTATCGGAGCTCAGACTCTCTCCTCACCAGGACATCCCGTATTCTCTCAATTTTGAAAAGTTCCCCTTCTATGTCATCAATTGTTATTGTGGAATCTGCCATTGAAACAATGTCTTCATCTGCAAGAGAGGGCTTATTAGTTTATTGTCATTTTCAAAGCATTGACAATCCAGGACACACTGGATAGGTTTTCATGCGGGTGTGCGCATGCTATTGGGTGGTTTATTCTGCATTATAGACATTTCTGCTGTGCTGCTAACTTTGCTGGATACACCTTTGGAAAGAATCCGACCGGACATTCACTTCAACGCTTAGGCGCGGAAAATAAATGGCCAACGTCAGGATGAACTGCAGGTGCTATAAATCATTCCCTCCCGAATCTCTGAAATGAAATACAACAAATCTGAATCCAGTGGTGGGGAGAAATAACACAACTTGTCATTTTTGTGTTTAATTTATGCCTTGCTATATTTCTCAGCTCTTTTTTTTTTCAGAAAGGAAAAACGCACCCAATAAATGTACTAAACCCCAAAATAAACAACTCTGACATTTAATTCAGGAGTAAATTCTCTTGAATTCTGGATTGCAAAACGAGGGGGGAAAAAAGAGCAAATTAAGCACAACCTTTCCAGTAAATTCCTGCCACAGCACCATTCCTTCCTTACATCTAGATATCTTTCCAGTAACACAGCAATGCTCTCCAGCCTTTTCACACACTCAAAATATTCCCTTATTGTCCCTGACCTACCCTCTATACGAAACATCGTCCCAGGGACTGGGTATTCTTTACCACAGAAGAAAATAATTAGACACAGTATGAGCTGTTCTGTCAAAATACGCAGTGTAATTGAATTCACTGCAGTGAATAGGAGGCACAGGGGCCATTAGCAGAAAAGCCACTACCGGAGGATAAGCTGATAGACAGAGCAGGGTACACTTTGATCAGGGCTGGCACAATGACTCCAGGCACTTAGGACTGAGATTTTGTGCTTTGACTCACTCTACAGTACTTCAGTGCTCAGGGTATGTTTCTCTGCCTCAGGATCTTGAGGTCCTGGTTCACTGTAAGTGGAAATAACTGCAAGCAGCGACTGAATCTCTGAGTTCAAAACTCATCTCTGTCCCCCGGTGTCAATGTAAAAATTGCACAGACTCATTATATCCTTGGCGGCTACAGTACACAGATCACTTCCAGTTTCTGTTCAGAATCGGATCCTGATCAATCCATATTGAAGTGTAGATTTAAATGTATAACATAATATGTTAAAGTATATGCATTGCAAAATATGTTCAAGAATCAAAATTCTGTTGATCACATGTATACAGTTGAATGGATGCCTTATATGTGTGATCAACATAATTTTGTTGCAAAGGAACGTGGAATGAATACGGGTAATTAAACCCACATGAATTAACAGGGCAATTAAATCCACACGAAGTAACAGGGCTGAATTCAAAATGAATGACTTCAGAACTCACAGGAAGTGCAGAAGATATTCAGGTGTCATTCCTGTGGCATTCAGATGGAATTCATTATGAATTTGCAGCCATTATTTCAAAGGAGCGGAGAGACTCAATAATTGGGAAATAAATGGGAATTCAACCCAATTAGGAAACTATACTAGCAGTGCGTCAAGTCCGGACAACATCAAGCTTCACACTTTCAGTATTTCTGCAGCCAGCACTCCCATTGCTGTAGACTGACAGATGGGTTTGTCTCCAGTAAGGAACTGACAGCTGTAAGTACAGAGGCCATCCATCTACAGTATTTAAAGGGTAGGTAAAGCACTGGGAGTCACAGTGATGTTTTACAGTACATTAAGAGCTGACAGCTCTATAGATTAGCACCTTTAATTCATCCATGGTGACACATGGGCCTGTGTTGAGTTCTCAGAAGAAAGTGATCTGGCCCTGAACTTGAGCTTGCATTAGTTGCATTGGTTCCCTCTTATCACTATGCTCAGTGACAATTTAACAATGTAAACCCAGATAGGCTTCTTATTTCCAACTCTTACAGGTTTGAAAACAGTTGTGCTACTGATCTCTGTTACTTCATTTCCACTTTTCTGTTTGTATTTGTTTCGTGATGAGAAATGTGAGATTCTAATTTAAAAAATGACCTTCTTGTGTTTTAATAATATAGTTGTTAGCTATAAATGTTTTCTCAGCCCATCTACATGATGTTACTGTGTATAATAAATACACCCATGCCTGTTTTCAGTTCTATTTGAAGGCTTTCGGGTCTTGCTTCAAAATAATATAGTGTTCTCAGGGCAGCGATTAGAATCAAAGGGTGACGATATACAGCAATTGCCAGACACTTCTGAAAGAAGTGACCATTCTTATATCATAATTAGAGCTGCATTGCCCCATGCCATTTTTAAAAGTATTACTTTTGTCTTATTTATTCACGTAAGGGTAGAATAAGGCAATCTCCTGCACTCACTTAGATTTCTTCACATTCCTTGCTCTACGCTAGAAGGCAGACGTCGAAACGTCATAGTCTTCACAGTGAATTTATTAACATTTTAAAATAACATGGAATGAATATGGGAAATTAAATCCGCACGAATTAACGGAGCTGAATTTAAAAGGAATGACTTCAGAACTGCCCTAATTAAAGTTTAAATCCAGTTCAACTACAGTCAGGTTTCCAACACCTAAAGTGCAGAATACATCCGGTAATTCCACAGATATTATGTCAGGAATATCTACAGTAGTTTAAGCCATGCACAATCCATAATGCAACACACATCTTCAATAAGATCTGGTTACAAACTACAAACTGGGACTAACACTATGATTTAGCCAGCACTTATGTATGGTGATACCAAGTATAGGCAGTACCCACAATATTAACCATAAAGGAATTCCCAGGTTTAAGCACCAAGCATGAAGTCTAGCAGCGTGTACTGTACAGCCTGTATGAACCACTCGCTATTCAATTCAGGTTGCTTTGTTGTTTACATGTTTTGCAGGGCACTGAATAAACAGGAGAAAAAACACACATGCACAATAGAGACCAGCAGGTGTTTTGAGACTAATAGAGCTCCTTTATCACCGTTATAAAAACTGAGGAAACAGACAATGGCAGTATCCACTGGGCTTCATCGCCAGTGGTGAGAATACTTTTCTACACTGTGCTAACAGAGACACGGGGGAGCTGGGGTCGATGTGGGGCTGACAGAATGAAATTGATCATTTCCATGACGCACACTACAGGCAAGCCAGTATGTCTTCTTTTACAAGAACAAGAATTTTAAGAGCAGGAGACCAGTCCACCGAATTTTGAATGCAAGGTCTGTAGGATATTACAGACGACTGCAAGCTTGGCACATCTTTATCTGATTCTGCTGGACAATACTTAAAAAATGTATCATGTTGCTGCATTGTAACTACACAACCATGCAACTAATTACTGAGCTATTACTGTATAATTACTGCGTCGTTACGGACACGTATTGCAAAGTGTTACCAAGTTTAGCTACAATACATTTAAATAAAACGTTGAAAACGAAGCCATGTTTTAACAGGAATACAATTTATAAGTCAGCTTTATCTTGCCTTCACTTCTGAGAAGGAATCAGAACTGGCTACTGTGCCTGAGAACAGTTCATATTTATTGCAGGGAAAACATAAAGGGCTGCTCCTCATTTAAAAGTACCAATACTTCATATAGGATTGTGTATGCTACAGTGGACCACATTCTTAGAACAACTTAATATTGCAAATTCACCAATCAGAGACTACACCAGTCTTTAAAACAACAACAGCAATAATCTTGGACTCATACAGCACCTTTCAGCAGAACTAGATGCCAAGTGGGAATCTTGTTTTCTTCCCTGTTTTACTGCGGAGCTCCACAATGGCACACAGTCATTATTCCTAAAGCAATTCTGTGACAGCAAGTAAATGTATTGCATTCTAGCATGACAACAAATACTGTACATAAACCTTTGCCATCTTCATGAGTCAAGAAATCGCTAATCGCTTTGTTGCGGGACCTCCTTAGGCTTCATAACAGCTGTAATTGTTTAGTATGTGTTTCTGATCCAGTATTCCCGAATCAGCACATCACAGAACTGCTTTGGCTGGATTATACAGTGTTTGTTTTGACACAGACCTCACAGTCAATTATTTCTCTTTTAATTTCAAACTGCTGTTATCCACGGGAAGCTTTCCCTAAAGCAAAATGAAATACAAAGTGTGGTGTGTAAATAAATGAAAAATGAATTATTAGCTGCTCTCAATGTTTCTTTTTTTATTATTGTTTTTTCAAAGGAAATGCATCTAAAGATTTTTGTGGAACAAGGTGGGGTTCTATATCAGCAGCGAGCTGCAAAATAACAAAAAGGGAATATATGAATGACACTTCCACAATATACCATCTGTATTCAGAGGTCTCCAATGGCAATGCAGCTCTGCAATGGTTCTGTTCCAATGAGCAGTGGTACCAGAAACCCGGGTGCAGTCACAGAAGCCATTAATTGAACAGCGAACTTCTCTGTTTAAGTGACACCCAAGTTTAACTGTGCTAAATTTGGACATTCATTTTCCGGTTTACCATGATTTTCGTTGTGTACCATGCATTTACCATACCTTATCATGGTTTTTACCATACTTTAGTTTTTTGCCTGGCTTTACTATACTATTCTTTGAAACACTTATGTGCTTTACTAGACATCTGTATGACTACAAATACCGCAGCACACTTTAATGTTATAGTCGGAAGACATCCTGCCGATGACCTGCCAGTGGAGAATGTGTATAAACAGACGTGATTGATTGCATGTGACATTTTTCTCATTGAATTTGTGAAGCGCGGATCATTCTGACGCAGGATGCACTTTGATTTCTGAAGTGCAGGCTGTGATGGCTGTTCTATTTAATGTGGGTGATGTCTGACGTGACTGCAGCTGAGGAATACTCTGTACTTTAAACATGTTCTTGTTCACAAAAAGCATGGACTGCTGTTTCTTGTGAAGCATTCACACCAGCAATCAGACAACTTTTTCATGTTCGCCGCTGAAGAAAACTGAATGTATCCACTTGACAGTGGCCATAATTACAGCTAGAAGGAATTGCATTTGCATCAACTCTGTGCAACATGATTTCAATTTTTCTAAATTAATACCTTGTTATCAAGAAGGCTTGCAACCAGCGGCTATTAACTTTTGAATCAACCTTCCTGACACAGCAGGTTGCAGTGGGTGTTCAATTTAGACCCATCAATTGTATGTGAGTGTATCTCATCTAATTTTCCTTACTGAATCATTTTATACAGTCAATATCTACCTTAGGGGAACTCTTTGGCTGAATGTGCTCACACATGGCCGATTCCCATTCCAGATGCACACCATGTGGTCAACTAAGCAATAAGACACCAGAGGGCATGGGTTGTGCTCGATATTGTCACTTCTTGGTGCGTTGTTATGCATGAGGCACTTTATACTTTATAAAGTGGCTGATGCACAATTAAAGGAACTGTAGAGTTTTTTTTAATTTATTTTTATTCTGTAGCAGCATACTAAATCTGGTATAAAGAAAAACACAGTAAAGACATAGCATTGCATGTTGAGCAGCTAGATTGGGATTCATTTGCTGAACAGAAGGTTTGATTACTAAGATGCCCGGTGATGACTAGTCTGAAGGCGTGGGACTCCAATCAGAAACAATTGTTTTACTGATTAGCTTATTTTTCCATTTTTTAAAGCTGGAGTGGACGAAACAGAAATCGTCTGTTCAGTTGCTTGTGGCAGTTCCTTTAATGCTTTTTAAATCTAAAGGTTTTTGAACTGGGTAAAACGCATACGCTCAAAGACTTCTATTCCCCTGGAATACAGAGGCGATCCTGTTCTGCACAATCACTTTATCCAATATTAATATTGTGCCGTTGTCATTTCCATGTATTATTTACAGTAGATATACATAGATTTGTAATGGCATGAAGGGATTTTCTCCTGCGCGCTCTGTTCTGTATGCAATGTGGAAGGTTGCGACACCCACTAACATCTGGCAGATGTTACTGATGAAGAACAGATGATAATCCTCATGATAAAGACCCATTAAAAATGGAATAGGAGAACTGGCTGGAAGTCCATTAAAGGCGTGATTAAGACAAGGGCTGAGCTGTTCGGTTAGATTAAGAGGGGATACACCCCTTGGGAACAGAGCTGAAAACCAACAACGCTGCAGGGGATCAGTTTAGAGCTTGTACATGCGTGCCAATGATTAGTGAAGTTGCGATCCTTTTTAAAGGGATGCTTTAGTCTGCTATGTTTTCCTAATATTACATTTCTCACTTGTTTTAATATCCTTTAATGAGCACACTGTATGCTTCTCTGGTGTTGTTTCTGCTTTGCCATGTCAGATGGCGGTGATGTATTGGCTCTGCATTGTGCACTGAAGCCCATGAGGACTCATTGGGGAGTCTTTTCAGAAGCAGCTTGTGCTGGAATAGTTGGTAAACAAGGCAAACAACTGTCTTTGCTGAAAGTTGTTACGCTCCCTTTTTTGGTTGATCTCAGTCATGAAGCAGAATCTATATTTATTGATAATTGGTCATTCAGAAAGCACAAAAATGCACAAATAATATCAATATGGGGAATAGTATGACAGCAGTGCAGTGTAATGGTATCAAAATGATCTCTTTTTAGTCTGTGTTCGTCATGTTTTTATCCATCTACTGACTTCATCTCTTTATTGACAAACCTGACTGTGATCTGTGATGGCAGAGAGAGAGAGAGAGAAATAGTCCCTTCACTTCAAAGGTCAGTTAGGTGGATTATTTATCGTTCAATGTGTATTTCATTTATGTCCCATGATACGGGTTTAGTTATGATCAGTATCCAATCGAAGACCCTGGGGGCGTTGGTAAGAGGATGGGCTATATAAATGCTTCAGCTCTGTTTGAATTATTCATGCATTGTTTTCTGTTACACAAGGCTTAACGTTTCTCTAAGTCCTGCGCTATCACGAGAAGCAGCAGATTCTTTATGACAGGGAGGGTCTCCTGAGTCATTAGCAGCTTCTTTCAAACCCACACCATAAGAAATGAAATCCCAGTACACACCAACTCTACAGATCCTAGCTTCAATTCTAATAAACCTCTGCTGACTGACATTGAACCCAGTTTAACAATGCCATGCACAACCCCTAACAACACCGCAAGCCACAGACTTCTGATATGCAATGTGCCTCTGCGGAAAATATGTGTGCAGTGCAGTGCAGTGCAGTGCAGTGCAGGCACTGGGATCTAGCTCAGCTAAACATCAACACCAACACGGTTTAGTAAGTTATGAAAATCTATTCTGTACGTATGTTTGTAAATCCCCAGGGAGGCTCATATTATGTGTACTGGTACAGTATGTACAGGTTTGGTGGTACTTTACAATGTATATAGAATACTGTATTGAGTTACTAAAGACACCTTTCATTTTCAAGACCCCTTTTCATTACAACAATGAGGGGTTACCCAACCTCAACCGTATAACTGAGACCAGCTCACTTCTGTGGTTCTAATTTGTGAGGGTGAATCAAAGCCTGCTTATCAAAATAGCAATCTACAAAATCAGCAGCCTACCAGATAAGATATTCAGTTTATTATCGTATGGTACTCCAGTCCCCACATAAAAATCCATCGTCCTAAATATGTTTTACTATTATGATAAACATGATGTACCCCATTACATCTCTGTACAGCAATACTAAGTTCTAGGTCCAGAACCTATAGATTCGGAGGCTCCAGATTTGCAGTACTGTGTTCACTGTTTTCTCTTGGATTCGTTGTTTCTGTCGCACCACAATGTCCTGCTCCCATTCTCACACACAGTGCCCTCAAGGTAATTTTAATGGCTAAAGTTTTCAACGTTTTCACAGTAGCAGTAGTAACAGTAGAGGTAGCGGGTGTAAAAACACCACTTCTAGACTACAGACTGCAGCTACATTTATAACACACGTAAACCAATTTATTATTATTTATTTTATACGGTAAAAAAAAAATGTAATGTTTAAAATGTATAATTCATATAGTATATGATGCAATAATCTTGACCGCGTATTATCAGTTTTGAATGATCTACATTGTAAAATGCGAGAGGCTGCTGTATACATAAAAAAAAAAGATGCTTACGCACGCACACACAAATGCATTCCATACTTTCATTCTGCATCAAATGACACTTACCTTTTGCAGACTCTGCATTCCTTTTTGTGCTTTCCAAAGACCCATACTGTTTGGACGATCGTCTGTCCTTCTCCATTGCTTTTTTACTTATCGCTACCTGGAAACAACCACCGGTCAATAATCTAGTAAGCAGAACAGAAGCGTTGTATCTTCTTGCCCGGCAGGCGTTATTCGGTTTTCAAGGCAGGACGATCCACATGCACGGTGCGACCCACCATAACTTAATAAAGGATTAGAAAGGCGAACAACGTGCTGATGTTGACACCTGCTCAGCTGATGCTGAAGCTGAAGCTTGCTGAGGTTTTTTCGTTGCACTGATGTGAAAATGACAAAAAGCAGTGCAGTCAAGATTCAGCAAGTAAGGGACACTGCCGCCACCTAGTGGAGCTCATATCAATAACTTGGAATTACAATTCACTCGCACTAGTGTTTGATAAATGCAATCAAATAAAATATAGGTGCCTGTGCATGACCTGTTATTGATCATTTATGCAGGAATAAATGAAAATATAATTTTGAAAATACTTTTATTTCGAACAAAATGTGCATAAAATTGCAAATAACAATGGTGTCTCTTAATTAACATTATTTTAAGAGGTCAATTTAAAGCACGTTACTTTACCCTGGGGCTCGTGTTACTACTGCTGCTGAGGGATGACGTAGGGTGCAAACCTGCTCATTAATGACGTATCCCTACATGTGTTACTGTATATACAGCTTTCACTAAACTGATGCATGCATATTGTATGTGAAACACGTATAAATCACCCGTGGACTGGAATTAGCTACATAAAAACAAATTGAGTTTTGTCACACATCATCTAATAGTGTTTATTTTAAAATAAGTAGCGCAAATTATTGAAAAAAGTTACATTCCCCAAAACATTGCTAAGCCAACAAAAAGAAGAAAAAGGGGAAATGTAGGAAAAGTGGGGTGTCACTCACTACTCTGAAAATGCATGCGAAGACACTGTATTGCCAGAACTCGGCTGGCGTCTCCTCTCCCCACATAGTGCGCTTACCCCCGAGTTGCTGGCAGTGGGGAAAGTTTTCATTTATAGGACATAAATAAACTAGGGGGGGATGAACCCAATGGACATTACAGTTATTTAATGGCATATATCAATGAAAAAGGGGTTCTGATTTAAATAAAGTTGCACAATTTAGACAGACACTTTTTAATATCACCTTGTATATACTGGGCTAAGAACCATACTGCACACTTAAACAGCTAGCAACGCTTTTCACAACGGCGATTTGTCATTCAAAAAGCGTTGTGTGCCTTTGTGCCTTTTCTGTTTCTCACCTGTTCCTTCATTATACACAAAGATGCTTCTCGCGTGATCGTCTTTCGATGGGCGATCTGCAGTCCGTGTGAATACCTGATTTCGCAAATCCGGCTGGCCCACGGAGGCGAGATGGCACAGTAAGTTAATTCACTAATAGGCTGTGCTGTTCTCCTTGGATGACTGGCTTCAAATCTGGCTGATTTTTGCCTTTGCTTTCAAAGAATGTAATAATTTCCTATTTAGACATTGCTAATTTTTTTATTTTTTTTTCTCACAGAAGTGATATGGCACAATGGGCTAATTCACTAGCGTGCTGTGGATGACTAAGTTCAAATCCAGGAGTTATTTCCTTTATTTTCAAATATTTTGCTTATTTACCATGGTTTTTCATTGATTATATAATCAATGAAAAAGCAAGCTGTTCCATAGAATTGAGATTAGCCCACTGCACCACCAGCTCCCACAGGAAAGCTGTGTTTCACACTGACTATAGGGTCAATTAACACATTTTTTTCTTGAAAATAAAGGATGGAATCAGCAGGATTTGAACACAGTATTCCACAGACAGCAGGACAACATGCTAGAGAAACAGCCCACTGCACCACCAGCAAAACTGAATCTCCTATTGAAAAAAGGGAAATTGACAAAGTCTTTGAAAATTAAGGCAGGAATCAGCTGGATTTGAAGCTAGTCCCAAGTGGGAACATCACAGCATGCTAGGGAATTATCCCACTGTGCCATCTCACTTCCATGGAACAGCTTGCTTTTTCATTGACTATAAGGTCAATCGACCAAGTGTTTGAAAATAAAGAAAGCAACACATCTGGATTCGAACCCAGTAATCAGCAAGAAAGCCAAGTGGGTTTGGAAAAGTGCTATGTGAAACCAATAGAACTCCAGTCTATTTGACCGCAGTTTAACTAATTTGAATGCACTTTAAAATAAACTCAAGTTAACTTGAATTTCTTCTGGTGTGAAATGAACTGAAGCAAACCTGAAATAAACGACTATGCAGTGCTTTCCTATACTTTATAATGCTTTTACTATAGCATACACCAGGTAAGCTCATAAAAGGGTTATTTTATCCCTGCATAATATCCACTAGCAAGCATGTGTTCAGGGAATCAAAATATGAGCAAAAGACTGGGTGCTCAATGATATATAAAGAATGTGGAGCTGTACAGAACTGAGCACAGCATGTCATCCATATTCTCAGACCCTTAAAATTACACCTCATAAATGAAGAAAGGGAAAGAGGTGAATTCAACATGCCGCTTAGCAAATGATAGATTACTGAAATTGGGCTTACAGGCTAGTACCCCGAGCAACGCAGAGTGCAGATACGGTAATATTTGTCATCTGAACACTTGGAAGACAATAAGATAGTGCCTGACTCAGAGAGCCAGCCAAGGGTCAAGCATACTGTAGTGAAGTGATGAGCAGGGCTGTATCTTCACATCCTACAGTGTTATTAGTCACTTGCCCAATTCACTTCTGTGGAAATGCCACTGATCTGGGAACTGTAGGACATCATCCATTAAGGAGTATGGGTCCATTAAGGAGTATGGGTATCCTTAATAAAATGCTGCGTTCTCTTGATTTAGGGACTACACTGAGGAATGAAAACAAGCTCTTCTGTCTGCCTCTCCTATAGTGATAACCCTCTAGGTTGTTGCCCATCCTTGTTTATTCACCCGCCACGTGTCACTGCTCAGTAATAAATTGGACAAGTGACTGACCCCATTAACAATCGGGATGAATCACAGACTGTGCATAAAAAAAGGATGCTTAAAAAAGCCATTCCCGTCAAAACAGTCCTATAGGAATAGAAAACATGTTTCCATCACTTTGTTTCCATCACTGGTCCTGTGCAGTGAACCTTTTTTTTTTTTTTAAACAGAATTTGAAGTGCTCAAGAATAATTTGATGAGACCATTTAATTTAAATAGTTTTAATACAATGTAACTACTTCACCCACCATATCCATAAATTAACATTTATAAACATTTATTTGGGACTGTGAAAATACAAAATGGGTATTTTTTATTTAATTTATTATTATTAATACATTAGCAGTTCAAAAATTGAATAATAAAAAAAAGAGAAGAACTGTTTGGCGTGTACTAAGTGAAGTGTAAATGTTGTCACCTTGCCAGTCCCAGCCAAGAAATAACCAAAAAGAACATCCACCCTTACCAATAAATACCATAGGCATTTAATGCCAGTATATTAACCAGAAGAAACCTCACCAAATCATTAGTAAATCACAGCACTACCAACAATGGCAGCACAACAGACTTGGCACAAATATTGCACTCTAGCAATGCTATTGCACTGCGATGGCTTACCGGTGTGTATCTGACCCTTGGTACAGAACCTTTGCATTGTCCTTGTAGTGACAATACATTGTAGATCAGCTGTAACACAGACATACCATGAATTAATCAAAATAATATATCTGTACATACTGTATACAAACAAACAGGCATGAACAAACCAGAACACAAATCTCACAATATACAGTTGATTTTGTGATAATAACAAGGATGGAAATAAGACTCCCATTGCATAGCGGTTTGATCCATTCCTGGTTCTACTATGTATAACGAGACACACCTGAGTTTGTTACCTATACACTGCGGATAATCAAGCTCGTATTGAAACCTTGAATGAGTGAAACTGCTTTGCAATGCAAGTCTTATTTCCATACCCTGTAACAAGCTTTTCTATATGCATTTCAAGAGATTTTACACACAATTCTTTCTCTCATGGGTGTAGTGTTACAGCCTACAAGAACCAAATTATAGTCATAACTTGGCTCATGCTCTTGTTTTAGTGTCTGTAGCATTACTGTGATTGAACTGCGATTTATCTTTATTAAAACAGAGAAATAACTATACAGATTATATGCAAGCTGTCTTTGAAATCCCTGTGAGATAGTGTTTTGTGTGCTTAATGTCTTTAAAATGTCTTTTCTTTCAGTAGTATCAGAGCTTTTATTATGCACTTTGTAATGTGAGGGTAGTCCTAGTCTCTGTGCACCGCTGTCAGTAATAAAGCATCAATTGACCTTTTGCAATCCATGTTAACCTTTGAGCATGTCATAATAACCATTTGCAGCAGGTTCTTACATTACACATGCATTTACATAATACTTCCCTGTAGGTATTATGCAAATCCATAGTTATCAATGTGCCCCAGCACTATGCTGAATAACATAACTTTAAACTTCAAATTACCACAGCTGGTAGCCAGTTAGCTGAACAAGTAATTGTCAAGATTACTAGTTACTGTTCACTTATCAATAATAGACCCAATACCCCAATACCCCGCAACATTTTTTGGTCCATATTTGTAAAGGCAAGCTTTATATTTTCAATTACGTGCACTTTTCAAATCCTGTGCTCTTTGTCTGTCAGTGCACAGGTCAACACTACTGATCCAGTCTTTACCAGCTGTTATTCTCTATTTCGTCCTTCATGGCTTTAACCAGCCAGTCTCTCTCCTGATCTGTCTCCGTATCACTAAGGTCACTGTTGTCAGCCGCTAAAAGCTGGGAGTAGTTAACCTTCTTCTGCCTGGGAATCCTGGACTGTACTAGCAGGAATGCAACTGACCAGATTACCAAAACAACTGCTGCCGCCCTGTAAAGCACCTCCAAGCTGAACCTGCTGGCAATGAAGCCGCCCGCCAAGCTGCCAATTCCAGCGCCAAGGCCGAGCGAGAGCGCTTGAAAAACCCTTTGAACAGATCTCTCCATTCCTGGGGTAGAAACATCTTCACAATAGGCATTCAGAGCCCACCACAGGGCTCCATTGCTAAACGCATTCAAAGACTGAATAGGCAACACAGACCATGGAGACCAGAGGAAGGAGTAGTAGAGACACTGGACTGCCATGCATAACATCCCCAGTGCTACGGTCCCACTCTGGCCAAGAGTCTTCAGGATCTTGCTGCTGAAGAAGGAGAGCAGAATCTCAGCGAAAAGTTTGATTGCTATCGAGGCTCCCATGTAGAACTCGCTACTGCCTTTGTCCTGCATTTGCCAGAAGAGGTAATTTTCAAAGGTAGAGCCGACTGCGCCAACAATAAAGGCAGTAAGCGCACACAACGTGGCTCTGCTGTCATTGCTGATGAGGTGCAGGGCTTTAAGAACTTTGTTTGTCTGCTCCCGTTTCCTGTTGACATGAATTGGCAAGAAGGTGCCAGTGAGAAGCGTTAAGGTAATCAGAATAGCGTAGCAATAAAAATGGACTGCGCTCCGGTGAATATGGACATTTAGCAAGCAGTCCAGGTTGCTTACCAAAAGACCCACGCCACAGGCACTGCATGCCGCCCCCAGGTACCCCCAGATCCAATGCTGGCTGTAACCGTCAGTCGCATCCACAAAATCCAGGTACTCGTACAGGCCATCATCCACAGTCCATTCCAAAGGGGCGGCTAGGACCTCCCACAGAGCTACAGCCATGAGGACCAGGAAGAAAAGCTGGTGCTGCACCTCCAAAACAACATCTGTGCCTTTTTGTCCATGTGCAGAACCAGTTTTTAAAGATCTTGACCTGACTGACCTTTTTGAATCAGAATTATCTGGGATATCAGGATTAGCCACTTCTTCATTCTTGTGATTTTCCCTATGGGATTGTCGCTGAGCAATTCGTGTAACTTCATGTTTACTTGCAGCAGCGGTGGCTAATATTGCATCATTAAGCGTCTGACCCGCTCCTGCAGTTGCAATGTGTTTTGTATTAATTTTAGAGAGTGCTGTAGGGGATATAAGGGTTGTGAAGGCATGTACAGTCATAGTAGTGTTTCCTAACTGGCTATAGTTTATTGTGTCCTCTGCGGTTTTTGGCAACCCAAACCCAGCAAATGCACTGATATTGCAGTACCTGGTCATTGTTGCCTTGTCTGCCGGTGGAATGAGTAACAGGAGAAGCCCTGCTCCTATGGAGCACAGCAGCGAGCTCAGTATTACTACCCTTCGTTTGTTGTAGTGCTTGGCAAAGTAACCGCTTAGCGGAGCCCAGGCCAGGTTAATGAAATGCTTAGTGCCCATTATGATGCCAGTCAGGGAAGCAGTCAATCCAAGATATCTGAGATAGAGAGTGAGAAAGGGGATGACACATGCCTTCCCAGCACAGTGTAGGAACTGAAAGAGCCTGGACAGAAGCATGGCCTTGTTCACGTCCCATTGCTTGTTCCTCCTCATGGCTGCAGTTGTTTTCCAGAAGTCCCAAACTCAGCAGAAAGGCATTTCTGCAAACACAACAACAACAAAAAAAACTTTTATAAAGTTAAAACACAAATGTAAAATGTACAGTTTGATGCTTAAAGCTTAGAAGCTGCTAATTAGCAGCATCATGCATGTGTTAGGTTTCAGCTATGCTCTGAAGTGATGTGGTCATATTGAAAACAGTATTTTATTACATGGAAGGCTTCTTAGATTATTTTATGTTCTGTGTTTGTTTACATATTAGTTAACTTGGTTACTAGGGTTGCCACCTGGCCCCATAATTTGGGACGGGACAGGGTTTTTAAGTTGCCCTTAAACTGAAAGAAATAAACACGTGAATTGAGCACTAAACACTTGCTTAATTTCTACTTCTTCTAATTATCCGAATCATGTGTGTAGGTTTATTCAAGATACTTTTTTATTTTGTAAAATTAGTATTTCAGTTATCAAAAAAATGTGTGTGTGTGTGTATATATATATAGTTACTAAATCAGATTCAAAGTTTGCTCATGTTTCATTAATGACTAGTGATAAAAATATATATAATAATAAAAAACTTTTTGATTTTCGACTCTCTTTTTAAACGCTTTTAAAACAAAAGAAAATTGATCAAACCTTGAACCAGATGCAAAATCTTGGTAGCTTGGTAAATCTGGGCTGATATATGTCTATACATTATGGAAATGGTATATGTGTACAAGGTAAAATTCAATAACTGTTCAAGCACAATATGTCATTTCTAAACTGTCGAAGATATCTTCCATCTGTTACATGGCGTATCTATGAATTGTATTTCTTTATTTAGCTGAGTGGGTACCATTTCTCTGTGTTTAGTTCCTGTCCTCAAATAAAGTTTCAGTCCCAGAACAGAAATGAACTAAAATTGAATACAATGTTATACTGAGGCAACCTCGCTGCCTTGGACAGGATGAAATTACTGAAATCTTTCTTAGCGGTTTTAATCCTATTTACTCTTATTGCATAGTTCCCACTTGGGATGCACGTCACTTACAGGTAGTCGCGGGGTTAAAATGTACAGCTGTCTACTGCATACAAATGTACAATACATTTATACAAGTAACAGTGAAAACCAACGTATGCTGTATTTTAAATCAAACAATCAAAATGTTAGTCAATGTAATAATTAAATAAATACAGTAAAATAACGCAGACAACATCTGTCTTAATGTTTGCACATTTTTACGTTTTTGCGTCTCAAATAAATAAATAAATAAATAAATAAATAAAACACATAATACAAAAAAATGCATTTTCAACCCACTAAAATATAGTATTAGAAAATATTCTATATTAAATGTCGTATTTTGAGTTGCCTATAATAACAACACACGCATTACTTGGGCTAGCCTAGAGACCAGTTGCACCTGTTCCAGCCCACACCTGCATAGGTCTGGTGACACGTCACATATGGTTTAAAAGATGTTACCTTTGTTTTTGTTAATACCCACTGTCAGTCTGGATTAAATCCCGGTTGTAGTCGTGAATTTCCAAAAGGTATCGCTGGTATTATAAGTAAAAAAACATTACCTGGTATCCAGGTTGAACTGTATAAATTACACCTGGAAACGGTCTTCTGGCTGTTGTGGAATGTTGACGCTCCTCCTGCAGTCAGGGTTTAGCCAGTCATTAGTTACAGCGCCCTCTGTTGGTAAGGAAGACAACACAACTGCACTGAAACTGAATCCCTGTGTTCGCCATGTTGGCTCCATTTGATCACCGATACAATTGAGCACATGATGATCGCTGCCTTTTGGATCCCAGATTACATCCTTTTCTTCTACTGAACCTTGACAAGAATATGTTTATTCTATAGACGTTATAAACGCCCTTATACAAGTTAACCCTGGTATTTTTTGCACTCTGTTTTTGCTGTTATACCATCCTTTCTTCCATGGTTATACTATGCATTTACCATAGTTTACCCTGCTTTGCCATGTTTATTAATATGCTTTACCATACATCGCTGGTCTTTACAGTGCTTACCTATCTTTTACCATCCATGTTTTCAATATGCATTATAACACTTTGTTATGCTTTTACTATGGGAAACTTTTATGCGGGCACTACTACTACGACTACTACTAATAACTAGTTTGGTTGAGCAGAAGGTATTTCTGTGGTTCCCTCTTGTATAGTCCTCGGCTGTGATATGATTTTAAAACACTAGGTGGCACCAGTGTAGCACATATTCCAGCCCATCACGGGTGCAGTACTACATACAAACTATTTGATACAAAACTAACAAGTTAAACTTTCACTAAAAGGTAAAAAAATATATATTAGGTGTTGTATTCTTCTACTGGGTGGAAGTAGTTTTTGAAGAGCTTTTCTTTCCATTTTCTTGGGATGAGATCTCAAACAGGTTCATTTTAAATTTCTTTTATTTATTTATTTATTTATTTATTTATTATTATTATTTTTACAATATTTACAAGTTCTACAGAATTGTTTTGCATTTACACATTTATTAATAAATTATCTTATATATAACATTTTGTTTGACTTTAAGGACTAGTCATTTTTACATACAGAACAAGAATATATATATATATATATATATATATATATATACACACACATACAGAGACACTTCCCCATGCATATTTCAAATAGAACATAAGAGCTTAAGAAAAGTTTGAGAACGAGAAACAGCTATTCAGCCCATCAAGGCACATCGCCTTGTTAGCACACCATTCTCCCCTACTGGGGGGAACCAACACAAGCAACATCCAAGCATTATAGACACCCGTCCCTTACGATGATTATACTGTGCATTTACTATGCTTTAACACGTACTCACTTTCACAGTTTGTACTCACTGCAATGCTTTAACCCTATAAAGTACAAGGGACAGATGTGTCCCACAAATTAAAAAAAAACTGATGCTAACTTTCTTATTTTTGAAATGAAGTGAATGCAATGGGTTTAAAATGTCCTGACAGGTTGGATCATCCAAATTGTCAGATTCCTCCTGGTGATGCTTGAGTCACTCTGAAATGTATTTTAAGAAAAAAGATGTTTTAACAACAAAAGCTCAATTCCTTGTATACCTGAAGGGATTAACAATGGTATACTACACTAAACTTCTGCATTGCATTCAAACTCCACTGCAACCCCATGTGTCATCACAGTGCTGTTTTCTTGTCTTACAGTGTCATCTGTATGTGCATCTGGTTGCTGTTTTCCTGTCCTCAACATGTTTATTTGCTACAGGGCCTCCTCATTCAAACAATACCACGATGCAGTGTCCTCATATTCCTGAATGCTGAGCCACAAATGAAATACTTCTCAACAGAGTCTGCCTAATAGGCCAGCAGGTTTCAAGAGTGTTCACCAGAACATAAATAAATCATGCAGAATTAGCTCACATATTAAAGGATACTGCACAGTAAAGTCAGTCTTTCCAGCAAATATAAAAATAATCCCAAGTAGTCTTTTTTTTTCCTTCAGATTATTTTTAGCAGCAGCAAGTGCTACATCGCAGATTAGACGATGCAGACAGGAGTGTAAACTATTTTGTCTTTTGCCTACATTGAACTTTTCCATTTGGCAGCCAAGACAGTGCTGATGTCCTGATTCAGGCATGTAAATAAGACTCATTATGAGCTTGATTATACACAGTGTGTAGGTAACAAGCTCAGGTGTGTCTTATTAAACTCATAGTAAAACCAGGAATGGATCAAAGTGCTATTCAATGGGAGTCTTATTCCCCATCCCTGTGATTATTGTTGCTTTGAACACCTGCACACTCACATGCCAACGTGAACCAGCCCTCTGTTAATACCAGCACTGATAGCTGCTGTTTATTTTTAATATCTAAGATGCCAGTCCATTGTACATACATTGTGCACCCACTGAAACTGTTGCAGTTGCAAAACTAGCTAGTAAAATGTTACACAAGTCACATTACGCCATTAATATTAATCATGTTCCATGAACTAATGGAAGGTCATTTTTTTTGCCTGGGTAGCGTTCTCCCCTTGATACTTTTGGAATACTTTTGGCTGTATGTAAAACTGTGAGAATCTTGTTCTTTGCCTTCCATTAACATGTAACGTTTTCCCCATGGGCTTTAATATTGAAAAGGGTTTTGTTTCCAAGGCCAGCATGTTGATTTCTTCAATGCTGACTCCTGTGTAGAGGTGTGTGTGGTTGTTCTGTTTCAGAATTTCAGTTTCTTCACTATATGAAGCCGATGACACTGCTATGAAGGATACGCTAAGAGGAGAGCTGCCTCTAAACGAGGTCCCACGTTAAACACAATCTCACCAGTGTTTTTTATATGCCATGATATTCTATATCAGGTTAAGTGTCCTGCTCCTCTCAACGACGTTGTCTGCTGCAGGTGAACACAGCTTTTGTGAACCACGCCTGCAGTGGCACACATCTGTACACATCTGTAAAGTGCTGTAGTTAACACCTGTTGTATTTTTCCCCTCGACTGTCATTGTATGATCCCGGCAAACGTGTTGATTGGCAGGGGAAGCACCTTGGACATGTATTTGGTCAGTCCGATGTCTTCTTGGTCAGACACACTGAATCTTGAATTCTGCATTTTCTGCATAACGTAACCAGGCTCCAAGCATGGCGATACTTCAATGCTGAAAAAAAGGAAGAGACAGAAGCTTGAGTCAGTGGATTTTCTTTTCAAGAGGAGCAACAAGAAGAATTAAACAGTTTTCAAATGATGAACTGTATGAAAACAGGACCTGAAGCTTATGTTAAAATACGGCTAGGCAAAGTTGGGGATGCGACTACTGACACCAACAATAAGGCATGAAGCCCTGATCAACAGGCAGAGGAGAACCTGAAGCACATATGGGAGCCGCTGTAAATCAAAGTCAGGACATTAGGTCTGGAAACAAAAATGCTATCCCTTAAGTATAAGATCTCACCTTTTTATTTACAAATGAAGCCCTGATTATAAATATATTGACAGAATACTCTTGCACCAGTTCACTGACTTCAGGGCATGAACACGGTCAGAACAATGATGACAGCTAACTGAACCAATGGTGCATTGTTCTCACCTTGCAACGTTCTTAAAGATCCTCCGGTAGTCCTGGTCAAGACAAACAGTGAAAGGTTTTCGTTCAAGCGTCCTGATTTTAATATTGCAGGTTCTAATCTTGCCGTCCTGTAATCAAATACATACAAGATTTTGTTTTATGTCAGTGTGTTGCCTGTTTAGTAGTGCCCCTACCTACTGTATTTATCACATATAGCATTGTGTGCAGGATGTTCATAGCCTCTTAGATTTAAATAAGAAGGATTCACTTTTTCATTACCCCAGTGCACTCCAAACCATGTGTTCCAAAACAACTAATGCTGAGCTTTCTTTACCACACAAAGATCCAATAGAATACTGTGCAGTCAAATTGGTTATATGAACAAACAAGAAATACCTACCACACCTGCCTTCACCTTAGACCCCTCAGAGAAGCTCACAGTCAGACAGTCAAGGTCTGGTAGAAAAAAGGAAGAACACAGTACAAGAGATTAGCTTGTAATTGAAGTAGATAACAAAGCTGGCCCTTGGTCTCTGGTTAAGGTCCAGGTAAATGATGTTCTGAGATTACGTGATGTTCTTAATTGGATTGTAAAATCGTAAGCAGATCTCTTTAGTGTTATAATGACAGTGTTGTACATCTACAGCCCCACACCTGTCCTATATTTTATTGAAAGGTTCCATACCTTCAGTTTCGCAGGTGGGAATAGCTCTCATAACCAACCCAGAAGTTCGTAACGACAGCCCCTTTTCAACTTCCCTGTTGCTTAGAGATGCCTGACAAACAAGGAAACAAACACTCAGAGTTCATTTCTCTTTATAATCATAGTATATCCTGTTCGTGCTCCCCTCCTGCAACAGTGCTGGTGACTTGATTGTGGGAACAGAAAACCTCTTCTAATGTTTGAGAAATGTATTCCCCTGGTGATCCAAAACAAGAATTCAAACTGGAACACAAACTCAGCAGTTCATCCGGTTCCTAGTGAAACAGACTTTGGTACAGCATGTATTTTTGGTTCCTACCTTTTTGTAGGAGATCGTCATCATTGCTCCACAATTACCTTTTAAAAAAATACAAAACAGGATAAATAAAAATATTATAGTAAATTTACAAGTGACATTTCTAAATGTATAACTGTTCCAATATGATTCTAAATGTATAACTGTAACAATAGGATTCTACATGTATAACAGTTACAATAGGATTCTAAATGTATAACTGTTACAATAGGATTCTAAATGTATAACTGTTACAATAGGATTCTACATGTATAACTGTTACAATAGGATTCTAAATGCATAACTGTTACAATAGGATTCTACATGTATACTCACTTCCTTTCATTGTACCTGAAAAGCCCATACATTCCGGGATGTCAATCTGGAGCTGGGTGACAAACACATCCTCTACGTGTTCTTTGGTCAGGCAGGTAAATGCCATCTGAAACCAGAACAAAACAATTCATTTCAAGGCTCTGGGACCCAGTTAGCCATACGCTAACGCCACCTGCTGGACACTTAAAACACATGATAGCCGATTGAAATTTATTTAACAAACAAAACCAACAGCAAACCTGTACTACTGCTTCTACTACAACTACTAATAATGTAATTCGACTGTTGTTCTGAAATCCCAAAGAAGCTGCGGCCTCACCTTGACTGAGTATATGCAGAAGTAGACAGGCTGCAGCCCCATTCGCACGTAGTAGGAGATGACATCGGTGAGGAAAGGGTTTGCCTCTGAGGACTTACCAGAGCAGGATTTCTGCGGCAAAACAAGCAAGATTGTTAGAAGATATATTAAGATTTTTTATAAGTCTTCGGGTTTGTTGAAATAACCTTTTATTCCTGCCTCCTTCAGGACATCAGCCCTGAGATAAGGGTCATCTGCTTACTGGTTGTTTTGGACTCCCCTGCCTCCCCCTCCTTCCCTCTGCTTCCCTTACTAGCATCAGTCTACGGCAGTCTGTCAATATTTTCTACATAATAAGCACCGGTTAACACATGCCATCAGGAATCACATTAACCCTCACAGGACTCCTAGGCCCCAGTCTGAGGCCGTGTACGTGTTCTCATGTATACTCAGTAAAGGAGTTTCTTCTTCAGCTTGACAAAAACAATTCAGGACTGAAAGGGTTAAATGCCTAGTATGCAAATGTGTCATGGTAAACTTGACGTGGGTCTGCTCTTACCATTTTTGCCAGCTTGGGTATCATTTGGCAGAGACTTCTGATGTTGTTTTCATACCACGGATCAACCCTGCCCAGATACGCAGCCAGCTGACACAGATCACTTCCTGCAGTTGGAGTATTTTCCTGTTAAATGAACAAAGACAGTATAAAACGCTATGCAGTTACTGGACTTCCTTGAGCATCTAATAAAAGGTTTTGATCATGTACTCCATGGGTCTCTATTTAAACAGAAGTCTCTGTACCTTGGTGAAAGAGTACTCTTCGTGAGTTACCGGTATGTAGTAAATCTGCAGGTTCAGTTTTTGCGTCAGAAACGGTCTTCTTGCGTCTCTTTTCCTGCAATAGAAAAACATCAATATAATAACTGTTGCTGTGGGGCTACAACAAGGAAACGTGCCTTCGGGGCTCAAAGCAGAAGAACAGGAATCAACAAACATTGCAAAGTGCAGCTACATTTTATTTACATGAGAATTTAAAAAAAGACATACAAAACAAAGATCCCCATGGCCTCTTTGTACCAGAAGATTTAAAGTGGAACAGCATGTTTTTCTTTGCGGTGAACTGATTTCACCTAAAGCATGAAAGACCTCCTCGGTAAGGCAGTGTAAACAGCACTTCAATGGAGCATTGTTTTGGGTTTGTTGATGTTACAGTTAGCATGCTATATTGGGCCCTACAGTATATAAAACTTTAGCTTCTGAGTTATTTAAAGCATTTTGTTTTTTAAAAGTCTGTTTTTATGAATAAAAATAAATCAAATTCACAAAACCGTCCTAGACGGCTTTTTTAACAGCAGTCACAAAACAGTTGACAAAGCATAATATTTACCTCAACCACCCTTCTACCATAGTGAGTCGAAAACCACAAGGCCAACCTTGTATCTTAGCGAGTCATAAACCACTAGGCCAGCATTGTACTTTAGTGAGTCGTAAACCACTAGGCCAGCTTGTACCTTAGTGAGTAGTAGGCCTTTGCAAGTCTTCCTACAATCCTGTCGTCGCCCAGCACCACAATGCGAGCTGTGTAGAGCTTCTGCTGTCTGCCGCCTGGTAACCCATGGCTCCCCGCTCTCCTCTGCAGCTTCCCCGGGGGGCTCGCACCTGTCTCCTCCAGGGTGTCTTGCAGCAGAGCCATGCCGTCCGACACCGAGGGCTTCATCTTAATCCCACCCTTCCTGAACAGCCTCCCCTGCTCCTGCTCACTGCGGCCAGCAGAGGGCTCCTCGCTGACGGCCGGCAGCTCGCTGGGGGGCAGGTCTCTCTCGATGCCGCTGTCCGTCGACAGGATCGAGAGCCGCAGGAGCTCGCTGGAGGTGAGGTCCGATACGGGGTCTGGCATCTCAAACGATGCAGAGTCACTGGAGAGAACTTCGCTGGAGGGCGCTGACCTGGTGAATTTTGCAAGTTCTTTCCCTGTTTACAAAATATATATTTTAAATGTATGCTTAATATATTGATTTTTATATTATATATATATATATATATATATATATATATATATATATATATATATATATATATATATATATATATATATATATACACAGCTCAATCGTGTCTTGGCCTTTTGCCTGTCACAAAAACACTGCACTATTAATATATATTTGGTTGGTTGCACTTGGAAACAAGGTTAGATAGATGACTTACACAAAAGCTCGTCCTCTCTCCAAAGGTGAAAGCTGATTTCAGGGTTGGGGAGTGGAATGCCAAAAAGTGTGCTACTGGACTGTCCATCTTAAACAGAAGCACAAATATATTTTAATCTATCTAAGTAAAGCAAAAAAAGTCATATAAAAAAATCTAGTATCTGAAACCAGATATTAGAAAGCATAATCGCTAGAACATGTGCTTCAGGAAGTGGAAATTCACAGCAGACCTGTGGAATTCGAGCTGCCGAATAACCACTGTAAGTACACTGCTCTGTTGCCAGTGCATCCTACAGACCCTGCTAGTGCAGAGTGCAGTACTGCAGAGTATTCAGTGAGAGCACACCTGGGTTTGCAGAGCTGACGATGGTTGTGTAGAGCTGTTGCAGCCTGCCTGTGTACAAGCTGTGGTTTCCTCCAGCTTCCTCTGCACACACCTCCACAGTCGCCACCACTTCCCGGAAACACAGCTCAATCGTGTCTTGGCCTTTCGCCTGTCACAAAAACACTGCACTATTAATAGCAATAGGTGCGCTGCCTGCCTCTAATGTAAAGAAAGAAAGATGCGACAGAAGTCAGTAACAGAAGTCTTTCTGTAATCAATCAAGGCAGACCCCAGTGTACACTGGGATGGATTAACTGTTTAATAATTTTGTCCAAATGGGCTGTCCTGTTTATGTCTGATAAGTTTCAGCCATGATGGGTGAGACAAGGCTGATCGAGGCCCCTCATTGGGCAGGTGCTTCTGCACAACAATAATGGTGTTTTTACAAGACAAAAGTGATGACAAAGCGGGCTAGTCATCACCAAAGAAAGAAGTGACTAAGCTCCGAAGCTTACAAACCCATCACTAAGCCACACCCACCTTCAGCATGCACTCCAGAGTCGGGGCGTCACAGCTGTCCCCCAGCGCAGCCTGCATGGTGTGCACGATGACATCACACATGTAGCTCATGTGGCTCCTGCAGGTGCTGGCTGACTCGATCTCACTGCTGAGAGCCGCGCTCATCTCCATTGATAACAGGGCAGGGTCTGCAAACACGAACACCCTGTGGGAAAGCCTGCTCATCAGTATAGACCGTCAGCTAGATATATAAATAAACAGTGCAAATATTTATATCTATATATACTATTTACCACAACACGATGACAGCATTGCAAAGTTTCACTATACAGTCCTTGTGATAAATACAGTACTTAGAAAATGCATTTCAATTCATACAAAAGCAAGCCATTCCGTCTTATCTGTACAGTGTCTACACAAGCGTACAGTACACACGGGACTATAAAGTGCATGGCATAATAGTAAGAGATAGACAAGCTTGTGTGGAATGTCATTCAGATGATGGTACCATACTGTACACCGATGTAGTGTAACTTAAAAAAAATCTCCTTACTTTTCAAGGTACTGGTATTGTTCATTTTTAATGTTTTGTTCAGAAAGGACCATTCTCTGGTACAGAACACCTGTAAATTATTACAAACAGTCAGGACTTTGCCTCATATGAGACAGTTAAAAGACAAATACTGGATTATTATTATTATTATTATTATTATTATAAGAGTATTCAATTAAATAAGAGTATTGCAAATTAAATGATTCTATGAATCACACCTATAAAGCCTTTCTAAGGTTATCCAAGGTCTATGATGCAAGCTACGAGTTATAAAACATAAACAGTTTATTGACTCTGCAAAAAAATGGTGCAAACTGCATATCGGTGTGAAGACCTTGATAAAGCTGTTCCTTCATACCCAATGCATGCCGGAGGGTGGTGTGCATGAGCCATGTGCATTGAGCACAAGCACTATTCAATACCTGGGGTCAGTCTTTCACTTTTTACACGGATTGCATGGCTGAGTCCAACTGTGCAGTAGGGCTGAGGCAGCGTCAGTAATCTTTTACAGAATTCATAAACCCTCTTGTACAGGTCATCTGGAATGTAAACGGCCTGCGATAAAAAAAAAAAAAACAGGCACTGTTATAAATCTATGAAACTATTTCTTGGATCCTGCCTTGTCTGGGTTCTGATCTGCAAAATCACAGCCCACTTAACCAATGAGTTCTTATTCTTGTTTAAAGCTCAACAGTCTTTTAACTCTTTCGGTCCTGAATTATTTTTGACCAGCTGAAGAATAAACTCCTTTATTAAGTATACTGTGCACATGAGAACAGGACAAAACATAATTTTTTTACCATCTATTTATACACTACCTCAGACTGGGACCTAAGAGTCCTGTGAGGTTGCAACGTGCATGTGTTAACATACAGTACAGCACTAAGAGAAAGACTTAAAGGGTTAAATTCATCTAGATTATAACTGTCTCCTAGCAACAATCTGTCCCCAGTAGATTTCAGAAACTACATTTGCTCTATGTAGTATTTCTTCCTGGTGTAGTCCCTTTTATCAGAACTGACATGGCCTTGACCATATAAGTCATTGATATATGACTGAGGCACTTACCTGTAATATAGCGTACATGAGTGTGTGAAGGAGAGGAATAATGTGAAGTTTATTATCAGACCTCTCTGCCTGTGAACACAAAGACATTGATTACTGCAGGCAAACATGACGACTGTGATAAAACCAGCGAGAAACCACTTGTTTGTACTGGAGTCCTCTGCATCACTGTTTTACATTGAGAACACACACACACACACACACACACACACACACACACACACCTACAGTACAAGATCAATGGTATACAGTATGACAACTTACCCTCTCTAGCTCTTTAACAACAATTTTAACCAAGGTGCTGTTGTTGGCGGGGTTCCTTTCAATTTTCTTGTGCAAGGTCCATCTCAGCATTCCTATTGCAGAAGAAGAAAATGTTTGCAATAAAAATACATTTAAAACAGCTTTCTTTTGTGCCACATACCGTGTGAACAAAAAAATCCTGCACAGCTTGAAAACCTGATAAACAGGAAGATCCTGTTTTAATAATTTGAACCGTGGTTGAGTTTAGATCCTTCAATATTTAGATAATTTGATTCAACTTTTGCTGTATATCAGCATGTTGAATATTCAAGAAAACTGCAGCTAAGTAAACCACTGAAACTACAAACAGCTATATAAATATGTAATTTATTGACTTGACTATAATTCATGATTTTCATATTGTATTGGTGCCAATGTTCAATGTTTACTGCTTGATTGACAAATTCTGTACTTCCCTTTAATCCTAGAATATTGTGAACTTTCAAATCTGTAACAAACCAGGAACTGTACTTGATCCAAGATGGGGAAATACGTGACGGCTTTTCCTTAGATAGTCCTCATAAAAGTTTAACACAGTAAACCAGAGTAAGAACACGTGCAGAGGGAAGAGCATGCACATAATTGTGCATGATAAAAAGCACGATTCTGGTGCACCACTATTCAGCATTTATTTCATTGATCAGCAATACCGGAAAGTATGCATTCATGTGTTTCAAGATAGCACACTGCATTCTTAAACAAACCACCCCAGCATCTCAAATAAAATGCACATTCTTACCCCATACTGAATGAATACTGCGGCCGCATTACGTGCCATTGCTGGAAGGGACACTGCACAGTGTCGTTGAGCAAACAATTAGTCTATTTTAATCTCCTTCTTTTAAAGTTTTTTTTTTTTTTTAAGGGAACGTCAATCAATTTCTCCTGCAGTATTTTCTTGTTTTGGATCTGCTCAGATAAAATACAAATACCACATCTCTTTTAGAGTGGCGCTCCCCCTGGTGGTTTTAAATATATGACCACAATTCCCGTATTCTAAACTGTTACTAACTTGATAGGCTGATAAGCTCTCTTTGAGTCTCACTGGAGCTTGCTGAATCCTACCTCTGTTGAACTGAGAAGCCGTATGATGCCCGTCTAACTCCAGCAGGATCGCGTGGACACTGCGAAGAAGATCCGACTCCATAGCGTCAGTGACCTCAGAGTTAGCTGCTCAAAAACAAAGCAACGCTCTCTCAATGCTGTGCTCAGAAGACCCAGGGCAACAGCCTGCACAGGGGTTCAAATTGAATTGTATTTCAGTGATATATGACTTGCATTAGATGGTGCAAAGAAAAGAAAAGTTGTTTCATTTCCTCTGAATAATATTTGAAGAACGTTCAAGTTTTTTTATGCTTCAATCCATTCCACTTGTTCCCCAGTGTTGAAACTGGCCTGTAACTGCATTTCTATTAAAAGGTACACTGTGCTCCTAATAAGTGTATCTAAAATAAAATTAAATCTTAAAGGTGTACTACACAGCCACAGAGACCATGAGGCAGAAGGTAGCAACAGCAATCCTGTTGATCTAGAACTGTATGCTTTCTAGCCACTTAAATATTTCCCTTGCATTGATTTTACAACCCATTTAATGACTTACCATGACTCAGCAGTAATCTCCTTACCAACCAGAGCTGATTGAGGAAATAAAAAACCCCTTCTAAGATATTCAATATTTATTTATTTATTTATTTTTACCTTAGAACGTTTTATTAAGTTCCGCATACAAGTTTAACCTACAAACCTTGAGATGTGTTAGCCCTGTGTTAAGAGATAAAGTTTCGATCTGCTCCATACACACCTTTTGGCTCCATGTCGTCCTCGGCAAGCTATAGTGTTTTCGAGTTCCCTGAGTGATTAAAGCTGACAAACATGTTGAGGTAGGTTCAGGTTAACCACACCTGCAAACACAGAAAGGATCATGAACTTACCGGGTTAGGCAGTAGCATTTGACAATTAACTGTAGACTGTCTGATTAAAGGTGTGCTAAGGAGGGCGTGCTGCTGTAAATAGTGTCGGTGTGGGAATGTAAGGTTGGCAGAGATGGGGTTAAATCTGTCTCTGCCAAAATGTGGCCATTCCCCAATTAGGTAATAGATGCTAATTGGGGGAGTGGCCACATGTATAAAAGCAAGGAGAAATATTTTGTTTGGGACAGTGTTTGGAGAGGAGTTTGGTGAGTCTAGTCGTGTGCCGGGTGCTTCTGTATTTCTGGTTTCTAGCCTCTGAGTGTCATTACTGACGCTACACAGGGGTTTCCACTGGGCAGAATTTTCAAAAGTTCACAACTCCAGTGCTAATCAAATTTTAATTATCGCGGAGGGGAGCAAACACTAGAAAATGCATGATTAGAAGAATTCACCAAACAATTAATTATAAGCAAATTGTGTACTGGGTTGGGGAGTTCTTCTATGAATATATAATGAAATGTTACAACATGGTATACATGTATAATAACTAACAAGTACAAATGCCAATGGCACTTGAAACTTATGTATTGACAGCCTACAATCGTACATACTGAAATACATACAAAAGTAGATGACATCATAAGAATTAATTCCAACCAATATACACAGATGGCTTATGGTATTGTTTTCTTTTTAACTAAAAAAAGATTGCAAAAATGCACATTAAAAGAGTTGTATCTAAGTAATCTGTGACAAAATATCCCCACGAATCAGGGTAAATGACTAGTGGGGTTTGTTTGTTTATTTATTTATTTATTTATTTTGATCCATGCCATCCGATTTTTACCCACATGCCAGATAATCATAAATCAGCATTTGATATTTGACTGTTCTAAATAAATGTACATTCTGGATGACAAAATGCACACTTTTAAATTAAGTGTACAAATTATGCACAACATAGATATTCCCATTATTTTTTATTTCCACGTGGCTGCTGCTCGCTGGTGGGAGAGCCGCCTCCCTGTATGCTACTAGTTTCCAAAACAGCAAATTGTGCTTCCATTCATTTTTCTTGATCTCGTTAACATGGATTTTGATTAATGAGACAATAAGTGATGTAGGTGACCTGCGACAATTACGCTTTTTAATGAGAAATGCGTTCATTAATGACCTCATCGACTTGATTTCAAAGCATTAACGGATTAATTTTATTAAAACACTTCATTTGAAAAGCACTTGCTACTAAAGCTCTCGTTACTATACCACGAGTTTGATAACAATAACACTGTTTTTTGAAAATCCTGCCCATTATCTCTTATTGGGACTAACAATATTATCACTAGCCTACCCCTTTACTTTAGATTCCCTACATATCATTATTTACCATACTGTTCCGGTAAATGACCAAGTCAGGCTCATTTTCTGCAGTCAGCTCTGGGAACCAAGTATTGCTAAGAAATTAAATATTAGGAAATGCAGATGATGGTAACCTCAGCTCCTAAGATCTCGTATTCACCGGCTGAAGTGCCACACTGCAGAATTGATCTGCGTACTACTGTTTTTTATTTTGTCTATGTCAAGTAATGGTATGTAGTCAATCTAAATTGTCCTTTCAAATAGTGAATGTTGCTTTGATCCATTCACAAAGTGGCAACAGTGTTGTGCATAAATGCTAAATAAAGAGGACACTATAAACAGGGCCGCTGGAACTAGGGGTGCTGGGGGTGCGGCAGCACCCCCTGGATTGAAGTTCTGTGCACCTGCTTCCGTCATATACAGGGGTTACAGTTTTGTTCAAAGGTTTTCAGCACCCCCACTATAAAAAGTGTTCCAGTGCCGCTGATTATAAATTGCTAGACACTTTGACCTTTTCGTGGAAATGCCCAGGTACTACTTTGGCAGCTCAGGTATGTCAATAAACTTGCAAGCCAGCAACCACACTCCTCCTACCCACATTAAAGACATCGACAAAGATCTTACTCTCCCAGCAGAGGAAGCAGTAGGAGTATGATGTAAATATAGAGTCACAGAGAGGGGACTTTCTAATTCTAGATAACAGTATACAACTCTTCAACTGGGATTCAGCAATCACGCTGTACTTTGTGCCACAGCCTGCATGCTTCTCCGCTTGTAAACCTTTCCTTTGCGCAGGCACAATCAAATTACTGACTGGTATCCAGAATTTAAATTTTGGTTTAAAAATCTGTGAATTCACCCCCTCAAGTCTTTTAAGAAATAACCCAGGACGTGATGATAGTAAAGGGTATAGAAATGATGAGAATGTAATTAGTATTTGCAAAACGTGTCACAGTGTGGAATTAAAAAAAACTGTTTTTGAAGTCCAACGTCCTCCAGGTTTTATAGGTATCATTAAACAATTAACTGATCTAGACCTTGAAAGAGGTTCCGTTGGTTCAATTAAGTCATTGAACAAAGGTGGAACAAAGACCAGGACCCGAGTTTCCTCCAGTTTGTCTTCAGATTGATTCCATGATTTTAAACATTAGGAGTGTACGGCTGAAAGGCCCTGTAATTTACTGGTCCGGTTTATTGCCCCGTTTTGTTCTTCAAAACACATAAATGCTGCATTTGAACACAGAATACTGTCCCGGTTTTAAACTCTCTTTGTGTAATTTTACAGTTTAGTTTTTTTTAATATGTACATGATACTGTTACAGCTAACAGCTAATTATGCCTGTTCTATTATGTATTATGCATCATATAATTACTGTATATACCTGTGTATTAATATGCATAAAACAATTACTAATCTCAAGCTGAGATATGAACCTGTCAGCTTGGGGTGTTCTGATTCCAGGTAGAAATCTGACCTCATCGGTTTGGGATTCATTGCAGATAATTAAAATATGACCCTATCAGCTTGGGGTCAAGGTTCGGGAACCCAAATCCATATCATATTTAATACAGTATACTGTATAACAATGCACTGCACCTCAATGTTGAACAAAAACTGGAGTAGCATACAATCAATACCGTAACTTCTGCTAAATTAAACGCATGACAAACTGTTCCATTACTTTGTAGCAGTTTTGCCTATAAGCAATTTCCCTTAGGTATTGTAAGGTTTTAAACAAAATAAACACTTGGAATAGCACAAACACAGAATAACTCAAAACAAAGCTATGTCTATAATATTTCTTTCTGCAACACAAAAGCAACTTAAAACTTTTTTTTCTTAAGCACCCGCAATTCAAACTAGAAAACAGATTATCCCTAAACAAACTTTCGCTTCTCAGCAACATAGAGTACACAGCACAGGATTGCACAGTCTGGTGCAGAGAGCTCCCACTGCCGTATACGGCATCCTTCTTGTGCTTGCACTTTTAAATCACCTAGAAAACACAGCTTACCTTATTCGTGAAGAGATAAATGCATAGCTCCAAACATAGGCACTGCACTGCTAAACTTTGAGCAGGATTGTTCTTGTCGGAGGCAGCTCAGGATCTTGATAAACAGTACAGCTTGGAGCATGAAAGCATCTTATAGTGAGAATCTCACTTCCTCTTCACAGCAGTGTAAGGGGTGGTGCTGAGGGAAGGCTTGGGGGGGGGGGGTTGTCATCACAGTGTATCTGGACCGTTTTAACTTTCCCAACACGGCACACACATAATGTTTGTTTCCAGAATATTATGCAGGATTTACATGGAGGATTTTTCCCTATGGCCATCACTCCATGTACAGTAACTTATTGAAACACACAGTAATTATAGTGTGCTTCTTACTGTAGAGCACATGCTGGTTTAGTATTTATACAACTTTTTTTTTGGTTTACACCACATCAGATTTCATTGTTATAATTATCACATTTCCTGTTCTTTGAAATGCATTGGCTGATTTATTTTATTTGTATTTTTTAAAATGCTTAGACTGTGCTGCAGAAAGGACAAGGGTCATCATGTATTTAATTATGATATATATATGGTAGGCTAGCCTAAAAAAAGTCAGAAGACCTGAAGCTACTGTAATGTGAAAAGGGCTTTGCGTTGTTTTGACAAAATTTGGTAACCAGGTCTGAAATACAAAGAACTTTTGAAATGTCTTCGTAGTACTACTGCGTCAAAATGAATTTACCAAGATCACAATGATTAGGTTGAAGAACATCTGGAACCTCTATTCTGCCTTACTGATTCAACCACGAAACCACGCCATAAATGTCACTAACTGGGGCCTCTGTCTGATTGGTCAACTAATCAATGGGCAGCGAGAATCACTTCTCACACCTGCTGCAGTAGGTGATGTACCGTAAACCGATCGGTTTGTGTAAAGACAACTTTCATTCACTAGAGACATTTTAAAGATTTTTTTTCAATCGCAAATTCCATACTTAAATCATATTCAATATTGCTTCAATGGACACACCAAAAAAAATGACAACTGACAGCTGTAATGTCACGTGGCTAAGATTTATGACTGCGTTTACCATAACCCCTGACAAACAGAAGAACGTGAAAGGTAACTAACTGTTATTCTCAGTGAGGAAACGGGTATCATTATTATTAATTTCTTAGCAGACGCCCTTATCCAGGGCGACTTACAATTGTTACAAGATATCACATTATTTTCACATACAATTACCCATTTATACAGTTGGGTTTTTACTGAAGCAATCTAGGTAAAGTACCTTGCTCAAGGGTACAACAGCAGTGTCCCCCACTGGGGATTGAACCCACAACCCACTGGTTAAGAGTCCAGAGCCCTAACCACTACTCCACACTGCTGCATTCTTTACAAGAATTAAAGCTGTTGACAGCTGTTCACAAAAGGAGATATATTAAAAAGTAGATTTCCTCCTTACAGCATTCAGAAACATGTTGAATAACCTGTGTCCTTTAACAGTGGGTTCCAAATTAGGGTCCGAGTAACATTTTCAATACTTTCGCCAACTACAATTTTACGCTTTTTCCATACGTATATGAAACGCTTTCATTTACCAGCTGATTATGGTTCTCCTCAACTGGGTTAGTCTTTTGCAAAAAATAAAATATTTACAATATTCAGAATAAATTGTGATGTGGAGACCTGTGTATTATGCATATATTTCCAAAACTACCTGGGGGGTAGTGGGGCATGAGATATTTTCAGGAGGGCATACAGAAATATTCTCTCCAAGAAGACCATGGCAATCTAATGAACCTTGCTGTGTGGGACATAATTTCACAAGTGCCAGTCACTATGTGGACGTCAATTGCACTGTATATTTTCATTTTCAATGCCTGAATATCATTATCTGCCCTTATACATTAAAAAGGGATGACTGTAAGGAGAACAAAGGAGATTAATGTGGTGGCCTTATGTTACAATCAGCCCCCAGGACATGAGCAAAACCTGCCCGAAAAACCAGTCCAGGCTGATATCGACCAAGAGCAGCAGTCTAATGAACTTGTATGGTATAGTGTACATACACTAGGCAGTGTGCTTTACTGTGCACATGATTTTCAGTTTTTCTGCTAATTCATGTGCCTACATATCCTTACACAATCACTGATGCAAGCTCCCTTTTAAGCAACTAATGGGGAAACTGATAAGCAATAGGCAATGTGCTGAACAATTTAAGCCATCTTAAACTCTGAGTAGCATGCATCATGGTATCAGCCCTAAAAGCACAGCAAAGTGGAGAACACCACGATCCAGTAATTCTTCATAGTGTCTGGTTTGTCCTTAATAAGCTTGAAATAAGTGGAGGTGCTTAGCATTCTCATAAACTCTATTGATCTTGCACTTTTATGGTTGTTTGTTTAATTACGCATCTATACATTTAGATTCTATTTTAAGGTGACTGGCTTCCTGTAACACATGCTGTCATGAGTTCACTTCTAAGAAACAGCTTTGCAGTAGGTGGGCTCTGGTCAGGCACTACATTGGAGCTGCATAAATTCCAGTCACAGTGCGCAGGGAGGCGTTTGAAAAATTCCAAACGAAGGCCCTCCGTTAACATCAACATCTCCTTTAAAGTATTTAGAGATCAGTCAATTCTTTTATATTGGAGGCAGGCAGCTCCGATCCTGGGTTACTGTTCCCGTTAGCAACAACTCCTCGATTGATCGATTATTCATCGACAAGCCTTTCTTTTGCGAGCCTCAATTAAATAGTCAGTGATCTATTTGTTTTGTTCTTCTTGCTTTTGAATAATAGTGTTCTCAATCCATTGATTATTATTATTGATTACTGCATGTCCGATATTCAATTAGGAAATCGCAACTCTGTTTAATAGGTACAGTATAATTCATTGATTAGGGACCGGATTGGGTTCAATTCTTTCAGTTTTAGTTAAGGACATGGCTGGGACACAGACTGAAGTACTGTGGACACTGAAGAAAGACTTTCTTTTAGTGTTTCTTAATGGGATGCCCAGATTCAGAACCCCTGTCTTCCCCGGTCATCAGAAGAACCACTGTTCCCAATCAGGTATCAGACACAAACTCTGCAAGGTACTGTGAGCCTGTGCTAAATGAAGATTCTCAGTTTGAGTAAAACATCGCCTGCATCTAGATAAACCTCAAATACTGTCACGTCATACTCAAACTGAGAATCCTCAAAGATGAACGATATAGATTTCAGTCATTCAGATTGATAGCATTTTCTGTGTTCCTAATTGAATCCATTGGTGTAAGTACAATACGTGTTATATTATCTGAAATGTGTAGAGTAGCAGCACCATGCAATATAGCAATATGTATGGAACCTGCACTAGTTAGAGCAGCCTGTTAACTCTCTGTTACAATGACAGAAACCCATCAGAAACACAGTGTTTCAGAAAACAGGGACAGATCATCAGTGTATTTGCATTGTAAGAGGCCTGTACAGAAGATGCACAGATGATATGCAAACACTGTCCCGAGTCTGTATAGAAATCTGGAAGACTGCGTTCAGCTCAGGATAACCAAATATTCTTAAGGTACATCGGCCAAATACAGTGCTCCTCAAACTACTATCAGAGTTATATTCTGGGTGTTACAGTTTATAAAAGACTTAGTTTGTAATGCTTTAAAAAAAATGTACATAAGGCTTTGTCCCACCAGTCACTGGTAGCATTGGTATTCTGAATACTAGCTGTACTTCACTGGGATCCAGAATACATTTCCACCTAAACCTAGCAGAGGGACCCTGTGCTGTCATGGGCCGGTTTGGCACGTCACAGGTCGGGCAAAACAATAGCAAGAGATCAGCCTTTTTCACTTTCATCTTGCTTTAAGCATGGTGGCACTGGTTGACAGCAAGTATGCTTGACCACAAACCTTTACTCTAAAATACATGCCTGGACTATAACCTCAGCACCACCGTGAGTTTTGGCTGTCAACATGCCGTTTTTACTAATCTGTGAAACAAAAGTTAGTTTCCTGACCCTGGCACTGAACTCACAGAGATGTCTCCATCTTTAAGCAAGTTTTCTCAGTGTTGATTTAGGTCGCAGTTTGATTCCTGGAACAAATGCCAGCTATTGTAAAATAGAGGAACTGCATCCCATTAATTTCCTAATGTCAACAAAAATAGGAATTTTGGAAAGGTCTAGTGCCACACACTTCATAATGAAATGAAAAGCTGCTTTTGAAGTAGTCAGTTAGCCTGACCTTGGGTTTATATGTGGAAATGGCCTTTACCGTGGTGTTAAAATCTAATTACACTTAATTACATTTAATGGCACTGTACTTGCAAGAGGAGTTATTACAGTTTAAGTACACTATTATTCATTCCATTTAATCTGAAGTGCTAACGTGAATTGCACTTTATTACATTTGATAATCAATAATAACGAACTTGATGTAACCGAAGCTTGTTTCTGACTGGCTCAGAAGCCGTCATTAAAAGTATTTGCATTTTGTATATCTACGTTATAATGATTGCTGTGTGCCAAGCATTAAGCAGAGTGTTATTCCACCCTGCACTTCAGCTTCCTTAACAGAGCAACATTCTCTGCAGTCACAGGTTACAGTAATAAGACTAGATCTCCACTTGAACTCTGTTTCCTTCAAAAGCATGCCAGCACAACAGGAAAGGCTGGCTTTGAGACTAGTGGGAATTCCCCATGATAATCTGAGTGAATACGCACATAGGATTGAAACTGCTAAGGGAAAACACAGATCAGGTCATAGGTAAATATTTTTAAAAAAGGCTTACTGCAGGGAGATTAGGGGGGGTGCAGGGGATAGGTGCTGTTTGAGAAGTACTGATTTCAGTAACAGGAAAAGTCACACCCAGAATGTTTTTTTTTTTTTTTTTTTTAGTCACTTCCAAGAAACACTAAATACTCAACATTCACGTGACGTACTCCACATACCTTTACATTTACGCACTGTCTGTGCTTCCATCCATCTGTCTGCCACACGAAACGTGGCAAACCAATGTTCTCCAAACTTTTACACAGCCTCCTATACCTTTTTTTTCTGAGCTCTCGGATTGCATCTGGGTATAACCCAGTAAACTGTGGGTTTTATATACATTTTGTATAAGGACCTGTAGTGTGTGTGTGTGTGTGTCAACTGTCACGGGGGTTGGAAGAGGGATCACACTTAGCCAGTAACCGCTCGCATTATTGATACATTACATATAGAATAATAGATGGTTTGCAGTGTATTACTGTACAAGGTTATAATTGTATCGAGGGGTTCTGGTGGCACCAGTAACTATGAGAACACCGAGAAGCAATTATAACCTAAAGTAATTCACTTCAGCCCCATTTGTTATTTTTTTTTATAATAGACAGATCCCACAACTTTCAAGGTTTATAGCAAAGGCAGTTTTTTTCTCTGGTTTCTAATGTGGGATTTTCAGAAAAGGACATTTTCACCGCTTTGGATTTTAAAATAAAAACCAGAGTCAGCAGTTTAAAAGACGTACAGAGATCACCCCTTGGGAAAGTCATCAATAAGCGATGTATTGTTACATCACTTGACTATGACCTTTTGACGCAACATGGCTTGATTATGACTTTATCGTATACTATATATTATTATTTATTATTATTATTATTATTTATTTCTTAGGAGACGCCCTTATCCAGGGTGACTTACAGTATAATTTCAATACTGGTACCTAGCAAGGCTGGGTAAGAAAAAATATCTTCTCATTCTTTCATGACACAAACTAGCTCAAATCACAATCAAACTATGTGTATAGTTTTAGGAAGTAACCTTTTTTAAATGAATCATTTTAGCATAGTATGACTTTGAATGGAGAGAACTTGGGAAGTGTTCATCAACATATATCCTGCACTTACAGTAAGACAATATAAGGAAGAAGTACAGGACTACAGTGAAATGACAGCTACCCAAAGGGAACCAGACTACTTTCCAAATTGATTTTCCTGTACTGAAACAATAGAACTGTTAATATGATTTATATCAAGAGCGTGGTATGGAGAACACATTAAAAGCTGTGATACGCTTGCGATACTTTTGACATCTTTTAAGGTAACAGAAGAATTCCGAGAGGGTAGACACTGCAGCCCGATTCTGAGAAGCTTATTAAGGGCTGCCTACTATGAACTTGTGACCACTGAGGAAGTGCACACTCGCCTCCATCTGTCAGGTCTACTGTCCTGCCTGACTGCAAGCCTATAAGTTAATGTAAAGACCAAGGCTATTTATGGATAGCTGCTGGAAATGCTAATAATAGCAGCCGCAGGCTTCAACCTGCTGTTACCAGTTTGGTTTGATTGCTGATTACGTCAATTTGTGATCTGATACAGTGTCATGTTTTGACAAGCGTTGAAATCCACATATTTTACTGCTTTGTAAAGCAGCCTCAATTGCAGCTTATCTCGATAGCCTTCATTCCTCCAACCAGTTTTCTGAAATTACACTTTTCTCGTTTTTTATTTGCTTTAAAATTGTCTTTGGTGTTTTTTTTTTCTTTTTTCTTTTTTTTTTTTTCTTCTAGAAAATAATTGCACTAATGACGGTTTGGAGTAAATAGTTTTGAGAATATGGCTCAAAAAGTCTTACGATAATGTTGATTCAAGAGCCCATTGAATAAAAGCTACTGAACTACTGTGTGGTTACATGGCTGTAACGAAATGACCCTCTATTAATAACAGATGCTATATTAAATGCGGTGCAGCATCACCACAACCTTAAACTTGCCAATTTCCAATAACTGAAGGTAGGAAGCACTTTGTTTATGCAGACTTATAAATGTATAGCATAGCTTACCAGGCGAACTACATCTAAGACAATAGGAACTTTAATAACAAGGGGCGATCATTCAGTTATAGACACTGTGAAAAAAACGAACTATAAAGCTGAGATTGGGGCTTGTTTACCAAGTAATGTTAATTGGAGGGTGGGGTTTGATTTATGAGTAAACTAATACTGACAAGCACACACTGACTTAATGAAACAGCTTGCCAATGCAGGCAAGGGAGATTTGCTGAGACTTGTTCCAACAACTGTGAAGTCTGGGCAAAGTACAACACCGAAGATGAAACACCGAAGATGAAATCGGAATCAGGAAGCCGACCTTATACAAACTCCTTTTAAAATGTTATTATTTTTATAAATGTATTTGTTTTCTTTTTTCAATATAAATCAAGTGGACAAACATTTAAGCTCGTGCCTTCATCCTATTTCTTAACTGAATCGTCACTAGTTCATACAACCTAGTCCACAGGCTCTGCTAGCTGCTTTTTGGAAACAGGAACTCTATTTTAAAAAAAAAAAAGCTAAAAAAAACCCACCAGAAAGCTAGCCCCTTCATGTTGAAACAGGAAACGGAACAGTCTCAAAAAACAGAGCCAAAGAAGGCGGCAAAATAAATATATATATATATATACTAATAGGAGTAAACCAAATGCAAGGTGAAGCTCAGGGAAATAACAACTGTAGCATACTGCCATCCAGGACTGATTAATTGTTTATAATGCAGCACTTACATTTTAAATGGACTGTAATTGGGTATTTGATCTGTATATGTAACCTTATTATTATTTATTTCTTAGCAGACACCCTTATCCAGGACAACTTACAATTATTACAAGATATCACATAATTGTTTTTTTTTATTTACATAGAATTACATTATTTTTTTACACATTATTTTACATACAATTACTCATTTGTGCAGTTGGGTTTTTCACTGGAGCAATCTAGGTAACCTTGCTCAAGGGTACAGCAGCAGTGTCCCCCAACTGGGATTGAACCCACCACCCTCCGGTCCAGAGTCCAGAGCCCTTAACCACTACTCCACACTGCTGCCCTACCTTGCTCTTTGATCTGTATACGTAACCCTGCTCTTTAATCGAGTCTCATGACAGCGATGTTTGTAAAGCACAACACAAATGCAAGGTAAATTCTTTTCAACACCCCCTCGACAGGTGAATGCATGATGGCAGACAGATTAATTAAATCAATGTAAAGAGGGCCATACACAGTTTGCACAAAATCACTGCTCTCTTTTCACGTTGGTTACCAAGGCAAGGATAGTGTCTTTATTTAAAAATAAATAAATAAATAAAAACCGTGTTCGAGAAGAGAGCCACAACCCAGGTAGATGTTTTACTCAAATAACTCATTTTGCAGGTGGATCGGAATCTGTGTATAACAAGAAATAGGATCTTATTATCTTCGATTGCAAGGTGAGAGTAGGAATAAGACAGCTGTGGAATGTAAATATTATGTAACCAGAAAAAATCTAGTCTTTATACAAGAGGAATGTGCTGATTTCTGACTCACGTGAAATAAGGGATTTATATAATTGGTTGATGGGAACTTGAAAGAACGAAAAAAAAAGATGACTGCTACAGGCATGTCTCAGAGAACATTTCAGAAGCCACAGCACCATTGTCATATTGTCATAACAGAAGATTGCATGTCTATTCTTTTGTTCTGCCTCCCGAGTCAATATAACATTACATTTACTTTACGTGTATGTAGTTATTTTATCTAAATGACCCACCCAAGCTCAATTTACGTACGTCATTGACTGGTTCTAAAGTGTTCTCCAGCCCTGCCCAGTTATTAGACAGAGTTATTTTTCAGTGTTGAAATGAAGTCACGTGTAAGTAAGAGGCTTTTAGATTTTTGTATTACATTTTTTTATTTTTTTTATTAGTGCAAAATAAAATTTGGATTTAACAGTTGACCTTATTAGAATCTTTCAAACTATACACATTATTTTACAAACATTAAAAGCATAAAACATAACAAATAATTGACAAGAAAATCACCACGTCATGTAAACATTTGTTTTAAGACACATAGATTAGCCTTGTGAAATGTGTATAATCTTTTTGGTCAGCTATTGTCTCCATTCAATATTCATGCCCTATTCACAAAACTTCAGCTCCGGATAGTTAAATCATTTTTAATGTTTCAAAGTCTGTTTTATGAATAAAAAGAAGTGTCAGGGTTTGGTGAATAGGGCTCAAATCACCAGTACTTTAATAAATACATGGAAAAAAAATGTTATACGTGCATTTTATGACAGTGAGGTTTTGATCATAAGCTGAATGCAAAGCTGAAAAATGTGTGAAGGCTTTATATATATATATATATATATATATATATATATATATATATATATATATATATATATATATACAGTATATATAAGTATTGGTTGGTTTGTTTCCTTAAAATCTACTGTATGTTCCTGCCTGGAGTAAGTTGGCTAGTGAAAATATTGTATACATTGTATACATCTATGAAAATATTGTATACATCTATACTTTACCATACATCTATGGTAAAGTATGCATTTGCGCAATACAGCTTTTACAAAATATGACAGTGAGATCCCACTTGTCACATAATAAACTACAAGGTACATAAAGTGTACAAGGACACAACTGTCTTCCAACTGGAAAAAAAATTAAAAATCAAGCAAGGGAGACTACTGTCTCCAAGTACACTAGCTGCGTCCTCCAGTTAAAGCACTACTAGATGACAAACTCTTTGCTCACTCCTGTTTTTTAATAAAATTTAAAAAGTCAGTTAAGTGCCGCTTCAGCTCGGCGACAGGCTGCTATGAACTTTGTGACGTTTGCTAATCCACTGTACCGTGTCCTTTCATTGCGGGATTATGTCACTTGGAATGCCAATGCAAGTGAATGACAGAGAGATGTAATATCCATTGATAAGCAAGGGGTGCCTATTTTTCCATGTATGCCTTTACATAAATAATTATCTTGTGCTGAAATATGTGTACCAGATGCTTGTAACATCTCAGATTATATTGTTATACTGCTATATAAAAAAACAGCATTAAACATAGTTATTTTGCATCACAAGTACAATCATGTTTTAATCTACTAGTAACATGCACGCAGCCTGTATTCAGAAACACAGAATGCATTTGAATAGGCAGCCTTAGTGTATGCTTTAGTAATGGTGCATTTAGTTTCCCTGAATTACGTTTGAGCATTTTCAATTGTAGAACAAAAACTATAAACATAACAATACAAACCTTTCCATAAAACATTTAAAGTTATTGCACATTTTGAAATAGACTGTACAGCCCAGGGAAGCCCTCAGTCAAATGGGAATGCCTGCATCTTTTTTAACTCCTACATACAGAACGTCTTTTATAGTTTTTCTTTTTTTTTTTTTTTAAATCCCCTCCCCCATAAATACATAGACTATTTCCATAATTGTTCAAACTATTTGAGAAGGGAGCAGAACTCAGTTCAGGGGAGAGCTCCACTGGAGATGGGGATAAAGAGAAGGGAGCAGAACAGTTCAGGGGAGAGCTCCACTGAAGCTGGACATGGGGATAAAGAGAAGGGAGCAGAACAGTTCAGGGGAGAGCTCCACTGAAGGTGGAGATGGGGAGGCAGAGAAGGGAGCAGAACTCAGGATGGGGAGGCTGCTCCTGGAAGGAGCGCTTCCTTCTAAACCTCCAGAGGATGCTGTTCTCAGGCTTGTAGCACACCGACACCTCACACCTGCACAGCACAGGGGGAAACAGGGGTCAGTGGTCACCCTTAGCAATTAATTTCACCAAAAGATCACATAGAGCTATAAAGCGGTGCCAGCTAATCTTACCCAGCATGTATCGCCATCACATTTTCCATTGTAAAAGATGCATGCATTGTGGTAAAGGTGTGTATGATTTTTATTAACGAACGAGACTTGGTAACACACCCACCTGGTAACGCTCTGCAGGATTTTCTTTTCATCCTGGTCGAAGCACACAGCGAAGGTGGTGCTATTGCTCCCTGTAACCTGCACCTTGTCCACTTTCACCTGAGTGGTGTTCATTTGCTAAAGAAAACAAAAGGAAATTAAAAGACTGACTTGCAAGGCTGGGGGACCCTAGATACTGTATATATCACAAAAACAAGATATTTCTGCAAGCCTTATTTAACACCAGCTTCCTTAAACTGCATGACCCCCGAACAGTACTTCTATCTAGCGTAAGTGGAAACAGTGCCATCTGCTGTTTAAACTGAAGAAGTACAGAACATTTATACTGACAGTGTGTATATGCAAAGAAACCTAACCTACTAGCTTGGGTTATATAGCCTGAATAATATTTAGAGGCGTTTCACATTTGTATATGTATATATCTGTTGTTGCTGACCTACCCATGCTCCATCTACTGTGTTATAGTTCCACTGACCTTACCGAAACCAAAAATAAACTAATAAATCTATTTGTCTCATGTTAACTTAAGAAGTCCTGCCATGATGAGCCACGGTGGCTGTGGTTAACAGTTACACTCATTTGAAATCCAGTTCCCCTTAACTGTGGAGAACCCTTACCTGATTGTAGCCCATCTTTGATTTAGAGTTTTGCCTCTTGAGTACCTCAGTCATTGTCAGCTGAAGACATTCCATTTTGGAATCTGTATTAAACAAAAAAAGGACAATGTAACAAACAGATTACATTTCAGCCTGAAGATTAATGTGTGCAGTTTATGGGTGTCAGTATTCTGTACGCACCTAATTCCTCAGGCCTCCTGCAGGCTTTGGTGAGGTTTACGGATGTGCAAACTTTCTCTATATTGTTCCACTGACGCCGACTGCTTACTGACACCTGGGGGAGACAACGCAGTGTAGTTATTGTACAACTCGTTCACTGCAGGACTTAGTGCGCTCCCTTCAAGGTGCAGTCAAGTATGATCGAAAGATTTCAAGACAGAAGATTCACTGGCTGATACAGATCAACAGAAGGAAACATAAAGGGAATCAGATGAAGAGATAAGGCTGATTAACAGAGCGGATGCTGGTATAGGGGGTCAGTTATAATTCTTCTTATTATTAAGATATAGTATTAGCAGTAGTAGTAGAAGTATTCTCGATTGTATGCACATGTCCAGTTCTGAAACAGTGTTCACCTGGCTAAGCTTACCTTGCTGTAGACAATTCCAAGTGTTAAAGGAACTGCTTCTCGCTCCCCATCAATCCCAAATCTCTTACTGCCAGGCCCTGCAGAGAATATATACAGCACTGGAATAAATAACCAGCATTACATTGAGTAGACAAAACTAGGACCACACCCTATCGAGTCATTTTATACAGTTTCTGTCCTTATCAGCCTCTAATTTGAATCACAGCCCATTACTGGATTCTTGAAAACAGGTTCAGCTGTACAGAACAACTTAAACTAGTTCTGCTCACCTGAAGCTTTAATAGCACGTGTTCCCGCGGTGTGACCCAGTTCCAGGGAATGGATAAACACCTCTGTGCGTCTCTCACCCCCAGCTAGGGTTAACTGCAATAGGAAACAAGGGGGGGGCGGGGGTACAGGTTAAATTGCTTGCCTAGATCATTAGTGCCATTAATTGAAATGCATTGCACACAGTGACACCTGTTGTGTGGATATTGTAATTGCGCTACGCATTTTAAAAGGTTCTTTTGCAGGGGATTTGAAATCCATTTCTATTTGCTATTGTCAACCCATTCAGCCAGCTTGCCCCTCACAAATAGCTGTGCATGAGAAGAGGCTGACGTGGCTTGTTACTTACCTCAGCCTGGTAGAGCTGGACCAGTGCAGTGTGAGTGGCGTGTCTGCAGTAGTACAGCACCATGTCTGCTAAAATGGGAAGCCGTTGCTTGGAATTGTTGAAGGAGTCAGTCTCGATCTTGGAGGCTTGCTGCAAAACACACAGGCAGATTAAGGAAATGTCTTCAATGCACCAGAGCAGCCACAGCACCAGAGCTCCACTGGATTCAGCTATTTGGGCAACTGCATGGAAGTCGGAGTACGACCTGGGAATAAAATGCCTATGCTGAGGAACCACCAACTAAAAAAGTGAGAAAATGACATCATTTATTTCTACCCGTTCTACCCCAATTCTTGTTGCTAATGTTGCAAAAATAATATTTTTAGTAAGGTGCAAGTTTACAGTAAGTGGTTAAGCTATTTGTTGAGTGCAGGTGAGAAGATAAGACTTTTTGTCTGACTGAATTAAAGCACTAAAGGATTATATTGGTTGCAGGTATGCAGTCTCACCTGGCATAGAACACCAATGGGCAGACTCAGTAAACTGAGGATGTTGCGATCGTACCAGGGATCTAGCATTCCAATGTAACGTGCAATATCGTTGGTGCTGTCCTCCAAACCAGGTGGGTTTAAGTCCTGCAGATCACAACACAGACATTGAGGTTATGTAAGTAAGCATCTACAGTACCACAAAAAAAATAATACGGGTGAGCCTGCACAGTGACTTAGTGTATTACAGCAATACGTTTTTGCACATTGAGTTTATGCATATACATACTGTATACATGTACGATCTGTATCTTGGCTTGGGGTTGTGAACATTGCAATAACAAAGCCCCCGATCCCTGGGTTATTTACCATGGGTGCTGCTGGTCGCATTGGGCTGTCTGACACACTGTTAGGGAATGAACCTGGCACTGCAGGGCAGCTGGAGTTCCTCTTTACAGGAACGAAATAGAACTGGAGCCTGAAGTACCTCGTCAGTCTGGGACACCCGCTTTCTTGCAGTCTGTAAGAAATGGAAATACAGTACATGGTATTTAGCATCAGATTTATACACTGTATCTTTGTGAAATCGTTTCATAATTTAAAAAAAAAAGCGTTTGATAATAAAACTACTAGACTGTGTATTATGTGGGTTAAGGTTAGGGTGACAGTAATGATTGTGGTTGTCTTTGAAAGATAGTAATGCATAGGTCATATCATATCCAGATGATGGAGCAAGTTTGTAACAAGCCAAAAAAGCAACAATGCCTGCAAAAAATGGAAACACAACGAACGAACAGATCGTCAAAGCACAGGCCATGCGTGGGCGCCTCCTCTCACCTGAGATTACTGTACGCCCGCGCCACTTTCCCAGAGATCTGATCAGCTCCGAAGACGACCACCCTGAGCGTCGTGGCTTTGCTGTCGTCGTCGCAGCTCAGGAAGGGCCTCCGTCGGAAGCAGGTGGTCTTCAGGGACTGCCTCTCGGCTCTCATCAAGCACACCTGCTGCGGCAGAGAATTGGACCGGGACTTGACTGGAAAGTTGTTCTTGGACTCTGGGTTTCCCAGGCTCTCCGTTCGGCGCAGCGATTGGCTGCTCTTGGACTTGAACAGCATGGAAATCCTCTTCTTCAGTTTCGGTTTGGCTTTGCTCTGCTTCTCATGCCTGCTGTCCTCGTCCATGTCCTCGCAGAAGTCGCTGTCCACCCCGGAGACCACAGACAGCGCGGAGGGCATGGAGCAGTTGGAAGCTAAGGAGTAAGTGGAGAACATGGAGTCTTTGGAAGTGGTGGAGAAGGTGGAGGCTCGGTGGTTGTTTATTTCGACTTCGTCCTCTATGTCCTCCTCTTCATCATCCAGCTCTTCTTCCTCCGGCTCAGCCAGGGTGGTTACGGGCAGGTCACACTCACTGCAGAGGATCTCATTCAAAACATCTGGATGGAAAAGAGGGTTCAAAGTCTTGTTACCTTGTTTAAAACCAAATGCAAGAAATGTCAGCTCACAAACCCTGTTAATATTTTAAGGTAGGTAAAAATGTTACCGAAATTATCCTTGTCCCAGTGGTACGTATGGCACTTGGCAATGGGCAGTGGCAAAGTCTGTATGGTACTGCTTGATTTCTCTCCTTTAGAAGACACAAACACACCAACATTTTAAAAATAAAACATTATCCTCGTAAAAATACTTCCAATGTGCTTATTCATTTTTTTTTTCGTTCTCAAAACTCAACACAATCATCTAAAGGTAATTTTTCTTTATTCAGCAACTACACTGCATGTAGGATAAACATACTATACGTATATGACATCATTTTGTATCTGGACTCACTAATAATTAATTAAGCTGTACATGCTTATACAGTAAAGCAATTGCCTGCTAGAAAACGGTTTTACCTGCTGGTGTGTTTCCATTTTCTGCAGGAATTCCAGCCTTCTCCCTCAGCTCCCCCAGTTTCCCCTGTATGAACTCCCTGGATTTGACACTGTCTTCCAGAGCAGAGGCTGTCTCCAGGATCTCTGTGCTAGCTGAGAAGATCTCCACAAGTTCTTCTAATTCCTTAGACTACAGGTGACAGATGTTAAGAGATCATACAAAATCCCAATCCACAGATTAAAAAAATATAACACATAGCAGATACCGTTTTATACCCACAATATATTTATATATTTAATATATATTTACGCTTAAACATGTATTACAGTAAATAATAAATCAAAAACCATCTTGAAGTAAACAATATTGCTCACCTCTCTGGCTTGAGAGTAATGGGAATGTGTGTTTAACGATAACAATATCTATTTATTAGCAGATGCCTTTATCCAGGGCGACTTACAATTGTTACAAGATATCATACAATTACCCGTTTATACAGTTGGGTTTTTACTGGAGCAATCTAGATAAAGTACCTTGCTTAAGGGTACAGCAGCAGTGTCCTCCACCTGGGATTGAACCCACGACCCTCCGGTCAAGAGTCCAGAGCCCAAACCACTGCTCCACACTGCTGCCCCTGTCAATATCCATATTGAGGGGTCAAATTTATACACAGTCCTAAACTTTGGGTGTTGCAGTTCAAATTCACACACTTGGTTGGCAATATGTAGTTCAAAAGAGCAGACATTACCTCTAGTGTCTTCTGTATGTCTTTGAGGGAGTACTTGGTGCCGAAGGTGCACTGATACGCGTGTTTGATGAGAGTGATGTAGGAGTCCCTCTGGGAGTGCTCCACTGTGCTGAGCTGATCCGCTATAGACAGATACTCCTTGGGGACGTCAGCAGGGTTCATCAACAGGACCGTTCTGAAGGGAGAGCACAAACTGTGAGGAGGGGATAGGGAATACAGTAACATGCACCCAGCTGCTCACAATTAAACCACACCTAGTGTACAAGGAGATAACAGATAGACTCTGAGTTGAGGTTTCCATACTAGCAAGGGTGATGGTTGTCTCAAGTACAGATGGTGGCGTGTGCTTCGGACTTCCCTTTTTTAATGCTGTGAATTTTAATTAAAAAGCAATGTGCTGCATCCACTCTGGGTTTGATTTCAATCAGACTGCGCTGTGAATCAATGGGAACCTTTGTGACGTTATGTGTATTGAAACTGAACTGTGTCCTGTAGATGCTGGATTAAAAGCAAATGCCGGAAAAGTGAGAGTTGTGGAGTAAGCAAATAAATATATGTGTTTCAGTGAATATGGTACTAAATGCGCGGGCTGTATCACAATCTTCAATCTGCTCTAAACAGAGGAAGAGCAGAAGTAGAACATCCTGTAAGAGGTGTGATTGAAAGGTGATACACATGGCAGCGCACAGTGTACACAGGCAGGTCTGGGAAGGAAGTAAGGATGACTGCTTGAGCAAGAAAGCAGGCCTACAGCAACTCTTTAGCAAAACGAAACGACACAATTCATGAAGATGAAGGGACATTGCATGTGGTGCAGTTGGAATTTAAAATAGCAATTTACTAGTTTCTTTTTAGTGCTGGTTCTATTTTTTAGAATAGAGCTGCGCCCACAACGCATAAGCAAGCCAGTAAATGCATAAAGCACCAAGCTAATGCATACTGAATGTAATATGCCCCGCTAGAGTTCAAAACTGAGTGCAATTAAATAGCAGAAGAAAAAGGGGTTAGAGTGCCTGTGGTCAATGCTGTAAGATCTAAAGCTCAGAAAAAGGAACTCACATTGTTTTGCTTGGGTGATTCTCAGTGGTTAATCCCTGTTCTTCTCTCACCAGCCTCTGGTATGAAATCCCTATTGAAGAAAAATATATATATAAACAGGGAATAGTGTATATATGAACTAAACAGAGGTTTAAATGATCTTTCTAATGACAGAACTGTGAGTACCGTCGACATCAACTAAATAATTCTGCTTGCTGTCTCTCACATTGTGTTGCTTATGGAAGCTTTGTGGCATATTTCCAAATCGTTTGTAATTAACTCCTGTTTTTTTGAAAGGTGAAAATTCAATGTTAAACCTGACAGTGCCAGAAGAAAATATGAATTTGTTTTGATACATTAACAGCTGGGTCTTTCTCCTTTCATGCTTTGAACTGTGAAGGTTGTGTGGCCCGGTGGTTAAAGATAAGGAATTGGATAACCTGGAGGTACCCGGTTCAAATCCCAGCTCACTCACTGACTCATTTTGTGACCTTGAGCAAGTCACTTAACCTCCTTGTGCTCCGTCTTTCAGGTGAGACATTGTTGTAAGTGACTCTGCAGCTGATGCATAGTTCACACACCCTAGTCTCTGTATAGCCTTGGATAAAGGCATCTGCTAAATAAACTAATAATAATAATAATAATAATAATAATAATAATAATAATAATAATAATAAAACAAGATTACACATCCAGAGACCTTTTAAAATGTATTTTAAAAAATAAACTAGCCTAGCTATGTTCTGTAATTTCATATAACTTCAAAGGAACATGGACTTTCCCAGATCAGTGAGATAAATAGATAAACTTTTCTTCATCAGATGATATATATATATATATGTATATATATATATATATATATATATATATATATATATATATATATATATATATATATATATATATGAATTAATAAAGCAAACCACCATGACGTTGTAAATGCTTAAAATGACAGTAGTAATAAGTTACTATGGATACAGCGGAAACAAACACAAACCGCAGCTTAACACATAAGGTGAAACAGATACTTCAACAGATGTGAAGAGCACCTCTCTACTTCCCATTTCTGAGTTAATTCATAAAACCACTTCCATTCTTAATGTGCACCAAGGGTCTGTTTTCACTATTTGAATGTCCCAACGCATTCAACCAACTTGAAATGACTGTAACTATGTTTCACTTGAGTGGCATTAAAATGAAGACGATATGCCATTTGATTATATATATATATATATATATATATATATATATATATATATATATATATATATATATATATATAAATAGGTCAAAGAGCCAGCTGACTTGTAATATTAATAAAACAATTGCAAGATTTTAACTGTAGGTGGTGCTGGATAGCCATGCATTGTCGTCACAAGCCTGTTTTTCTTTCCTAGTTACCTGGTGCCTTCAGCTCCTGGTGGATGAATGTGAGCAGGTCTCTGCAGACGCTGCAGTAGGGTTCAGGCCAGGTGAGGAAGCTGTGATATATCTCACAGGCTTCTTTCAGCAGCGTGCAGTCCGGTGGGAAGAAGGGAGTCTGAAAGGAAAACAAAATCCCCCCCTTAATAACAGTGCTCTGTGGTACTGCTGTATAACTGGTAATATTTCACACCATATATTACCACTGAACAATTAGATGTCAAATGTACAGTAGGTCTATTAAATAACAACAACATTGAACATTTTGTTCATTGTGCAGTATATTCAATCAGACTACTGTAGTGCACCAGCCCCTGCGATATCATGGTATTTAATGGTTCTCTTACCCGCAGAAGTGTAGAGAAGAACATCAAAGCCAAAGGGGCAACGAGAACATATTCAGAATTGACTTGCACCTTAAAAAAAAAACAAAAAAAAAAAACACATGAAAATCAGCCACACCCAGGTAGACTTGATGGTGGTTCTGCAGGACAACACTATACAGCACGACAGCAGTATGAATACACAGTACGAATACACAGGTTGCTGAGTGACAGTCAACTTCATCCCTAGGGTCACACTTTAGTTTAAATATCGATTTATAGAAAATCTACAGCATGTGCTATTAGAGCAGGGCGGAGGCTGGGCTGGAACAGGTGACCATGTGTCCCGCAAGCAAGCATCTTAACCACAGTGCAAAAGATCTGCATCTGCGTTTGTGGTTTTAGAGCTTTTAACCTCATCACATCTCCCCAAACTGGGAGACAGAATCCATACCAGCAGTGCATCACTCAACACTGCCCGTTACACTAAGAAAGGTTTTGACGGTTATTAACAAGGGAGCAGTCATTACAAGGTTTCTTATCAATGCTGCCTTAGCCTGCTATTATTGATAAGAACTGTTTAATGTCTTTCATAACAACCTAGATAACACATTATTTACTGCTACCGTGGTATACGCTGGCTGAAGTATAATTTAAAAACACACGGATTCATGGTAAATAGGATACAGCAGGGCAAATACCATGGTGAAAACCAGCTTGGGAAACTGGCAGTTTACAGCGTGGTAACAGACCAGTGTCCTGTTGGATAATAAAACTGGCCTGTATGTGCGGGGCCAGTGCGTGTGTTCTGCCGTGTTTACCTCTCTGGTTCTCTTCAGTATCTGCTGCAGCAGAATGAGGAAGTTTCCTGGGTCTCTGTTCACCAGCTCCTCCAGGCTCCAGCGGTTCATACACAGGCCCACTGGAAGGCAGGAAGAGGAGGTGAGAGAAAAACAAAATTATAATCTCAAGACACCATCGGGCCCTGTTTACCATTTTGGGTTTATTTTTCTTCTGGTAATATAAAGAACAAGTATCCCACCCAGTTATTCTGCAGAACAAAAATGATGTCGAAAAATGTGAAAAAAGAATGCATGGCCTGGTATTTCAACTGCCATCTATATTAAGATGTGTTGAAAATTCCCTTTCACTTCAGCTGAATATTCAAGTTTAAGGGACATGCAGTGAAAACAAATGTAATTGAGGCGTAAAAGGGAAGTACCAAAGATGTGCAATTACAGAAAGCGTGATTACAGTATTACTCTTGTTTTGACCCTTAATAATCCATGCCTCATCATTACAGCACAGTGCAAAATATAGGCCCATTGTTCCAAGAAGGGGTGTAGTTTGTTGCATGAGGAACGCATATTCAGCTGTTTCTCAATAGGTTAGAAAATGTATTCGTGACACAGATACCATCAGCATAAACAGCTCCTATAATCCAAATTGTGCAAGATGGTCTGCTGATAAAAATGCCACAACCATACAAAACATGTCAACAGCACGTGTACTGAAATGACAAATGCCTAGTATTTAAAAAACACATAACAATTTTAAATGCATGTTTAAAAGGTAACAACAAAAATTACCTTTTTCCACACCTCTTTTTAGTTCAACTTAACTTTTCAGTATGAAAAAGTGTTTAACGGTGTGTCATTCAGTAAAGCAGGATGGTACAGCATGCACAAATATATTTTTAAAAACATAAGAGTTCTATTTTTTAATCGAGCTGGATCTGTCCAGCTTTAGTCTGATGGTTTAATGTGACTGAAGCAAAACATTTTAATGATGCAGCTTATTTTTTTAATGCAAGCTTGTTAGCAAACAAGCCTGACGCAGGTAAGATAACCAGCCTGAAAACAATATACATGAATCTGTATCACACCTAACGTAGCTAATAGAGCACTGCCTGAACCGCCTTCCTGTTATTTCACAAGTGTCGTGTTTTTAACAGAGGTTACAGCAACAGCATTAGACTCGCACATCACAAAACAAACGTTTCTTTTGCAGGAACTGGTTGACATATTTTACTAAAGCCTCCCTTACCCTTCTGTGCACTCAGAGGCTCAAACCTGTGTTTGGTGGGCAAGTGTATTACTGAATGCTTTTAAGAATGATTTTGCTTAAATAAAGCATACAATTAAACTGTAGAAGGCTGCAAAATACTGTTTCAATCAAACAAAGTGCTTTTATCCTGCTGGAAAATGTGACTAATCTTGTTCTTCAAAAAACAATAGAACGGTTATTCAGACTCACTAGATAAAACTGATGCTTATGTAGGAAAAAAAAATAACTGTCTTCATTTATTATAAACCACGCCTATTTTAAGCATCAAAATGGTAGAAAACAACATCCAGACTTCAATGCATCAGCCCTGAATGAATGAAACCTTTCATCTTTGAGGCAGAGTAGGGCAAACTGTCATGAGCGTATTCGTGTGTGAAGAAAAAGTGTGTCAAAAAAATTTGTATTCGATTTGTATCATTCTTATCTGTGAAATGTTCACCAACATTTAAAAGAGAGAGTGACACATTTCAATTCAGTATCTTAACTGACTGTGAAAAGAACAGTTAAAGAAGAGGGGGTAGAGGGGATAGGAACTTGCATACCCTAGATTACACTAGACTCAGAAGCCGAGGGACTTGAGATTGCAATCTAGTTGGAGCCCTGTGAAGTGCAGTTGATCTGCGTGACACAGTGGGGTTCATTGATATAAAAGAATGGAGCAGCACACAAGTGTGTGCACCCAGCACTCACGGGGTTAACGTTTGTGTGGGTGTAACCGTGGTACCAAAGCTGCGTGTTTGTGAGTGGGCTGAACCATCTGCAGGAATAAGGAATAGGATATTGCCCTTTTCTGAATAGAGCTTTACTATGCGAATGCAAAGGTACCACCCACTCAAACCCACCCATCCTCCACTACCCAAACTCCATGTGGTTTGTTCCGCTACTTCCTTTTCTGACAATGTGTTAACAAAAAAAAAAAACAGGTCTACTTGGTATTTTATTAAAACAACACATCTGCTATCTGTTTTTTTTTCTCCTCAATATGATATCTTTTGATGATGGTAGCAATTATCTATCTGTTAATGTTCTTTGTTTATGTAGTTTTAAAACTCTTCACGCTGAAGCACAGAAACAGAGACCAATTTGCACAGCTTTTTGTTAAAGAAAAATGTAAAACTGCAAATGATATAAACAACTAACAGGCAACCCCCGAAGTTTAATTTAAGGACTCAACTGCTTTTTTGTTACTGATTTGAAACACTACCTGTTATATATTTGTAAAGGTTTTCCTTTGGCACCTTGCTCTATGGCACTTCCCCCTCCTGCTAAATGTTATGTGATATCAATATTGGCTTGCATTTAAAAAGAGTCACTTTTTTAGTTAATTAAATGATTATCATATGATTGAAACAGACTTTCATTTGTTCAAAGGCACTTGTAAAGACGTTACTGGAGTAATAAGATGAGTAGTAAACAAGTTACATGAATTAACGCCATGAACAGATTTTGTTAATATGTTAGTAATTTAGTTGTTAACAACTTAAAAAGTGCTCCTGGTGGTTGGAAGTAAGCCAAGGAAAAATATAGAGATACTAAAAGAAACTTTGTGAATTTAATGACAAACGTACCAACTGTACCTAGCGACACATATCCCAATTCACAGCTATGCAAGGTTGTCTAATACGGGCAAAATCAGTACATGCAAGTTCCTCTTAATGGGACCATTACGTGACTTTCACACTTTATCACTTGTGAGTGAAGACCACACCACCCCTGTGAAGTAAATGTGAAGTAAATTCATTCCAACATTCAGGGCATTGAGAAAGTTTAATCACTTGTCATTGAATTTCTTTTAGTATTTCTAAATGTACCACGATTGAGTGTTTTATAGTTAGGGATGAAAAGCCACGGATGAAGCCTTCTCGAGAAGAGAGGCACGTGACACACGGAGTCCCACCAACCTGTCCATGTGTCCGTGGAGAAGGGGTCTCTGCCCAGCCCGTGAAGGCACCGCTGCAGGGCATGATGGATCCGGTCCTCGGTGCACGAGGTGTGCTGCATCTTAAAACATCTCCTGGCAAGGAAATGGGAAACGCATGTTAATCTGAACGCAAAATGCACTATATACACATACAATACCTTGCAAACAATATGCACAGGTGTACAATATCAGAGCATTTTACAGCAACAGGGAATCTGCATTGCATCAGCCACGGATAGGTTGGCTGCTGCAGTCTAGGTTGAGTCCCCATAGTGATGTACAAGGTTCCTGTGAAATCCTGTGAAATCCAGCTGATTTAATCCTCCCCTTAGCTATATACGTGAAAGAGGGTTTATACCAACAGCCGACTGCCAGTACCCATTAATGCTGGAACCAAGCAGAACTTATTACACAAGAATACGACACAGGAGAGACACCCTCTCGGTATCAGTCCTGGTTACTGCAGGGGTGTGGATCTGAGCCATTTGCCCCAGGATGACAGGGTGAGTCACAGATACTGTGCAAGCATTCAGACTCGGGGGCTTCTGGAATCATGCATGCTGTAGTTTGCACAAAGCACCTCCAGACCACAACACTTCCTAACCAAGCAAACATGTAAAAAACAGCTCAGAATAAACCAAAAAAAACCTTGTAAACATCACGCTTCTCAGCACTCAGACACATATTTGTAGCTCTGGTTTATATAGTTGTGTTTTTGTTTTTTCCAATAGAAGACCAACTTTTCCAAACAGATTTTACTGAGAGGACAATATGAAGGACTACTGTAGGATTTACTCTTTATCAACGGTTGCGAGTGATGTCAAAATGTCACTCGCGCAGCGTCTTCCCAGTTTTGTTTTTTTGGATTGTGAAAAAGCGATTGTCAGCTGAGTTAAAAAAGGGTTTGCTATATAAAGCATACCCATGCATTCTGCTTAATGTAGCTCAGTAATGTTCAGCCCAAGAAAGTGCTTGGGTGGATAAACCATACGCCTACACCTGCTGTCAGCAGGAAGTTTTAAAGGAAACAAGACGATACTATCTGTTCTTATGCCATCAGGGAAAATTAAAAGAAAGAAAACCCAAATTACTCATTTCAGTAGTTTTACAGCTGATGTAGGCAAAACCAGGGTAATTTGTATTAAACATTGGCATCTATAAGTGGCAACATTACAGCTGCAATCACAAGTTTCAGAGCTTTATCAAGGACAGCCATTTAAGGAAACACTTGGTTTATTTCAGACGCTGATATGTCCCTTGGCTTCCTCATTTTAAACCATAGCCGATCCTAACCATGAGTCAACCAAGCAGGAGCTATTCGCTCATGGAAAGTGCGAAACTGACTGGACTGCGCAATAACTTCCACATGACCCGCTGCAGATTCAATTCATTAGCCACAAACATGTGGGGTTTCCTGACTCTGAGTGAAACAAACAAAAATGGAACATGCACTTCCCTCATTTTCTTGTTGTGTGGTAACTTGTTGTCAAATTTTATGTACCAGACTTCCTCAGAAGACTAGTAGGGATGTATTGGGAAACATACACATTTTCTAAAATCTTTTATACTAAAAACGAATAGGTAACATCGATTAACATTGAGTATATAGCCCTATTACATGGCAATTATACCGTAAATACACAAGACTGCATCTAAATGCAGCATAAACACAACAATACGTCACATTCTGTAATGAAACACTTAGATCGATTGTAACTACTCAACCAGCTGTGCAATCTGTGTTATTACAGTGAGACACTTAATATGACCTTCATAATATGATCTTCATATTAAATGACCTTCCTACAGATGTCAGGACTGGCCAGTCCCTGACCACATTCCGGTGCCTCCTTAAGACTCACCTCTTCAAACAGCACCTGTAGAACTCCTCTGTTTGTATCCTGGGACACTATCACCCTTCATTTAAATGTGCTTTATTTTGCTCTTATCTGCCCCCTATTTTACTGCATTTAATCCTGTACTTCAGAATACTGTAATCTGCCAAGTGTTTAACCTGTAGTACTTTGTATTTAATCACATCCTGATGTAACTATCACTATTTAATCATATCCTGATGTAACTATCACTATTATCTGCTGTATTATTGAATTGTGGTTTGTCACACTTGAACAAAAGTTATTGTATTTCTTGCTCTTATTGTATTACTTGTATTGTAACACTTGAAATGTATTTGCTTACGATTGTAAGTCGCCCTGGATAAGGGCGTCTGCTAAGAAATAAATAATAATAAATAATAATAATAATACTATAAGCAATATCAGCTACATACTGACACTTGTCCCGTATGCCTCTTCAATCAGATACAACTTTGTTGTTTTGTGCAAAAAGACTAGCTCTAGATATTCCATACAGCTCAAACCTTGCATCAAAGGGTACTTTATCAGAGTGCAGATTGAAAATCGTCAATTTAATGAGGATCCAAAAAATACAAGAAATGACCAGTATACACATAGTCCAGGTTAGAGGCCAGCTATGCTTCTTTCTCAGTGTATTATCAGCTTCATTATGTAGCTCTACTCCACATGAACCACACTATTGCTGTTGCACTTCATGAAGCCTGGCTAGTAAACGTGTGTTGGTTTACCAGACAGGGAATGCAGTTCAACACACAACTGCCCCCTCGACACAGGTAATGGAGTTAGAATGTCTTCCTGGACATTAAAGAAAAAAGCAGGATGCGCCGGGTCTGTACAGTGGCTGGAGGACTTCTCTGTGAACTTGCATAGAAAAATGATACAGAACTCGGAAAAGAAAACCTAGCAAACCAACCTGTTCTGGTGTCGTTAATTCCAAAGCTTGCAACATTAACAGTTTCATTCTGCTGCAGAGCTCAGAAGGTAATAGCCAGCATGGATCCTTTATGGCTGAATATGTCTCAGAACCAGACGGACTGGTACTTCCTCACGTTGTTTAGATGGCAGCGCTGTCCTGAGATCACAGAGCATGTGGTGCTCCAGCATACAGGAGCTTGTTTTTGTGCGTGTGATTCTCCAGCCGATACCAATGCATCAGATACTGTGTGGGATTTGCATGCCAAGCGATACGGAATGACAGCCCAATTTGCATTTCTTTGTTCTACTGATAAACATTTGAAAAATAATGGGGTCTACAGTGTCATATCAACACTCCAAGAAAATGAAAATCAGCAAATAACAGGTGAATATACATGATATTTTATGGTTAACAAGGTATCATATAAAATGACAATCCTAGTTTGGATTTTAAGAAAACAATGACATGCACGCTGTACCTGAAAGTGATTGTGATACACCTTTAAAGAACTTTGTAAGTGCAGTCTCAATGCATCAGTCTTAAAGTACCAGAGCCATAACATGAAAGGTGCTACAGTAGATGTAGGCAATAGCACACAGGAAGGATTGCGGCTGTACGCAGACAACCACCTAAAGCATTATGTGCATTCCATGGCACAAGCCGCAACAAAGTCCCTTCAGATCCCTTTGAAAAATGAGTTGTCTCAGTGCAATCGCCAAGCTCCAACAGGGTTATTTCTCTTAGAAAAGTTTCCAATAAAAATAATTGTTGTACTGAGCTTTACGCATGGGTTTCAATTATGGTCAGTCAATCACAGTGATTTGCCAATGCCATTTCATTAAAAAAAAAAAAAAAAAGTTTTATCAGGGACAGTCAAATACATGCCTGTACAATGTTTGACGTTACAAAGGGATTCTAAAATGATCCAGAGAAATGTTCAAATACCACGTGCCTCATGCTTGTATTTTTAGACATTCCGGTGCGGTAACATTTCTCAATCCCCTGCTTACTCCAGTGAAACAGTAACTTATATTTAAAAAAAAAAAATGTTGGCTACACATTTTCTTAAAGCTAGTCTTGCTTTTAAATAAAAGCAGTGCCTCTCAAAACTATAGCGTGGGCTCACTGTCTTTTACCTGAACAATACAAAGACGACACTCTTCTGAAAGGAATCCCCTACTGTATTCTATAATATATAAAAAAAATACCTCTCAATAGAGCAGACCAGATAGACTACGTTTCCCAATAAACAGCAATATTGTGGGCTATTCAGTCTAGTTTTTCCCTAATTTTAATCATTTACATCGATTCAGCAGCTGTATTTTCCAGCATGTGCTGTTGCTGTGGGAATTATTGCTACAAGTAGCCAGTGTATCATTATTATTTTATTATTATTATTTCATTATTTAGCAGGCGCTTTTATCCAAAGCGGCTTACAGAAAACAAACAAAATATACAAATACTAAATTAAAAATTGTAAAATGTTTCTTATAAGGAGGAAAAAAATAAAATAGAAAAAGAAAAATAAGGATATGAAATGAAAAGACACAGCAGACATTTAAAAGCAAATTAAAAATAATAAACATTTAAAATATACAACCAACTAACTAATAAAATAACACAAACAGCGCATAACACAGAACCACCCCGGAACAACCCCGGAACAACCCCACAACAGCGTGTGTCCTTCCCCGATGTTCTTACACGATTGCAGCGTACCCTGACGCTCACACCATCAGGGAAGATGAATCCGTAGCAGAAACAGGTGTGTGGTGAACGCAGGTGAAAACAACAATTGTCATGAACCAGCTGACCTCAGGGTTTCATCCACAAGTCATTAATGTACAATTCGTGTCTGATTCATCTCAGCCGCTGCACACAACACAATGCACATTTCCTTTCTAAATACAGCCTGTAGTCTATTGAGAAGCCAAAAATAAACACATAGTTAATAGGTAAGCCTGCAATAACCAAAGCTACTTCTTGCAAGATTCACAAGAGCCCTATTTTGCTGTTGTTTTTTTTAACCAGAATTTATTTTCACTTTGACTTAGGTGTCATGTTACCTGTGACACAGAAGCATGCTTCCAATGAGAACATTTTATATTCAATGCAACATTTTATGGTGCACTACAATGAACATAAGAACATAAGAAAATAAGAAAGTTTACAAACAAGAGGAGGCCATTTGGCCCATCTTGCTCGTTTGGTTGTTAGTAGCTTATTGATCCCAGAATCTCATCAAGCAGCTTCTTGAAGGATCCCAGGATGTCAGCTTCAACAACATTACTGGGGAGTTGGTTCCAGACCCTCACAATTCTCTGTGTAAAAAAGTGCCTCATATTTTCTGTTCTGAATGCCCCTTTATCTAATCTCCATTTGTGACCCCTGGACCTCGTTTCTTTTTTCAGGTCGAAAAAGTCCCCTGGGTCGACATTGTCAATACCTTTTAGAATTTTGAATGCTTGAATCAGATCACCGCGTAGTCTTCTTTGTTCAAGACTGAATAGATTCAATTATATAAAAGGCATACGACATGCCTTTTAAACCCGGGATAATTCTGGGCGCTCTTCTTTGCACTCTTTCTACAGCAGCAATGTGTTTTTTGTAACGAGGTGACCAGAACTGAACACAACATTCTAGGTGAGGTCTTACTAATGCATTATAAACTTTTAACATTATTTCCCTTGATTTAAATTCAACACTTTTCACAATATATCCCAGCATCTTGTTGACCTTTTTTATAGCTTCCCCACATTGTCTAGATGAAGACATTTCCGAGTCAACATAAACTCCTAGGTCTTTTTCAAAGATTCCTTCTTCAATTTAAGTATCGCCCATATGATATTTATAATGCACATTTTTATTGCCTGCGTGCAGTATACTTTTCTCTATTAAATGTCATTTGCCATGTGTCTGCCCAGTTTTGAATGCTGTCTAGATCATTTTGAATGACCTTTGCTTCTGCAACAGTGTTTGCCACTCCTCCTATTTTTGTGTTGTCTGCAAATTTAACAAGTTTGCTTACTATACCAGAATCTTTACTATACCAGAATCTAAATCATTATTGGAAGCCTTGCTCACTCAATCTTTGTAACATTTTCTTATTTTCGAAGATTTCTTAAAACAATGATATCCTCCACATACTTTGTGAAAAAGATGTGTTATTTTTCCCCTCTAATGAAAGCAACTTAGCATAAGCAAAAATCGTCAAATAGGTGATCTGCACTCTTCCATAATAAAATACTCAGTATGCAGGATATGTAGAAATACTAAAAAAATGATTGAGTTCTACCTCTGTTGGTGTAAAACTGCTGTGAATTTTAATACAGGCGTGCAAACGTGACTCTGAACACGCTCATGTCTTTGCTCACACAGTGTTCCACAGCAGACATGTCAGTTACAATGTTACATTAATAAAATGTTGCAGTATGTACAAGGCTGGTGTTGTACTATATCATTTACATAATTACAGCATCAATGACTCTACAGTACCTTGGTCCCATTCCCAAAACCACAAACAGGAAGATAAGTCCTCTGTTCCCCTGAGGAAGCAGGTGCTCCAGCGATACGCTATTGTTTTAGGTCAAAAACAGGCAAGTACAGCAGGTTAGTTAACACTAAATCATTGCCAAGTGTACTTTGTGAAGTCAATATTGTTCGCCAGCTTTGATGTTCCACATAATAATGTGTGTCTATTAAAAGATCATTCACAAATTACACACCAATGCACTCTGCAAAGAAAGGAGCCCCTTCTTTTTTGTTTGAGTAATTCAAATTGAGTAAAACAGAGAGCAGGATTCAACCCTGGTAGCTTAGGGATTAAGTTTTCTATCATTAATATCCTAATATTATATTTATTCAACCAGGGGATTTACCAACTGAGACCGAGGCCTTGTTTACAAGGGGGTCCTGGAAAACAATAAAAAAAAGACAATTGCAATGTATAAAAAAAAAATTACAATGTGCAAACAACACAATACAAAACACGTGTGGTTCAAACTTAATCAGCAGCACACAGAGATCAAAGAACAGAATAAATAGGACAGGTATCTATTTGTTAACGTGGAGTGAAGGAGAAACATTGGCAGGAGGTTTTAAACAATTCCTCTGTTACTCTTCCTGTTCCCATTTTGTTAATACTGTTCCCTGGACTGTAGATTATAACCTTGCATTACTATTCACTGCTAGTGAACCCAGCTGTCTCTCGTGAAGGAACTCCACCAGTGGTTTGTGAAGCAGCTCCACATTGGCATGTAAAGGGTTAAAGAAGGTGGCTTACTTTTGTATTCACAAACAGCAAAGCAAACAGAAACAAAATCAGGAAAGAAAGGCTGCTTTTAGACCCTGTGCTTCATTTCCTCTTCCTATTGTTGATCTCATCTGCTCTAACTTTTCAGAATTAGGCTGCATCCCGAGGTGAGAAAATACATTTTCAATGCAAATCTACCTCAGCAAAACACAAGGAAAGGTTACGACAAAGCCCAGCATGCCAGCCTCAGCAACCAAATGATTTCCATTGCATGCTCCACTGTACAGACCCCTTGTGATATTGACAGCATACTCTGGCATAGTTATACCATGGTGGGTATTCTATTATTGAGTTTTAACAAAATGTTCACGCTGTTTTATCACCAAACGATGACTTAACTGTTAGAAAGATAAGAACAAACTCCCAACCCCTGAGCAAAGAATGAAAGAATAGTAATACAAACACATAACACAGCATAACAACAAGCAAAATGTGCATCTCTTTATCTCTCAGGTTATTTCATATTCATTACTAATATGCAACAACAGTTCGCACAATTGACACTAACTTTATTAAATACATTGCAGTTTAGAGAGGTGAGTTACAAAACCTGACTTTAATTAAAGTGTCACGAGATTCTGCACTCTCAGATCAGGTAAACAGGTTGAAACGTCATGAAAGCAAATAGTGGGTTATGGCAAAGATGCAGCTCTCCGTTCTTGTAAAGGTAAAGTAAACGGTTCTGTATTTTGACATTTCTATTGTGGGGGAGGGGGCTAGTGGTAAATTGTGTAAGTTTCAAACTGAAATCTCATTCAGGGATATATAAAATACTATGAACCAAAAGGTTCAAAACAATAGATTGTGTGCGTCCCTTGTTAGTAGCTGCCAGTCTGTTTTTCATTCAACAGTTTCCTTCAGTTTTTCTTGACAGTTTCTGTAGATTCGGATCTTTTGAGATGGATTCGATATTCATCCGAATCTCAAAAACTTGGATTCGGTGCATCCCTATTAATTTGGTCACTTTGGGGTACCTGCAAGCTTAAACATGATTCTTTATGGAGGCTACAGGGGTGCATCTGAGTGAAACACAAAGTGATCCAAAATCAATTGACTGACTGTTTACTGTAACTGAACTTCAAATAAAAGGTAGCTGCATATTAATCAAATCCTTATTTTTCCCCTTCAGTCACTGTGTGCATAAATGTGCCATGTGTACATTTTCCTATCTGTGTATCTATTTTATAGAGTTCACACAAACTGTTTTAAAATTTCAAAATATGAAATAAAAAATGAATGACTGAAGGGGTTATGCCAGAAAATGAGCTATCTTTGCCTACAGTGGCACTCTGTAGCATTTTAACCTGTTTAATTTAAGGGACTGGTGTTCAAATTTCAAAGACGCTGTAGTATGTAACCCTCGATGAGTACTGATGTAGAAGATAAAAGAACACACACCTAATTGAAACCCCTTCCAGCAACGCCTACATTTGTGGAGACCTGTTTCGCTAACCTGTCTTATATAAACAACAAAGGCAGTAAATGGTGGTATACTGTAGCAGATACTGCAAATCTGTATTGCCATCTTTACTGCAATATTCCACAATTTCTGTACATTTTGAAATCAGTAATTCAGGAAGTATGGCTGGCTTAGAACCGCAGTATACTACAATAAATGAAATCTGATTGCATCTCACAGAGGTTTACGACAGTCACATGTATTATATCTCTTGAGGACCCTCTCAGTGTTGACTCACTCCAGTGTGGAAATCCCCACAGGTCAAATAACTAAATGAACGAGCGACATGTTAAAGATACGTTCATGCACAAGCTGTGAGATCTTACTTCCCTGTAGGATATCCATTCTATATTAAATACAGACTGAAATATACTGCAGAAAGTACTGTAGTACATTTGTATAAGTGTAGTTCAGGTAGCTGGAAATATGTTTTTAGTCAGTCAAATCACATACCTGCATATTCTGTTGCACAACAAGGGGAAATAGCGATGTCCTTTCACCTATGGTTTGGGAAAGTTAGAAAGCTTTGCAGCGGTACATGTTTATATAGTTTCACTTTGATGAATCCTGATATATCAAAACCTCCCCATGGTGCTGTTTATAGGGATGCATTGAACGAAGGTCTGGCCAGCATTGCTCAAAAATATATTTGCAAGAGCCATCAAATTATTTGATTCCTTTTCATGCAGACATTGTTTTTACATCCTGAAAGATTAGTGTTGCTAAGCAGCAAAAACAACAGTGAAAAGTGAGTGTCTTATATGTATATATATATATATATATATATATATATATATATATATATATATATATATATATAAACGTCATATCATCTTATCAACTATCTACATGTCTGTTTCTGTGAAATTACAAGTAACTATGGCAACCAACTAAAAAACTAAAAGCTGTTAGACCTTGGAAATAACCACAAATAACTTGTGTTTCACTGGTGGGTGAAACACAATCACAAACAGTCTTCCTCTGCCTCTGGTTATTGAGTTTCCGACCCAGCATACCACACTTTCTCCCCTTTTCACACAGCACTCTAAGAACCATTTTATGTTGAGTCTTTTCGTCATTCATTTGAAACCCACAATGCCTACACCTGACATTCAAAACCAAACACCATTTTCTGGTAGTTTTTTTAATGATTTGTGCACGCTGCTCCAAATCCTGGTAAATGTGCACCAAAAAAATGCCTTTGTTTTTCAAATGTATAATGGAAATCCTATTTATTTAACATTTAAAAGAATCAAAAAGCCGGGTGATAAACTAGCTTGTTTATTAACTTCAAATAGCGATTTGGACAACCCAGCTTCCTTATCATCATCTAAGGGGGCTTTAACTTTGCTTTAGGGTCCCTGCACGTCTTTGGGCTTAAGGAGGTGATCTGTGAGCCTTTGGAAGTGAGGTCATTGCTTCCATAAGAAGCTAGTAAGATCACTGGTAGTCCAGTAAATGGTGCATTAAGAAACAGACTGCTTGAGTGTATTACACGTAATGTAAAGATTTGTTCTCTGTGAATTGGAATTGTTAAGTTGACTTAAAAAAAAAGAATCATATTGAAACTGATAAAACCACAGGGTCCCACACCTTCACTTCTTAAAGATTAAAGACCTGACTGTTTTCGTGAAACATCAGGAACCTCATGATCAGCAACCACCCATATTTCTAGTTGCATTGTTTATTATGTTGTTTTTGCAACCCTTTCTTCCACAAACAGCCGTGTAAGAAAGCCTTAAGCTTGCCCTGGGCACCTTGCTCTCCTCTTGGATCAGCAAATCAAATTCACCATGTGATCCTAGCTTAGCACTTTACATGAACTCTCTCTCTAATCGCTAAGTAATTATACTGTATTAGCCACAGTAATTAAAGTGTAACTACACAACCACCTGTGTAATTTTAGCACTAGTAAGGTGTAAACCAGGATAATTAGGAGACACTTAATATAAGGGCTTACCAGTTCCAGATTTAATTATTGGTGTTATTGTTAAAGGGTCGTCTTCCCAGTGCAGTGTTAAAGGGTCGTCTTCCCAGTGCAGTGTTAAAGGGTCGTCTTCTCAGTGCAGTGTTAAAGGGTTGTCTTCCCAGTGCAGTGTTAAAGGGTCGTCTTCCCAGTGCAGTGTTAAAGGGTCGTCTTCTCAGTGCAGTGTTAAAGGGTCGTCTTCTCAGTGCAGTGATAAACGGTTGTCTTCCCAGTGCAGTGTTAAAGGGTTGTCTTCCCAGTGCAGTGTTAAAGGGTCGTCTTCTCAGTGCAGTGATAAACGGTTGTCTTCCCAGTGCAGTGTTAAAGGGTTGTCTTCCCAGTGCAGTGTTAAAGGGTCGTCTTCCCAGTGAAGTGTTAAAGGGTCGTCTTCCCAGTGAAGTGTTAAAGGGTCGTCTTCTCAGTGCAGTGATAAACGGTTGTCTTCCCAGTGCAGTGTTAAAGGGTCGTCTTCCCAGTGCAGTGTTAAAGGGTCGTCTTCCCAGTGCAGTGTTAAAGGGTCGTCTTCCCAGTGCAGTGTTAAAGGGTCGTCTTCCCAGTGCAGTGTTAAAGGGTCGTCTTCCCAGTGCAGTGTTAAAGGGTTGTCTTCCCAGTGCAGTGTTAAAGGGTCGTCTTCTCAGTGAAGTGTTAAAGGGTTGTCTAACACCTTTTATTCCTACATGTCAAAAAAAAGCAACTTTGCTTCCTAATGCTGCTTCTCAATCTCTTTAAGTTTGTGCCGAAATCCTGCAAGTTCTCCCTGCCCTGGAGAGTGTGTAGCTTTTCTGCAATCTGCAACACTTTGATATTCAGTATTAGTTACATAGCATGCACCAGCTAGGTTGCAGAGCAGGATAAGAACAGTGTTAAAAGCCCCAGTTTCAAAGCTCTGTTTTCTTAAATTATAACCACATCATTAAGTCAGACATCCTGCAGAATTGTCTGTGTTGTGTGTCTGAAGTATTTTTCTATCAATATATAAACTTAGTGAACAAAACCCACTTACACATTTCTGTAATTCCATCAGCTTACATGGTTTTATTCATTCAAGCATTACCCTGTGTGCAGTACAGCGAGACTCAGCAACTTTGATATCTATATCCAGATTTACTAAAATTGTCTCAGTATTATAGCCATGTTGATGCTGTTTAGTTTTGTACAGTGTTATGACAAAACAACTCTATAATATAAAATCTTCTTGTGTATAAGATCCAGCTCTGTGATGGACTCTAAATATTATACTATACAACATTGAGGCCAACACTCTCTACACACATTAAACATTACTCATTGTACAAATAGTCCTGCTGGCTGAGGATCTGTTTAAAAGAAACAAAGATCTGTGTCAACAACCGATATTGTGACTCTAGTCTGTGGAACACAAGCTTCCTTTCAGAGTCATTTTCCCCAAATAGGGCCACACTTCCACATTTTCTTAAACCAAACCTTAGGCACGAAGTCAAAAAGACAAGTTCAATTTCAGTCAAAAGTGTGAAATGTGGATCTAGAGTGAAGCCAAAACAAGCTACAGAAATCTCTGTGGCTTGATCTCTGGTTTAGAAACCTCTGAACGTGACTTTATCTTGCACGCAACTTTCAAGTCCGCAAATTGTTGCACAAAAACAAGTTTGGCCAAAGTTATTGTATTTGCTTCGAACTTTCAGCATGTTCATTCTTACTTCTGCATTTTGTATGAATAACATTCCAGTCAAACACTTCTAGTCTTTTTTTAAAAAGGAGAAGTAACCTGGCTAAGGAGGAAGCCACTTTGGAAATTGCTTCCTTTAAAACCAATGAGATCATCTTGTTAGAATATAAACAAAAAAAGCTGCTTTAACATGCAACAGTAAAGCAAAGCCTTTTAGACTAGGGCTGTCCAACAGATATCCCTGGAGCCATGCATGGCTCATTGATCTCCACAATATGTCTTATGATTTAGAGGAGATGGGTGGACAATATATAGGTTCAAGTAGAAGCCATCAGAAAGCAAAACACAAACAATGTGTTAACGAGAACACATATACAGTAGTGGCGTAAAAAGTTTTTTGTTTTTTTTTCATTTGTGATTTTTTTTTTTATGACTCTATAAGCTCACCCTGACAATGACTCTTTTAGGCAACAAGCAATTCCAGTTCTGTTTTTTTTTATTAATTGAGAGTGGCAAAATATTTTATTCCTGTTTTTCCCCCAGTTTGAAAGGGCCAATGATTTTTTTCCCTTCACCGTAGCAATTCCCCACACAGCTCAGGAGAACTGAAGGCTCAGTGGGCGTCCTCCGATCCCACGACTAAGCCTCTTTTACACCCAGGAATTCAAGAGCGGATGTCAAAAAAGCCAGCCCTGCTATGTCTGCCCTAGCTCACTAGGTGCCTGGCCAGTAGAGTCTGCTGTAGCGTGATGAGGAGGAACAGTCCCTCCCTAACACATGGGAGCGCCAGAGAAAATGTGAAGACCAGCGTCTTTGCACAGCCAGGACGCAAACCTGCGCTCCCATGTATGACTCACCCTGCACACCATGCGGCCACAGTTTGAGCCGGATCAACAGTAAATACCGTCACCGTAAAACGTGGTCTTTCCCCTTTCCATTTTCCATTTTATTTAGGCCACACTGCATGGAGAAATCAGGTCGCTACTGTCAAAACAGCCATCCACATACAACAAAATAGAGGTAGTCTCGTCTAAGTGGAGTGCCAATCTAAAATCTCAGGGAAAACCAACTATTTTTTTTTTTTACACTTCCTCCGGTAACTGTTTGACTGCAATAATGGAAAGTTTGTGTCCTTTCACACAATGACTCACCTCTGACACAGAGAATATTGTAACAATGGACAACTTTACTACGTTCCCTATCTGATGGCGTCACTATCAGAAACATGAACCGAGGTCAGCCCTCATAACTGTCTAGTCTTTCCTGCTTTATATGGGTAGTCTTATGCAACAAAATGTGACTGTTGTAATGGCTTGGCATCTCAGCCCATTGAATTGGATGGAGAGGCAGGGGCTGGACACAAAACAGACAAACATCTTCCCATTCAACCAAAGAGCAAGCTAAGCAAGGTGTCTTCAGTGTGTGATTCACTATGGCAGGAACCTGAATCTATTTATCCCAGAACAAAGACAAATTGGGGGGTGGACAGTGAAAAGGAGGACCTTGAACAAGAATAGAGCAACAGTAAGTGTAAGCTGCCTCATTATTCACTCTGTGTTTCTTTGTAACGGTTCCCTACTTGATATAAAGCCTCAACATTAAGATCTGACCCAGATTACAGAGTAAAGTCTGAATCATTGCAGTACTGCTGTTGAAGGGATAGCCCCGCCTGAGCACCTGCTAGTTCCTATAGGCCCAGAGATCGCCTAGTGTGTCATGATTGATGACTCCAGAAGTATTCTGTTGCCATAACCACCAACCTTACCGCAAGAGACAGGCTTACGTCAAAAGACATGTGTGCATGAAGTACTTGTGCTTGCAAAATATGAGGAAGTATGCAGAAGAAAAATGAACGTATGCTACCCTTGTAACTGGATAACATCGCTTCAGTGTAGGGGTGGCAGCTTAATTAGCTTTGATTTCATGAGCAATTGTGTACGTGATTCATAACTGCAAATAAATCAAACCTGTGCATATACGGTATGAACACATTGCCAATAAATTACAAAACCCCTACAGCTGATCTACATGATTATAATGGGGCTCTTCAAGGGATAACATATTTGGAGACATGAAGAGATGTGAACTTCTACCCTTATCATGTATTGGAAGTAAATTTGATTAAAATTGTACCCAGATTTATTTTTCTATTTAAAAACATCCCATGTTTACCTATCAAAAAATATATTTATTTATCTTAAGAAACGTCTAACATCCTAGGATTTCTTATTCCACTCTTATGTAAACCTTGGAAACAGGTGGGAGGGGAATTTGACTTCTTGGTCTATAACCATATGCACTTAGTTGTAAAGTCGGAAATATGTATACATGACTACAAAATGAGGGCACTGTCAGTAACAAACAAAATCGATTGCAGAATCAATACGTGAGCCAGGCTGGTGGAAAGGTCCATCAGGAGCACCAGGAGATTGGATGCCGTGGAGGTGATTAAAACAGACCTGAACAGCACGGCTAATATGAAGAATTACCCAGATTGGTGTAAAAACACCCCCGGGATCAAGTAAAGGGGCTTTCTGATAACAAGAGGCTTTACTGTGATTAATAATTAGAAGTTGAAGGTCACCGAAGTGATGTACAGTCATAGGCTTGCAATGTGTTGGCTAAATACTGTAACCCCTTGGCCTAATCTGCATTGTTGCATGTTTCACTAATACATGTGGGTTTTCTCAGATGTGCTTGTAAAGAGCAGCATGCGAATGACTAACCGTAAAGACAGCCTTCTCACTCAGGACCATCTCTTGTGAGGCTCGGTCTCTGACACTTTTTTTGACATCCCTTTAGTGGCAGTGTGACTTCACAGAAACTGCAATTCAATTCACACAGCGCTGTTAGGATTAAACATGTCCAGCTACCTCCAGACCCTCACCTCTCCCTACACCCCCAATCGACCTCTCCGCTCCTCCTGCACTAGAAGACAGGCTGTACCACCTCTACGCTCCCCTGCCTCCAGAGCCCGCTCCTTCTCCACCCTCGCCCCGCAGTGGTGGAATGACCTTCCTACAGATGTCAGGACTGCCCAGTCCCTGACCACCTTCCGGTGCCTCCTCAAGACTCACCTCTTCAGACAGCACCTGTAGAACTCCTCTTTTCCCTCTGGACACTTTACACTCTTCCTTAATCCTGTACTTTAGAGTACTGTAATCTGTCACAAGTGTTATTTAATCTGTAGTATTTTGTATTTAAAAATATCCTGATGTAACTCTCACTGACACTGTTATCTGCTCCGTTATTGAATCGTATTTTGTCATATTTGTACTTGCTAGAACCAAAGTCATTGTATTTTATCTTGCTCTTAATTGTATTAATACTTGTACTGTGATTCTTTAAATGTATTTTTGTTTACGACTGTAAGTCGCCCTGGATATGGGTGTCTGCTAAGAAATAAATAATAATAATAATAATAATAATAATAATAATAATAATAATAATAATAATAATAATAATATTAAACTGCGGTGGTGCTATCCTGAGCAGACACAGAGTCACTTACATGAACAGGATTCGAAATGATCGTGGGCTTCTTATTCAACGCAATGACTAAAACAATTCAGCGAGAGATTGTGTTAGCTCTATGTAATCAAATGACTATTAACAGAAACTCAAGGGACTGCTAACAAAGGGTTTAAAATCAATGTATTTAATGTGTATCAGCTTTAGACAGAATTCCTCACTTCCTCAGTTTCATGGGCATATCATTTGAATGGCATATATGACACAGCCGTTATTAAATGTGAATATAACATACACTTTTTAACACAGCAAACTAAAATATCATGCCATATCATTGCAGCACAGTGGTCCAACACTACGGATCCTCTAAGCTCTAACTTTAATTCAGACTATGCAGAGAATAAATTACTCTAGATTGCTCTGACATGCTGATATACCCATTAGAGTGAGACTGTCCTGCAGTACAGGAAGTGATTAGATATCCGGAGGCAGCAGTTTAAAACATTTCATCTCAATTGTAATAAAAAAACCTGCATAAAAATGCCAAACAAAAAATGATAAGCGATGGTGTTGCTAGTACCGATAAGAGATAAGAAGCCTTCGGTATCACTCTATTAAAATACATTATAAATGTACACCCCCTACAAATTCACTGCAAGCCATTCTGTTAGGAAGCCCTGCCAAGAAGGCTGGTCTGCACTCACATCCATTTATAAGACGACACTACTGGCTACTACTGAAGGTATTATTATTTGTTTATGTAGCAGACACCTTTACCCAAGGCGACTTACAGAGACTAGGGTGTGTGAACTGTGCATCAGCTGCAGAGTCACTTACAACTACGTCTCACCCGAAAGACGGAGCACAAGGAGGTTAAGTGACTTGCTCAGGGTCACACAGTGAGTTAGTGGCTGGGGTGTGAACTTCTGGTTACAAGCCCTTTAACAAATGGACCACACAGCCTCGGCAGACACGCTGTTGTATTTATGTTACATACATGTGCTATGAATAATGACATTCACTGACTATTAATAATGATAACGAGGAGCTATAACAATACTGTGTTATAGACTATGTAATAATAAGATATCTAATTATCTATAACATTAAGTAGTTGTAGCATTGTCGTAACCTAATGAATATATCACCAGAGAGGTTTGTTAAAAGATATCTATAAAAGCTCAAGATCCTAATGGCCTTGATACAGCTGCTCCTCACATACACACTAAAGCGTGTGCCTTACCTGGGACTCTAAAGGCTTTATTGCATAGTCCATCCCCTTTTCCGCCAGTTCACTCCGCTGTGTGCCAAGTCCAGAGATCTCTGTCACGCGTGTGCAGGGGGTATCAGGCTCTGTTGAAGTAACCACATCCTTCACTGATGAACAGAGTGTACCTCAAAGAAAAACAAACTGTTTGAGTTTCACAAAGTGTCTCGTCTGCTGGGCTTCTGAACTGCAAACAGGACCTGAATGAAAGGTACAGGACAGGCTAGAAAAAGGAAGGCAGCGTCTGTGTTGAAAACAGGGCGGGGCTTACCAGCTGTTGCATCACTTAAAAGGAACTACTGTAGCAAGCCTTCTTGCTTTCTGCAGTTGCATTGGTGCTAGTTGTGCTTATTTCTTAAATATTATACTAGTATAAGTATTTTACAGAGAAGCACCCCTCTTCTTCTTCAATAACATTTTCAGGCACTAGCTAACAAACTCACTTTAAAAAAAGACTACCATAAAATAACTAATTATTTATAACCCTTATAAAAGTTTACCTTAGTACAAACATAGCAAGGAGCAATAAAGGACAGTGAAGATACGATGAACCATATTTTAGCATTGTAAAGAGGTTTGCTAAATCATAGTTATAAACCTGGGAAACCATGGCTATACCAAACGAAACCAACTATAGTAAATGTATTAGTATATCCATGGGAAAAATACTAAGCAGAAATACTGTGGTAAACTTTTATAAGGACGGGTCTGCTGTAACATGAGCTATCTAGCATCTATGTGTTAACCCTTACATAGCACATTGTACACTCCTTACAAAATCATTAATTCACAAAGCAGCATTACTTGGTAACTGCTTAGTAACTGAGGTTTCCATTTAAGCCAAAAAAGTTTCAGCTGTAGTGTAGACTTTATTTTTTTTGTGGATGAGCTAAAGCAGCCCTGGTGATAGACTCTCTGACAATTCATAAGACCCCCTAGTGTATAAGGAACCCCATTGAGAATTCAATAGTGTGTGCCCTTCATTCAAAAACTAAATGTAAACTCCAAAATATACAAATATCAAATGCAAATGGCAGGCAAATGCAGTTGTTGTTTTGAACCTTGAGTTTCACTTACTTGTTTGTTTATTGCAGTCTCACGCAGAACCCCCGCTAGCGGTTAGCTCTGGCTCTGTTCCTCTTTTAGCCGTGTTGATAGGACACAAATTCAGCTCCCTGAAAAAAGCGGGTATCATTCATTTGCCTAACATTTGCATAGCTTCTATAACTTGTGTAAAGTCAACTTTCCTTTTCTATATATATATATATATATATAAATATGCTGCACATTTTGTATTTTCTATTTGCCCTTGGAAGATAAATAATGTATTACATCGATAATATAATTACAATAGTGAAAAATAGTTTAATTTCCACATTCATTCATGCATATTGTGAAGCACATACAGTATTTTCGTGTTTCTATTATTTATGTTGCAATATCACAGAATACAATTCAACAATATGAATATAACGTCTACACATCAGAGATATTTGCTAGAAATCTTTTTTTTTTTAATGGCAGATGTTAGTACTAGTGGCACTTTTACTGTCGCCAAGGAAGCTGATTTCACTGATTCATGAATCATGTAGATTTGACTAAATGCATTGTGTATTGTCTTATTACTGATGTTTGCATTCCCTTTGTGTAATGCATGTTCTGTAAATGCTTTATCACAGCTAAAAGTTCATTGAATTAGGTCTTGAGAATAAATGCTAGCACTCAGCACTGACAAAGGCATGTTTTTCAGCTAGACAAGCAAATGTCTACCTTTGAATGTATGACTGAGTGCCTGAGGTTATGGGTGTGTCTCTGGTGTGCAATGAATCTACGAGATTAGAATAAAAACACCATGGGAACAGGAGACCAGCATTCAAGACAACGGAGGCAGGATATACAGCATTCATAAAAACAAATACCTGTGGGCATGAGCTGCAGAGGCCACATAACAGTGGTGAGCTGAAGAGTTTATATGGGACATTAATGTTTCAGAAACAGCTATACACTACCAGTAATAGCCTGTTTCCAATAATACACTGGCTAATAATTATAAATGCTCATCCCATTTTAAGTCAGCACATTTCTGGTCAACACAGTTCCGCTAAAGGATTTCAAAATATCTTAGATGAGTTATTCTGATGCGAAACAACTTGCCAACAGCATGAAATCTATTTGTGAGTTAGAGCAGAGTCATATCTATGATTAGACATGCTTATACCGTTGAATCCCTGTACCACACAAACAGCAGAACATTGCCATCTGGTGTCAGAATGTATATAAGCACATGCTGTACCAGACAAAAAAGGGACAGGCTGCATGAGTTTAGCACATCTGCAGTAGAGGGCAGTAACTGGATGCTACAGCTTGCAGAAGTGCAGATGGGAGACTAAGATGCTGTTAAATAGCAAGTGAGACTACAGGGTTTAGATAGTCAAAAATATTGCTCTTAAGTTGATGTTTTATCCCCAGGAGAACAGGTTGAGCGTCTTTTTTTAATGATGTATTCACAGAATTTATAAAATAGTTATCAATTAGAAATCCCAAGGCAAACTAATGATTTGGCAAATGCCATCATCAGTGCTGTAAGTTTGTATTATTAAAAGGGAATCAATTCTGGGTGGTAAGTGCCAGTGACTGCATAGTACAGTTTTCTTTTTTTACTGTGCATTGATTTTCTATTTGTCTGGGATGCAGTGATGATGCTGTCTGTCATAACTATAGTCTTCACTTCTGATTAATGTTACTAGACTCACTTTCCAATATCACAGCTCAGACATGTTGGAGACGGAGAGATGACTAGGAGCCCCATACACTGACTCTGGAATCACTCTCTTAAATGTCAGAGGATGTGTAATTAACAAAGATCTCTTTTTCACCACAGACCTGAACAGAAAATACCAAGCTGTGGCATTCTACAGGACTAATCAGTGATCAAAGAACCAACGAGGACAAAATGAAGTCAATCACAAGCTTGTCAATGTCGAAAGATGCATCCTAAATAAAAAAAAATTAAACAAAAAAAAAAACCTTCTTTAAAAGTTTGTTTCTGAACCTGTTAGGCAGTTAATCCGTTTGGATCTATGGTGAAGATCCATTATAAATAATTAACAACACATCTAGAATCGTCTTATAAACGTTGGCATGAACAATTTTAGACCGTTAATAACAGCCAGCTGTAACAGAACTAAACATTAAAGTTTCTTTAAAACGTGGCAGTCGCTTGTTCCTTGTTTATAATACATGTATACATGTTTTAAAACAGATCTTTAAACTGAAGTGTGGTAACCCATTTCTGGGCTCCCTCGCCTCTCCTGTGGAGGAAAGTCTGCGGAGGTTAGTTCAAACTTCAATGATCTTAATGAACAGGCTCTCTCACATGGATTCTGTTGAGATTAGTCAGACGCTGCCCCCCAGTCCATCCAGGGATGTATATTGGCTGGAACTCATAAAGATTGAACCCTACATATTCACACATTTCGAAAGAAACTTTATTTTTTCAATAACAAATCCACAAGATTTCAATCGGATTAAATGACCCTTGTTATTCCTAGGGACATTCCTGATTTCTTATACTAATTTTCAACATCCTGCCAAATAAACAGAACTAAAAAATCCTAATATAACACACATGGTGGTGGGTTAAAAAAAAAAGGGGGGGAATCATTTATATACATCAGTACTCATTTCCACATCGTTGTGGATGCCTGTGCATCAATTTGGCCAACTGAGAGAGATTGTTCTTGCGACTGTAACCTTTCTGCACAAATTGACGTAGTACAGAACATAATTCAGCACAGCCTTCTAGAATCCGCAAGGTGGCGGTATTTGTACATAATTAGAATGCATGCTAACATACATGCTGCAGTCGGCAGACTGTTGTCACATTTGTCAGTTTGTGCGTCAATTTACTATTGGTTTCACGGACCCTGATTAGAACTAGTCTTGACCTTCCTTACATTAATTAACATTAGATAGTCCAGGATTATTGCTGATCAGGGATTGTGAATCCAGATAGTGTTAAATCTAAGCAATGCCCTGCCAAACGGATGCTGCAAAGTTCAGGATGTTGACAATAAACCTTACACCACGTTTTTAAAGAGAGAAAGCATGGAATGTTAATGTAAATATATATATTTTTTTTTTATATAATAATAATAATAATAATAATAATAATAATAATAATAATAATAATAATAATAATAATAATAATCTACTGTTATAACAAGTTGGCCATGTCTGTAGACAGATTCGTTCATAGTTCTTAAGACAAAACCTTCCTCGTATGTAGTATATATACACTGTGAAGGAATGAACGGTCAACTACTAATTACCACAAAGTACCACAAAGTTACCGCCAAGTACCACAAAGTAACGTAAATTACCACAAAGTACCGCAAATTACCCCAAAGTACCACAATGTCACCACCAAGTACCACAAAGTACCCCTATAATTACCACAAAGTACCGCAAGTTACCACAAAGTACCACAAAGTACCACAAAGTACCACAAAGTACCCCTATAATTACCACAAAGTACCGTAAATTACCACAAAGTTACCACAACGTACTGCAAATTACCACAAAGTACCGCAAATTACCACAAATTACACTCATAGTTACCACAAAGTACCCCAAAGTTACCAAAATATCCCAAAGTACCGCAAATTTCTAAACGACTATGTTACACACAGTAGAGCGTGATCAATGACTGCTGCTGGATAATGGCGTTGGGTAACTATATTATTATTATTATTATTATTATTATTATTATTATTATTATTATTAATATTATTAGTAGTAGTATTAAAAAAGAACATCAAATAAAACAAATGACTGAATATAAAATATATTTATCTCAGCATCCCCTTTTTGACCAATATTGTTTTTCATAAATGTCTCAATAGGCCTATTGTAATTTGATTCATGTGTGTTACCCTGGTATTTTCTGTCTTTGTACTCTCTCTACATGTCTTGCTTGTTTGTTTGTTTGTTTGTTTGTTTGGAAGTGTGCATTTTCTCTGATTTAGCATAGTGGCGTTCAGAGAACCATGAAATCCACACTATTCAACGCCAGTGTCCCTTTAAGGGCAAGGTGCAGGCACACACACACACACACACACACACACACACACACACACACACGCACGTTATTAGTTTTTGTCCACCGACTAATAAAATTCGTACTTCTTGAAATTCTTTTTGCACTGTCCCCCCACCACAGGGCTCAGCCTTTGAAGGTGCGAGAAAAAGGGGTTGGAGTTTAGAAGGGCGTCTTAAAGGGGACGTGACTCGATACCCCTTCTGCATTTAGAAAGTGTCTTAGAGGTCTAACGGAATTCGCTTTGCTGTCTCTTCAGTTACAGGTCTCACTTAAGAGGTAAGGCATTATTTACACACCATGTGAACCTTCTGTGCTGCAGTGTTCTCAGACAGCTGACTACTTGGTTAATGACACCATTAAAGATGTACTATTTTTTAATAAAATGATTAACAAATATGTATTATTATTATTATTATTATTATTATTATTATTATTATTATTATTATTATTATTATTATTATTATTAACAGAGGTATTGGTTTCTGTTGTGTCCGTGTTTTGAAATGAAATACTTTGAGATAAATAAATACATACAGGAATACATAAATAAATAAACCAGACACGCTGGTAAAAATTAATTTGTTAAATTCAGGAGGAAGCTTATAATTGTACTGACGTAGTGTGTCGTCCTGTTTAAACAATTCGATATATATTTTTTATTTGAAGACGAAATATAGACTACCCTTTACATCTTTACTTTGTATAAAAAAAACCGTATAGTCTATTAGTGTGTTGCTAAAAAAATAATAATAAACGAATAAAGAAATCTAGCCAATACAATATAGAGCAGCTTTAAATTTGCACAATGCACACCTAGTTAACAGTTCTGTTAAAATCAATGCTGATATATATTGTTATTATTGTGCAACTGAATTTGCAAACAAAAGTTGTTATGATTTATATTTTCACACCTTAACCTCTCTCTCTCTCTCTCTCTCTCTCTCTCTCTCTCTCTCTCTCTCTCATCTTTTCTTTTTTTCTTTTTGACCTGAATCAATCCTTGGTAATTCATTTGGCATTTCAGAATAGCAACTGGGCTGTATAATGCCTGCATTCATCTCACCAGTCTAATCTTAACAGAAACGGGGAGAAAAGCCTACGAAGGACTCGGCATTCGGTTACTATTCAAAAGAGCTGTCAATCGCGCCTGATTATTTCAATTGGGTGTTCTGGGATTTCCATACAACATACAATTGCTTTAGCCAGAAATAAAACGTTTCTTTACTGGATGGGGTGGGGGTCGATTTCCATGCGAAGTCAGCACGGTGAGAAAACGCGTAAGTGAAATTATTTTGCATCTGTATCAAACATGCAGGCACAAAATCTCCCACCGCTATATGAGAGCCTTTTCCGCTTTGAAAAATTCTGCAGGAAATATGAAGGATGCAAACCTTTCCCAGACAGGACTCTAAACAGTATATAAAGTGATCAAGTAATCTTACTTAGTTATAGTGTGCAAATTGTCAAACTAGGCTGTAGGTATATGATGTGGTACATTTGTATTATGTATTTATTTTATGCTAACAAACTGGTGTAAAAACAAAAAAACAAAACAAATAATAAAAAAAAAAATATTCAGTTCAAAATAAAGATCCGCAGTTCGATCCACCTGTCACTCTCCGAAGAGACGTTTAAAATACATTTACATTGATAAAACTGCAATAAATACTTTGATTATTACACGCCCCATTTTGTTAACACAAACAAAACAAAGATTCGTCTGAAGGAACTAGTGCAATTTTAAACAATGTTTTAAATATCTAACTATATATATATATATATATATATATATATATATATATATATATATATATATATATATATATATATCAATTTCTTAGCCTATGGCATATAAAAAATCAAATGCATAATTATTATTATTATTATTATTATTATTATTATTATTATTATTATTATTATTATTAGTAGTAGTAGTAGTAGTAGTAGTAGTTGTAGTATTAGTATTATTAGTATTATGATGTGTTGCAAACTAAATGAAATCGTGTACAGTTCTTAATATTAATGTTGATAGATTATAGTTCCTTTTTGATCTGGTTTTATTTATGGCATACCCCATATATCATGGCATTCCAGTACTTCAGGTTGGATGCCGGGCCTTTGCATAAAGTATGGGTTTATAGTTATGTTAAACCCCCGTGTCTAGTATTTTGCATAACAGTTAGCATTTCTATCAGAATGGATTTATAAGCGATTTTAGCCCCAGAACACGTGGAACATATGCATTCTTGCAAGAAACTAAAAAGATTTGTTTTTTAAACTCATTCAGTATACAGACTACAAAATAATTGAGAAATCACTGTCAAATATATGAAATGTGCATTTAATTTGGGTAGTTCCACAAAACAAAACCTACAAATTCAACACACACACACACACACACACACACACACAAAACGTATATGAGCAAATACAATGTTTTACAAGTCTGTACCATGTTGAACACCCTTCCTCGCTGCTTGACAGTGTGCTTGATGCAGCACTAAACTATAATAGTTTCTGATATATAAAGGCATACAATTTTGCCCTTAATTTAGAAAGATAACTAAATTAGGATTTGAAACTCAGAATCAGACCTACAGCAAAAAAAAAAAATACAATAAAACGCATATCCTGCAAACCCGTATGTCCTAAATTAATTTCTGTGAAGTTCTGTAAATTACTGTTAAATTGGTTTCGATTTTCCTAAAACAGTGACATAAGCAAATCATTTGTGAGCCACGATGAGTGCAGTGTTATTCGTCCCAGATATAACAGTCACTTCAAAGCAGTAGTTTTGGTTTAATCAGGACATGAATACATACATATGAAACTCTTTCAAGGCATAGGCAGTAAACGTTTGTTGCATGCATGCCGTGTTTGACGCGATGGAAAGCATTAGGCAAATCAATTCTGTTTTGACAACTGCCTCTAAACTGTTTAGCATTTCGTCGTGTGTGTGTGTGTGTGTGTGTGTGTGTGTGTGTGTGTGTGTGTGTGTGTAGTCGCCAGTTATGCTCAATAATTGGAAAACTTGGCTCTCAATAACATAAATATAAAGTATGATTCGCTTTTCAAAACTGGACCTTGCTATTGTAAACTAATGATTCTTTAAATGGTAAAGCAAATTACGAATTGCATTTTGTAACATGAATGATAAGATGATGTGTACGTTGGTACAAATTATTTTGCGATGGCCATATTAACAATCATATCCTATATAAGTAGGCGAAGGTTTATTGTGGTTGATACAATTAAGTGTAGGCCTATGCATTTCGCGGTCATTAATCTACATGCCACTTGGAGTAATGCGTTTGATTGGGAGTGATCGGTTTATGTTGTATGCAGTGTAAAAACAATAATAAATAATACTAATACTATTAATAATAATAATGTGTATGGACATATAAAAGACTGCATTGCAAATACAATTCAAAGCCTTGTTGAAATCACTATCATTCTAAATATCGCTATCAAAAAATAAGCAAATGTGCGCCAAAAGGAACATGTATAAGAGTCTAAATTTATAACACGTGCACAGAAACGTATCTCACTTACTTTACTTTTAGGTTTCGCTCCCGATTATGAACCAAGTGAATTAATATCCTTCTGCCTTGCAGATTTCTCTTTTACTCGTTTACTCTCTAATGCTAATTGTGCAGTTATTTGCATAAGTTGATTGTGAGCCTGTGCATGGACTATTGAAGTTATTCAGGGTGTTTGGACAAGACAAACATTGTTCTGTCCCTAAACAAACCCCCAGAAAGGTCAGTCTGGTTCATCCCATTTCTGTAGAGATCTGAGAGTAGCCAGATGATGTGAAAACCGGACCCCTTTCAATAACAGAAGAATAAACAAGCATGCTAACACACACACACACACACGCACACGCACACGCACACATACACACACGCACGCACGCACACACGCACACACACATACACACAGACACACAGACACACACACATACACACATACACACACACACACACACATACACACACACGCACACGCACACTCACACACACACACACACACACAGACACACACACACACACACATGCACACACACACATACACACACACACACGCACACGCACACACACACACTATTCACACCCCATTGTCTGCCGATACCAACATTGTCTGATTCATATGGATACTGTCAAATGTTACTGTTATTAGAATTAATAATAACAAGCAGTTTATTGTGTTGGGTCCATGTATAACTGGAAACGATATTTGTGGCAATGCATGTTATATAAATTGAACTAAAAAAAAACAAAACGTTTAACAAAGTTAAAGACATTAACGTGGTGTTACTAGTAGTCATCGAACGTCGCCCCCTCAGTTTAATTGCATTAAAGAGGACGGAGTTTTGAAAAAAAAACATTTGGAGAAGGATTTAGGGGCTGTTTCACGGTGTTTCACGGTGAAGTTAACAAAACCGCCATCACTACACGCTGTCAAGGAAGGTAGCAGAGGGGGGCAGCGAGGGTGATCGGGGCTGCAGAAGCCGGGCTGGCCTGCGGGGAGAGCGGGTGCAGTGCCAAAGGCATCCCGCTGGGTTGATTAATCAAGCTCTAATTCAATTTACAACAGACCATTTATTTTGCCTGCTCCAGAGGCATTCAGATAAATACATTTGCATAGCGCCCATTTCCGAGTATGTGGCTATTGGGGTCGGCTGTGTCACGTCGTTGTTGTTTGCAAAGAAGGCATGTTGCAAAGCGCCTAAACCCGACGCTTATTGAGTCACAATTGGAATGATCAATCTGGCCAGAGGGCACTTTAGTTGCAAAATACAACTGCCCCGTCTAATGAAGGAACTCATTACCTTCACAAGGCGCTCCTTAGTTACAGTTTCGTTTTTCAATCTGCAATGCTATAAGTGAGGGAGGTATGTGTGCTTTTGAGATGATGGAAAAAAAATCATTTTCACGACCAGAGCTGTCATAACACGTGTTAAACTCATAGTAACCCATCAGTATCTCCTGGCTATATGCTAACCAAAGAGGGACACGGCTACACTGCTGAAGTGTGTGAGACAGGATGAGTGAAAGTGATGGCTTGTTTTATTACAGGATGTATCAGAACTGGAAGTCGTGTCGGCGTGCCTCCTCTTTTTCGAATGCAGAATGTGCACTCCACACCCTTCAAGATTGCGCGTGCAACCCAACTGGGTTATATCAATCAGCAGTCAGTCAGTGCTGTATGTTGTATAATCCTCGACACATTAAAGAAACGTGGGTTCTTTAGGATCGTTCTGCAATGACATAAGAAAAAATAAAACACATGCAATTATTATAACTTTTTTTTCCGCATGGGTTTGTAGAGTGGCATTTGATTATAAAATGCATTTAAAAAAATGATTGATTTGTAATAATTTAGCTTCAATGTATTTGCAACATTATCATTTGCCGAGGAAATTAAGCATCCTGTAAAAAACTGGATAATTTTGAAACCTTATATTTACCAACCACAAAGAACTTGCACCTGACTGGTTGAAAGCTTTTTTTTTTTTTACCTCGTCACAATGCAGTGGCATGTGCCCCACCCCACCCCACCTCGTTCACGGAGATCATTCTGCGCAGATTCACCCATTGGCTAACTTGGTCAGATTCTGCACAGAATGATCTGGGGGGTCCAAACAATATCAACAGGCGTACATAGACTATTCAAATCACTTTGATATTAAAATTTCCACGCAAACTCTGACACTTAAAGCTGAATGAAAGGTATCGCGGCTGCTAATATTGACTCACTACTCAATTGTCAATTTGCGCGCATTGCTAAAAAACAAAACGTGCTAATTGGCTATAGGTTATATCATTAAATCGTTCCCAGTTGTACTGTGACAATTAAATAATCAGGTTAGTTCAAACACTTGACACGACTGCCTGCGTTGTTACTGAAATGTGTGAGAGGGGGAAAAAAGCCCATTTGAAAAAAATGCACATTTGTGTCAATTGAAGAATGGATTTGTGGTTTAGTGAAAGTGGTACTGAGAGCGGCGAGAGCCGGGTGTGTCAGGAATTGATTTATAACTCGTTGCTTGAATAACACACACGCCTGGCGACACTGCTACTTATTAACGAGGTCTAACACAGGCGTTCCCAAACTAAATTAAATTCAATCAGCACTTCACTAGCAGAAATGTGCTTAGATCTCCCACGTTCCAATCAGAATTACGCCAAACATGTGCTATTGAAATAATGAATTCAGTATGTGATCTGTGTACAGCCAGCGCAGTTTGAATGTTAACCAGACGAGGGTAAAAATCCAATGGCATCCGCTACAAAGTATATTAATTAAACTAAAATCTCTATATGTTGGCAAACCATCAGTCTACGTAGACAAGGACTTTTCACACACGTATCGCAATACAATCAGAACCAAAGAGAACAAAGGTAATATCTAACCAACATTTCCAATTATAATTCATACTATTATTACTATTATAGTTTATTATTATTATTATTATTATTATTATTATTATTATTATTATTATTATTATTATTATTATTATTTACATAACATAAGCTGCGTGCAGTTGATAAACCAAAAAACAAACAAAAATATCTGTTCTTAACAACACGGCATCTGACTAAACTGCTCTCTTGCTTGGCGAAAGTGACTCGTTTTTGAGGCGAAAACTGATCAAATTTCCAAGGAAGATTTTTTTCCTTGGAAAAATATTGTCCTCTCCTTATTATGCATGCGAACACAAATCTGCACCCTAAAATGCATATGAAATGCATGAAGCAATATAAAGTAAAATAAGCAGCTCTTTCGTTAATGAGGACTGAGACAAATGTAAAATGCATTGCATTTGGGTGAAGAAGCTGTTCGCTGAGCTGTGCCAGTATATATAAATCTGTTTGCTTGTGTGAATCGAATGCCTGCCCTCTCTATTGACGAACAGCCAGTGGATGTCGTTGTTTGCTCCTTGCTGCGTGTTAAGAATGTCACTCCTCAAGATGACCTCAAGCTCACTGGAAGCTGGGCTCGTCCTTCACTTTCTATAGAGAGACACGGAGAGCAGCAGGCACACCAGAGAGGCAGCGAGGCGCTAGGAGACACCAACTTCGGGATTGTACACATCTGGGTTTATTGAAACAAAACACAATTATAATATTATTCATATATATATAAATGTAATTCGACGTGTGCCATCCCAGCGAAAACAAGAAACATCACCACGGTTTTTTTTTTTTTTTTTTAAATATAGATATATTTATTTATTTCTTAGCTTAGTTTGAATTACTTTTCTGCTGTGTTGGGCTGTTGTACAGAGTCCTATGAGGAGTTCCAATACCTCGTAAGAATGTTTAACTCATTTTGCATTTGAATTTAAGTGTGTGTTTGTGTGTGTGTCTGGATTGTGTGTGTGTGTGCCAGTGTTTTTTTTTTTTTTATGTGATAAGAGCGTCCTGTGGGAAAGGCTTGAGGAAGTTATCATTAAGAAGTTTACATGACCGTTCTACGGTTCATTTCTCTTTCAGTGATGCTCTTTGGTAACAGTGGTGGAAACTATCGATACTTTACTACACAAAGTATGGCGGTGTCACCGCTTTTATTTCTTTTATACCGTTCTTATAGTCCATTGTCACTTTTTACTTTTTATTTTCAAAGCATGTGTTTTATTCTAGTATCAGATTAATAACACGTATCTGCTGTTATAAAGTATCTTTTAAAAGTATAAAGCATGTTTTATTTGACTCTTCCCCCCTATAGGTAACAGCTGTTAATTTCAGCGCAAAGACACACACGCCCAAGGACTACAATGCTAAAGTTTTGGGGGGCTTTGGTCACTGTTGTGGCTCTGTCCTTGTTGGTGGAAGACGTTACTGGCGGTTATGGGATGAGCATGTTTGCTGCTCAGACCTCCCCGCCGGACCCGTGTTACGATGAGAACGGCAACCCAAGAAGATGCATCCCTGACTTTGTCAACTCCGCGTTCGGCAAGGAGGTGCGGGTCTCCAGCACCTGTGGCAAGCCGCCGGCGCGGTACTGCGCGGTGCCGGAGAAAGCAGAGGAGAAGTCCAGGAACTGTCACATGTGCGACGCCGGAGACCCCAAAAAGACTCACCCGCCAGCCTACCTGACAGATCTGAACAACCCGCACAACCTCACCTGCTGGCAGTCCGAAAATTACCTCCAGTACCCGCAGAATGTCACCTTGACTCTGTCCCTGGGCAAAAAATTCGAGGTCACCTACGTGAGTCTGCAGTTTTGCTCGCCCAGACCCGAATCCATGGCCATCTACAAGTCTATGGACTACGGCAAATCGTGGGTCCCGTTCCAGTTCTACTCGACGCAGTGCAGGAAGATGTACAACAAGCCCAGCAAAGCGGCAATCACCAAGCAAAACGAACAGGAGGCGATCTGCACCGACTCGCACACCGACATGCATCCGCTCTCCGGGGGACTTATTGCCTTCAGCACCCTGGATGGTAGACCCTCGGCTCACGACTTTGACAATTCGCCCGTTCTTCAGGACTGGGTGACCGCCACTGACATCAAGGTGGCATTCAGCCGCCTGCACACTTTTGGGGACGAGAACGAGGACGATTCGGAGCTGGCTCGGGACTCGTATTTTTACGCGGTGTCAGACCTACAGGTCGGAGGGCGCTGCAAGTGCAGTGGCCACGCTTCCAGGTGCGTCAAGAACAGGGATGATGATTTGGTTTGCGAGTGCAAGCACAATACTGCGGGGCCGGAGTGTGACCGGTGCAAACCATTCCACTATGACAGACCGTGGCAACGCGCAACAGCCAGAGAGGCAAATGAATGTGTGGGTAAGTTCAATATAATATATATATATATATATATATATATATGTATTTCAGAACTTTTAATGTTTATTTTACTATCATAATGGCAAATTCTGATATGATTTCTAATTCGGTTATTCACACGGATAGGGTATGTTGATACACATTTGACATATGCTACAAATGTGTCTTGGTTTGTACTAGTATATATGAGACCAAAAATACTAACCTATAATCGCTTATTGGCGATGTAGGAATCTACAGTGCAATGTTATCTTATGTTGTAATCTGGGTGTATGACAGAAAAGAGAACTGGTCGTTCTATAGAACCATTAGTAGCATATTTAGGGGGTTCCAAAGCTTCCAATCAGGCGTTCCTAATATGAAAAATCTACTTATTGAACCCTTATTGTTCTATTGTGTTTCTTTATAGAACTCAAACTAAATACGGGTACCAGAGAAAGTAAGAAGGATCTGTATAGAACTTCTGTACTGTTCTATAGAACGTGTAGAGTTCTGAATCTGACTAAAATGTTTTGCCATTTTGACACATGCAACTAATATGGACAGCGTGGAACCCGCAAGCCCACCAGATCCCCCGCCATATCATGTGTTGTTTTTACACCCAATTAAATAATTCCTTGCGGGATCAAGCCAATAGGGGGCGGGTAGCTTTTGTCAAGTGCATTAGAGTTTTTAGATCCCAGGGTTTTGTGGCTGTATACAAATCATTACATTTTAAAAGGTTACAGTGCATATGCCATAACACATTACACATTAGTCACAGCCTTTTTAACACAGAATTATTTTAATGATCCTCGTTTTTTACCCTCAATATGTCACACTAAAGGGCCCTGTAAAGATCTGCATTTGTAATCGAATTGTGGAAGTATGCATCTAAATGCAGAGGTGCCATGCAACTTTTTAAATCTTTATAATTCACTGAAAAGTAGCTATGTAACGGTGTAGCCTTAACAGTACGGATCGCTCAATTATATATATAATCAATTAGCTTATCAGAATTAATATCTTTCAGGAACATCGTTTTTCATTTCTTAAGTTGTCTAGTAGATCGGTGAGCAAAACTCATTCATTAACAACGCAGATCTTCAAAGTTTTTTGGCGTTTTAAAACATGGAGAATGTAGTTTCAGCTTTAAATAATTAAAATGCCATACTTAATTCGAAAATAAATAAATAAATATTCAGCTGCTTTCAATGTGAAGTCCTCCGCTCTAAAAATGACAACAGTTTTATTCCAGGAAAGAATGACACTTTTTTTGAATTATTCAAACTAGTCTCTTTGAATTGATTTCAGTTTGTAATTCAATAGTGTTTTTGTCATGCTGTTTGGTAAAGAAGACTTCGTTTAAAGAACGAGAAATGCATAGCTGTTATTTTGTTCTGCATGATCGAGAGACCCGCAGCTGCTACACTGATAGATTCACACGACTTCGAGCGCTGCCCTAAACGTCAGCTTTATTCATCAAAATCAAAATCGACAGAGTGTATTTTCAAAACCGCAGTCTGCTGTCTAATCATTTACAGTTTTGTGCTTTTATGGAGCCTTGCAGACAGTAAACTTGAAATGATTTATTTTAGGAACACAATGGATTTCCTTTTGGAAATTGGTTTTTTGTGTACTCACTATCGGATAGCAATTGTATTTCCCTCAAACTGATTTATGAAGTTATAAATCAACTGCATAATATAGAGGCATTTTAATAGGAAAAACACCAAATGAACCGTAAGGAGACCACCGGTGGTAAACTGAGAGAGAGAGTACAGGGCTGCTAAATCGCAAGCATCCAAATGAATTAACTGTGGTTCCTGCACTTGTCAAAGTTCGCAAAGTTCACATAAGCCGGGCCTATGGGAGGACTCGCTGAGATTAAATATTGGAACTGATTATTACATGTATTACATGCTTTGTGTCTCTTATCCATTTTAATAGGACATATCACCAAATTCTTCAGTAGTGTTTACGCACGGCTGTAAGGGCCATGCTTGGCAACACTAGGCAGGCTGTGTATATATAGGGTCCTATCAGATCCAAACGGGTCATTTACGCGAAATTAAGCTTTTCAGAAACCGAACAGAAAAGACCACAGGGACAAGACTTTTTCAGCATGATACATCTTTAGGGCAGCTGGTGTAGATTCTGAACACAAAACCTGTACTATCATGCTCGCAGAAATCGATCAATCAATCCGTCAGTCAATCAAGCAATAAACAGTTCTGCCTCGGTGTATTCATGTTTTAGACATATGAACTGAAGGGAGACGCGTAGATAATAAAAATGAACGTGGTCAGTCGTAGTCTGTGTGATGCTGGAAGGTATATGACAGCTTGACACTCAACTAGCTACATGCAGAAAAACAGGATTCAATTTGAATATGCTGTTGTAATTTTCAAAATATCCCATATTACCTGAGATTTTAAAATGTTTTGTCTTTTTATTTTTTTTTTATTTTTTTGTGTGGGTGCTAGAAAATAAAAGCAATACCGCACGCACATTCCTGTAATATTCAGGGTTACAAGTAGTAAGGGAGATATGAAAACGAAGGATGTTATTGAAACAGTCAAATGCAGGCCCTGGTGTTAGCGGCACATAAAGCAGTGTATTTACACAAGTGAAACACATTATACAACACTACTACAATAATACAGAGGAGATGTTGCAACAGCGGCTGCGAGATAAGATATAATCTGTGGAGGTGTCAGGGTCTGTTTAGATTTGTTGCGGCAGGTGTTTTTCTGTAGCGAGTTGCGATTGGCACGCTGATAAAAGAAAAAACCGAACACGCAAGCAGCAACCTGGATCAATGCAAACAGGTGGGTAAAGAAAGAAAGCTAGTCTTCTACAGAGAGCACAGGGGCTTTAAAAAAAAAAAAACAAAAAAAAAAAACAATGTTGCCACTCAGAACTTATCTGCAAGCGTCAAATAAAGACGCTGATAATTCTGCTTTATCGCCAGACGCCTTTCTGGTTGGGTCCTCGGGACAATTTTTGAAGGTCGTCGCTCGTCCAGCCTTGGTGGTGATGTGCGCTGTGGTTTTAGCCCCTTTTGATGTGGTGGTTGTGTAAAAGAAACCCACAATTGCTGTTTTATTCGCTCTTGTCTAACTCCACATACGCGTTTGTGTGCGTATCAATAACGCTTATGTAAATGAACAATGTTAGGCCTATATGCTGCATAAGGACTCTTATCTCTCATGGAGGTTTCTTGCACAAGCCAGGTGTGAGTGACCCACCTTCATTAGGCATGAAGACTAGGAGGGCGTCCAAATGGATGTTTAGATTATCACTTTGGAATTTACCCAAACTCTATATTAAACTAAATGCAGCTATAGCTGTTTATCAAAACCAGGCAGTAAACACATTATTTGACAGGCTATGTTAGTGTGCAGCCTTCTTCTGACACTTTGCTGTACTTTTATTATGGGAAGCTTGTATAAGGGTAATACAGTGGATGCCCCCTGACTCCACCCTACCTCATTCATCCTCTGCTGACTGTCCTTTTATTATGGGAAGCTTGTATAAGGGTAATACAGTGGATGCCCCCTGACTCCACCCTACCTCATCCATCCTCTGCTGACTGTCCTTTCGGTGAGGTTATTTTCGGAGGTGTCTTTCTGGTGAAGGCAAGGCAGCAAGGCCATTCCAAACAAACGTTTTGATAATAACAGACCCCTTTACCGTGGAATTTGTTGCATCCCTTAAATAAACAGGATCTCCCTCAGTAACAGGAGAGACTGGAGCGAGAGCACGTTATTAATTCTATGCTTTTAAAACCTTCCACCAAGAAACATTCACAATGGGATTATTGAAACTTGAAATCCTGTGTATCAATATTTTCTTTATTTTTTTCCTATGAAAACATTGGGGGAAGCTCTTTTTAAAGCTTATAATGAGTGACAGGAGAAATTATTGTTATTATTATTTTTTGAATGGTTATTTATAGACCCTAAAAATATCCCATATCATCTGACAGTCCTTCATGGTGTATTTATTGTATCTTGACACCTAGCTGACTGTATTTAAAAAATAAAAAAGCCTGCTGGAAAGATTTCAGCTTGAGCAGCTCATGTGTGTCCGAGAAAAACCCTGAGGCATTGAAATCTTCTTGGGTTAATACTTAAATGAAGCTTTAAAATACCTCCCAGACACACTGAAAAACGGCAGGCAGTTTTTAGACACTAGAAATGTAACAATCATTCAGCGCTCTTTTATTTTTTGGGTAACCCTATGATTCTTCATACAGCCTTATACATTGTAGTTCTGATATTGATCTGATAGACACCTGGAATTGTTATCGTGTAGTTTGTATCAGACTTGTATTGGTTGGAAATGATGTCACATTAACATGAGTAAATTATAGTTGTAGCTAAATTATTCTTATTCTGATTTAGCGGCATGTTATAATACTATAGATAGGGTGCTGTGTAAGAAACAAGCTGTTTTTCACCCACTCATGGTAAAACCACTCGTGGGTAGTTGCTTAGGTCTCAAGTGGAGTGGATATCAGTTGTGTTGTATAGCACCCTATATATGATATTTTCTGTCTATATCTATGTGGTAAGGCAAAGTACATGACAGTAAATGCATAGTATAAGCATGGTTAAAGCATAAAGGACTGCAAAATGACAGTACAGAATTACCACAGTGAACAATATAAGGGACAGCGGTGGAACTCAGTACAGCTGCCATTTCACTCTGTTAACCCTGCTGGTGGTTATCTCTGATGGTATCTTATTTAATCCCCTTTATAACCATCACAGTGCTACAGGTTCTATTAAGATCCGCTACTTTTTCAATCATGTTTGCCTGTCTTGAATATGTCATGAGACAGATATTTTTTTTAATAGCCATGTTATGTGAAAAGGTTTAGCAGTTTTAAGGGTATCCATAGCTCATTATCCTAGTTGCCTGGAATGCATGTGTGTGTGTGTTTTTTTTTTTTTTAAACAAAAGACTGTCACTTGTTGCATCCATCTTGCTGTCAGCGCGGTGGCCTTTTGCAACACATTCTTTCTCTTGTTTTGTGTGCAGTGTCATCAGACAAGGTACCAAAATAAAGGGACACTCTGCTCTGCAAAAGCAAGCTTTTCAAACACTGGAATAAAGAGTTCCCTGCCACCGTTCAGAGTGAAGGCAGACGGGGGGAGGGATTGCTTTTTGGATTGTGCTGCGGATCACAGGCACGCTAGAGGAGTTTGATTTGGATAGGGTATGTGGGCGACTGTCTGTGACCCTAAACCAGCTCTAATCCCAGTCACAGCTTGTCCAAAGGAAGGGCAAACTGCTTTTGTTTAAACTCCCCTTAAATTCTCTCCACCCAAAGTTCTTCCGTGCATTAGTTAAACGTGTTTTTCGAAATAGCCTCGCAGACAGATAGTTGCGTGCTTCACTAGCCGAATGTTTATTATTAAGATAACATGGATAACCAGATGGGGGTGGCCATTTGTGGGTTTGATCTCCAGATTGGGGTTGACTCTGCATCTGCAATTCTTTAATAATGTGTTACAACTAACTCTTATGCAAGCTGTCCAGAGAGTGTATTTTTTAAAATAGTAATGAACTATAAAGGATCTGTGGAAGTGTGCCAAAGTGTTTGACAGTGGCAATAAAGGTGGTTGGTCTAAAAATACTGTTCTACCAGTTAATGTACAGAGGCAAATACAGTACATGCAAATCAGTGGGGAAACAGCCTCTTGCAGTACAATGCTATTTAAACACTGCATGCATTGCACTGCTGCTGAGGTCAAATGATCTGGTAAAAGACAGACCATACAATGAATAAACTGTGCAGTAAACATTGCTTTCAGCAAGGCACAACAAAACACAATACCCATGTTTTGAATTCAAGGCATCCTCTTTAAGTGCACTTTGTTGATTAGGCATTGCATTTCCAAGAAGCCACATATCCCATTACTAAATAAAATAGGCATCCAGGCAGGTATATTATATTGATCTGGACAGACAGACCTGAGCCTGCTAATGCAATGAAACCACGCTTAAGAGATGAGGTTGGTTCTCCATTCAATTCGATTAGGAAAGATTGCTTGAGCCTGCTTTCAAGGCCTGTGCTGAAAAGCAAGGGAGGCTTAACAATGAGGAGTTTCAAGTGTCAAAGCAAGAGCAGTGAGGTCATTGCTCTACATTGTAAAATACAATTATACATTTTTTTTATAGCCTTTAGAATGATTTGAAATAGGACTGTTGCCACCAAGTTCATTAAGACGGAGAACAGTTGCCATTCTTTGATTGCAGTGAATTTTATTTCAACAAAAACGATATAAAATGAAATTGCCCTATAAAGTCAGGTTACTCTTTTGATCTTTGCAAGGCTGTGTTTGCTTTTTGGATGATAAAGGTTAACAGCAAAGGGAAACTGCAAGGCTAGGTGTGTGCATTGTGACACTGGGTTCCAGATCAAACAGATGTGTAGAAATCCTCACTCTGCAGCTTCATCTCCACACGCCTGCAGTTCACAGAGGGCTCAGTGCAATTTCCTTTTTAAAGGTCACCTGAGTCAAGCTTTTCTTGTGGTCAAAAGTACAACATCGATTAGCTACAAAATGATAACATTTACTATAGAGCAACCAAAATTAAAGGATTACTTTGACTGAACCAAGGACTCTTGCATTTCTTTACAAGCCTGGATTCAATTCAAATGTAAGCGCTGTTAATGCCATAACTGTTTTGTTTTTCTGTTTACCTTGCCTTGGTAGATAGAGTAGGTAGGTTTACTGCATCAAACCTTTGACTTTCTGGCTGATAGCAGCCTATGGAGCTATGAACCTATACTGTTTAAATTGTACTGATACCAAAGGGTGCAGATGCATAAGAGTTCTAAAAGAATGGTTTACCCTAAACTTCCAAAATATTTACCGCAAATGGGTGTTGATGGCAAGCCAGCTATTGAGACTCACCGCTGTCAGCCGGTTTAATTTGCTCTAGGCTGATTTTTTGACAGCGAGGAAAGAGTTTCTCTTAATCTCTGGCTGCGATTCTTCCCATCTCCTTTGGTGTGGTCTTTGTCTGTTTCAGATCTGTGTAATGGAGCTGTGTCTTAGCAGTGAGTTGCTTGCAGACTCTGCTTGGGGTCCAAGTCCTTGTGAGCAGGTCCTTGCTGATGAAGCTAACCGATTCCTAATTCAAGTCATAAAGGATCCCAGTGATTCACCATCAACAATATATTGGTAATCCATTCCGAACCCTCCCCACTCTCAGTGTAAAAATCTCCAAGGACACTTTGTATTACCGGGACCAGAAATGAACGCCAAATTCTAAGTGTAGTCTCACCAGAGCAACATACAACCTCATCATAACCTCCTTCGATTTGTGCTCTACACTTTTGATTGTATAACCAAGCTTTCTGTTTGCCTTTTTAATTGAATAGTGTAACTACGGATTCCACCACGGATCCCCCCCAATCCGAAGGCATCTCCGCTAACCACAGTGCTATTTATCTGGCTGGTTTCAACAGATCTGCTGATTTGCTTTAAAAAGTTAAATGCGTAGCTGGATTACTCTTGGTTGGTTTAGGGCAGTATTTCTTAACATTCATTGACAGCATTAATTCATTTGCTTAGGGCTGTGCCTCGTATGGTATGCAAGAAGGTGGTACTGGAAGAGAAATGTGTTTTGTACTGTAAACCCTTCCACCCCCTGAATACAGGTTGCCTCAATGTACTGATAATTGTATATAAGGACTTTAACCTCATGCTTTCCAGACCTGAGTATGTATGGCTGGTTAGGAACCTTTTAGGAGCCTCTGTGAAATAATTGAATGGAGTTTTGTCCAAAATGGACAGAATTGCGTGGACCTCCGTGGCATAGAGGTGGTCAATCCAGGCAGGGCTGTGTGCTTTTAAGATGTACTATAGTCACAAAGTCCTGTCAGCCTTCTATAAGTGTGCTAGGATTGAAACAACACAAAATGAATACTTTGGACAAATGTCAAGGAGTTAGGATTGAAGCAAACCATCTACTTGGAATCTTTACAATAAAAGGTTGTTTCTCGGTTTTGTTCATTTTAAATAATAGCAGATAAACAACAGTGTGAGTTCCAGCTCTCACCCAAGCCATGGACTGCGTTACTGTCTTTCATTCTAGGAGACTTGGCTTTACACACAGCACTTTTGGCATGGCTCTAGCAGGCATGCTTGCCAGTGCCAGCGGCTGTTTTGATATTTATTTCCTTTCCATTTTGGCAAATTAAGGTGGCCTGCTATACTACCCAATGACACGAGTTCGGTCTGGTTAATGTTTAAGTGTTGTAACATTATTACAAAAGCGGTAATTAAGGGAAACGCTCCTCTTCAAAGGCAGTACAAAGTGTCTCGCCTGAAAAAAAAAGGAGAAACATTACAGGGGGCTGACCGACAGAAAGTATTGCACTTTGCACCGTGCAATCCCCCAGAATCAGCAGTACAAACACAGGCACAAACATGCATCCAGACAGAAAGGGCTGAGCAGGCACAGCAGCTATGCACACCGCGCTTACTTATCAGTTCCTTTAACTTATTTTGTAAACATTGCCTGAACTGTTGACAGTCCTTTAACAATGAGGTAGTTGAGGTCCGTTGTTTTAAAAAGTGTCAACTACCTGTCGAACACAATTAGTTTGCCTACCGTGTTCAAGAATGCATGTATCAGGCTGTGTCTTAAATCTGGGCTTACAATAAAACCCATAAGTGGTCATGCAGTACACGAATCGCTAACTGTGTACAGTGCATGTATATTAAACCCTCCTTGCAGACAGATTGAAACTGTATGTTAGAGCAATTTTTGCACTGTTTTTATGAAAGGAAAAATACAGCCTTTAATGATAGAAAACTAATAACTGAATTAATATTTGGAATTGCCGAAATACTTGGATTAGTTTTATTTCTGTTTCGCAAATAAGTTTAATAAGTCTGGATGTGCATCTCTTCAGAGAATGTATTGTTTTTGTTAGACAGCTTTGTAGGAATATTTCTCAAGGAAATCTGGAACGCCTGTAAAAGATGTCTCTGTTTCCTGTGCATGTTTTAAAATGTAGATTTCAGAGTTCAGAATTGATCCTAGCAATCACTAAAGTTAAATGTATGTTTCCATTAAAACAGCGTTCCTCAGATAGCTTGACCCCGTTGCGTCGCTGTTGCGTGGGATTGCGAAACCTGGGGAAAAAAGGTATATTTTATAAACTGAGTTGTGAGGTTTGTATGAAAATTCCTGAGACGGCACATGGGGAGGATACTTAATCGATACTTCAGCTTTTACGAAAGGAAAATATTACTTTGAAAACACTGTGGTAGTTGGATGGGGTGGGAAATAGGGTGGGGACCGGTTTGGTTTTTATAACTGCCAGGCTTAGGACATTAATTTTCAAAACTAAATAAACCCGAGTAAAGCTTTGATTTAGCTGAAGTAATCCGCTAAGCTGAAACCAAACTGATAACAGTGAAACTGAAATCGCCCGTACCATCGGATTTTGAGAAGGCTCAGATCTTCGATTCGCACTGAAGGATGCCGTGGAAGATTCGGTACAGGGGTATCCGGTTCCCAGTGGGGTGCCCACACTGATTAAAAGCGGTTCTGCAGAAAATGTAAAAAGAAGGCTGCCAAGATCAGCCAGATTGAAACTGCGGGGGCCATCTGTATCTTGTTTAGTCGTGATCTTGTACCATGCGGAGAATGTGCTAAATTATGAAGTCACTGTTTTTGCATAAGTGCTGAAGCCATGATGGGTAGTGATTCCCAGGTTTCCTGATTTAACCAAAATTATTATTATTATTATTATTATTATTATTATTATTATTATTATTATTATTATTTTATTTTTGCTTTAAAAATATGTTCTTAAGTTTGTGCTTATTAATTTGACTGCCAATGAGCTGTGACTAGTTACCCAGTAGTTGGTGGTAGAGTTTGTGTCTGAGCAAGGGCACATTTCCACTACCCCATATTGCCCAGCACTTTAACCTAAATGCCTTACTTGAACACTGCAGATCCACACTGACTGCACCCACCTCCTTACACTGCAGATCCACACTGACTGCACCCACCTCCTTACACTGCAGATCCACACTGACTGCACCCACCTCCTTACACTGCAGATCCACACTGTCTGCACCCACCTCCTTACACTGCAGATCCACACTGACTGCACCCACCTCCTTACACTGCAGATCCACACTGACTGCACCCACCTCCTTACACTGCAGATCCACACTGACTGCACCCACCTCCTTACACTGCAGATCCACACTGACTGCACCCACCTCCTTACACTGCAGATCCACACTGACTGCACCCACCTCCTTACACTGCAGATCCACACTGACTGCACCCACCTCCTTACACTGCAGATCCACACTGACTGCACCCACCCGCTTACACTGCAGATCCACACTGACTGCACCCACCTCCTTACACTGCAGATCCACACTAACTGCACCCACACTGCAGATCCACACTGACTGCACCCACCTCCTTACACTGCAGATCCACACTGACTGCACCCACCCGCTTACACTGCAGATCCACACTGACTGCACCCACCCTGCAGATCCACACTGACTGCACCCACCTCCTTACACTGCAGATCCACACTGACTGCACCCACCTCCTTACACTGCAGATCCACACTGACTGCACCCACCTCCTTACACTGCAGATCCACACTGACTGCACCCACCTCCTTACACTGCAGATCCACACTGACTGCACCCACCCGCTTACACTGCAGATCCACACTGACTGCACCCACCTCCTTACACTGCAGATCCACACTAACTGCACCCACACTGCAGATCCACACTGACTGCACCCACCTCCTTACACTGCAGATCCACACTGACTGCACCCACCTCCTTACACTGCAGATCCACACTGACTGCACCCACCTCCTTACACTGCAGATCCACACTGACTGCACCCACCCGCTTACACTGCAGATCCACACTGACTGCACCCACCCTGCAGATCCACACTGACTGCACCCACCTCCTTACACTGCAGATCCACACTGACTGCACCCACCTCCTTACACTGCAGAGCCACACCTCAAGCAGAGGCTGCCCTGATATGGCACCAGAAAGGCTGGTCAGCCCTAAATCTGCCATCATGCTTAGTCTTACTGATGCACATTCAGGCTCAGCATATGACTTTTCAATGGTAACAGAACGAAGTTGCCACACTAACCAGGTAGCAATTAAATGTCCTGTATATTCTCCCTTTGAGCTTATTGAAAAGCTCTCTATTAGTAAACCTCCAAGCTCCTACTCCCTGTAAGATCTAACCCCTTAAAATAATGCTTTACTGTATTCCAGGCTTGTTTAAAATCTCCCGATTGCAATGTTGTACAAGGCAGCGTGCTGTAGGGAAGGATGTTTAGTCAATTGTCTTAATAGGAATCATGTGGCTGTAAATATGCTTTTCATTCCAATTCTGTTCTTGATCAAATATCAAGCCCTTGCTTTGAGTTTTTTTTTTTTTTACCCTCTCTTATAATGTAACTTTTGTAAAATGTTTATTTAACGAATGAGTAGCGGGGTTCTGAAGAATATAGCATTCCACGTCCCCAGGTGTTGCTACAACTGTTTAAATAACGTACCTGTAATTATTTTCATTAACATCCTGACAACTTTTTACACTTATAACTTTAAAGTATGTTTCAAAGCTCTTTTCAAAATGGCCTCTCTAGTGCACTGATAGTGTAAGGATTATTGCCTACATTGTCAAACAGGTAACACAGCAAGAACGATCCATGATGTGGCACGGAACAGAAAAGTCGGAGCACTTGTTATATTTTTTTCGCTCTTCCTGCAGTGATTTAGAGGACAGATGTCAAACCCCAGTGCCGTTTTGAAAAGAGATTTGAAACCATGTTGGTACTTGCTTAAGCCCACTGCCAAAGGATGTTTACAGAATCTTGCTGTGCTGTCTGTAGATTTGGTTTGGGTGGGGGAATTTCATGAATGACTCAGGTACAATAATTGACATCCTGAAGCTCATATAAACAAGATTGTGGGTTACGCTGCAGTGGCAAGCCAGAACATTGTAATAAAAATATTTATAGAGGTCTACAGTGAAGTGAGAGCGCGTCTGGGTCACTGTTCTGAGCTCACCTGTGCTGCTCTGGAACCTCTCATGAAATATGCTGCCATGCAAATAAGTCCTACACTTCTGAAACTGAGGGGGTAAGAAAAGCATCTTCAGTTCTTGATATTTCATGGACTTCTTGGGCAAATAGAAACAGATTTGAGTCAAGGTGTAAAGTAGGGGTGTGCAGAAACGTATTACTCGTTCTCCTTATTGTGTTTACCAAGTATTTAATCAGCAGATATTCAATAAATCCATCCATTGACATTTTTACTGTCGTACTGACTTTTCATTGTCAGTTTACGGCCTCTGTACGGCAGTAGAAACATCAGAGCCCCGATGCAGAAGTTAATTGCCATTGATTGGTACTCCATTGTAAACGCTGAGGGAGGACAGCTTTTCTTGAGTTGCAATCAACACATCAATGAATGGATTTATTGACTATCAGCCGGTGGATATTCTTGAAGACAATTATTAGTATGAGTAGTGACTTTCTGCATATCCCTAGTCTAAGGCTTATTTTTTATTGATATTTTTGTTTGAATTGTATGAAGGGGGAAGAGATAATCAGAAACAACCTAAATATTTTCTTTTCATTGGGGTTTAAAAAAAAATATGTACAGGAAATAGTTTTACCCTTTGGCATCACTGGAAATAAGTGTAAGGAAGTGACCCCAGAGTTAAGATAATTAAAGGAGAGATCATTCAATTAGCTAATAAACCAGGAGAGGGAGATTCAGGATCTCTATCTCCGAACCAAGCATCTTGCATACAGGTTAAGGTTTGTTCAAATTCCAGTCTCTTATTGTGTGCAGGAGTCATCCCATGCATCGAACATGCAGCACAACACGAAAGCTGAAAAAAACAACACTGCTTTGTTACAGTAATAGCAGTTGATCTGTTTTTGTGAGTCATAATGAGTTAATATGTTGTGTGTAGGGTGTCTCATATACAGTGCCTTGCGAAAGTATTCGGCCCCCTTGAACTTTGCGACCTTTTGCCACATTTCAGGCTTCAAACATAAAGATATGAAACTGTAATTTTTTGTGAAGAATCAACAACAAGTGGGACACAATCATGAAGTGGAACGAAATTTATTGGATATTTCAAACTTTTTTAACAAATAAAAAACTGAAAAATTGGGCGTGCAAAATTATTCAGCCCCTTTACTTTCAGTGCAGCAAACTCTCTCCAGAAGTTCAGTGAGGATCTCTGAATGATCCAATGTTGACCTAAATGACTAATGATGATAAATAGAATCCACCTGTGTGTAATCAAGTCTCCATATAAATGCACCTGCACTGTGATAGTCTCAGAGGTCCGTTTAAAGCGCAGAGAGCATCATGAAGAACAAGGAACACACCAGGCAGGTCCGAGATACTGTTGTGGAGAAGTTTAAAGCTGGATTTGGATACAAAAAGATTTCCCAAGCTTTAAACATCCCAAGGAGCACTGTGCAAGCGATAATATTGAAATGGAAGGAGTATCAGACCACTGCAAATCTACCAAGACCTGGCCGTCCCTCTAAACTTTCAGCTCATACAAGGAGAAGACTGATCAGAGATGCAGCCAAGAGGCCCATGATCACTCTGGATGAACTGCAGAGATCTACAGCTGAGGTGGGAGACTCTGTCCATAGGACAACAATCAGTCGTATACTGCACAAATCTGGCCTTTATGGAAGAGTGGCAAGAAGAAAGCCATTTCTTAAAGATATCCATAAAAAGTGTTGTTTACAGTTTGCCACAAGCCACCTGGGAGACACACCAAACATGTGGAAGAAGGTGCTCTGGTCAGATGAAACCAAAATCGAACTTTTTGGCAACAATGCAAAACGTTATGTTTGGCGTAAAAGCAACACAGCTCATCACCCTGAACACACCATCCCCACTGTCAAACATGGTGGTGGCAGCATCATGGTTTGGGCCTGATTTTCTTCAGCAGGGACAGGGAAGATGGTTAAAATTGATGGGAAGATGGATGGAGCCAAATACAGGACCATTCTGGAAGAAAACCTGATGGAGTCTGCAAAAGACCTGAGACTGGGACGGAGATTTGTCTTCCAACAAGACAATGATCCAAAACATAAAGCAAAATCTACAATGGAATGGTTCACAAATAAACATATCCAGGTGTTAGAATGGCCAAGTCAAAGTCCAGACCTGAATCCAATCGAGAATCTGTGGAAAGAACTGAAAACTGCTGTTCACAAATGCTCTCCATCCAACCTCACTGAGCTCGAGCTGTTTTGCAAGGAGGAATGGGCAAAAATTTCAGTCTCTCGATGTGCAAAACTGATAGAGACATACCCCAAGCGACTTACAGCTGTAATCGCAGCAAAAGGTGGCGCTACAAAGTATTAACTTAAGGGGGCTGAATAATTTTGCACGCCCAATTTTTCAGTTTTTTATTTGTTAAAAAAGTTTGAAATATCCAATAAATTTCGTTCCACTTCATGATTGTGTCCCACTTGTTGTTGATTCTTCACAAAAAATTACAGTTTCATATCTTTATGTTTGAAGCCTGAAATGTGGCAAAAGGTCGCAAAGTTCAAGGGGGCCGAATACTTTCGCAAGGCACTGTATGAAGTCAGAGCAGACAGAACTGCACAAAATAACACAGTAAGAGACCTGCACACTCTACACACAATGCATCAGCTTATATTTAAGATGTGCAGCTTCAGTCTCTTCTTGAGATGTGGGAGCAAACACATTAAGGAGCTGAATTATGTTTCAGCGAATGATTTACAGGCCTAATATAATACAAACGTGGGATATATTTAAAAACGTGCTTGTTTTCTTTATTCCACCTCTCCAAAGCCACAGCATTTTAATGAAGCATTTTTATGTGGCAGGAGATCCAAACAGAAAGGGGGTTGTTTAGGGGCATCCAGGTCCCTTTTCATGGAATCCAGATCACTTTGGAGTTTGATTCATTGCCGAGCGCAGCAGGCTGAGATTTTGAGGCTCATTAACATGTCATCGTATCGTTAGCAGAGGTCATAAACGGAGCGTTAAACACTGAAAGATAATGTATCATTGTTTTTAGTTGTTTTTTTTTTGTCTCGGAGTGATTCTTTTGGCACGAGATGACAAAGCTCCTGCTGTTGAATGCGATGATCTCAGTGTCCGTAAATGATGAGGCGGGCAAGTGTGTCGCAAATATACAGTGCGAGCCTTGGTTAGTATTGTCAGTGCATGTCTGGAAATGTGACTTGCTCAGGGTCACACACAGTGAGTCGGTGGCTGAGCCGGGATTTGAATCATGAACGTTACAGGTAGCAAGCCCTACTACATATAATAAGTTAGCTAACCCAGAGTACTTATGTGCAATTGTGTGCCCAGGTCCTATTTTGTTCAAAAGCAAATATTCAGTCATGAAGGCAGTGTTCAGGATGCCCCACCCCACCCCTCTCTCCTCAGTGACGGGAATGACAGAAAGTTGCCCTGCCTGGCTTTATCAAGCATTCCTTCTTTGATATGGTCTGCAGCTCCAGGCGAATCAACGAGTCAAAACAATTACAGAATGTCAAACAAATAGAGGAAAATTAAGTCTCCTGGAATGAGGACTAGTTGAGGAAGACACTTAATTATCTGACTCAAGTTGAGTTTGTATTATTCTTACCATTTTTATTTTACTGTAGAGGCACAGGGGCTGTACAGGAGAGATGCTGCAAAGTCCTGCTCATCCTTACTGGAGTTAAAGTCGCTGCTTCAGTCCCTTGGTTCCAATAACAAAATGCAGGTAGATAGCATTCAGTCTAATGCAGTAATGAATCTGAAGAATGTATCATAAAAAAAAAAATGTCTTCAACAGTGTAGGGAGGCTTACCTTAAAAACAGGATTCACTAAGTCAAGTTGATGGACTGATTCATATTAGCTGATGTGATAACCGGTTGAAAAACAAATGTACTTATGTAACTAGAAAATGTACCAAGTGCTAGTATTGTAATAGAGCACAGATTTGAGGAGATACAGGACGCAGTTAAAGGGTTTTAATGCTGTCTAGCAAACACAATATGCAAAGCAGCAGGCTGTTAATGGCAACCCCTCCTTATGAGGGGTCTGGAGGTAATTCACATCTCGCTCACCATGCACACTTCTCTCCAGGGGACGATCCTGTTAATGGGGGATCAATAAAAAGAGAAAGAGAAAGTAGGAGGCCATCAATCACCCCGTTGCACCTCTCTGATAGCTGCAGTTGGAGTATTAACCAGCCGTCCTTGCACCGCCAGGCTGGTGTGAGGAGGAGCTGGGGCAGTGGGGATCTCCACAGGAGCAGTTTCCTGTTTCTTAATCAACAAGAGAACGGGCTTATAGGAATGAAAACCACAGACGGGTCTGTTGCATTTTTTTTGTCCTTATTAAAAAAAACTAGAAAGAAAGTCTAAGCAACACAATGTTGGCTTTTTTTTTTTTTTGGAAAATTCAAAGGCAATATTTCTGAAAGAATTACAATTTGAATGGTATAAAACAGGGTGACGAAAGTTCACAGAATTAATTAACTCATCCTATTTGTGACTTTATAGCATTCAAACAGAGACGTGCCTTTACCTGCATACTGTCCTTCCAGTATTAACAGCATGACACAGGATTGAGATACGGTGTCATGAACGGCTACAAGTCTGTCTGTAACTGTATATCATCATGAATAAGTATTCCCTATGATGCTGTTCATTTCAACACCGGACAAGTAATTTACTGGATTCTGTACAAGAAAACAAAAAAAAAAAAAAGAAATGAAACAAAAAATTAAAGAATTCCATATGAGAAATCCCGCCTGAGCTTTTAAATATTTGAGTGATTTGGGCTCCATAAATTTCCCCTTTTGAGTTTCTCCAAGCAGATGTGTATATTTATCCTGCCTGCCTCCTTAATGACTCTTAGGAAGGGAAAGCAAAGATGAAAGAAAGGCTGAAATGATCAATAAATATGCGTTTTCAAAATCCCCCCAAAAAGTTTCTGCAAGAAGGGATATCTGGAGAGACAGGAGCGAGGAGTACCGAGGACTTGGAAAGCGTTTGAGTAAAAGAAACAACAGGTTACGACTCCTTTGTTTTCATATTTCCTTTCTCTTTTATTCTCTGATAAACTTAGTGTTTACTCTGGATGTCTGAGCTTTGTCTTGGCATCAAACCTCTGAACCGACTGCAGAGGCGACATAAATTTTCCCTCACACCCCTCTCTGATTGTCCATCTGATTTATTGTAATTTGTACTGTAATTTAGCAGTTTGTCATAATCAAATAACCATATTACAATGCTGTGAGTTTTCTTTACTATGCTTTGCTATGCTTTTACTGTGGTATAATGCAGTAAACCTTTATAAGGGTAATCACCTGTTTGTCTTAATTGTTAGTGATGTTCAAGGATTTGAGAATTATCTTTTCCTTTTAAGGACATTGCTGAAATTACAGTCAGTCCTGAAATAATAAATACAAATTTAGTACACTGATATTTTTTTTTTCAATAATTTTCCCCAGAAACTGTATTAATACATCAATTATGAACATGGTACACAGCAAATGACCCTTAAAAGTTACATTAATTAGTGCCATTTGCACAGGTTGTGTTTAAAAGATTTAATATTTTCTTTCACATATTTTATTGTAGAGATGCACATCCTTAATCATTTTATTATTTTTATTTTTATTTTTATTTAATTTCATGTGTATTTGACTAGGGCTTGTTAAACTTGTTTTCTACGCTGTTGAATCCAGAAGAATTTAATGGAAGTGACTAAAGTCTTGTGTGTTAAAGAACAGATTTAATCGAAACGATGGTTGTGATTGTAAAACGAATAAGAAATAACTTTAAATGTGAGGTTTTTTTTACATTTGTTTTTCCTTTAAAAAAAAAAAAAAAAATGCTAACAAATTGTAGTTTAAAAAAAATAAATAAATAAAACCTTTGCTAATCTAATGCATCTGTTACTGTTGTGCCCCTGGGGAAGATACATGTTTGGAGGAAAATATGAAATACCTGAGAGTCTGATTCTGACAAAGGAGCTTAGTATTCACAGAGAGCAGCTGAAGGAGTGATTGCAGCTGCCACAGGTGTCGTGGGCACCAGGCAATGATTTCTAAGGATTTCTGTGATTGAGGGGAAAAATCTGGGAGAAATGGTTAGAACATCGTAGCATTGCAATTTACGGAAGTGCAACGTCATGAAAAGAAACTTCAGTGCATATTTTCAAAGCATTTAAAACAGTCTTTAATTAACTCATTTTTTTTAAAACACAGAAGTGTTACAGAAGTAGAACCAAAACATCTAGTTTTGGGGGACCCCTGCTCTGCTGGTTTCTGTTATAATTATTAGCTAATAATTTGCTTAATTTTACTTCTTAAATTGTGTAGCTTATAAAAAGTTGGAGATTTCAAGTTTGTTATACCATTTTATACTTAACTTGAAATCTCCATCTGTTTAAAACCATTTAAGAGCTCAGATTAGGCACATTTTTAGTTTAATTACTTCAATTAAGTAATTGAGAGCTCAAGAAACCAGCAGGTCAGTGGTCCCCCAGGACCAGGATTGAGAACCACTGGTCCAAGTAATACAATTCAAGGTCATTTAAGCACACAAGTGGTTTGTTTTTCATTTCGAAACCTAAGTTAATAAGCCCCCAGGAACAGTCATAACTTTAGACAAACGTTTTGACAAGAAGAATTTCGTCATTGTGTTTGGTGTGATTAATAATACCAATGAACTCTGCTGCTTCCCAGCAGAACAGGTTCAATCACAGAGCTTGCTGTCTGTTCGGGGGAAGTCGTTCAGTTGACTTTGTTTCCTACAGTGATCGGGCAGCTCATTTTTCAACCCATGCAGGAAGACCCTGCCTTTTCCTTTCAGTGCCACAACCTTGTTATTTCAAAGGTCAGGCTGCCTAACATTGTTTTACTGCCTTTTCAGCCATGCAGATCATTTCAGAACCAACAGCAAGCATCGGCTTGTTGGCCCCTTACAGGAGCAGATGAGAAAAAGAAATGTTTTTCATCTTTCAGTCTTGCTGAGTGATCCCCATTGCATTCTCAGTGTGCAGCACATAAACCCACTGTATCACTCGCACAAAAGCCAAAGCCTTTATTCCATTGTCCGTGTACAAATATCAGTTAGTATGCTGCAATTTCTTTTATGTATTTTTTGCATTTTGGAAAGGTTTGCTTTGTTGAAAATCAAGATGAACATATTCTTCACTAAATGAAGGTTGCAATTTATTTCTGTTGCAGTCATTGAACAATTCTGGAAATGCCAAAAGCGAATCGCATTTTAACTTCACTTCTTTTTGACAGAGAAAATATTCAATGAGGAGCATTAAAGATCCATGTATCGTTTGAGAAATACTGTATGGTCACACGTTTTACTTTATTAACTGTAAACATACCCTTAAAACCAATACAGACCTGTACCATCTTTGTAAATGGTTAGTTAATATACAGTAACCAATGTAGGACTGATCATTTGAATGGGGTTGCATTATCTGTTTCTGATACTGCTTACTTCCCGATAGCTTTATCATGGTTAAATATAAAATAAAGGTACTCGGTCCTAATTAACTGACTTGTATTCCCAGATTTAGGCAATGCACCATTAATGACTTTCATTCATTCATTCATTCATTCATTCATTCATTCATTATTATTATTATTATTATTATTATTATTATTATTGTTTTAAATATTCGCCAAAAAACAATCTAGTTATAAAAGACAAGTCCGTTTTCTGAGACTGGGGCAACTTCTGTTCACAGAACAAGAGCGCCGTCCGTGTTGGGGTCTGATTTTTTTTTTTAAATGTAATTATTATTATTATTATTATTATTATTTTGGTAGGGGTCAAGCATAGATGATTTGCTGAACCATTATTCTAATTTCCTTCTAAAAGAATACCATGATTCCTGTGCCATAAAAAAAGACAGCAAATTGTCAAAGTATTAAAAAAAAAAAAAACAAGGTTTAGTTTAAGGGAGCTATAATAAGTAGTTATATCCAATCTATACACTTAAAATATACTTTTGAAATATTTTCCCCACGTGATGCTACTGTTGCTCTCCTATAATGATTTTACATGCAGAATACCAAGATACAATAGTAAGTACTGCTGTCTTCACACACAGATCTACAGTATATGTAGCCCCTTGACAGCCCCTTGAATGGTGGCACGAACCAAGTCTTGTTAAAGCCGAACTTTGGCCTCTTACATAAATGAAAACAAGAGTGTCACACTCCTTCCTGCAGTTCTAACTTCTGTTTTAAAACATGTCGCTAATGATTAGAGTGTTTGTTTTTCTCCACCCCCCCACCCCATTTGAGAAGGAAAGCAGCCAAACAGTCGCTTTATAGAAGCAGGTTACGGTAACCGCACTGCCCAGCGAAACACAACCCTCAACCTGAGCTTTGAATTGAAGGGAGGTGGGGGGGGGGGGGGGGGGGAGGGAGGCTGTAAGCATGTCAGAAAGGAAATGCATTTGTACAGAGTGATTCTAATTTACAGTTTACCCTCTTCATGTCTGGCCTGTCTGCTGAACGGGAGAGACGATGTTAGATGTATGGCAGCAAGTAAAAAAAAAAAACTCCTTTATTTAATAAGAGATATTCAGAAGGAAGCCTACAGGAGCCCAATAGTACTGAATGCTTGAGATACTTAGATTTCAGATTTTGTTTTATTTTTTAAAAGGCTTCAAACAATGTCAGTGCCTCCTTACCACCAATCCTGACAACTGAGATATCTATTTACAGTATTCTTGGAAGCCCTGTATAGAGTCTGAGAAAGAAGCTACTTGTCATATTCTGAACTTGATATATTTGATTTATTATATTTTAATTTATTAGCAACACAATATATTTAGAACACATAGTACACGCTGGTACCCTGGTCCTGCGATGGATTTCCAATGTGTTTTGGTTTATTGGTTCATGCTCTCTGTTCTTTGGTGCTTTGTTTAACAGGCTCCAGCACTCCACCACCCACCCTTTCCTGCCCAAACTGAAGTCCTTTTTATGCTCTGTACATTTTATTGAGAAATCAGTTGCGGTGGCGTTGCCTTCCAGTCTTGTTGAAGCCAAACAGGAACGATAAATCCTGACGGACAGCGAAAGGTGGAACATGCTAATGACGTTTCCAGCAGGAAGGAGCGGTCCCACGAGCATCATGCTACTCTCTGTAAATGAAGAGCAGAGTGGGGTGGATAGAGGCTTTGCACCTGGTCAGTCCGCTCTCGTGTCCCGTGCCGCAATGAGGTGTAAGAGAACCAAAGCCGCTGCCCCCACTTGGGGGGCTCGGAGATCTTCTTGACCCTGATTTTAAGATCTGTTTTAGATGGAGCAGATCAGATTTTACCTTTGCCTGTTCTCTTATTTACTTTGCATGGTTTTCCCATGTCAGTACAAAATAAAAGCAGCTGAAAATCAGATAGTGTTACATTTAGCATGAAGAAGGAGAAGCTAATGCTTTGGAGTCAGTGTCTTTGGCAGATTATTGTAGATTTTATGCGGTTGGATCCAAATCCAGTGTGGCACTCTGATCTAAACACTGGAAACTAAAGCAGACTGTAAAGAAGGGAATGCTTTGAATAATTGACAGTGCCCTGGCTCTTGTCTGCGATGTTCTTCATTGAAGTGAAAAGGCTGCCACGTAAACTACGACTCCGCGACAAAAGACAGTTTTATGTAAGATAATACTCTGTGGGCAGGGTGTTTCTTAAGAGCGATCATCTCGCTCAGAAGCGAAAGGCCTCACTACGCAAACTGTGCAAAATCTTTTCTATTATAATGAGACACCCTACAGCCATACAGTCTTCCTCCCCTTATTGCCAATTGATGTACATTTTAAATGTGTAGAAATAAATCATGTTTCAATAATAGAGAATTTATTATTTATTTTTTTTAAATACATCAGCTATTGAGTTTTTATTTATATAGTTTAACGTCTTTATTTTCACCTTATGGATTTACTTCGGAATAAAGGCAGCTCCTTTGAAGAGGCACACAAAGACTCGCAGCTTCTTGGCAATGAAGCATCTGCCAACAGCTGGAATGTTTACTGCAATTAAAAAAGGTGTAAAAGATATCAAGTGACACTTCATTTAAAAAGCTGTTATGTACAGTAAAAGAAACGGTTAATCCCTCAGTGGATGTTTGACTTTCTGATTTGAGGAAGAAGGACTAGGAAGGAAGCATCCCCAGCCGAAAGCGTTAAGCCAGCATTTTAATCTTCAAGCGTTATTTATTTTCCTAAACTGCCAGGCAGCCCGATGTTATGAAGGCTTGCTTTGTGACTAATACGACAGGATAATATCTTAATTAGATATTTTATAGGGGCAATGTCTTCCGGCCGTATTTGCCTAGCCAGCAAAATTAGCGTAAATTACAATTACACAAAGTGCTAACATACAATCTGCAATTTTGTAAGTACTTCTTTGCCCCTGAAACCTTCCCCGCAGTGGAGTAGCTGCCAAATTTCATACAAGCGCAGACTGACAGGGCCAGGGTGTGTGTGTTACTAGGAAATAAATGGCAACATCAACAGAGAAGGGACTAAAGCTGCTGCATTTTGACTCTGGTTTCAGCCCCGAGGTCACCCACACTGGTGTCCTTTTCTATTTCACACTCTTGAAGTACATTGGTGGAAACCACACACAAATTAAGTAGGAGATATCCTATAAAGGACTCCAGCAGCGAATATTTTTAATTGGCCACATGACAACGGTGCTCCAGCAGTGTAAACAATAGCTAATAATACTATTATGCTTTACACAGCTTTGACAAAACCTTGGCCCCAGGATTCAAAAAGTTTGTGGGCTTGTCTCTGCTTTGTGACAGCCCTGATGTACAGGGATTGGAGTTGTCTCTCCTACGCTGGCACTGGTGAAATAGAGATTTATTGTTTTAAAATTGACCTGAACAATGTTTTTATTTTATACCCCTGATCTACAATATTGACTTTATTATTATTATCATTAGATCAGTTCTGAAACTAGCTTTGTTGTTGGTAGTTGACAAACTTTATCTGGAATCACAGGGCATTTTCTCCCTGGTTTCTAAGCTGTCCTTTAGGAAAGCAGATAGTCATGCTGAGCTGTCGAGCGATGCTATTAGGCTGGTACTACTGAGGGAAATGGGAAGCCATCAGGATCCCATTGTTGCTGCTAAGCATGACAACAGGACTGTTAAGGGAAAGTGCAGATTAGTTCTAACCCAGCATGGGCTTCCTTATCTATTCCACTTAACACAGCCGCCCGCTAACATATCATGGGCTGATAAGAGGTGGAGTTTGAAAGGGCATTTGGAGCTTTCAGGGCTAAACCTGATTACTTTGATTAGGATTCAAATGGGGAGGGGGATCAGCTGCGGAGGACAGTTTCAGCCCTTCTGCTAAAAGAAGAAAGAGCTGGTTTTGGTTGTCATTGCAGCAGATGGATAATTAAGTCAAATTAATTAATAAACAAAATATGTAACCCTTTTTGGTCTGTAATTGTATTATTATTATTACAAATTTGGTATGAAACATTTTAGTTCAGAAGTGATTGCATTTGAATTGCAGATAAACTTTGAGATAGCAGACAGAGTACCAGTAGTATTGTTAGGATTCTTGTCAGTGTAACTCTTCCTCCAGTTTTAATTGCATAGGAGACCAGTTTTATACATTTAATTTCAAGCCTGGGTATTTGGTTTTAACCACTTGGGTAATCATTTGAATTCACAAAGAGCAAAATTAAAATAAATAAATAAATAAAAAAGAATGGACAGCTTTTGCACAAACCAGCAGCAAACTAAGTGATCCCAAAGAAGTGAACTCCACACCCCATGCGACGTGGCACCGGATCAGTATTTTTAATTGAGTCAAGAATGTTGTGTGCACCAAGTTAGGCGTCTCCGGCCAAACTCCACCACCCCGCCCCCCCCCCCCCCCCTTAGGCTTCATGAGGACATGACTACAGGAAGATGGCCCTTCAGCTCAAACACCCATGATTTGTTGTAAGGAAAACGACTTTTGAGGGCAATTCACAGGACTGATAAGATTTATAGCAACACATCTAACAAAGAGACTTGAGTGTGATCCAAGCTTATTTATTTCCCCTGTCCCAACTCTGTATATTTTTTCTACTGGCTCATGTGTGCGAATACATACCTCTGGATTAAACTCAATTACAAAACACTTTGGATCACTGCGGAGAGATTAAATATAAAACATTTCCCAGAACTTTTCACTTCTGTCAGTTTATAATCTTTGGCAGCGACGAGCTGCAGCCTTGTAAAATCAATATTTATCCACTGATATATATATACATATATTATGGGCCTCAGAACTATTTAAAGGAGGAAGAGGGGAAAGGTGTGCATGACTTGAATGAGGTCTGCCCAGTGTTAGAGTGTGGGCACATAACCCATAAACCTCACTGTGAGGCATAATGGCCTGAATATCTTTTGAATTCAGTCCTGTTAATTCATGTGGATTTAATTACCCGTATTCATTCCATGTTTCTTTGTAACACATGATGTTGATCTCATGTATAAGGCATATGCATGAGATCAACATTAACAGTTCTCGCAATCCCCTGGTGGGTGAGTAGCGGGGTATGAATTCATCATGATATACTGTACACTGAAGACCCCTCCACACACTTTCTTTTGTAAAGGAATAGGATTAAATGAGAAGGCAACCGTTTATTAGAATTATACTTTCACGATTCACTTCACAACAGATCATCTCATTAAATGAACCACCAAAACTGCCTTTAACTCAGTGTTGTATTGGTTAAGTAAAATTTCTCCTTTAGATTGATTGCAGGAGGTACATAGAACAGTCTGGAGTGCTGCAGCAGCCCGTGAGGGGAAATAAGTGGTACGACTAATTGGCTGTGGTAAGATAATTAGATGATCCTGATATGATCCCTCTCTACCCCCCTTGCAGTGGTGCTTTGCCTCCCTCCTCTTTTCAATTGCCTGATCGGAGCAGAGTGTCAGTCCCCCCCTAGTGCTGTGCTCCTCCTGGCAGCCCGTCCCTCGGCAGCCCGTCTCAGCAGCGCGTCTCTCGGCAGCCCGTCTCTCAGCGCTGTTCCCAAGACTTGAGCTGGTGCTTTTCAGCACCTTTCCCGCGCTTGTTTGTTTGGCGTCATTCACAGCTTCTTTTGGGCAGCAGATTCTATATGTATGTGTGTATATATATATATATATATATATATATATATATATAATATCAACATACAATGCTGCTGTTGTTATTGTAGCCTGAACATCATGTTTAAAGTTGCTACTTCCCTAATGTGGTCAATGTATTAGTTTCTTATAAGAAAAAATATTCACCGAACGGCAGACCTGCTTTCCTCTTCTTGGGGCTCTGTCCTCTTGAGTTTAAGTGATCAAAGGCTGCCTAAGGTTGGTATACAGATTAATCTTTTTATTTATGCAACGCCAAGGCAATGGTTTACAAACAAAGCCTGTTTCAATGGGTGAAAAGCTTTTCTCTTCAGCAATTCCCAGGCATGTATCTCCTGCAAAGCATCAACAGCAAACCAGAACCTCCTGAAAGTGATTCAGCATTTGAATGGCTTTGATCCAAAACCTAATTTTCTGTTTGATTTGCTGCCTCTCTGTCTTGGCAGGGTTTCTGATGGGAGATATGGCTAGTTAGTTACTGATGGGCAGAGCGGAGCAGGGGGAGGTTTAAACCAACCACAGAGCCTAATAATCAATGCATCATTTATGGTATTCCCAAGCATCTCTAGTATCTGAGCCAATGTTGCATCACAATTGGTTTAACTTGAGTTGGGGAGGGCGGAACTGCTCTGGTTAATTGTGGCACTTGTTGGCATAGGCTTTGTTATGTGAGTAACAATTGGTTTGAGGAGCACTTCTGTAGCTAAACTACTGGTTTAACGTGTTTGGAGTCAGCTCTCCCAGTGAGCTGACTCCAATTCCATTGTTAAGAATGTATCCTTTACAGCTTTACAAACAGGAAGCTGGCTGAGTAAAGGAATCAGTGAACTGTGGGATCTTTCCTTTCCTGCTAATTGTGAGAAATACGTTTTGGTTTGGGATACTACAGTACCACGATACTCTAGCTCAGCAATTAGGAGAACATAGCATGGCTACCAGCAGGTACAGGATAGCGAGACAAAACTGAGAATAGATTTAGTCTTTGTTTCATGTTTGCAGTAAATTGTTCAAGGAAAATCACCCAGCAATGACCTTTGTTGTTTAACTAAGAACTTTGTTTGGCGCTGCTAAATGTGTAATTTATGGTTGCATCAATCTGTCTTCCCATTTTAATTCCCAGAATCTACAAAGCAAGACTGTGCATGTCACTCACAGCATCTCAGTACAAAATAAGCAAAACAAAGAAAAAATATGTTTACAGTAAGCAATGAGGAGCAATACAGACATACAAGTCCAACTGTCTAGAAACATGCAATTAAATTCAATGTTGCCATAAACATATTGTAGCAGATTTTCCCCAATATATTTCCTTGAATGTTTGTATAGTACATACATCTCAAGCTTATGGATGCCTGATACAAACATGTGCAAAGTCCCAATTTAACTGCACTTTGTCATAGGCAGTCTTATTACTACTCGCTTCCAAAAAGGAGAATTCATTGTTTAAATTAACCACAAGATGAACCTACTGTAACTTAGCAAGTGACACGCACATCGGGCTGTGACCCCTTGCCTACCGCACTTAAAGAGGAAATTGTTCCGAATCATGCCACAGGACAACTTCCATCCTCTTTATACCAAACAGGGTCAGACCCAGCTGGCCCTGGGCCACTGAACTGCAGGACTAAATAAACCCCTGAAGTATTTACCCTGCCCTGTGGCGTTCGGAAGCTTGTGTATCTCCACCCCCATTCCTGGAGAGACAACAGACTTTAACAGGTGTGCTACGGTTCACATCAAGGAGGCGTAGCGATGTTCTGCTGACTTTAGTCCTTTCTCTCAGGGCTTGAGGTGTCCTTTTCTTCACTGCATGCTTTGCATACGCTGCATAGTCTGTCAGTGGTGCGTGTTTGGAATACCTGAAGGTGTTGCATTGATTCACTACCCAAAGCTGATGAAAAGGGAGCCCCAGTGGCTGTCTTAACTGTTTGAAATGTGACACATGGCACCCCCTTTTTTTACAGTCTGGAATGAAAATAATGCAGGGACAGGGAATGTTTCTTGTGCTGTCCAAGGGGCATTTTAGCTAATCTCATTACTTCCAGGGACCTCTCGGAGATTGAATGTATTGCATTTCAACTTATTTTATTTATTTGAAGATATTTAGTTAGGTTAGATCTGCTGATGAAACATCTAATTTGCAGAGACCGGGGAATTGAAACTTGGTCACGGTTAGGGAGATTTAGCCAAGCCAGAATTGCATTGACCAGTACTGTTCGCTTATAAATGTTTAACACGGTAAATTGTCACAATAATTATACAGTTTATCATGCTGTTCCCTTGCAGATACTACCATTTAAGCATGTGCTTTTCTATGGTATCTTTTTCAGTTATTTACCAAGCTTGTCTTTTGCTTTACTATTTTTATTCACTACCAGTTTGCTTTACTAAACTTTGTCATCCTATACCTCGGCATGAAATTTTATAAACCGATACAATGTGCAACAAGACTAGCTGCAAAATCCAAGTCTACTGAAGCATACAGAAAGAAGGGGTAGTGCAATTCATTCCACGAGGAAGGGTTATTTCCTCCCATATGTGTTTACACTGTGCTTGGTGCTATGAGATAAGACCCATGCCTCTAACTCTGCAACTTGTTAGCCTGTCAGGAGTGAATTGTTGGCCAGCACTAAAATGCTTGTGCCTGAAGACACTGATATTTTACTTCAAATGAGTGTTTACCAGGATTAAGGAAGATGAATAACCAATACAAGCGGCTTAACTTCACCAGAACTGCTGTGAATGCTGAGGTTTTTATGTGTATTGTCAAATCTTAGCAACTGTTGGAAATGGAGGCTTTGTGCTGTGCGGAGTGTGACGTGCTAAGAGGAGGTTTCAATCAACCTTATCAGTACATTGACCATCTCCACTCCAGGACAATTAGCTCGTTAATTAGGATAGCTACCAAGCGCTGTCTGCTTGAGATAAGATAGGGGGTCATTCAGAAAGGCTGAATGCAGAATTCTGGGATGGGAATGTTTTTTTTGGAGATAATGTATGTTCATCATAGGGAATAATAAGCAAACCCTTATAATAGAAGTACTAGGAGCAGCCCCTCATTCCCAAAATATAAAGGAGCCTGATGCTCCTTAGATTCTGTAGTGGGATGTTCCATACAAAAAACTATCTATATTATAGTATATAAACACTTTTATGTAAGAATATAATCTCTTAAACCTTCAAACATCCTTAAACATCCTAAACTATTTTTTTTTAAATGATAATAATATGCATGTTAATGTTTGGTTTAAATATAAAAGCGGAGGACTGTATTCGGTTTATCTGTGGATGTAAGCGTGATGGTGGATTTAAATACTGCTACGATATCTATTCATTCAAGCAGGACCCTCTCTTGTGGTGTTTAACATATTGTTTTCAGACAGAACTACAGTGAAGAGACTCCCGTGCCCTTCTATTTGTTTGAGGTCCTCTGTTTCTGTCATGTTAACAGTATTAAGCTTTTAAATCCCATTGTATGTCTTTCCCCATATGGATAGTTGTACTGTGTCGCTCTCAGCTATTCTGAAACACAAACCACAGCTTGACAGATTAGGTCTCCCTGTTGGGTCCTGCCATTGGGGTCAGAGCCAGCCCCAGGACATAATCATCACATTAGCCCTCTTGCTGAGCAAATGAAGTGTTGCTGTTTCAGCAGAGAGACTGAGATTCACAGTGCAGATTCCTATTGAAGTTATCTCAGATCACAGTCTAACACCTACCTTTCACACACACACATACACAGGCTTGTGCCACATAACAAGCAGAGCCCCACAGAGGTCAGATCCTAGATAGTGATCGCTGGGTACATTAGGGTCTTGTGAAGTCTTTTTGGAGTATATTATATACTCAGACATGTGGTCCCTGAGGCTAGTTACCACTTCACCCTGGATGGATCATTTACCAAGCATTTCATTGCATAGTGCATTATAGTGGCTTTTGAAACGAACTACAGTATAATATCTGTTTGAAATTATTTAATGGTAACTACACTGCATACAATTATAATGTATCTTTTTTATTTTGTAATTTGGTGCTTTTTTAATATATATATATATAATATATATATATATATAATTTTTTTTTTATAAAGAGCCGCTACAATGATAATGCTGCCATAATTAAAATTTTAATCCTTGGATCATATCGCACCACACAGTGTCAGTGTATTTCAATGGAAAGGCCAAGTACTATTTTACTAAATATATGTTATTACATTAAAGAAAAGGTGAAATTCAAGTGAAAATGGAGGAAGTGTTCTCTGTTATCCTTTCAAATATTTTTGTAACCCCGTGCTTCATGTTCAAGTTAAATACCTTCTGCACCTTTGTCTGGATCCTCATTGAAAAGCATCCACCCTGAATCCTGTACGTCTGCCACTCTGTTACAAAACTCCCTACAGGTGTTAAGAACATGTTACTGTGTTGTTGGAGTGCTCCGGGTCCCGGGCTCTGCCGATGGAACAAGCCATTGTCTCCCAGCTTCAAACAGGCTGACCTTATCTGTAGGGGCTTATCACAACAATCTCAAGGGCGGAGGGGGCAGGATTTTGGAAAAATATGGGCTTCTCTTACCAGCACCCCTATCCGTCTGTGTTTACTGACAGGAGAAATTAGGGAGAGGAGATGTTTCACCACACCTAATGGAAAAGAGGAAGGATGTGGGGTATACAATGAAGATAGAGAAATGAAAACTCTTCTCTGTCGGAGAAGCTGCAGGAATAGCAGTGGGCAGCACATTTAAATGAAAAATAAATGAATGCCTTTGCATCAGTTGTCATTTAAAGTAGGTACAGGGTAGCACTTTGGACACATTGCAGGTAGACGCACTAACCAATGGGCTACTACAATATACTGGAAACACCCGTCATATAATGTTATCTCAGCAGTGTGGAGTAGTGGTTAGGGCTCTGGACTCTTGACCGGAGGGTCGTGGGTTCAGTCCCCGGTGGGGGACACTGCTGCTGTACCTGCTGTAATGAATTTGAGAGCGAGGTTTTAAAGATGAGCAGCCCCCTAAATGCTTGGGTTGAAACCAAGTGAATCAAATTTGCAAAATAACGAGCAGGCTTTTTTTTTATTCAGCTGGGAGACACTTGATAATCCACAGCAATCCATCAGTGTCTTATATTCCCCTATTATTTTGTTATGAAATCTTGGAACACCATGTGTGGTGATGATGTCATTGGTTTGCATCATTCATAGACATGAAATTATATTAAAAAAAATGTTTTGGATATATATGTTCTTTGCCAGCAATATATATATAATACATGGATGAAGGCTATATTTGCATCCTGAGCCATTCGAAAATAAAGTGATAACACCACAGTAGGGACGTCAAAAAGTGATAATTCCTCTAGAGGAAAATATACTTGAACTTTCAATCACTCGACAACACCAAACAGAAATGTTCATCAATGATCAGCAAAATGAGAATATGTTTAAAAAAAAAAAAAAAGATGTAACGCTGGTACATTCCTATCTCACTAAACTAAACGGATACCGACAGAATGTCTGTACACCACTGAAAAACACTATCTCTCAATTACTTAACTAAACCCTTTATTATACATTTTCACTTGTGCTCTTAAACAGTTGCAGATTTCAAGTTATTTATAACATTTTATAGTTCGGTTGAAATCTCCAACTGTTTAAGTGCTAAAAACTATTAAAAATGCTTAATGAAGGTAATTATGAGTCAATTAAGGGTTTAGTTAAGTAATTGAGAGCTCAGTTGGAATAAAAAGTAGAAGACACAGGGGTCCCCGAGGACCAGGCTTGAAAACCACTGTCCTATACCCATTGCTCCCTTCTGCTGAACAATGTACCTGTGCTTGCAGGAGTGAATCCCAAAACTGAATTTAAAACATTTGGTTTGCACTCCCTTATGATGGTTAGCAGAATTAAATATGTTGTAACACTTTACATTAAGTCATTACACAAACAGTTGTGTAGTTACAATGGAACAACACATCTATTTCAGTAGCCGGCAACGTTTGTAACTACACTGCACTTGTGCATGAAGTTGTGCATTTACAGTGCAATAACTATGTAGCAACAAATGCAATTACAGTGTAATAACAATGTCATAAGGGACGCTTAATTTAAAGTATTATCTTTATTTCCAAAGCTGACAGGCTGTAAATGGTGTGCATAATTTAATTGTAAAGAAACAGTCATTTATCTTCAAACAGTCCAAGTGTAGGAGTATTCTGAATCTAAGTCTTCCTATTCCTAAAAGTTTTCCTCATGTTTTTTCATTGGCAGCATGCAACTGTAACCTGCATGCCCGCAGATGCCGGTTCAACATGGAGCTTTACAAACTGTCTGGGAGAAAGAGCGGCGGGGTTTGTCTGAACTGCCGTCACAACACAGCTGGGCGGCACTGTCACTACTGCAAAGAGGGCTACTACCGGGACATGTCCAAACCCATCTCCCACAGGAAGGCATGCAAAGGTATGTGGACATCTCGTCCTCCTTCTTTACATCACGATGTGGAACTGTTGTTTTCTTAATTTCAATTCCAGTTTTAATCTTTATTGCATAACTTTGTTTGCAGGCTGCTTTTTTTTTTTTGGAAAATCACTTTCGTTAACTGTCGCTTTTTTACTCTTGTCACTTTTTTATCTCAGAGTTTCAAAGAAGGATCACAAGATGGTTTTCGTTAGCACCTTTTTGGTTGCATTGGATGGGGTTATGGGATTAGATGGCTCCCCCAAAGCTTGCTCCATTCAGGAATGAGCAGTGGTGTAGTCGAGCCGCAACGCACATAATAGGTTAAGTCACATGACTCGCATTTCCCGCACAGCTGTCTGATTCAGTCAGTAGACATCTTGATGCAATGAATAGAGCAATAGGAACGTCTGTAAGAAGACTTAAAATGCTGACGAAGACAACAGCAACGGCTCATTGACTACGACTGTGGAGCAAACTAAAATGAAGCCACTGACACATAAAGCATTCTGACAAGACACTTTTGTAAAAATACTTATAGAAATTAGACAAATGCATTACCTATTATATGTGTTAACAGAAGTTCAGTATACAAATAAAATATGAATTCTTTATAATATGTTTTAAAAAATATATATTTTAGTGGTGCTCTGGTACCTTCAGATTTACAACTACGCCACTGGGGATGGATTGAGGCACATGGCTCCTTGGCTGTCCATCTGGCTCTTTGCATGAGCGCTAAATTCATTAGAATTCAACAAACAATAAAATAAAGGAGAAATGTACCCTAAACCTGGGGTGATCCCTAAAAGTGAGGCCTGTTTCTGATACATATTCCCATCAGAAGTCTGCAGACTCTTAGATATATGCTTTTTGGGACCAGAGGTAATTTTAGACCTCATAATCACAGTGGATAATATTTTATTACAAGATTGGTATCTGTCTTTTCAGTCTTTTCAGATGGTACTGGGAATGGGGGGAGCAAGTTCAAAGCCATTGTTTTCCCATCTGAAGATTAATGTTTGTTTTTACTAAATTTACATCTTGAAAATAATAAGAGAACCCTGTGAGGTAATGTTTTCATTTTTCAGACGCGCTTGCTTGACCCATTTGCTCTTGAACAAGGTGGTGTAATAAGTTGACATCAACCGTCATATGCCACTCATTCTCCAGGAATTCTTTTTACATTCCATTTCACATGTTAAATGATGAAAAGACTTGATTCTCTCAGCCATCATACTTACCCATTCATCTGTCGAATTCATGTGTTACAGGCAACTAGCAGCTCACGTTGAACTTCATGAAGAACTTCTGTTTTATAAAACCTGACAGAAAGTGTACAATGGGGAAAAAATTAAAATTTCCCAGAATAAACAGGAAGGGATCCCTGGTGACGAGAAAGTATTTTTTTGTTTTCTTTCTTTCTTTTGGCATTCAATAATGAACTTCTGAGCTTCCCGGTGAATTGGGAATGAGGTCTCTGAGGGTTGACTAGTAAGAGAGAAATAGAGTCAATAAACAGAGCGGTAACCACAATTAGAAGAAGCTCTGCCATGCTCAAAGTAATTATCATGTGCAATCAGTGTGTATAATATGAGAGACAGACCTTCAGCAGCATGTCTTGTCTCAAGAGTGATGACAGTGTTTTAATGTGTTGGTAATGTCATTTGGGTATTGCCACACAGCCTTTGTACATGTTGACAACAAGCACATTGATCATCCTGTGCATTTCAAGAACTTTGCAGGAGAGAAGATTGTAAGAATTAGAATTCAAAGGAGTAACCAGCATAGGAAACCATTCAGAACAGGTTTATTGCCCACGGTGGTTATAAACATCTAGATTTACTTAAGTCCTGTTATTAACAATTCATGTGATAGTAACAGCTCAGCTGAATGACAATTGGATTTGTATGAAGTAAACTTTAGTTAATGATAAACCCTCTTCATTGTAAGAACAGTGTTATCATGAGCAGGTGTAATGGGCAGTGCTGTGTGATACACTGCCGTTACGGATTCTGTCCCATCCCATCAAAGAGCCCGGCTCTTTTGCATTGTGGTTTAGAGGCTCGAGTGCGGTTACACAGGGCCACTTATGATTGAATTAAACATTACATTTCGCTTTGTCTTGATTCAAAATGAATTAAATATTTAATGAGGAAATTAAGTGTTCGTTCCTACATAATAACTCTGTTATTAAAGATACAAAAAATTCAGCGTTCCCAACATTTAATTGAAAGAACAAATAGATTATAATAGAGAGGAGCAAAAATGTATCTTGAAAAATCATGGGGATGTGCTAAAACTGTACAATCGGCCACATGGAACAGATAAGACCTGCAGCTCCTAACAATCTATCTGTCAGTGGCTTAGTTGGTTTTAAGGGGATAAATAAAAATAGATATTCTATTATCCTCTCATGATATTCCATGGGAAAAGGGAAACACTATGCTCACACAGGTTCCAATTCTACACACACGCACATAAATATATATACAAAGTTGAAAAAGGGGTGAAATGAAATGGAGATGTGTGAAAAGCCCTTTGGAGCTGCTTACATTACACTGGGCAATAGCAACATCCACTGTAACCGTTCTTGGGTGCTTTTACAGGAATAAAAATGTACAATGATAAAAAAAGGTTACAGTGTTTCTATAACCCTCCACACACCACAGTCTAGGCTACAGTCTCAGTGCTGGAGCCAGAGGTGCCCCTTGCATGGCACCGAAGTTTTAGTGTAGAAACTGGAAAATAAAAGTGAATTTCCTATGCGATTAGGACTTCCTTTCTTAATTCAATATGACTCCTCTGAATCCAGTGTTACTTCACACTAAATGAAAGTATAAACAGATTTCATCATAATTTATACATCCAGCAGCTTACCTAAGCAGGTTTGTCAAATTTAATCCTGAAATTAAAGCCCTACTGTAATTATAAGCAAACATTGGCCAAGTTGTTCTATGGTGTTCGATTACAACCAAACAGAGCTACAATACAGAACCCAGTGCTATTACCAAAAGGTGACAAATGATATGAAGCATGAATGCGCTTACAACTTTCTTTCCAATTAAAACATTTTTCAGCACTATATTTGGAATGCAGTCTGGGCAACAAATTAGAAGGGACAAGGAGCTCTTGATCTTGTAATTAGTTTAAAATACTTATACCGCATATAAAGCTTTATATGAAACAATTGTACAAACATTTGAAGTATTTTATTATTATTATTATTATTATTATTATAAAACAACTGTGTAAAATTATAACCTTTTTATTTTTATAGCAATACTTGTTTAGACTTTTGGTGGTCTATCCCTGTAATGCAAACCGTTTGCTTAGGTAGAAAAGCTCCTCTTAACTTGTCATTCGGTCACCAATTACAAACAACCATACACAGTTAATCTGTGGAACCTCGCCTCTCAGTGACAGTCTGTCACTCACCTGTGCAATCTAAGATTAACTCAAGGTAGGGTGACCAGATGTCCTGGTTTGACCGGGATTGTCCCCTTTTCCCACCAACTGTCCCGGTGTCCTGACATTTTCCCACAAAACTTGAAGTCCCAGCTTGCAAGATTGCTCTCCCAGCACCAGAAAGCACTCCTTAAGTTAGCTGAGTAAACAATCGTCAATCATATTAAAACACTGTTCCACAATAATATTGTTGATATAGGTAACTACGCTAAATGAAAATTATGCAAAATACTTGAAACTAAAGATACAAATAGTAATACATATGGTTATAAGATATAGTTCATGACGGTGAAAGTGGCCATGAATTGGACAGGGAAGATGCACTGGTTGTGCAGCAATCAAAGGTGGTGATTGTTGTTTTGTTATTTTAATGTGAAAAGAGTAATAGTGATAAAAACACTATAGAAGTATTCTTAGTAAAAGCATTGTATAGTTTTAAAACTGTTTTTAATCTGTGCCCCGGTTCAGAGTTTTGTAAATCTGCACTCTAACCCAAGACAACTCTGGGAAGCTTCAAAGGGGCTACACCAGGCAGCGTTATCCACAGGGGTCCAACTCAAGTAGCTATTTTAGTTAAATTATAAGGTCATTCAATAAAAAGTAAACCACATTTGTTTGGATTATACCAGTAATTGCTCCACATCTGTTGATTTATTGCACAATTGCATGAACTTGTAATTTCCTCAAAAAGCATTTTTACCAGCAAACGAAAGCAATCGAATTGCGCCCTAAGCTCAAATGTTGGATCGCTTTGTTTGTATGTTTAAAAAATGTAATCATCATAAACAATTGGCTTGAGATGAAAAGTTCAGGAATTTTACTAAAAGGGCATGCTGGCTGTCTTCAGTACAGTAGGCCCGTTTCGGTTGTTTTTTAAATCCATCCCATTGCTATAAAATATAATACATTTCTAAAATCGCAGCAAACAACAGAAGGGCTGGCTGGAAAATGAGGATATTTTAATAGATTGAGGCTCTACACTTCTTTAGGTACACATGTCTCCCATTGTCACAGTGGGATTTTATGAACCGCAAATAGCATATTCTGGTTGGAATTTTAAATCTTTTGTTTTCTTAATGACTTCAATGTTTTGGTTTTTGATTTTCAGAACATAAGCCTTTTTTTATTGCTGTCTTCAATTTACCATGACACACATTTTTTGAATTATTTGCTTAAATGCCTGTTATACGTATGGCAAGAAAAATCTCTCTTTCCTCATGAAAAGACCAACTTGGGACTTAACGAATTGAAACGGGGACTTGCTGTATATAAACCACTGGAAACAAAACACAGGCCTTCATTTTGAACATAAATACATAGCAGGTATTGGAAGTATGACTATGAAAATAATAACATACATTAGGGCCTGAACCACTGGGGGTGTGTGTGGTGGGGGGGGGGGGGGGGGTAATCCTGTGCTTTTTTATTTTTGCCCTTCCTGCATCTAGTAACCTCTTAAACTACAGCCCTCAAAAATGCAAACTTAATCTGCATTAATGGGGAAACAAGGTTAATGAAGATGTGAGTGTTTTCAGCACATTTCTAGAGCTGTGATCCAAATGCTGTCCAAGGAACAGATAAACCTCAGTCTTGCACACAAATGAAAGCAACACCTTCAGACTTCAAGTTACTGATTTTTTTCCCACGATAAAAGAATGTGCTCAGCAAGTTATTTTAAACTTTGCCAGTAAAGATGCAGGGAGCCTAGCGGCTAAGGCAACATGAGTGACTTAACTACTCTTCAATGCATTTGTTTTATTTCATGACCAACCAGGGTACAATGGATTAAATAAATGACTGGAAAGACATTAATCCACCCAATTATTTAAACATTTTATTTATGAAATAGTTGATACTTCTAGGTACCAAAGTATGTTAAGTATCAGCCGTACATATGATAAACAAATCAATTTAATGCAAATTTAAACAAACCATAAAACTTCAAGACATCAAACAGCAGGCAAATATTGTGTAAATATTTCTCATTCAACAAGACGTGCAGGGGGCAGAATAAGGTTTGCTGCTCTCATATCTGCAACCGTGATCTAATTGAGTTTTGAAGTATAGCCACTTAAGGGCTAAGTGGACAGCCACTTTAAATCCTTCAGGCTTTTGGGCTAGTGCCTCAGCAGCGGCTGCAATCAGCCAATTAGCAGCAGAGCTCATAAACACAACCCTCCCCCTCACTCCCCATGCTCCACGACACCTTGATTTATTGACAAGTTTAAAGCAGCCTGCCCAGCTATTACTCAGAAGTGTTTATCGCTGCTTACTTTCTTAAGTGTATTGTAACTTACCTGTCAGGCCTTTTGAAATGACACATTAGCTTAAAGGCTTGTTCAAACAGTTTCAATTAATTCTGTACATGGGCATTAATGAGGCTTACAGTGCACCATCACCCCCCCCCCCCCCCCCCCCCCCTCCTCCTCGTGCTTCAGGTTTGAGGGAGGGATGAAATGAAAAAAGGGTGACAGATCTGGTAGATAAGGCATTAATTACGGCAAATACTCTTAACCCAGACTGGCTTCTTTGATAAGAGAGATTGATACCTCTGGTGTTCAGCACAAATAAAGGTGTTTACTAGTGTGATTAAACATGTTTTAATAAATGACATGGGAGAGAATTTCTTAAGGGATATAAAACATAATCTTCTCTCCAACAGTTATATTGAAAAAACGCTGCAATAATAATTTCTGCAATCGAAATAGGGTATGTTACAATACAGGCAATAAAAAAGTACAATACAAAAGTAAACTGCTTGCCATGCAGTGCTTCATGTTGTACACCTATTGGTATTACAAACAGACAGTACAATATATATTTCAATATCGTTTTTAATATATATATATATATTTGTTAAATACATAAATATATCACAGACTAGGATTCAACTTTAATTCTGGTGCTGATATTTTTATAGAGGCTTTAAAGGAGTAATAATAAACTGTGAATAATTCCCTTTCATTCATTTATTTGTTGCTTCTAAAAAAAAAAAACAATAATAAAAAAGGAACGCCATAACTAAATTCCAACCACGATTTAATATTTTCGATATTGTTTTTATTCATGTTTCTTAAAATAGGAGCCCCTTTTGGAAACCTTTCAAAACCTTAAAGCTGACAATTATATAGCTCTTTATGTTTTCAAAACTTCAAAGGACGTTCTTCACAAAATAGGTTGCAGCTTGGTGTGGCTGGGGCTTCTAAGCCCTGTGGAACTGAAGCAACATGGGCAGTTAGGCCTTGACATTACATAATACTTTAATTATCCCTTACAGGATTTAAGAGTGACAACTGACAAGACACAGAGCTGAGCCATTGACCTGAATTAATTTGTCCTTGGCAGCTGTGACTTCGCATTTACAGTGGTTGTGGAAGTTTAATGACGGCCTCCTCAATTAAAAATAACAAAACAAAACAAAACAAAACAAAAATCTATGGGTGACCACCCTGCAGCATGGTCTTGTTTAAAGTCTGGCAACACATTAGTTAGAACAGAAAGTTCCTGGATTCTTTTTTTAGAACAAGGTCGAAAGATGAATGGCAAAATTAACCCGACAACAAAATTTAAGTGGTATTTTTTATTTATTTATTTATTTATTTTTGTTCAGTGTTGCTGTTTTCAATTAGAACAGTGATTTCTGTGTGGTGTGTCTGCCCCTACCCCCTCCACCCTGTGTAAATACGGGAACTCAATTGCACACACATTCTTTTCTATGGCAGCTTTGCACAAAGACAGATTGATCCTAATCAATGGGACGCACAGTATCTGTCAAACAGGTAGACCTTTTCATCAAAACTAAAACTGCTTCTGAAGCTAAATAAAGACATGCTTACTATATATATATATATATATATATAACCACTAAAACCATATCATACAAATCTTTACGGTTTCCACTCTGCGCTTTACCTTGTTTTTAAGTTTGATGCTGGATTTACACTGCATGCAGAGATCACATCAGCTATTTAATATATTCTTGCATTTATACTAAAATCAAAACAAAAAATCACCAAATCACTTAAGATTTCACATAAATTTATGGATGTAGCTATTCGTGTCTGTCCAAAAATGCAATCTTCCAACTATTAACCAAAAAAATAAAAAGTTTAAAAGTCCAGTTTTAATTCCCGCAGTTTGGTGAATTGTTTAAATATATAGCGTACTGTATGTTAGCCTACATGTAATGCTTATTGGTGAGCATTTCATGAAGTTAGCTTTATAGCCAAAACATAGACACTGCATTGAAAACAATATTGTGAAGTATTAGTATACTGAATGGTTATTATAGCTTGTGTCTTTCCAGAAAATAACTTGTGACTGCCTGCTGTACAGTATTATTGTCCATATATTTTTTTTCTACTCTTTGATAACAGTATGGTGTGTGATGTCTAAATGCTTGCTATATATCCTTTGTACAAGGAACGCACTGTAAGTGTTCTAACCCTGCTGGATATCTTTGCAGCTGACGATGATTTTTTTTCCCTGTTCTAGTCAAGCCTCCTCCTGTTGTAAGTAAGTCCTGTCACACTGTGGCCAGCTCCCCCTCTCCTTTCTGGACTCTTGTTTCACTATTGTATTTGTTGTTGCTTCTATTTCTCTTACACCTCTTTTCTTGTCTGTTCCTCGCAGCATGCGATTGTCATCCCGTGGGTGCAGCTGGCAAAACCTGCAACCAAACCACAGGTCAATGTCCCTGTAAAGATGGTGTGACTGGAATCACATGCAACCGATGTGCTAAAGGCTACCAGCAAAGCCGTTCCCCCATTGCCCCCTGCATAAGTACGTGGAACAGCATTTCTTTTAAGAGCAAGCAGCAAACCATATACACGTTTGCATCTCGTTTTGTGCTTTGCAGTCAGCCTGCATTGATCTGCTTTTGTTGGGTTACACGAGTATCTCTTTGAAGAAAAACTAAGCCAGTTCAGTCATGGAGGTCATGTGTTATTAACACACACTACAGATCATTTCAAAATAGATACTTGGTGAGAAACAAAAGGATAAATAATTTACTGCACGTAGGGGAGCCCTATTTACGTGACTTTGCTGAGAGAGTAGGTGTACAAACTTCAAGATATTTAGTTTTCTATTTAACATTTTTATTGGATACATTGTTACATTTTACTTTTTGAAGTACCTTTTCCAGGTCAAGTTAGACTTCAACCAGTATAGACTCAAACCTTAAATCTGGCTTGACATACTTATGTTACCAAACTTAATAAATCTATATCAGCAGATCCGAGCTGAGTAGACTGTTTATTGTTCCTATTCTTTGAGATATGATGTCACCTGGCACACAACTTGAGAGCTTTGATCCCATAGAACTGTGTGCCAATGAGCGTGAGATCCAATAAAACACAAGCTATTATTATAATCTCATGAGTCTGTTGACCTTATTTATTAGGGAAGCAATGCTCACCGATTTTATTAAGCTGTGGCAACCACAGACTTGGCAGCGCTCTCTACTCAACCTATAGATCAACCATGTCATCATACCAGGCAGCTCACTTTCTTTAGAAGAATACAGAGGGCTGAATTGAATTAATGAATTAAACAAGTCATTCTTAGTTCATTTAACAGAGCTACAAATACACTCAAAGCATGTTGCCTCTGGGATATTGTCCTTTTGATGGCTTTGGAATAAGCATGCACCTCTCCCTGTGCTCCTTCACATGCAGCCTTTAAGCACCTGGCTTCCTGTCCGGGGATACCTAAAACACCTGAGCTTCAGTACAAGACTTGATTCTTTCTTTTCTTTTTAAAACACCCTCACCTTTGCATGAGCTACCTATGCTGGCCTGTGATCTCTCAGTGTCTGTTATTTCTTTTTTTTTCCGGTGTAGCTACTTCCCTCCCTGTTACTGTCTGCTTACCTGCCTTGCTCCTACCCTTGCATCGCAGTCCTGTCTGACAAAGCAGCACGATAATGTGTTGCAGTCCTGTTCTTATTGAGATGAAAGGGCTCCTCCATGCATGTCAACTTCCTGACACTGACAATACAATGAAGGGGAAGGGCTGAAAGAATTAAGTCTTTTGGCTGAAACTGCAGGCCAATTTGCTTGCGTTGTGTAGACATAACTAACAAGACACCTGAGAAAATGGGGAAGATTAACATCTAAGATATCCCTGGAGAAGAAACCGAATACATGCCTGCATTGACTTATCAGCAAAAACACAAATAAAAAGACTTGTTTTAATAGGGAACGATAGAATATAATTCCCATTATAATAAATGGAATCGCATTATAATAAATGACATACACTTTAAAACACTCCAGCTCGGAGAAGCAAAGGAGAATTCTTTGTACTTAAATGTAAGAATATGGAGTAATAGTCCATGTACCATATAAGCATAAATGTACATATAGCAAAAGATATAAGACTGTATCAATAAAACATCAGCACACTGGTAAATGCATTGTACATTTTACTACAGGTACTTGCGAGTGCACTAATGTTTTATGAATATGGCACGTGAAGTTTAAAAAAGTTTTTTAACATCTCTTTTTCTCTTCCTGTGTGCTGACATTTTCTTTCCCTCAAATTAGAGATTCCAGTTGCTCCGCCCACCACCCCTGCCAGCAGCACAGAGGAACCTGCAGGTAAGACACTAGCGTTCTAGAATCTTGCTGTATGAGTAGCCACTGCACAAACACTGCATATGTACCATATAGCCATATCGTTAACATGTGAATCATACACACCATATGCAAAATATACACCAAAAAACATTTTGTTTCATTAATATGCTGCTCGCTTACAGTAATTCCCCAACTGCCGCGGAGAACAAATTAAAAATCAATTATTTCTGGCCTCTGAAAGAGGCTTCTTTTAATCTCTTTCTTTCACCCAATTAATCAGCCTAACAGAGTCGCAGTGGAGAGTCGGCAGGAGCACTTGTAGTCCACATTGCCTTTAATTAACGTATTATTATTTATTTTTATTAAATATGAAATATATGGTTTTGGTTCCTGTCTATCATGCAGAATAAAAAACGACTTTATTTAAAATGCCCTAGTTACATTTCCCAGTGCAAGATGACTTTTTAAAAATATTTAACTTAAATAAATTTATGTAAATTTAAATATTTAATGGCACATTTCAGATGCAATATTTCTGAAACCTTTTATTAAGTATCATACCATCACTGCCTCACTCCCAAAAGCATTGGAAAGCACATTGAAAATCACTACAGATTTCTCCCACTGCCTGCCCTGAAAGATTAATGTTTAATACTTTTAAGAGGCAAAACCTGGTCTTTTGGAAAGGCTGAAATAGGAAAAACATATTGTGCAAAAAGTGAGCCCAGGTCATTAGCCTAACAGGTCTAGTCTCCTACTGTTGAACTGAAGGAGTAGAGAGTCTCTTTCTGGTCTCTTCGCTTGTCTGTGTTCTGCTGACAGCTTAACAAATTAGACATCAACACCTGCTGAGACGCGGTACAAAACAATTCCATCCTGGCCAGCAAACTGGGTAAGCCTATCAGGCTGCCTCTAAACCCCAGACACACATGGTACTGAGAAGAGACACCTACTGTTTAGTTTGATGTGCTTCTAGTGATGTTATGGCTACCTTATTACTTGTATTACTTGTATTGTAACACTTGAAATGTATTTGCTTACGATTGTAAGTCGCCCTGGATAAGGGTGTCTGCTAAGAAATAAGTAATAATAAATAATAATACCTGTATTAAAATAAGTGAAACTGCTCTTCAATTCCGGTAAAGTCCACAAGGGTGGTGATGCAATAATAGTATTCTGTTAGAGTTTGAATGCTTTGAGTTGCTTGGCAGTTAATCAACCAGTATAGTAGATGGAATAAAGTAAAAGTAGTGTTTTTAATTTTCCGTTGTTAATTAATCAGGTGTTCTTGTTCTAGTAATGGCATGCCTAGCGGTAAGGTTTAACTTTAGCCAGGTAATATGTTTTCCTTAGACACCTACACAGTGAGATCATTGGATAGGATTTTTTTTTTTTTTTAGTTACGAAATCGTGTTAAGTTGCATGCTTGTATCTTGTTAATTTTGTAGTGAGCCTAGTGAACCTGGCAATATTTGCAGATTATCTGGCAATGTTTGCAGATACTCTGGAATTAATTACTTATTGGAATCTGGTTGCAAGAACACAGAGAAGCGCAGGTGAAGAAATGGCTGTCAGTTTTGTGCTGTCTGTCAGGAGCTTGCACATAGCTTGTATTTACAAGCTGCGACTGATTCCAGTAAGTAACAGAAGGTATTTATTTTTAAGGACATTTTCAACACTAAACTCCTCCAAATAAGACGGCTGTCCTCTGGCTCTCTGTACCGCCACTGTGTTGGGCAAATGTCCTTGTTTTTTTTTTTTTTAACACCTTCCTCTTTCAAACAAAATCTAATGATACACTGCAGGTGTCAGTGTGCCTGACATGATATCCCCTGGTTAACAACCTGGAGGCTGGCCTAGCTAATCACTGCCGTACGAATGGCAGTGTTAACCATCACAGCCAGGATGAGAACGCAGGACAGAGAGCAGGAAAGAGCAGGGCAGAGCCACGGCACTCGATGAAAAGATCAATTGTGGAAGCAAAAACTGGAAGGTGATGGCTTTGTATTTTATATTGTGCATAACTGCACTACTACATTTAGTAATACTGTAGCACTGGTTTTATGATTTCTGCTGAGGAAGAATGTCCGGATTTCCCATTACAGGTTCCCCTCCCCCTTAATAAAAACAAAATACAGCGCTGCTTCATGACATTATTTCTGTGGTTTGCTGTAAGAGCGTGTTGAATGTTAACACACATATTTTGTGTGTTTGCCATCACACAGGGTTTGCGTCGGCTGTGCCTTCGTGTAGAATGGTCCACAAAGCAGCTCTGTATTGTTTTGAGGGAATCCTCCTACAAGTCAGATTTGAATTTTCAGCACCTCCTTAATCAAACAGAGCAGTCATGTCTCGTTCTGTAATACACCCTGACAAAAAGTATAATAACCAAAGCCATGCAAGTCAAACAGTGTTCTTAGGGAATCGGTTTGTGTGCTGCTTACTGGGTGGCATAGTCGCCTACATACTGGACCACAACAACAGGTGTCATGGTCCCTTGAAATGTGAATTCAACACAGAAGAGAAAATTCCATGCATACTACCCTACTGATGAATGGAAAAATATCCAGAACAAGTGCAGCTGTTTGGGATGTCACTTCTACTAATATGAGGGTGGGGTGTGGGGTGTAGGGTCTGGGCAGTGGCCTCAACCCATGATTTGCACTGGACACAGCACTTCATTGTGAACATGCTTCCTGTATTTGCTTAGTATGCTGTCTTTTAAATACTCCCTGTTTATACACTGACATTTTTCCAGGAACATAACAGGGTGTTTTCTGCACCTATTTAAAAGGCCAGTTTTGGAGCGTGAAATTTTATCGTCAATGGAGTAACTCAATTTAGAGAGCAGTGTGTGGTTTGTTCCCTTTGGTGTAGACACACACACTCGCACAAACACATGGTTTCCCAGTCAGAGAAATGAGTAACCTGTCCTATGTGTATGTGAGGGCTTCTCAGTCCGAATGGGGTTGGCTTTATCGTAAAAGGAACACTGCTGCATTGATGAGAGAATTAGCAACTGAATCACCTGTCAGGTCTGGAACAAAGGGGAGGATTTCCCATGGTCACTTCTCAGCCTGACTCAAGGTCTGGGGTCCTTCTTCACAATGCCCACTTCTAATTGTAGTATAAATACCTTGATTGTGCATGGGCTTCTTGTAGGTAGGGCAAGTGGAAAAATCTGAGCGTGATGAAACCGGCAAAGATCAAAGTGTTATTGTGGCTTTTATTGCAGGCTCATCAAAACAACACCTGTAAGCCCTTTGGTTTTATTACAATATAACGTCTCTTTTTTGATGGAAATCCAAGTTTCCCTTCAGTGCTGGAGAATGAGACAGTATAGTTAGAGATAGAATATGTTCATCGCAGCTGTTTTATTGCTGTTGAAAGTTCATTCAGTTGTTTACTTAAACCCCATATTGATGGTTGAAAGTGGACCGCTCCAGGAATCTTTACCAGTACACAAAAAGACAAAGCTCAAAGCTATTTATTTACTGCAAATTGTCATGCGTGCAATTTTAATCTGAAAGAACAGAACAACATTATAATTCTTAAACGAGCAAGACACAACTTAAAGACTGCATACAAGTCCCAAGTTCCGAAGTTAGAAGTCTTAATTGTTTGTATCTGGGTGTGCTTCTCCCAATTGTCCTAGTGATGATTTGGAGCTAATAGCTTTGAGAATTTAGCTCGAGAAAGTTCAAAACATCCTGTCGAATACACTGTTAGTCCTGGCACTGTTATCACGTTACACCATTGCACTGATCTGGCTGTAGTTTTGTCTTAAAATGTATTTGCTAGAATGTGTACTGGAAAGATAGCTTTGTTTTTTTACAAACTAACCCATATTTCTAAATGATTCAAATGTACTCCAGATTTGTTTTTTTAAAGACTTTGGTACAAAAGTAGTTAAACTGTGTTACTTTGCATATCAATAGCAATGCAGTGAATTACTACTACAGTTTATGTGATGATGCACATGTTTTACTTGTGGGTGCTTTTTCCTTGAATAACCCATGGAATAAAAACTGAAAGCTGTACAGAGAAACAATTCTCTTTGCTTTGTGTATATATATATATATATATATATATATATATATATATATATATATATATATATATATATATAAAATATATTTCGCACATTTAAAACAGTCCAATGGAAAAGACGTGTATAAAAACAGCTTTGTTGATGAAACAGCAGTAAATGTAATTTGTCATGTGTTTTTTTTTCTTCAGGTCCACCTATGAAATACTCTTTCCATGTTAACAGCGTAGCACAGGAAAGCTAGTCAGGAATTGTTCTTGTCAACAATTAAAATGAGCACAAAAAAACATGCTGAACATGTATTGTTTTCTACTTATTTTACAAAATAAATCACCATTTGCCCTATATATAGACATAATCTGCATGAGCTTGGATTGAAGACCCTGATTTGAATGTATAGCGTTCACAGGGTTTTCTTCGGGTCACAGTTTCTCTCTCTCTCTCTCTCTCTCTCTCTCTCTCTCTCTCTCTCTCTCTCTCTCTCTCTCTCTCTCTCTCTCTCTCTCTCTCTCTCTCTCTCTCTCTCTCTCTCTCTCTCTCCACACTGACAGCTCTTTAGCATTTGGAACTCTTTAGCATTTGGAACTCACTGTTTGAGAAAAAACAATAACGTCAATGTAGCTTCTTGTTCAGTACACCCAGGGCAAAGGCCACAATACTGGTGGGGTCAGGGGACCACCATGTCTGTACACTGCTCCCAAACACATAGCGATATCTGTCATTTGGTAGGAGCGAGATGGACCATATTGTACACTGTATTGAACCATTGTTAATGTTTACCCCATAGAAGAACCTTAGCTGCTAGAGCCTATTTATTTAAAATTGAGTTTGATTTATTTAGTTGTTTTCTTTTAACCCTTTTGAGCATTGTTCCTGAACAATGAAAAATGAAGTAGAATGGAGTTTTCAAAGTGTTTTTAGTAAGAGCAGATTCCTATGTCGATATGATCTCAGCTCTCTTACCTATCCTCTGATTGCACGAGATTCATACTCTGAACTGTGCCTTCGTTTCACTTTGTAGACAAAAACAGTCAGCAGCCAATCAAGCTTATCCAGTGGGATGTGCCACAGCTTAATTCTGAGCGAGGGTTTTTTAAAGCACTTGCGTTTTTTTGCTATGGTCTACTCGTTATATATATAAAAAAGGTTTTAGTCTTAAAACACCAGTATCTAGTAGATAAAAAAGAAGACGAAAACCCACTCAAACAACCTGCTGGTGCCACTTCAGCCAGGCATGTACTAAGATTGCAGAACAGCTGTTTAGTAGCAGGTGTCCTATGCAGGGCAGAAAGGATATTGATTCGTCCTCAGGTCTCTGACTACCACATGGGGAGTGGAATGCTTTGCAAATACTTCACCAGAATATAAAACTGCAAGTCATTTGTCCCAGACAAAACTGGCATTGTGAGGTGGCACTCCATTCTCTCCATTGTACTACCATTTAAAAAACATTTCCTGAATGAAAGGTCCAGTGCAAGCGAGCAAGCATGATTCTTATGCTTCAGGACCTGCGATAAGGACGTTATTCTCCAAATGAACCCGTGATAGCGGTATGTTGAGTTATTCTCTTAGAAGTAAATGGCATTCGCTGTTAAAACTATTGAATGCATTCACATTTGCAAGCAAGCACAATACAGTATAGTTAAACGTTGCATTGTATCCATCCTGGCTTAATTAGCTCCTCTAAATGATGTGCAGCGACAGCTTTAAATGCATGCAGTTTGGAAGAAAAATAATGTTAAAAAATGTACTTGTAATCTGTGAGATGTGGTAATTGGTTACTGAAGGGGTGGGGGCTGGGGTATCTGGGCTGGGGTCCCATACATGCATTATTGTACAGCTGTGTACTATTGTACTTTATTCACACCAGTATCAGCCAAGTGAATTTATTGTATTAGGACATTAGCATGACATGAGAAATAAAATAAGGATACGATTCCCTCTTGTTATGGCAGATTGAAAACTGTATTATTTAGTTTTTGTTATTGCCCGGCTGCAGAGAGAAATGCAAATGGGATCTCCACTCCTTGGACAGGTCTGGGCTGTTTTGGGATGAGTTCCAGTAGCGGCTCCAGACGAGGGCTTTAATCTAATTACATGCTTTATGTGCAGCAATTTGTTTTCCAGTCAGTCTTGTTCAGCTGGGAGAGAACCTTGCCTCATTTGCACCCCATTGTTCCAGAACTCAGGTTTGTGCCTAGAGTTCCATCAGGGGCTGATGGAACTCTAGACACAAACTCTGAAACAAAACGAGCCCAACATGAGTTCTGTCAGCAAAGGAGGATGGTATCGGAAAGGAATGAGATGGGTGTTTTTTGAAGAGTTGGTAGTCTTGGTAGTCGTGCTAGTCTTTTGAGTGCAGTACTGTACACACAGGTCCTCTTTGACAGATAGTTTGGTTCTACGTCGCTTTCCCAATTATAGGACTTGCCTCCCTCCTTTCCATCAGAGAAACAATTATAAAGATCTTTCCACTTCACCTAGCGGTTTTGTTTGTTTTTTTGTCATTAAAAATGTCACTTTATATAAGATCTACATATGCGGATTACATATTGGAGTATCCACTAATTGATAATGCACAGTACTAAAAGCTGAAGCGCACAGCATACCAGCGAAAATGACAATTCAGATGCATCTCGGATGAACCCCCTAATTAAATGTAAAGGTTATGGTGAGCTAGTCTGCAAAAGCTGTTTAGATGGTATATAGAGGACACATGGATTTCCCTTTAGAGAGCAGCCCTAGGATAACTTAATGAAGATGTGTCACGAAAACACGTAGTTCTGAGATATTTATAAGGCATGAAATCTTTTTAAAACTTTTCCTGTTTGTTCTTGGTGAGATTCTGGCCTCCATCCACACCTCCAGAATGGGAGGTAGCTACTGTGTTGGCTTGTGAGATATACTGTACAGTAAGTACTAATAACCCAGACTGGTTCTTCATGGGTATTTCCGGCCTCGCTGTCCTGTTTTTGGGCTCCAGCTGGTTCTCTAAAGGGAAATTAAATTTATCAAAGAAAGTATCATAACAGAAAGAATCCAGTGTTCCCCTCCTCCACCCCACCCCCCATTCTTATTTATATGGTAATGGGACGGAGCAGATATGGACTCCTTTAATTTCATTTACTTTGGAATTTTTTCACTGTCTCCAGGGCCGATTTAGCATTTACTAGTAATGTTTTCTCTATTTTTTTTTTTTTTAGCCTTATTTTCTTTTTCTCCTGTTACCCTGGCAACCTCTTTCACACAGAACATAAAAGAAAATAAAAGGGCTGGCATGGACCTAGGGGCGGACAAAACAATGAAGTTTGTTCATATTCAGGTCTGCCTGAAAGGTCCCCCTCTCTCCTCCCCTGACACACACACCCAAGAGGGGTTATTACAATGTATAGGGAGGGGGAAAGAAAAGAGAAAGAGTGTGAGAGAATCTGGCAATCTGAATTGTGTCAGTCTAACTAGGAGGGAAAGAAACCAATCATTTTCATTTTCTGTTTGACCTGGTGTCACAGATTTCTATTACAAACGTCTTTGGTGTTGATGTAGCATGGTGGAGGCAATCAATACATTTCTTTACGGGTGGGTTACACAGAGCCAGCAGTGGCAAGTTTGTAGGCTTATATTTATATGCCAGGTCATTTCTCACAAATCTCTTGTGCTGCAGGGGAAAAAAGTGGGGAAAATGGTTATCTTGAACTGGCCTCTATGATATTGCTGCAGGACAGCATAGCGATTTCCCTTGGCCAGAGTGAGGTATTCATTTGTTCACTTCATTGGAGTGGACACCGAAATGCTTTGCTAATGCTTCACGGGCTACCAATTTCCTCCCTGACCTCCTTTTGTTCCCTAGTGACCCTTTTCCCCCCCTGAATCCCTGTGCAATGAATGCCAAAGTTTGACACAGGCCAGGGTCTGGGGGGGTGGGAAGGGTAACAATGAAGGTTCTATAGGCCTTAATCAGGCCCACAGTGGCACTTTGTCAGCAGGGGGGAAATGTGTGTGCCTCTCAAAAGACCTGGGTGGCACAATATGCAAGACCCAGGGGTCTCACATTAGAGGGAGAGGCGGCCAGCAGACAGCTAAAGTGTTTACCAGGCAAGAGCCTTTTGTGAGGGCTTTTCAATGGAAATGAAGGCATTCTTGAATGCCCTGTATGCCCTATTAGACAACACAATTGAACCTGGCAGATGGGTATCGTAAGAAAGGTATTTCAAGTAGTGTATTATTATTATTATTATTATTATTATTATTATTATTATTATTATTATTATATGGATCCTAACGCATGTGTTTTTTGTTTCCCTTTCCCTGATCTTACACCAGACTGTGACTCCTACTGCAAGGCCTCCAAAGGAAAGCTGAAGATCAACATGAAGAAGTACTGCAAGAAAGATTACGGTGAGGACAAGGCTTTTGACAGTTACCAGTTCTTGGCCATTTTATTGCTGCGTAAGGAAACAGTTTAACACTAATGACAATATAACAAAAATACAAAAAGTGTCACTGATCTAAAACCTCACAGACTCCAGGCCCTTACAAAAATAAAAGATTCATCAACACCCATTCGATTAAGTTGTTTCCCAATTGTTAATCGTTGTCATAGGTGACGTGTTTGTCCCAAAAGCCATTCAGAAACCACTGGTACATGGTCGGTTGTTCTGATAGCTTCTAAAAGTGATTGGTTGTGCTGCGATACAGTAGGATACCATAATCCTTTCCAGGACATGTTGAACCTGACCAGAATCCAGCCGTGGCATGTGAGGCTTGCTGTGCTGTGAAAAGTACTGCCATTCATAAGCTACAGAAAGATTTACTGTAGATTACTCAATTGAAACACCCCATGGTGTTCTCTCACCCACCATGGGATTTTCACTGATATCGTGACGGAACTCAAGAGTGCAATGGAATCCTAACATCTGCTCCTTACACCCTGTCCAGCGAGTCTGAATTCTCTTTCCTTCAGTCGTTTCCAGAAATGTTTTGAATTGTAAACGCACTATACTGCAGCGTTGTTGTTGTTGTTTTGTTCTGTGGAGAGACATATTGGAGGGTGTAGTGCATTCTACAGGAACAACATACAACTGAAAAACAATGGGATCTCCAGACATGAGGTCATGTTCCTGTGGTTTTTTAGAATTCCCGAAAATGACATCACTTCGACTGGAGTAAAAGCCCAGCCCCACCCCTTTCTCACACCAAGAAGGGCGGTACCAGCTGGCACTCAACATGGCTGGTTGGTCATGACTTGCTTCGAGGGAAAAGTAGCTTAATAAGCAGAGATCGACTGAACCTTTGCTTATGACTCCAAGCCGCTAACAGACATTATTAATAAGGAGGTCCTTTTACTGTCAAACAGTCCGAGTTCATGGAGGTGTCCAGGAGAGCTGGAGGCCAAGAAACTCGGCCAATGCCAAGGACAGGGAATTGACTTTGTGCCTTAGCCCTGCCGTCCTGTAATACTGATTTGAAGCAGGGATCTTGATAGCACCAAACTGGAATGCTGCCTTCCTTATGTCATAACCCACTTAACTCAACATAACAAATTTTATTCTTTTTCCCCATGTCCTCAGTGAGCCACCTGTGCATCAAAGGCAATTACAGCAGGCTTGTTACAGTAAAAGTTACCCTCATTCCTTTTAAGCTGATCTGAAAAAGAGCATAACTCATTTAAATGTTATACATGATCTTCTTTCTGTTTTGCGTCTTTATTATTTACGATTACTCTGCTAATGCCCTGTTGAGTCCAATTAAGTGTAGTCTAATTAACTTTGACTACTCCAGGGAGGAAAAATGCATTCCTTACCGAAAGAATGCTATCTAATAACATTATTTAGGACACAGAATTTGAAGTGGCCCATAAAGAACTGTGAAAAGATTTCCACTAGAAGGTCATATATTTAGAACATTCCTGTGTTAAGAAAAGGGTTGGGGACAATAAGATGCTTAAGGACACTTTTTTTTTTTTTTTTTTTTAAGTGACACCTCAGCAGGTAGCTAATTAGTAAGTGGATCAGTCCAACTTGGTGTGACGGACAGTTGCCATTTAACGATCTTAAACCCCTAATTAAGAGCGAATTTGTGTTTTTTGACGCGCCAGCACTGTATGAATCTGACTGCAATGATTTAATAATTAAAAAGCATTTGTGTTACAGGGGCTCTTTGGTAAATCAGTGTTCTCTATTGCTTGCAAGAAGGGTCCTGTAAATGAAACCTACACGGCTTCTGTATGGACTTACTAGAGAAAGAGCCAGACTATAGAAGTCCAGTGTAGCAGTTGCTGTGTTTGTGTTTAGACTTTAAGTCAAAGTAATGCAACTCTGGCATGTGCAGGTGTGCATCTATATAGCAGTCAATATATGATTTAGTGGAACTTGACACTGTGGTAGAATGATATATACTCTATGTAAAACAATTTCAATTGAAGGGGGGTGGGGAGCGCATTAGTATTTTCTATTCTGCAGCGAAAAATCTAGAATAACTGCCGCAATCCTTAGAGATTTCTACTGAGTGCAGTGTTTGTGTAGCTGGGAGCCTGAGTTTAGTTAGCCATTAGAAACTGCTTATTGAAACAACTATCTTCATGCACATGTATCTCGGTGTAGCAGGCACACAGGTGAAGCTCATTAAAAACTCCTTCACTATATTCTCAAACCGCGTGATCTTATGAGTCAAGACTGTGAAAGTTCCATCTCCCGCGGGTCAAAACCCAAGACGATTAAAACACACTTTACAAAAAAAACGAAAAAAAAAAAAAGGTTCAGCATCAAGAAACTCCAGAGGCTGCACTGGCTCATCACTTCAGTGAAGGATCTGTAACATTAAAGGACAACATCTTTCTCGACTGGTTTGTAAGCCAAGCCCTACTGAGGGACTGTGTTATTGCTGGCCGCCCGGACAAAGATGTTCAAAGTGTCTTAACATCTTGAGTTAATTCCTGCTATTCCACAGTTGTAAAAAGGCAAGAAAAAAAAAGGTATTACTATAGGGCTGGGCGTGAGCCAGGATCCTGCTGGTTACTCGTACTACCAGCACAATTCAACAAGACCTCAGTGAAAGCTGTGACTCATTTGAGTTTGTTCGACCCTCAGGGGGTACATTGCTGGAACTTGGAAGCATCAGATGGCTACACAAGAGTCCCTGCTGCTCGCTCTAACAGTTCTCCTCAATTACAAATTGCAGGCAATTTCCTCTCTTCCCCCAGAACCAGGGCCGGCTGAGCCCTCTCCCTGCCAGAAATCATACTAATCCACTTTTTATTCAGCATGCGATCGTCTGGGCTTTGTTGCTTACAGTGAAAGCTTTGCTTCCCGATTTGAATGGAGGGGGAGAGCTCATGCAAGCAGGAAGCTCTTGTTGTTCCTGCCGGGAGAGGTTAGTGGACAGTCTGGCGGCTGACTTGTTGAATTCTCCTTGCGTGGGATGACTGAAAGTCACACCACTTTGGTTTACTTTCCTCCTGTTAAGTGGAGGAGCTTCTTGCCGGGTTATATCTTAAGTAGCATCAAAAGGGCAGCTTGGGAACCCAATCTGGTGCACTGAGAACAGGTGGAGCCCAGAGATAACAGAAAGAAGGGAGCCAATACTTTTAATGAGATGCCTGATCTCTTATGTTAAATATGTGTGCATATTTTCCTGCTGTCATGAAAAGACCTGAAATACTCCTGCTAAGTCATTTTGCAGTGACTCCCAATGCCAGTATTGCCTGCTTGATTATGCCAGGCACCTCCGTCAGCCAAGTGTGTGCCCATGTGTCTGCTTCATACAGAAATAATGTTCTTCTTTTCTTGACGTTTCTGTGCTACCTAAAATCTACTTTAGTTAACGTTAAAAAGCTTAAAAAAACCTGTTTGTTTTTTTGGGGTTTTTTTTGTTTTTTTCATCTCATCCAAATTATTAGCACGTAGATTTGAAACAGAATCCGGAGATCATAAATATTTAAAAAGCTGCAAATGTCATTTTGTGACACAACTGGAAAAAGAATGCTTTGCACACACTTTTCAAATGCATACAGGAAGAGGCTTGTACCACGACAGGCAGCATATAGGATTTCAGGAGGCAGATTTTGACAGCTTAAGGGTCCATTTAATAAGAAAGATATTAATGTGCAATTATAATATGGAAGGCATTCCGTAGTTTGGCAGTTTGACGGATTCTTGCACAAAAAACATATTTTTCTTGGGTTTGTATTTTTTAATTACTGACACAGCAGCTGATGCATTACAGGTCACATTCTTATATAACAGAGATTTGGATTTTGGCTTTAATAATCCTCAGTAATACACTGCAGTGGGCTGTGTTGTGAATCTCTGTGCTTTAGGTGAGTTGATGAAGAGACCGGGTGGGAGGTGAAATTGAACAGCTGATTTCATGCTTCTGTCATGGGCCATTGTTGAGTGGAATTTTGAAGCTCTTGTGTTCTTTGCCTGTCCCTCATGGATTGTGATGCAATAAAAGCTCATGGAGCGCCTCCTAGTGGGAATAAATGGTATCAGCAGAAGATAAAAGATAATGTATGAAACAGACATGACCAGACTTGGGTTGATCCAGCAAGCCCTCTTGCTGAGTTCCAGTGAGCTCTGAATTGGTCATCTGCACACAATGCCGGCCAATGCATTATTCACAAGAGTGACGCCCGTTGGCGTCTAGATTTCTGTCAAGTTTAAATTAGAACTTCCTGGTTTGTTCCAGGCGAAGGAGAGGCATCCTTTGTGTACCCTTCCGTTTCATCAGTGAAAATCTGTTCTTGTGGTTTTTCTGAATTTCACATTGGGTGTTTTGCAGGGGATGTGAACAGACATTATCTGATGTCATGGACACAGCCTGTGGGGATGTTGTTTGTTATAGTATTGGATGAAGAAATAAGTTCCAGTTAATCATGTCATGCCTGGGGTAGTGCTGAGGAAGACCTTACTCAAAAAAAAAAAAAAAAAAAGAGGGGGGTCAACTAATTTTCAAATAACCTACCACGTAAACCCTTAGTAAACGTTACAGAGAAAGAAAAGAGAACTGTGTTTCTCCACGAAGAACCACTACTGGAAAATGAATTGCATTTTGCTGTCTAAACCACATGGTAGAAACCTTCATAACACCCAACCATAGAAATGGCTTAGCATCTGTGGGCAGGCAAGCCACCAATCATATTAATCCTGCAGCTGAGATCGTGTCTCCTGGTCACATTATAAATCTCCTTAAGTACCATAAATAATGGAAACGGCATGTCTCTGACAAGTTTATATTTCCAGCACTGTCATGGAAGACTTCCGGCTGGTTGTATATCTCATGTTACCTTCCTCCAAGCCCCTGCCAAGTGGCTGTACCAAACATCCTCCCCAGCGGGAAGGAGGGTGGGTCACCCCCTAGCAGGATTGTTCTCTTGTTCCCATACCAGCCTCTGCCTGCTCCTTGTGCAGTGAATGCAGTTTGGACACTCACCACTCTGCATGCTTGGGTCTTCTTGTAGGCTAGAACTGCTGATGCCCTCCTGCATTGACTATTGCACTGAATTCACTCAACGCTGTAGTCGCTCCAGCTGGTAGTGGTAAGAGCATAGGTCCCTACTCGATCATCCGTACTGGCAGGAAAACACTGATTATCTACGGAGACCTGTTGCTGACCTACAAGACAATACAATGACTTATCCCTGTTATCTTTCTGACCTCCTCCTAATTTCTAAGCCCTTTCCTTATCCATGGCCATGCCCATTCTTTTTGTGTCGGTCAAGCTTGCCGCGCGGTCACTCGTTTTGTTACTGTGACCCCACAACCTTGGAAGAAGTTGTTAATGCCCATTGGACACCTTGGATCCTTGCCCTTTTGAGAACCAGACTTGACACACTTGCTTTTTGTTCACGCACTGTATTTTAGACTGAGAAGTTGTTTGTTTTAATTGTTTTGAATGTGTTATAATTGGGGCTTCTGGTTTTTGTTTTTTATTTCATTTTTCGGTGCTTATTTTTAGCTATTTTATGTAAATGTGTTTTTTTGGGGGGGGCTTTCGTGTTTTATATATTGTATGAAATTATTGTTTTAGATTACTTTTCCAAAATTCTTGGGCAGTTTTCTCTTTCACAATATGTATAGTAACTCAACAGTGAATTGTGTAACCATATTTGGATATACATCAATTTAATTGTTTTTGTATCGGGTGTTTTATCTGTGTTTTTTTTTTTTCTTTTTTGGTTATCAGTTAAAACCGAAAATCAGAAGCCCTAGTTATAATACCTATAATAAGTGTGATAAACACTGACTGGCCAAAGAAACAGGCAATGTTAGTAAAATTAGAAAAACCTGTAATGCAAGTACATGTGGTCACATGCACCAGTCATGTATAGAGAGTTGCGTGCAATTATTCAGCAACAATGATGAGAAAGCAGAAGGATTTCTGTATCTTCACAAGGGGCATGATTGTGGGTGATGGTGCTCAACCAACATGTTTTCCTGCAAAGGTAGAAAACTACCACCAAGAAAGCACAACTCTGTATACAGGGTTACCTTCAACACTGGAAAAAGCATGCCTGTTTCTACTCAAAGAACGCACCTTGGTGATCCTACCCATTTCCATTTCCCTAATTATTCTGACCGGTCACAATGCTGATTCTCTCATTCTCTGGTCCCTGCGGTGATGGGTCTCTATGTGGGACTGTCCTCCCCTTAAGGCTGCTTGTCAGACAACCTATCCCAGAAAGCTGAACCTAGTGCAATGTGGCTGAGTGATCCCTGACTCAGGGATTAACCCCTCCTTGGCTCCTTTGAACACACCTTAGCCTTTTAGCCAGTGAGAACAATGTGCTTCCAACGGATAAAGAACAAAGATCCTTAACCTTATCGGATGAAGTTCTACAGAAACTGATTAAGCCGGTCCATCTTGCAGTGTGTTTTCTTGTGTTGTTTTCTGTGTGGGCCCTCCTTGTTGGAACTTATTATGCAGGGAGATAGCCAGGCCTAGTCAATGGGAACTCTATGTGAAATGGATTTATTGTGTAAACATTTTGCCGTGACAGGTTGCTCAAATCTTTTGAGTTCTACTCCTCCAGATGCTCCTTTTGCTTTTGTCCAGCAGCTTTATATTACAACACTTCCACACATTTGCCAAATACATTTGTGAAATAAATGAGACCACTGTTTAAGTAAAAAGTTTACACAGCCCTTGTTGTAATTCTAAAACTAAACACATGGAATAATCAAGCATTGTCAAAAACAAGCAAAAAACCTGGTTGATTTACTACAAGCTTTTACTACTTTATATAAACGTGCAACATGAGACATTATTAATTACACATACAAACCAGTAAAAAAGTACGGTTAGTTATTTAACACAGTTGTGCATGCAGCTGAGTTGCTTCCTGTAAGATGACATTTAAGTTTAGTAAATTTAAAGTTTCAGAACTAAAGTGGAAATGAACAAACTTTGCTTGTTGCAGAAAACAAAAAACTCTGTCAGCCTTTTGATCAATATGGGAGGGCATATCCCACTAGATTCATTCCTATTGTGATAATCTAATGATAACACATGGATCACCAATCCCTTGTCCATGGAGTAAAAGAAGGAGACACTTTTCAGATATAAGCGACGTCCGAATGATGGAAAACGAGCGTGTGTGATACCCAGCGGTGAACAGCAAGTCTTCAGCAGACAACTGAACAGGAGTTGAAGCAAACGCTTCCCTCCTTCCAGCACTGCCTGCACACACTAAACACAGGGCACTGCTGTTTCAAATGTGTTTGTTCTGCTGTTGTGAAAGATCCACAGAGCAAGAGTGGGAGGCGATTTGACAGCTGGTGACCGATTATACTACCGGGCATATATTTTAGAGCTTGTTACAGTGTAACTAAGGGGACGCAGTTTATAAAAAGGAATATTCTAGCCTAACACATAGGGGCTGACGAACAATGAACCAGAGCCTGTTCTGTTTGCAGATGCCTCACACCATAATTAAATAACCGCTCACAATGCGGTTACGGAGCGGTGTCCACTGGGGCATGCACAGAGCAGAACTAGTACCACATGAATTAACAAAGGGCCAGGCAGACCAGCCAGAGATCAGCCGCATTCATTTCATAGTTAGACGGTGGTGGTGAGGGGCCATCAGTGTTGTAATTAAATGTGTACTAATTTGATTATGTCCCACTTTGCAATGTGTGGGTCAAAGACAGCCCTGCACTGTGTGAAGGGAATCAGCAGGATCCTTGGCATCGATTTGAACTGCGAGGTGTTTGTTTTCTTACTCCCTCTGTGCCTCATCACCATTACAAGCCTGCAGGCATTCATAAACCACGTTGTCTCCATTTAGAAAGATCTTCTGTGGCGGATCTAACTACTGACATCCTTCATCTCAAAGCCCTCTAATATACAGAGTTATTTCCACTATACATGTATATTTTCAACTATATATGGAGTTGGACTGTAGTATTTAGATCAACCTGATTTTAATTCCGGGTCAATAAAAAGGACAACTCTTATTTAGGGCTGGTAATGGGTTCAGCTCGGACAATCATTTTTATAAGCTTGTAGAGTCAAAATACAGTAGAATATATATATATATATATATATATATATATATATATATATATATATATATATATATATATATATATATATGAACATAATTTAGATCTTTTTTAACATCACGTAATCAAAGAAACTACAAAATGTTACAAGTCTACTGGAAACCATAATAGTAATACAGTGTTTCAAATTAGATTTTAAAATGTCAAATTTTTCCATTTTTCAGTATATGAAAAACTACAAAGCTGTATGTAATTCAATATTATTCAGCAGGTTTCATTCGACTTTATGAAGCGAAATGAGTTCATTCTACAGGGTGCTGCAACAGTTCTGCCTCTAGTGGTACAGAACATTTAAATGTTCTGAAATGTTAACATATTATTCTCTTCGTGTTTTGTGATCTTCTGTCTCTTTAAGGCCCCCCTGGTCATCGCCATGGCTCTGTTAGACAGATGAATCATGAAAGCAGCCCCAGTTACTCTGTGTGCCAGCAGATCCTTGTTCTGAATCTCAGATATGTCACTGAGTCAGGCATCTTAACTGCTTTCTGTCGCAGTCCCACCCAGCTATAAAGCTGTTTGGAAGAAGGACCCCCCACTGTACAGGACTTGTGCCATCTTAGCTACGCAATCCTGGGGAATTATGAATAACAAGAAAAGCAATTGGCCCATATAAGAAATGTATGGCTTTTTAAAAATCATTTTACCAATACGTACTTTGTTTTTCTGCACCTGGTCACATCAAATAGAATGATATCAAATGCAATTAGCTTTACTGCTTGGTTTTGTACAGCAACACATTTAAAACTATAATTTTCTTGTTAAGTTTAATGTATTGCTTCAGACTGACAGTCCCTGATGACCACCAATGAAAATGTCAACATTTGGAAAACTCAAAGTTCTGGAGAAAAAAAAGAAATTATAATAATTTTGGGTGAAATACAACACTCTGGAAGTAGGATGAAGTATATTAGAAAAATCACAATTTCAGCCACAATTACAGTTCTCTTAAAATATTTAAAGGATAAATGACATGACGTTGAAATGTCAGCTTGGATAATACATGAGAACCTGCAGCAACCGTTCTGCTCTGGATTCCCTTTCTGGATCCAAGAAGATTCATTCCCGGTGCCAGCTGCTGGATAAATATTATAAAAGGACCCAATGGAGGACAATACAGCTCGCCCTTTTCACAATAAAGGGTAGAGCAGCAGCAGCAAAACAAATACATGAAATAAAAAAAAGAATAACATGGCTAAAAGATTTTGCTCCAAATCGCAATGCTTACTGTATAAGGAAAAGGAACAAACAAACAACCCAAAAAAATCTTTTAATAAGTGTGCAGGGTTTGGGTTTGGGTTTGGGTTGCACCTTTGCGCTGGAGCAAACTTAACTTGAGTCGGTGGGTTATTTAGCTTCATTTTTGTTTCTGTTTTTGCACTGGGAAGGGAGCTTAAAAATGCCCAGGTCCTGTTACAGTGGGAAGCCTGTTAACAGATCTGTGGCCCCCGCAGGACACACCTGCTGATTGAACGCTAGCACAGAACTGTTTTCTGTGACCTGGAAGTTCACACCACTGAGCAAGCTGCCTCCAGCCCAGAGACACACTGTGTTGTAAATGGCTGGTGTTTGGGAGAGTTCTCCAGTGATTCCAGCAGCCCTTTTTCTTTAGTAATTGCTGGCAATTAGCTCGCACCAAGCCCACATATTCATTCTGAACATTTTTAGCTGTTTAGACAAGAGACGCAGTTCTAAAGCACCAGGAGGCGTTCATTGGAAAATGACTTCCTAATGGCATTTTTATGAACTATTTCTTGTAGAATAGAATGATATACTGATTAACTTTTATGGTTTGTTTAGACTCCAGTGCAGAAGTTCCTCTAGAGAGAATTAATACCAATCTTTTGTACTATTATTATTTTAACAGCAAACTAAACTTTTTTTTAAAAAAAGTTCCTTTTAGTTTATAATATTGTTTTATTATTTTGAATTCATTTATATCATTTTATAAAATAGTAGCATGTTTTATTTTATTTTTTATTTTATTGCTGTCTGTTCTCTAGACTAAACAAAGTATAAAGAAGCGTGTGCAATAAGCATGATTTGGGCAATGGTGGGATTTGCTGTGATTTATTTAATTTTCCTTTTTATGGCATGTCACAACAGGTTCCCATTTTTCTGTTTTCCTTGGAGTTTTTTTAAGCCAGTTTTAGTGTCATTTTGTCATTTACAGCTGTTCTTGATTGCAAAATCATTTGTTTTTCAGCTTTTGCCAATATTAGTTTTATAGAAAACAGTTTTTTTTTGTAGGCGACAGCTCTGGCAGTGTTTAAGGTTTATTAAGCTGAAGCTGATTTAGAACAGTGTTGGAGTTCAGCTGAAGGGGGGCAGCTTGGCACAAGCTACCACGGTTGATAATCATACACCTGCCTGCCCCTTCCTTCTCCGGCCAATCAGCTCTCTCTCCCTTTGGAACCTTGGCACAACAGGGGAGACTTAGGGTTTGATGCAGCAAAGTTGCCTCAAACTAGGTCTCCTGGTCTCCTGGAACCAGGTTTCAAGCTTAAGCTTTATATGCAAGACTACAACCAAATGACTGCCCTATTCCTCTGCACAGTGCACTGAATAGCCTGTTCTGTAGAAACTAATGGCAGTCACTCACAAGTTAATGCTGAGATCAATACAAATCCACAGACTTCACAGAACTTAGTTTGAGGACCCATAAAAGCGCATATAAAAGGTTTTGAAGATAATTAGAAGTTTATTACAGTCTAAAACTTTGTCAGAAAGTAGTTATAAAGTTTGTTGTAAATTCCTTATTTTTAATAACTGTCGACATATTTTACTTATAACACATTTAGAGATTTATTGATCCTTAAATTAAATTGTTACTGAAACCAATTGATGCCCTTGTCTCTTTATTTGCAAACCTCTAGTTCTTTGCTAAATAGAGCTGGATGTGTTTTATCTGCCAGTATCACCTCTGATACCAGGTGCATCACATTTTGCTGTTAGAATGTCACTTAGTTCACATTGTGCTATCTGACTACCTGGTTAGCATGAAACAGAATGGCACACATCCACTTGAGACTCTCCTTTACAACCGTTGCAAACTAGGTTCAAATAAGAAGCCAGCTCGTGTCCTGCTGTTTGACAACTCGGAGCAGCCTGTAAATTTCACTCGGCGTAAACACTGCTAGTTTTGTGAAGCTTTTATGATTCGTTTTCAGGCTTTATAGCTCTTAATCCTGATAACGCACCCGATGTTTATTTTACTAGGTTCACAGGGTACTTTTTTTTTTCTTGTGATGTTTTTTCTCCATTTCTTTTCATTTTGGCCGGTCTCTGGGATCTTTTCTTTTTTCTTTTTACTTTCTTGGGTGATAAAGGAAAAGTTTCTAGGGTAACCTTCATTACTGCTGTCAAACATTAATGAGTTTTACTTGTTGACTGGTGTGAATGTGTGTGTGTGTGTCTGTGTGGAGGGGGGTCTTTTTTTCAGACATTCAGAGTGGGTGCTGATTCCCTTGGCTGGAAAAGCTATGGCAACTGTTGCTGTGACAGGGAATATGCTGGCCTTTGGAACCAGGAAGGGTTAAAGTTCAGGGCTTGCTGGAAGGAATGCGATCGCTGTAAAGAATTAAACAAGTCAGCGAATCAAATGTGTTAATATGGAGGGAGGATCATAAGAAATGCCCATAGTGCTGATCTACACTGCACTGCTGCAGCCTGAAAATGACTGACAAGGTCAATAATCTGCAGTTATGGCAAAGCAGTAAACTGGAAGCGTTGTCTTATTATTACATTGTGACTTCCAGACTTTTTTTATCCCAATTATTCATAAAAAAAAAATAAAAAAATTGCCAAGTTGTACCACAGCACACGTGGGATTCTGAGGAGCAAACCACATTACTCATGGAATAGTGAGGAAAATGTTTGGATTCGTGGGCAACACAAACTAGTGATGCACAAAATAAAACAGAAAAACCAAACGTATCCATTTTCTAATAGCAAAAGAACCCTCATAAGAGGGTTTTACCGTCTACTGTGCTTAGCTTTTTACTGTTGCCAAGCGAATGCTTTCTTTTTTAAGTCGCAAATTACCCAAGATGTGGTATTGTTTTCCTTTTCGATGTTAATAGCACAGAAACAGAGGACAGATTTACAGCTGGGTATGTTTGCTTAATCATTATGGAATGTTAATAAGGATATGCAACTTCTAGCCACTGTTTTACCCCAGGATCTCGTCTGAAGAAAACCAGCCCCAATCAATTAAGGTTTCTATTGTTGTTGTTAAAGGCAAAAATAAATAAATAAATAAATAAATAAATAAAGGTTTTGAGAAAGAGACAGGGAAATGTGTGTGTGTTTGTTTGTTTTCTTTTTCTAAAATAATAGTGGTACAAACTTTTCAAAAACAGAATCTCAAACATCCGCTGCAGAGCTCCTGGGTGCAAAGACGACCACTTGACTTGGTTGTGGGATCGGAGGACACTACGTTCTACAGGCCCTCTAAATAAATAATAAAAAAGCAAAGTTAATGAGCCTTCCCTTTTCTTGTCCCTGTGTTCTTGTTCCCTGCAGCTGTGCAGGTGCACATCCTGAAAGCAGACAAGGCTGGGGAGTGGTGGAAGTTCACTGTGAACATCATCTCCGTGTACAAGCAGGGAGAGAACCGCATTCGGAGAGGAGACCAGCTCCTCTGGGTGCGCTCCAAGGACGTGGCCTGCAAGTGCCCCAAAATCAAACAGGGCAAGAAGTACCTGCTGCTGGGCAACGACGAGGACTCTCCGGACCAGAGCGGCGTGGTGGCAGACAAGGGCAGCCTGGTGATACAGTGGAGGGACACGTGGGCCCGGAGACTCAGGAAGTTCCAGCAGAGAGATAAGAAAGGAAAGTGCAAGAAGGCCTAAAGAAGAGAGAGGAAGGGTACGAGAGAGGGAGAGGAGGGGAGAGATTGAGCGGTGCTGCTTTGAGAAGGAGCATGAAGAGAAAATTAGGATGACTTTAGGAACTTTTGTGAAGGAGCTCACACTACTTTGCAGTTTTCTTTTTTTTTTTTGAGATTATTTTACTTTTGGATTTGCCGAGTTTGCACCTAATATTACGAATATATAATTTTTGTTTTCTTCTTCTTCTTCTTCTTCTTTGTTTTTTTTGGTGTATACCAAATTCCATACGTTTTGAACAGAACTTCTTTTAGTCCGGCTACCAAAACCCAGCTACTGTATTGCTTTTCAATTCCAAAAGCAGCTCGATTCCTTTTCTTGATGTTGTTATTTTTAGGACAAGCAACGAAAGGAGAAAAGGTGGTGGTGGTGGGGGGGGGGGGTACTATAAACTGGTGATGTCTTTCAGGATGACTGCTAAGTCCTAATGCCTGGTCACAGGAACTGTGTAATCTGAAAAAAAAAAGTATTAACTTTTTAGATGTGTAGTTAAACTAAGCTTTTGTTGTTGTTCCTGCATTCAGTATCTTGTAAAATGTTGACACATCCCATACCTAAGCAAAAGGCTATATCGTGGAACAATACCTCAATATATTATAGTTCACTCTATGTTAAGATATTAAAGTGCCAAAATTGTACGTATTGGGGAAAGTCTTCTTCTTTTATGGGCGGAGTTAAAAATAATGTGTTTTCTCATGTGGAGAGACAGGCAATGTACTCTTTATGGCCAAATGAGTCTGCGTGGGGTTCTGTAATCCAGCAGAAAGAGGCACCAACTCATTCCCATTGACCATTGCTTTTTAAAATCTTTCTTCCCTTGATGGAATTGACTTACAGCCTCAAAAGCTTAAGCATTTGGGCCATGTTGCCAATCAGAACCTGAGATCTAAACTCAGAATCAAAGGACATTCATGTTTACCGCTTTGCCATAATCGCAGATTATTTATAGAGTTCATTTCTAATTGACTTCCACAGTAATATAATTTTGATTTGCCAGCCTCTATTAGGGTTTATACCCGTGATGCAGACAAAAGAGTTTTCTGGTGCCTGATCCATGTTTCCCAACACACACGCAACATTGATATTATACAGTATAGTCTAAACAGAGTGCTGTTTCTAATGCTTCCTTATCTATACATTCTTTACATGTAAGTCTTTCAACCCCACCTCCCCCAAATGATTAAAGGGAGGCGTATTTCCTGTAGACCCACGAACAGTTAGTGGACAATCAAGATTGTCCCCGATACTTACTTCGGCACAATCCTTCACGAGCAAACTCCTTCATTTCTTTCTCAAGACCTGAGCTACTGGGTTCCTCTCAATCCCCATGTATAACACATTGAGTTGTTGCATCAGCCCTTCAGGAGATCTGGGTTTCTGCAGAGCAGCTCCTGTGCAAGCACTTATAGCCGTCAAACCGGAGCTAGCAGACAGCAGGGACAGGCCCACCAGAGGAAAAGGAACTTGTGGACTTCTGACATTGCCCCAAGTAGCAACCCACATTGACGAGCTTTGACAGCCTGGAATCATGACTTCTGCCAATTCTGCAAAGCAGCCCAGACAGGCTTCCTACAGCCCTTCCAGAAATGTAGTATGTTGAGTATACTGCTAGGGTCTCCTGTACAGTACAGCAGCAATAGGCTGTCAATATGCAGTGGTATATATTTGTAGTATGCTGTTTTTTTGTAAGTAAGCTCATTGTTCATGTTATGCCACTGTACAGACAAGAAAAAAAGGCTCTAGTAACAAAAGACAATGTATTATAAGTCATTACCTCCACTTTTGCAGGCCTTTTTCTAGTCTTTTTGTAGTAGAATTAGCAACCAGTCTAACCATAGCTGTGGTCGTCTCTTTTGTAAATACAGCCTTTAGAGTTATTTGTAAGGGGGTGGCTATTCTGTCCCAAAAAGGGTTTAACAATAGATGCTGTAAAAAAATATTCACTGAATTCCTTAAAGAACTGTGTTTAAGGAGGGGTGATCAGAAACGTTATTTACAGTTTAGTAGCCCTTACCTTGCATCCAGCATTTGGCTCTGTTGCAAACATTGTAACACTTTCCTGAAAGGAAACAGCTAGTAATAAACAACTGATTCAATCTTAATTACAGTACGTATACTTATAGCGGCTTTAAAGAAGCACTGAAGCATGTAGCACTTCTTTAAAGACATAAGTGGTGTCATAAATAAAACCAACTTTTAAAATACAACTTCTGTTTATTTCTAGCTAGCCTTTGCATTGTTATAAACTGTTTTCAGTGTTAAAAGGTGTGATGCAACTGAGCAAAAAGCTTTCAAATGAATGTCATTCACTTCTGTTCCAAAAGCTCAAATTTGGGGAAACCATTTGAAAATGACTGACTGTGGGCAGGACAACCTTATCCTTCCCTGAAAAAAAAAAAAAGTGTACTTTCTCCTGAAAATATTTCACTGTTTTTAGCTCCTGAACTATATCCCCATTTGTAAGGGACGGTATCCAAAGTTCTGTGGGTGGATAAAATGTAAAATCAACTGGCACTGATTCAACCATTAAAAAACACCACTATAACTCCCATTTTAGTTTTTACTGATAGACAAAAAAAAAGAAAAAGAAAAATGTGTTGTGTTCTAAACATAATCTTAATTTTTTACTTAGTCATATTAACCAGTACGAAGTCATTTATTATTTTTATTTGTAAAAACAAAACAAACAAAAAAAAAACGCAGTAAATAAAATCAATATGTGATAGATGTGTGTATTTTAAAAAAGCTGCAAAGTTTATTTGGTACTCAAATAAAGGGTCTACAAATCATTTAAAAAATGTAATTTGTACAGTTAGTATTTTTATGTAAAACCTTAACTAGATTATAAAAGTGTATTATTATTATTATTATTATTATTATTATTATTATTAACCAAAATACAGGTGTTCCAAAGCAAAATTATTTTCCATAAAATAATGGCAAGTCATCTAGAGTTTCACCTGATTCCCAAACTGAACAAGAGCAGCACATTGTCAGTGTAACCGCTGAAGTTTAAGCCGAAGAGGCTCCACTTGAAGAAATCTCAATGCATTTTCGAATAGGAGAAAGAGATAAACGGTTGATGACGGTTTGGCCTTTGTAATGCAAAAAGAATTGGCTAGGAAACAATCCGTTTTATCTGTCTCTTCTTGCAAATATAGCCACCACAACTAAAGGGTTACAAAAAATTAGCTCTAAATGATGCAGGTGTGTGCCCAGCTTTACTCAACAGCTCAAGCCTTTACCCTAAATGGTCCACGCTGTGAATTCAAGATATTTTCACGAAAGCATTCCCAAGCAAGACCGGTACAGCTCACCTACTGACAGGTTAGTGCCTGTACCCAGTTTTATTGAGCTGGACAAGTCTAAACCGCTATTCCAAACCACTTTCAAGAACAAGGACTCAAGCTGGGGTGCACTGTATGTAGGGTTGTGTGTGTGAATGTATCTGAATCTACTGCCTGCATATGTGTTTATATTGCATGAGCATTCTAATATATAACACAGTGTTGATAACTTTCTGTGAAATAGTAAAATAAATGTAAAATAAAAACATGTTTCACACTGCATAGCTTCATATCACATTTTACTAGGTTACATTTTTAGGGCTAGTTGCACAGGTATCGGTGAAACACTCAATTTGGAAGTTGTCATGCTGACATACAAATTCAGTTATCTATTTGTCACAGACACGGTCCGGTTGCATGGCTTTCTAACATCGTTTGTGTATTACATTAACTGCTATTTGGAGAGCTGGCAAATGTATTACAATTGACAGCTATTGATCTTACAGGGTAAGAGCTTTGCAAAACAGATCTAAATCAAAACCAACACTCTCCAAACACACACACGGCTATTTCTCTTTTTTTTCTTTTCCCATGTACACTACATGACTTCTAATACACTAACTAACTGTCCCTCTGTGGTGACATACAATGTGTGGAAGGTACTGTTACGGGAGGCAATTGCCTTATAAAAGGCAATAAAGATGGATGCTGTTTGCATTCAAGATCAGTTTTCAGAAGACTCTTCTAAACTGATCTTTATGATACACACAAAGACCTGCCGGACCCCTTCTCTGCTCCCACGTTGAATTGTAAATGTTTAGTGGCGGCCAATGCATACTTCTGCAATGTTTCTCTATGATGTATACTAATATATATTATGGTTATTATATATGAATATATTTAATGACACATGAAACATTGTGGATTTTATTTTGTCTCTTTTTTGGTTTGTTTTGGTTGTTAGATGGCTGTGATTAACTAAACCAGAAGGATCCTGTAACAACTGAACACCTACCTGGTTGTACTAAACCCAGAATTCAGTTAAATAAAACTCCTGTAAACTTTACCACTCATAACTCATGTTTTTTGTGAAGTCGCTATATATAGATATAATGGCATTGATTGATTGACACACACCAAATAATATTTTACCTTGCCAATTTAAGTCAAAAGAAACAATGAACACCCCAATGAGTTGCATCTAACTCGCACCAGTTTTTAAGGGCCGATTTTAAAAAGGAACAGTTCCTGTTAGCATTATAGAAGTCAGTAAGAAGTTTTTGTTGAAATGTTAGTATTTCTTATGACTTCTACTGTATATATCCTATGATCAGATGTTTTAAGTTGCAGAAAGCCTGATTGCTGTATTAATTACAGTATATATAAGCCCAGACCAGTTCACATGGAATTTCATATTATCCCTGAAGCAGGTTTGCAAGCTGTGATCTCCTAGTCCACAGGAGAGCAATGCATTCCCGAAAGGTTTCTCTTGTTTGATAAGCTAACTCTTTTGGGAGTTTGAGAATGCTACTGCAGATGGTGGCTCTACAATTGTAATAAGCCAACATCTTGTAAGTCCAATATCTCAGTGTGCCAACTCTTATCAGGGGGAAGTTATACGTTTTATGATGTCAGTAAAGCAGCCATATAGGCTCAGAAGATTATTCTCAAGGCCATTGTCACAGATACCGTGTCAGTATCTCAAAGTTTCTCAGATATGAGGTTTTGACAGCTTATTACTGCCACAAAAGGATTTACTTTTATTGGACAAAACCCATAAGTGAGATTCACCTACAGAATCACAGAATACAATTGCGAACAAAGCGTTACATCTTCATCATTTAGAATCCAAAAGGTCACACAAACCTTTGACAGCAGCTGTACAAGATCACATTTCAAAGAGATTTTGCCCTGAGGAGTTTCCACAACACTGACAATATGAAATATGAAATATGAATCTCAAATGATTTAGGAGATATGACTATGAACAGGAAATATTATTTGCCAGTCCAAAAAAAACAGGATAATAAATACATTTTAATACAGTAATTTAGGTACAGTAAACTGAAACATTAAAACAAATCACACATATGAATCCTTTAGTTACATATAAATGTAATTTATTAGTAATTTAGTTCCTAGGATTTACAATAACTTTCTTTCATTAGTGAATGTTTATATTGCGTCATCATATGTTCTGGGATATTAATAAAAATCCTGATCTGAAAAACTCTCTTCGTATGTAACAGTGAATTTCAATGTTGCACAAGAAAAAATGATTAACAGCCTATGAAATCAGACTGCCGTTACAACTACAAAGCAGACCGCAAAGACGGATTCTGACATTACTGCTTGTTTGCACAGCTGTCGCTTCTTTCACTTTCGCGCATGGATTATAAAGGAAAACTAAAGTATGTAGAGAAGGAAGTTCCAGTTCCTCCCAGTCTTCATTCCATTCCAGGCAATCACGCAGAACGGTGTACAGAGTAACAGCATCCATTCCACTTTCATTAGCTTGTTGGCCAGACCGCGACTACCACAATGGCAATTAACAGCAGAACAATCACCACCAGCATTCCTAAAATAGAAAACAACAATAGGGATTAAAGAATGGAGTTGCATGTTAAAAACAAACCATGGTAATTTAAAAGTGATGTGGTGCAACTGGAATTATACAGTGAACACCAGAATACAGTATGTCTTCGTTTGGGGCTGGGGTTCCCATAGAAGAACCTGACGTTTGGATTTACCTCCCACGGCGCTCCTTAAAAACGCTGTGCTTCACAAAATAAATAGGGCCTCTATGATACTGCAATGCTGCTGTGTCAAACTGGAAACAAAGCACATCCTAATATTACACACACAAAGAAAAGCAATGCCATCATTAATGTTATGTTCCTTCTAGAACGACATAGAGAAATATTACCAAATGCAAGACATTAGTCATCAGTGAAGTCATGTGTCGAGTGTGGACATAAAATCCTTTCTGTGTACAATGAATCTCTTCTTGTTGACATAAACACATCAATGGAGAGTAACAGCACGCTCAATATCCTGCCTTACTCTATCTCCAAAGAATGCTCTCCACTAACCCTTCTCTGTGAGGGATTATGTATTGGAGGCATAAGGAACAACCATGTATTGAACTTGGGGTAGCGGGAATCATTGCAGTGTTACAGAAAATATTTCTATTGAAACCAATCCAAGCTCTTTCGGGCTTACTCCTCTGTCACACCAGGGCTTGTGTCGTCTGCAATATGCCCTCTTAAGCTGAAGGTGTAGCAATTTAAGATCTTAGTGAAAGCTGAAATGGCTCAAACTGACACCTAACTGCAACGCTAAGCCTGGATAGCAAACAATGCAACACAATCCCTCTTGTGCAGCAGCACAGAGAACGAGCTATAAAAAAAACATTTTTTATATCGATCGCACAAACCAGTCACTGATAGCTGTCAAGCGCCACTGTTAAATGCATGTTTTATGGCACGGCAGTATTTACTGTTTAAAAAAAACACACTTATTCTGAGGCATGGAGCCCCTGGGAAATTAAGTTTCTCTCTTTTTTTTTTTTTTTTTTTTCATCTGGCAACAATTCAAGTGGAATTACAAAAGGCAGTCAGGAACTGTCAGAAATATGTCTTGTCAAAAGATTGCTGGTCTCATTCAGCGGACTATCGACTCGTCATTGAATTCTCAGAGTTCACTCAAACTAAGCCTAACATGGTATTACACAGGTAGTAACTTTGCAATTAGATCAGAGGTGGTGTTATCAGTGATTATTTAAAACATAGTCATAACATATACAACTGAGCTGGTTAAAAGACAGAAAAGTGGGTGGAGGGCAAAGACAATGGGACAGCGAAGCAGACACTGCCACTCTTCAACAAGAGGCAAAGGAATGCACCCTGATAAACTAACTCTGCTGTTTTAAGAAGTTTATTCATTCTTGAATAATTGTTTTAGGCTGGTATGAAGCCGTTCCTACCAGCTACATAGTTCACTGTGAATTCCCTCACCCGGTATCAATTCTACATCAGTCAAGATCATATCAGCCACAAAGGAAATGTAATTCAAAAAGATCTATACCCTCTGGGAATGATCAATAATAGCAACAATGTGTACGATTAGGCATACCGCTCCCATTAGAAAAGCATGAAGTGAACATGGTAAAGAACAATACTAGGGGCTTATAAAGGCAGCAGCCTTGTTTAAATTAGTACTGCAAAGCAATAGTCATTGTGTAAAAAATAGCCGGGTCCTTTGGGAGGACTGTGATAAAAGTCAGTGTTCCTGTTTTGCAGAATATTGCATATTGCTTAATTCTGAAATGTTAGCATGCAGGCTCCGACCCAGCTCAGTATAGAGGAGACTCTTGCAAAGGGGATTCACAGTGAGATGGTTCCATTTGATTTCTCTGCTGTTGTTTACATTCATGACTCACGTGGCCAGCTTCCTTCAGCTATGACACCATCGCAGTCTTCTCGCTGTCTCGCGGTTAGCTGGCTAGGACAATGCAAAAACAATGCTTTCTTCCTAACATCTGATATGGGTGTAATCTGTGTCTTCTCCCTTCCAGCTTCTAAGAGTGTTGCCAGGAACAGACAGCATCAGTAACGTCACCTCCAGTTGCTGTCTCCCACTGATGTACCTTCAAAAGGAAGGATCAGATAATGGAAATGTTTTTATAAGGTCACACTGATCCCATTAACTGTGAAGATGGAATTATAAGGCAATGCCTTTCCCATCGAATTGTTACACAAAGTCCTATCCCACCCTGCCCCCTCCCCTTTCATTTCGACCACAATGACTTCATGCCTATCTAGCACGTCCAGAGCTTTGATGCTTTTATTGATGCCGTTACGCACTTTGAAGGGCATCTGATACTTATTTTTCGCTTTTCACCGGCATTCCTTCTCTCATAGGTGGTAGCAGTGAACCTTGAGGGTGACCTACCGTACATGAAAACAGCGTTATTTCAGTCCCACACCAAAATTGACACACGCCTCTCTTATGATGCATGGAGAAAGCTATTATGACTACCTTCAGGTCTATTAATCATGTATAAATACTGATATTGTAACTCCTAAAAGGCAGGGCCACACAGCCAGAAATGCCACAGACCCAGCAAGTGCTGAGATCTTAGGCTCACTCCATCCATCTGTGCCTGAAGTCTCCATTCAGGTCCCCAGGTGAATGCAAACAAAGCCTTTTTAATGAGTGCACCAGGTGGTGTAAATTCCTGTTTATTCATTTCAGTCCTGGCAATCTAAATCGTCTATGACGGGTCTTACCAAAGCAAACAGCCCCACAACCACAAAGGTTTGCATAAGGGGATGCTGTTTAAACTGCATTCCTGCTACAGAGAGCGAATTAGTGCAGCAGCATTAGCAGTTTCTCCTTTAACCCTTTCATCACTGGTAGGTGTCTTCTCCAGGCCATAACCTGCAAAGGGGAATGTCCAGTTACAAATCAAGCGACTGCAACGCCCTGACAACTCTGCACTGCAACAGGCAAGGCATCTGCAGAACTGCTCCACATGCTTCCACATTCTGCTATTTATTATTCTTGGTTTACTTTTGTTGCTGTATTGTTCAGAAAAGGATAGGGTTAATATAACCAATTCCATGGATTATGGGGAGGGGGTCAATAACACAAGTCCCAGATCAAGTGATGAATGTCAAATTATTTCTCCCACTCAACTTCGCCAGTTCACACAATGCAAGCTTTCAAGCTCCTCAGTCAAAATGCATTGTTCGAGTCTTGTAAGGTATGTCTGTCAGTCACACCTTACATGGCAGAACATAATAAGTGCTTCAAATTTTATCTTCACAAACCTTTTATCATAGACTCCTACCATTACTGTATGTTGTTTTTAAGCAAGCAGGAGAGGAAAAATAAATAAATAGAAAAAAAAGAGTATGCCCAAAGCAAATACTGTACTTCATAAAGTATTTCACTCTCGCTGCAAATTAGAAAGGTGCTACATTCCCAAATATTAGGGTCCTCTGATCTCATTCAGGTGTACTCTGCTCTGATGCAAAACATATTTGTTAGAAATGATTAAGCTTTACATTCGAACATATCCGAGGACAGAATTCAAGTGCATGCTTTGCACGATTCCTGTTTGGTTTTTTAAATTAGGTTCAGCTTCTTTTGTTCAACAAAACATACCTGAAATGTGACTTTCCCAGCATGAAACTGCTCTGGGATATTTGACTTTCCCAGGGTATTTTGCTTACTTTCCCCAGGGGTTGTGGCACAGAGGTTTGTGAAACCATGACCAACATTCGCTTTTCCAAGTTATTTTAATCTTATCCAATAGATGGGAGTCCTCCTTCAGCCTACAGATTCAAGTGGCTAGCCTGCCATCTGGCGCATACCTGATGGTGGATAAAGACCCTTGAAAACCATTTTTTTCCGAAGTTTCAGTAAATTAACTGGGTTCACACAGAACGCAGAGGAAGGCTAGTACCATAGTTCAATTGTCTTGCCTTTGCATCCTCCCCACACCATTGTTTATATGGACTACACTTCCTACTGTCTCCCCACTGGTCTCTCAAAGCCATTTGAGACGTGGAGAGAAATGCATTCTTTGAGAAAACAAGGGTAAGGGAAGCTCTGAGGCCCACACACATGCAAGGAATGCTGTTTTAAGGACACTATATTATCTGCTGTGTTTACCCATCCCATTAGCACAGCACTGCCACATCTTTGCAATTTTATATCACATGAATTAAACAAACAAATAGTAACGCATGTTACATCCTTTGTGCAAGATGTAAGCTTAAAGAAAAAAACAGAACCACATTATTTTCCCTTCTTGGAGAACAAACTGCACTATTTTCCTCTCCTGATGAGAAGTTACTGCAGAAAATTCATCGATTTTGTTTTCATCGATTTTGTGCCCACGAAAAACTGAATTCACAAATCGTTTTTGTAGTGCTATTGGCTTTTGCTCATTGCACATCATTTGTTACTGATTTATATTAATGCACATTAAACAAATCATAGTTGCCTATGCTACTGTGCGATCATTTTGCAGTTTTCCCATGGTTATACTATGGATTACCCTGGTTTGCTATAGTTTTTAATATGCTTTACCATACCCCACTGGGTTTTACAGTGCTTACCTATGCTCCATCATGCTTTATTACACCTTGCTTTTGCAATGGTAAGAGAAAGCATTATGACACAATGTAAGGTTGTAAACAGATTTTATTAAATCTGTTTTTTTTTTTTGTTTTGTTTTTTTTTACCACTATAACATAAAAATAAAACAGTGTACTTAGTCAATTTTCCTATCATTGCTTTAGACAATCATTTTTTTTGTGACAAGTATTTAACGTCAATGAATGGAGTTCAAAAGAACCCAAACAAACTCTTCTCGATAGCATACTGATTCCACTCCGTAGCAAAGAGACAAAGTGAATGTTTTTATTAGTATAACAAATAAGCACATGACCTATCCCAAATGAAATAATAAAATTCAAGACCTCCCTCGGATGTCCTTTAAAAGCAAACAAGCAATCAGGGGGCTTTGAGGACCGCGGCTGCACTGCCACGCCGGTGGAATTAAAAGCTCTTTCCTTTACTAAATAACTAAATAAGCTGCTTCTGTCCTGGCTTCTGGGGCTGCTGCACAAGTCACATTTGCAGGCCAAATAGATTAAGGGTCTGGCATTGAAATGGGAGCAGTGGTGCCTTTCGATACCATCTCAAAGTCAAATTGACCACCCAGGGATTTCAACATCAGCCTGGGATCTCTATTCTCTCTCTCTCCTGTCCTGCCCTCCCCTTTCATTCTTCAAATGCAATGTGATGGAGAAAAGAAAGAAAGGATGAAAAAAAGGCTGCAAGTGCAAATCCCTTTTTCATTGCTCCCTGGCTGCACAAAAGACTCTCGTGGGCTTCAGGCCAGAGTCAAGTTTTATGTTAACATGATTAGCCATCATTTTACTAATTGTGATCCTGCTGTGTCTATCAAAACTCTCTCGAACACACAGTGAAACCTGCATTAACTGTTCATCAATGGGAAGTCTGCGGATTCTTCATTCAAGGTGCCTCTGGAGTATACTGGCTGGAAAGCGTAGGTGAATGCTTAACATATTATAACAGCATAGTACAATGTTTTGCTTTATGGTGTCCCAGAAAAAAAACCTAATACTAGAAGGGTGTTTGCCTAATTAAACCAATGTGCACTCGCAAATTACTATGCTCACAGATCTGTCAATAGCCGTAGTTATCAGGTTTTTAGGGGAACACTTTGCTATGGCAATCTGTAACTGTGTGTTTCGTTACCCTCACCATTATGAAGCCATATACACATTGCACATTTTCAGATCAATCAACCAAGGCGCTGCGAAACAACGTCTTTAATGTTGGGAACATCCAGTAGCTTATTCTACCGTCTCTACTGCTACCATACATATAATACATTATAGAACAGGTCAAACTCAGGCATGACTAAATAATACATTTCTAGCATGATGCATTTTTTGTTGTTGTCTGGACCAAACTGGATTATATCTAACCAACAGCAACCCAAACTGGTTTTCTTATGGCTGTGTACTCGAGGCAAATGTTCTACTGTAGCCTTTACAAGCAAGAAAAGACGCCCACAAAAACGACCAACAATAAAGCATGGGGAGTTCTGAGGATCCCGTTCCCCTCATTTAACTTGCCACACAAACGCGGGAATCATTACTCCAGGCCCTCTCCAATTAACTCACAAGCACCACCCTTCAGAAGCCCAAACAATTCTGGGATACTTGAGATGCAAACAACCTGTGAGATTCCATGCCGCAGGAGTGCTACATTGCTGGATAAGTAGATCATTGGGGAAAAGCTGCATTGAGCAGCCTTATGAGATGATTAAACCCTGGGAAAGCCATGCCACAAATCCAGGGTCCTTTGGTGGTCATTGATTTCAAGCTACAGGGGCTAATCTGGAATCACAAATCCTCCCGAATGACTCTGTGAAAGAGACTTCATTTAACTTTTTAAAGAGTGCCTCAACTTTTAATTTTGGTCAGGGCAAGCTTAAAGGCTATTAAAAAGGTTAATCTAAGCCTGGTTTTGTCTCCATGTTCAAAGCTTTTCTTTAGGCTGTAACTATATGCAACAAATCCTATCTTTCGTTTTTTTAATTTTTTTTTTGTGAGTGCTTAGTGTTTGACTGTTTAATTTTGAACATTTATTTGAGCCTTTAGCACCCCGTGAATACAGAACATTGCTGCACAGTCATTACCAGCTGGTTTTACATACTCAGAGTTGAATCCTGGACTACTGAATCCTGGACTACTTAGTCTAAGGCACAGTAAAGTACAGTAGTCTAAGATTAGTGCTAATGGAGTTATGTGAAACCAGCAGTTAGACCATAAACCTAATAAATGATTTCAAGCAGAAGAAATCTCCTTGCTGCTGAAAGTGATTAGTGCTGAAACTACCTTTGAACAATAAATGCAAACAGGAGCGTCAGCAAGGCTTGTAGAGTGCACTAAAGGCTGAACTACGGAAGAAAGTACTGGTAACCTCCACTGAATTACAGTTTAGTGTAAAACTGAGCATGATGGCGGGAATGTACTGCTTTAAGTTTTCTGGCAGTAAGCAAGCACCACTAGAACGGGAGCACTGAGCAAATCCCAGCATTCTCATTTTCGCGAAGAGTGGAGGTCTTCCTCTGCCAGGGCATGACCTCGGGGCAGCAGAGTTCAAAAGGTCGAGACAGTAAAGAATGGCTCTTCAGTGCGTTTGAGTCGCTTGGTCTCTCTGAAGTGTGTGAGCAACAGTACAGTGCTGGCAAGCTTGCAAAAATGTAAGAAAAGAAGAAGGGGATATTGGTGTTCCCATCAATTGGGCAAGAAGTTATTTACAGCTATTGTGCTACATGGGAAGGACAAACCCAAAGAGCACGATGTATAAAAGTGCAACACTGGTGGGAAATGAGAAGACACAGTATGGAGTAGGCACCACATTTGAAGGAATGCAATATTATTATTTTTGGTTTTTTACCAAATAAAGGCAACAGGAGTTTGAGTGTACAAACTCAGGGGGGTAGTGTATATGATGGATAACACCACATAAAACTACAAAGAACAATCATATCTGATGGTCATGCTACAAAACAAGCACACTTACACCTTGTTTAAAGGAGATTTTATAGCCCTTTCTCCCTAGCTGCAGCTCTCTTCATAGATAATATGGGCCATATGGGCCATTTCCACTCAGAAAAGATGACCCCTGGCACATCCAAGCCTGCACTTGTTTTCAGTTTGGCAACAAAACACAACAGATTGCATGTATACTCTTTCCAAGCCATGTCTCTCCCATTCAGAGTGGGCTGGGGCTCAGCACGGAATGGGACCCTAGAAACAAAGGCTGGAGTTTCCTAATTAAGTTAAAAAAGGGGGCTGCCTTTACAAGTGTTCTGCTTACAGCACCTGCCCAAGCACCTCCATTGCAAGTGGCCCATCGAATCAGCCCTAGTAATGGCTAAGATTCCTCTTCCCCCCCCACCCCCAATAGCTCGACACAGGCTCTTCAGCCTTTTTCTTTCTTTCTTTCTCTCTTCCCTCTCTCTTCCAGTGCTCTTGTGTTTTAAAAGACTGTATTCCTGGCTTATTAAACACGAAAGCAAAGCGTCTTCTTTGTGGGTCTCAGTGTTTCATTCCTCAGCTCTCTCCAAAAGCACAGAGAGCTCTTTGGCCAGATTCATTTCATTAACATTTTCATACAGGATCACATAATTTATGTAAAAACAAAACACAATAAACATTAACAAACACATAAAAGAAATGTTTACATTATTTTTCTCCCAACATGTTTAATTGGATAACCATCTCATAAATCTTCCCTTTATTGCCATTCAAATGGCTCTCTACAAAGATCCTGCAAAGAGTATCTCAATAGCAGTGATCCCCAGCCTCTTCCTCCTGCAGAGTTAAAGTGTGTGTGTTTTCAGCTCAACTCATGATAATGCTCACACTAAGTAGAAGAAAATGACTTCCTGGTGATAAGTCATTGGCGGTGTGAATCGCTCCAGATTCGGCTTCTAGAGAAAACAACTTATCATAATAAATATCCACAGGGATGCAAATTTTTTTCTTCCCAGAGAGGTCATGTATAAAATAAGCATGGAGTCTAAAGCACAGCTTTAAAATGAAAAGTTGAGAGATTACGAGGGCCTGAGAGCTGTAAAGAAGGCTTGCGTTGGCCAAACCTTTGCCTCCACAAGAGCTGCTCTGTGTTGAGGGCAGATATATAGAGAGATTAATTGACTTGTTTTAAAAAAATATATATGTTTCCTGTGGAAACGAAGCAGGTTTATGAGATCACTCCTTCATGAGTTACCAAAACTACCAGCAGAGGCTATTCCCCGCAGTGGTCCTTAAAGGGTTAATAGCGGAAGGGGGAGCAAATAAAGTAATATTGTTTGGTTGTCACCACCTTTGACAGCCTTATGGAAATCAGACAGAAATTTAAGGATCTTGACGTAGCCATCACAGCTACTGGTTTGGTTAACCCCATATTGCCAGGTTGTCACAATATAAGGGCTATTTTATGTTTAATTTACATTCTTAATTTAATCCCTGATTTGACAACTCTGGTTTTCCCCAGGTGGCCAGTTTGGCCCTAGTAAGCAGTTCCCTTTCTTGCAGTCTTTTCTCTATGCTGAAAGGGTTAAGAGAGACTAGTTTTAAAAGAAGATAAATAAGTAACAGTTGCTTCACCTCAAGGAACCATCAAACTCCCAGAGTGCTGATTTGTGCAGAGATCTGTTTTTAAAGGCTTGCTTCTCTTCTCATTAGCAATGCTCAGCAACACCGGGGCAGACAAAGACATGTGTCAAACAAAGAGAGAGAAAAGGGGAAAAAATAAATAAAAGAGGGTAGCGAGAAGCATTAAAAAAAAGAGGAATTTTCCACTCAATCCTCTCCCCAACTCTTCCCCCTAACAGAATACATTAATATCCTGAAGTGTTGGCACAACTGAAAAATACACATGGGTTGAACAATGTGAGCAGTGACTCGGGGTCTGGGATCTTCAAACAAACGGTCAACTGCTGTCATGGGCACCAGGAAACGGAATTAGCTGCGATATTAGCTGACCTTCATCTTGTTGTTTCATCAAACCTGACTGCTGGGTTCCCCGTTTGCCGGTTACCAGGGTCCCCTGGCTGAACAAAGCCAGCATTTCCCATGCGATAGAGTGGCAGGTTTACTGGGCAAATAAAACCAGGGCTGGGAGCACTCTCTCCCGCATTCACTGCCACGGCCGGATCATTTCTCTTCTGCCGTTTCCCATAAAATAAGCATGGAGTCTAAAGCACAGCTTTAAAATGAAAAGTTGAGAGATTACGAGGGCCTGAGAGCTGTAAAGAAGGCTTGCGTTGGCCAAACCTTTGCCTCCACAAGAGCTGCTCTGTGTTGAGGGCAGATATATAGAGAGATTAATTGACTTGTTTTAAAAAAATATATATGTTTCCTGTGGAAACGAAGCAGGTTTATGAGATCAGTCTTGGGGGGGTCTGCAAAGGCTGTGAATAGCGTGAAATTATGGGTAGTGTGGGGTCTATTGTAAATTCAAATGCAACAACAGAAATAGGATTGACAAGTCTTAAAGTAAGCAGTGTGGCTCCATGGCGATACAGATTCTAACACCAGCTTAGCCACTTATTATCTGCAGTACTGTATATTTAACTTATTTTACTGTGGGGATGGGGAGGGAATTTGAGTAGGGCCATATGGTAAACTCCCCGCTCTTCATTTAAATACAAATATGTAACAATACATACACTAGCGCATATCAAGCCTGAATTGGAACCGGAATCGCCAAGCTCTTAACGTGTTACCCTAAAAACTTGACCAAACCACCTCTCTTCTTGGGAACACCCAAAACTAACCAATCTGTAGACTCACTATCTCCATCTGCTGGACATTTAATACACCTAATAAGGACTGAACTGCTGTTAAGAGGCAACCAATGCGCTGCAGAATAGCTAACATATTTACCCAGTTAGTATTATGCCTCTATACATTCCCAGATTGTAATGGCTATGGTATGAAGCACTAAAGCACCATGTTTAAGCATGGAAGTGCAGAAGCTTCTGCTGCATAGGGAGACACCTAGTCTATTGGAACAACTCTGCTGCAAGTAATTTTTTTTATTACTAATTATATAACCTCTCCAGTCACTGTGTGCACAATTGTACCACGGTAAGTTTCCTATGTATGCATCTATTTTATAACGCGTATATATTTTTTTTCAAAGTTATGGCAGGGCAATTTCTTGAACGCCATAGAGTTTTTTAAAATTTCTAAAAATGTAATTCAAAATGTGTGACCGAAGGGGATATTAGCCTATCTGTGTCACAGGCTGACACTTGTACCCTTTCAGCACCAAACTGACTGCCACCAAAATCACAGCACTGCACTGCGGTTTACGCATTGACTTTGCTGGCATTAAAATCGTAGTGCTGAGTTCTCAAATTACCTGGCACCAATTTCTCAGCGCAGAATTTCTTCTGGCAATAACCACCACTGCTCTGTATCGATTACGTGACATCGAAAACCACGGTCGACCATTTGACCTCTACCTGTTTGCTAATCATTTTACAAAATCGAGAGAAACTGAAATACAAAAAGAGCAGCATCGATATCAATATCTCTCCCTCCCCCCCCACCCCAATTAGCGACTGGCAGAGATCGCCTGAACTTAATTCACTTAGTCCCCTGGCCAGCCTGGACAGGTTCCAGACGCATGGTCTTATGACTAGCATGGTCTTAACCAACCAGACCCAATAGGATGCTCTTGGTCAATAGGCATGTGCTTACCAGCAAAGGATAATCTCAAATTCCAAAAAGGATCTGGAAACCCACTGTATTTCAATCAAACCCCTCCCCCCCCCCCGAGGTCGAAAAGCTAACGAACAAACTCTGCTGCACAGACACTTTGGCCAGCTTTAAACAACATTTTTTTTTTTTTTTTTTTTAATTGCTATAATGTGTTTGGCAAGTCACGACCGGGTGTTTCTGGGTTACTGAAACCACCGCTGCGCTCCTCCAATAATATACGCGTACAGATATATCTAATTACCTTGCGTGGGTAGATGATAGATGACTCTGGCGTGTTTCTTTGGCCCTGGGAACTTCCATGTGTGCCCGAGGCTTCACTGCTTAACCTGCTGCCCATGTCCCCAGAGCCACTAGGTGAAAGAGAGCACCATGGATCTATTTGAACAGCTGTGTATGCAAATTGAATTACTGTGGCTCTGGCTACATACGGGCTCTTGAAAAGACTGGGACGCACTTTTTTCTTTTTCAATTTCCCCGGAAAACTTGAACTTCCATTTTCCGTTGCGTGTCTTTGGGTCGGACCCCACTAGGGTTACAGGTGTACAGGTGTTACAGGTGTCTCTTTATCTTGGCTGTAAGTGGGGAAAAAGGCTTCCCATGTAAATCACACTCAACCTGAAAACAATTACAATGTAAAAGGCACTTTCTTCTAATTACCATAGTTTGAAGCAGATATATAACTCTAGTAGCTTATAGTGTGTGGGTAAAATGATTAAAAAAATGATTGCTTTTTGTTGTATAGCTTAGTTATTTAGCTGAATGAAGACCACATGCGCAATATTTTGCAAAAAAGTGGTACAACAGTACACTGTGGAATGAGCCAGAAATTAAGGATAGAACCACGAGGGGAAAACTTTCACTCATTTGGTTCAAGCCTACAAATACATTCCAAGAACTCAAACCTGCTGCTGTTTGATATGTGTTCACTTTGGCTAGACGCTTGCATGTTTGAGTTCGAATAAATCATACTTGTAATGTTTATTAGTACTTTACACAGCAAATGCCTGTGGTTACCATTTAATAGTGCTGACTAATGATACTTGCACTGTTCAAGTAATAGTTTTCACTTGGCAGCTGGTTCAGTTTTACAGGTGCAACGAGTGTCCAAACTGTCACAAAATCATATGCACTCAAATTACTCCTGACCCCTGTCCAACTGCTCATAGATGACTTTTCACGACTTGACTTTCCAATGACTTATTGGAGCTGTGCCTGTATAACTAATCTGTCCCAGGGGGAACATTCCTGAAAAGCTGAGTGTTGAAATATAAATGGATGTGTTCAGTGTAAGCATGGGTTTAACAGAGACCAGTAAGGAGACTTTAGATTGCAATGCCATCTTGTGGGCCAGAGAGGTTTACAGGGGGTGTTATTGGCTTCACTTTGCTCTAGTCTTCTCTGTAGAAACAGGGACTGATTCCCACCCTCTTTTATGTGACTGCAATATGAATATGACGGTAAAGCATGGTACAGCAAGCCCAGCCAAGTCAATACCTAAAGCATTTACTCCTGAAGATACATATGTAATAACTTTTTTTTTTGTTTTGTGTTGGATGTACACCAAAGGTTTAAATTCATTTCAGGATGTTTCAGACTGAAGCCCTTCTTCAGCTGTATAGAAAGAAAAAGTAAACCTGTTATTTTTCAAGAATTTTGTGGATGTCATGTGGTTATGTCAGAGTACAATGTTCATTCCAAGAGATTCCACAGTTCCTAGTTTGAAGGTGAACTCATGTTCCCTTTATTTCCAAGCAGCATTTGTGTATGTGTATATCTATACACACACACACACACACACACACACACAAGGCAGAGGCCACAAATAAGGTTGAATGAAAGCATACCGCAGGAAGCCAACTTCTTCTCCACAAGTTTTATTCTTCGTGTTTCATTACGAATCCTGTCATCGGTTTTGTCCACCAAGTGCGCCAGATCATCGATGATCTCTGAAATAAAAAAACATACATACATAAAACGCATTAAAAAAAAAAAAAAACATTATATATATATATATATATATGTATGTTTCCAACATAAACTCAAGTCAGTGGTGGATGCTCAGTTTTCCGATCCAGCCCCACTGGGCACAGTCGGATGTGGTAGATGGTCTGGTTTGTTTTAAGCCGAGGTCTCCCAGCCTCGTTTTTAAATAAATCTGATTAGACCTCCAAGAATCTGAAACGCAATCCACCTGCATTAGTGAGTCTAAGGGGCGAATTACCACATTCTGCAAGGCTAGAGCAGTACAGCATAAGTACTTCCTGTGTAAGCGGTAGCTGACAGAGGGATTAAAGATACAAACTCTGTTCCCTGTGGCTTTAAAGCAAAAGCTACTAAAACTTTAAACACAATATACCACAAAACAACAGGACATGACCCAGCTAAACTCGAGCTGCAATCTGTTCTTTTCAGCACAATGATAATGAATGGTGCAGCGAGCAGATTGCTTGTACTACAGACCCCTTATGTTGCACAGGTTTGTAAGCAAGAAAAGAGTCATGTGGCATAATTAGGTTTACATTAGGATGTCAAGTCTATTAAATCAGACAGAGTATGACTCCACATTTCAGTTTAAAAGGGAATACATTTTTTGCTATGCAGGACTCAGGCAGAAGTCTACTGCAGTGCATGTTCAGCAAGAGACATTATGAGTTGGTAGTGTGGAAAAAGAAAAAGACTACTGCCAGGAGGATCAGCGTCCCAAATCGATTCTGGTTTCATTCAATGTCCTTATACATCTAGTCCTACCAGTACACTTGAAGGAATGCCAAATGAAAGCTTGCGAGTCCTTGTGCTCAAATGGAGACCGTAATTATGGCATCTAAATCCAACACTCATGTACTGGCTGCACCATGGATAGGCTGCTGAAATGCAAGCATCACATTCAATCCTGCCCAAACAAGCGCCTCAGAGAATAAGAACCAACTCATTGATTGTATTTAGCACACAAACGGTTGTAGTGATTGTATTTACAACAAAAGATGATTGCACCTGTTCCCCCTGAACATAAATCATTCCATCGCCTAGAGATGTCAATCTTGCGCCTTTCAAAATAACTCAATCTCGTCACTTTTAAAACCAGAGAAAACGACATGAACTAAAGGTCAAACCTTTTTTCTTTAAACCTGCTCAACCACAGAAAATCACCACGGCAGACCCTGCTTTCTGACATCTGTAAAAAGTTACAGTTCATCAGTTAGCACTACTTGCATTCGTAAAATACTAATGAACTGGTTTTATGGGAAGGTCTTGTGGAAGTGTAGAAAGCCAGAATGCTTATTCTATTTTTAATGTATTAATACAGGACATGTATTAAAACAATGTCTTGATGCTTCTTTCAAGTTCTTGATTTTTGAAAATGCTTAACAGGAAATAAAAACAAAGATGCATTGATTAGCTTGCAGCATCCGCTGGAACAGACACAGAACTAGCAAACGAATGTGAGATCTTAACATGTTTTTAGTGTTCAATATTTATAGCACTGGGACAAATATTCAAATACTCAACCAACACTGCTTGAAATGTATTTGGTGGCAAAAATGACCACGCTCCTGTATGTTCATACAAAAGAATTTAAAATGACAGCATCAAAAAAAGATCATGCAAATGAAAGTAATGCATACATGACGTCTGAAATAAGCAACACACATTCTACTGTACGGAGAACTTCAAAGTAACCTAACTATTTTTTTGGAGTTGCTTGAGGGGTGAGCAGCTGTATCAACTGATCTGGAATGAATTCCTCATGTTTAAAATACTATTCCAGGGATGATTTCCACAACAACAACAAAAACAGGACAATAAACAATGTAAAACTGTTCTTACTGAAACGCCTGTCCTCCCCCTGTCATGCACTTTCCCAACCTTTCACAGAAACGCAGCTGAAAAAATGTAAGATTTCTCAGAGGTGTATTTCATATTGATGGCTTTATTTATCTAACTATCTACTTGTGCAAGCGGACAGCCATTTCGAGTTCACAGCGGTCGTTGTGAGTGCAAGTCTATCCATAGGTTCTCAAGACGGACAGCTCAGGATGCGTGTCTTTTTCCTAGAAGCCCAAATATAAATACAAAGCCTTCCTAAAAAAAAGGTATTGATAAATCTGACCCAGGCTTTTCTTGCGGTATAAAAATCTATAATCTAAAAATCTAATAATATTACTTAATGATATTACTACTACGTATCTAGTTATATTCCATCTGGTCTTAAAGCATGGTTAGCATTTTTTCCCCCCCACCAAGACAGCTTTTTAAAACTCCAGATTAAAATCAGCAGAGCCGTTTCTTTTACTGTTGGCACTAGAACTCCTACGCAGTTCCTTACACAGATATAACACAGCACACAATGAATGAACAGAAACAGACTGCCACACCATAATTATTAATACGATAATCTGGGCAGCAGTGTGGAGTAGTGGTTAGGACTCTGGACCGGAAGGTCATGGGTTCAATCCCAGGTGGGAGACACTGCTACTGTACCCTTGAGCAAGGTACTTTACCTAGATTGCTCCAGTAAAAACCCAACTGTATAAATGGGTAATTGTATATAAAAAATAATGTGTAAAAATTATGTAATTGTATGTAAAAATAATGTGATATCTTGTAACAATTGTAAATCTCCCTGGATAAGGGCGTCTGCTAAGAAATAAATAATAAAGATGGATAAGGGACATCTGGACACAGGAGGCACTGTGTACAATGCAAAAATCTCTTTGGGAGTAAATGGAAATAAAATCCCTGTTAAATTAAATAATGTAAAAAAAATAATAATAATAATGTAATATCAACCTTATTATTCCAAGTTGACACTTTATCTAAAGACAGAATACCTTAAACCACGTCTGATTTTTATAAAGAAGAAAAAGTACTATCCCGTTCATAAGAATCATGAAACTGCCACTTACAAAAAGGAGCGACTCAAATTGAAATGTGACGACAGCCACACAATCAGCCACTGTCAGTACTAGAAAAGGACATTTGACATAAAGTACTGCGAATGACACTGGGAAAAAGCAAGACCACGTACTATAAGTTAAACAGCAATGCCCACTCTAGTCTGACACTTGGTGGATTTCACTGAATAAAACTGTATAAAAAAAAAAAAAAGACAATCAATAATTATTTGTTATTTTTGAACACTTTCCCATGGTCACCCCTTTAGCGATGCTTATTTTTGTTTGAATCCAATCACAAACCCACCAGCATTAATTTTAGTTGCACTTATATGAATGATTTCTCAGGGGGGGGGCTAGCATCGAGAGTTGTTGCTAATTGGCATCTTCCAGGATGTCACCCTGCCAATAAAAACACATAGCTTTAATGTTACTGGAACTTGCTCTGCTCCAGATGTGTTGAGAACACTTGATGATATAATGCAGGCAATTACTATATCGGTAAGAAGCTCTGTTTTACTTCTGCATTTTTCCAGATTTTTTTTTTCTCTTTAAAACAAGCTTGTTATCTCAAAGGCTTACTGAATTTGCAATAATACGGTTTCCACATTTAGTATTAAAATATTTATAAATAAAAGTTTTCCTGTAAGTTGCATGGCTTTCAATTCCTACTTGATGGCAGGGTGGGTGGACGGTCGCACCTCAAGAAGAATTGTAGGTGATTTATTTGAATATAAATGTATGTAGCGCCATTTCATTAAAAAAAAAAAATAAAGTGTAGTGTATACATTTAATTGTGAAGTGTACATATTTAATTTAAATGGGAAGTGTTTCATTTTATACAATCTCATTCAATTGAGCAAAACTGCAGAGAATATTCACACTGCCATAGAGTATTTAATCCTAACCTTTTCGGAAACATAAACTAAGAGAGGGGACTCGTGTGCAATGTTAGACGTGGTTTATTGCCTTGGTACACAAAGAGCCCTATTTGAATGATCTAAATCAATGATGCTACTTCAAATATTCCACTGTTTAGATCAATTGAACAGACCCTATAATTTGCAAATACTGGTGAAGGCACAAATTGGCAAGAAACGCAAACTGGCCTCCACATTCTCTGTGTCTTGCACCCAGAAACTCCCGGCAATTAGCATTCGACAACCTGCTCTCTCAGACCCTGGATCCTGGGTGTTCCGACCTTTCCCACTAGTCTGAATGTGCTCACATGATCTGATAAGAGAAGCAGATAAAAAGCAGATAATCCTGGTGTGATGATAATACTCATCCTTTTTATTCAGATCAGAAGGACATGAAGTTTATGGCTCAGGAAAGATACAGATAAGCCATAACTTTTTTCAAGAACAGGCACTTTACGTAATACTCAAGGTTAACCCCACCTGCCTCAAGTGTGCAGGAGTGCTCCCATGCAACTACAAATCAGAATTGTTATACAAAAAGCAACCACTTTAAAGTAATACTTTTCTTTGATTTTTTTCTGATTAAGTGTTTGAGGCTAAGGCTTGATTTATCTATAGCATGGCAAGGTCCACTGGACTCCATCATTAAAATCTGAATACTTCAATCCAGCCCCTCAGTGACAGAAGAAAAGGACCCTGCACACTAGACCTGCTTCTCAGATGTTATCTGTTTTCAGTCACAGAGAGAGATGGGTATTAATGATTAACCACGTTAATAACATGTTCGATTTACAAAAGGCTCAAGAGGGCTGTAAACCATCAAGAACATTATAAACCCAGAGTAGTCAAAAGCCAATAGATACGTGTCTTTCAGAGGGACAACCGGATCAATGCAGACTGATAAATCTAAGCCACGGGCTCCCTGTAAACCTCATTTTGCCCTGCCAGCGGTGCCGATGAAAGGGGGATCCAGGACTGAAATGCATTGGGCTGACAAGGCATAGACATGAACTCTTCCGTTTAACCCCCAGCAAGGCTTCCACTGTCCTGGAGGATAAGTGATGGGGGGGAAAAGGCCACCTGCCATATGCCAAAGGCCCCTCCACCTGTGACCTTCACTAGAAGCTCTAATGCACCTCGCAAAGATGTCTGATCCTCAGAAGCGCCTCCGATCACAAGAGCGCATTAGTTCCACGCTGGGATGGTTATGGCATTTACAAGGCTAATGCCTGTGCGCTCCCAGGGGCATAATTGGGCAGTCAATATTCTGCAGTTATTTAAGAATTAATAGTTTGTGCCTAATTTATTGCTGAGGACTTCATGCAGGCAGTAGATTTCTCCACGTTTAAAGCGCCACATGAAAGCAAGGGCCGTAGAGATTCTTATTCCGGAGACTTGTCTCTATAAACGCTTTGTAGCGCAGATCGTGCTTTTCAGACCAACTAAAACAGGAACGGGAAAAAAAAGATACTTAGCCCCATCTTGAACAACTGAACTGGCAACTTGTGACTAGCAGGTGGGATCTACAGAGCAAAGAATTAGTGCAAACAGAACAGTACAGTGCATGAGGCTTTAAAAACACATTAGAAAAACTGAACAGCGGTGCTTTTTTTTTTTGCTAAACAACTCTGACTCAGAAACACATAAGGAGAACATTATGAACTTTTACTCCAATAGCAATTACTAACAAGGAAAATGCCTGGTGCCAGCCAGTCAGTAAATAACAACCTGGGCTTAAAACAATCTGGATGGTATCCTGAAGGTTGAGTCAAACTTGCACACATGAGTCACCAATCCCTGTTACAGACCATACAGAAATAAAGGCCACATGACATGCAGTATCCAGTGACATGCAGTATCTATTCATGGTTCACTGCATTAGCAGTGTTGTACCTGGTGTAGGGCTGGGCCATTTGACGTTACTGTTATTATTACTGCTGCCCCCTGCTGTTCAATAGGCACACTTTTCTCCTTGCACTGTAGTCTCATAAATGACCGCATTAATTAGGGCAGCAGTGTGGAGTAGTGGTTAGGGCTCTGGACTCTTGACCGTAGGGTCGTGGGTTCAATCCCCGGTTGGGGACACTGTTGCTGTACCCTTGAGCAAGGTACTTTACCTAGATTGCTCCAGTAAAAACCCAACTGTATAAATGGGCAATTGTATGTAAAAAATAATGTGTAAAAAAATAATGTAATTGTATGTAAAAATAATGTGATATCTTGTAACAATTGTAAGTCGCCCTGGATAAGGGCGTCTGCTAAGAAATAAATAAATAATAAAAAATAAAATAATTAATTAATTTAACTCAAGACTGATTGACTGCCTGCTGTCCCAACCTACCACCCACCTCCAGGGATGGAAATAAGACTCCCAGTACATAAGCTGTTTGATCCATGTAACAGCTTGTCTCATCCGCTGGAGGAAGCGCTGTGTAATTGCACAATATAAGACAGACTGATTTGGCATTAGAGATTAAAAAAAAGGGGGCTGTGATGGATATTCAGATCAATTGTAACACTGAAGAGATGGGCTTTGTATCAGAAAACTGGTGACGGAGTCGGAAATCGCGTGTGACAGGTAAATGCATTAATTTGTTACATATACAGTATATAATGGGGATTGACTTTATTCTTAATACAAGGGCGGTAAAACGCGACTGACGTGTATCTGGGTAAAGGACATCCGAGTGCTGACTGTATATACAAACGAGGTATAGCTTTGGTGCCTGCTAGATTAACAATTACAGCAATACAATGGCATTCCTGATTTGGGGGCTATACAATCACAGAGTTTATATTTAAAATTCTGTGCATATAAAATATTTGTATTAAACCATTGCACGCCAAGTGAAGCAAACAGTGGACTCAACCTGGGGTTCAGGAGAAACTGATAAATCCAAGAATTCATCTCTGTTTAAGGTCTGAGGAGAGTAAAAAGCATGAAAATCAAATAAAAAGTTCTGATAAGTTGGATTCATACACGTCATATAATGCGTTACAGTGCACTTAGCAGGGACTGTTAATCTGAATGTAAGCGTCACATGACACCACACCTATTACAGGAGTCCTAGCATGTGTCCTCAGTGTATAGTTCTATTAGGCTGCAGACAAGCTTGGGGGAAGGCAATTTGTACTGGGCCCTTTATAGCCAATATAAATGTTTGATTATGGTTTGCCTGAAGCGACTTAACATCAGCGGGTGAAAGGACTCCAATGGAGTATCTTTTATGAGAGATTTCACTTTCCTTTGACAAGGTTTATAGCCCGCCCCCCATTATTGATAGACTCAACACCCATTCTTAACAGAGTGCACTGCAGAAGGACAGAAGATACTGCTCCTCATAGGCACTCAATGCAGAATATTCTTCCCTTACCGCTTACAAGTTTTTTATTATAACCCACAGAGCCACACTGTAGCGACCAGGATCAGATTTTTTTGTTGCCGCATTATGCCAAATACATTTTATATTTGATTGTATATACTGTACCTTGTTGCAAGACGTTTCCATTTAATAAGGCTGACATGTACAGTATATATGTATGTATGTATGTATGTATTTATGTATCTAACATGATATCTAGCATTTCTCAGTGGTGAGAGTTGGATGTTTGCAGTGTAAGCTCTCCTGAAAGACAGCCACAAGATTTGTCCAGGGCCAGTCAACCAGGCCATGGAGAAAAGCCACAACTTCACAAACCAACAGGATGCATGCACACTAAACACTGCACCATCTGGTCCGTGCATAAATAACAACTGTAGGGCAACTAAATGGTCACCACCACAAACCAGTCACTGAGTACACAACTTTGAATTTACTTTGAACCAGCACACAAACACGCCAGCATTCTTCAGCAGCACTTCTTAAACAAAACAAAAAAGAAATGCAAAAGGTATCCGAGTCATAAAAAAGAGGTTCTGTTTTTCTCAGCACATTGATCAAAGCAGCACTGTGCCAGCGGTACACTACCAGGAACCTGATTATATACATAAAAGGCCGACGGACTGGGGAATGTACAGCCTGCAAATGAATAGCACAAGCAACAGCTGTTTTCTGAGCTTTACATAAAAAAAGACAAGGGATGCAATTGAAAAACAAACAAAAAAAAAACTGTTTGGTGTTTAGAATTCTTTCACTGGGGAATCCCAATTTACCAAAAAAAAAAAAAAGGTGCATAACTCTATTGAAACATTAGCAAGAAGAATTACCTCCAGTGTCAGCTAGGATGAATAGCAGCTAATTAGTTCCTGCTGTAAGACTTGTCCCCTCAATCCTCCCAGCGTTAAAGGCACATTCTCCCCCTTTTCTTAGTTGAAATTGAGTGGAAAATGACCATTTCAAACCAGAGTGCAGAACGCACATAACGGAAAGCGAGGTTTAGGACACGCTGCTGTGATACGGATTCTGACAGGGAACAAATAATTCCAAACTGACGTCAGCATTCAACTGTCTGGGTTCCACACCTTATACCAATGCAGAGCGGCCACATCATTATATACATTTAGTCTGCATGCACAGCACAAAAAAAGCCTTATTTCTGTAATCATCTGAATTTCCATTTTTAAAAACTGAGAGACAAGTAAATATAATAGAAGTTTCCACATGTTCTATCTTTAATGTCCAAGAGTGATCCATGTACAGTCTAAATCGAGTCCTATTAAGTTAATATATATATATATATATATATATATATATATATATATATATATATATATATATATATATATATATATATATATATTGTTAAAGGGTTAAATATAAATTCCTTCTGGAAATCCTAGAAGACGCTGGGGAAATCATGATAAATGTAATTTATTAAGGACGATATACAATTGATTGTTTTAGAAATGTCATTGACAGCCCATCTGTTTGTCATTGCTTACTTATGCGCCTTTCCCATCCTTCTAACTAAGGACATCTGTTTGCGATCTAAATTGATGGCACAAGTGAAAAAATGTACAAGGCAAGAATGAGCTATTGCAGCATGGCACTCCTATTCCCTAGGCCAGCTGAAGCTGGCGTTTTTAAACCCAGTTTCTCCTGTTGTGGATGCGCATGGTCGACTGAGCGACTTTAAACCCTGACCAGGCTTGGGGTCAATTCCTAATTTTCAATTCGTTTTTTAAAATCCCCAGTTCAATTCCCTTTTAATCAATTTCAACACACCATTGATCAAAACTGCAATTAGCAGCATTCTGTTAAAATGAGCTTCTCACAGTGCCAACAGATTACTTCAATTGAAGTCACTGCTTGTTAGTCAATTAAATTGGCTTAAAATGAAGCAGTTGAACAATCGCAACAGATATGTCTCGAAAATAAATCAACAGAATTGAAAAACAGGAATTGACCCAAATCCTTACTCTGACTACCTGCTGCATATCCACCACTGTGGCACCTGGAACCACTGCAGTCAAACAACAGAATCTCACATGAAAATGAGAAACAAAGAGAGACTAGAGAAAAAAAAGGACCAAACTGACCTGCCCAAAGCAAGCAAAGATGGCATACCTTGACCTTGTATAAAGTGTTGATTTCATGTTTAAATGCAGCACACCATCCATACCTTCAAAACCCAATCAGAGTTCTAACATGAAATTATAGGAAAACCAAGTAGCCACCAAACGTTTCGTCTACTTGCACATAAAATACCTAACACATGTTTTTACAAACACAACAGCAACTTGGATTTTAACTTTTCAAAGCACTTCTCTTGTGACTTTCCTGAAGTGCAGTTCCTTTGTTTAAAGAGCAGCTGTTAGCCTCATGCTTCGAATATGTTGTCCGATTCTTTTCCCCCGACACCTTCCGACAAAACGCTTGACAATGGCATGAACCAGCAATTAACCAAATGTCATGACGTACACATCTCACTGCAAACTTCTGAAGGTCAGTTTTCTACGCCTCTGCCAGTATTAATAATCTCGATCCTAGCCTGTGCACCAAAGGTCAGGTAACACATCTGCTATTTCAACTAATGAAAACCTTCATCATTGTTCATCATATTTGTATGTTTTAATCTGTATAAAACCGGAGATCAAATAATTACGACCAGTTGAAAAAATAAAATACACTGTACAAAAATGTTAAGAGTCCAACTAAAAGCCTCATTTGTCTATTGGCTGCAATCAGGAAGTGTCAATATAAGCAGCTCTACCATTATCATCGGCAATTGAGCGGAAATAATTTCAGCAGGTGCACTATTTTAACCCCAGGCTGGTGAGACTAGAATTAAACATTATTTGCAATCTGTCATCATCGCGGATCCGCATCATTAACTCATATTTAAACTGTACGTTTCTGAATTCCTACCAAAAAAAAATTAAAAATAACAAGCATTTTTAGGATTACGTACTGACATAAATGACATGCAGCACACATCTTTACACTTTGCAGAGTGTCTCTTTACCTGAATGAATGTTTAGTCTGCAGGGTTTTTTTTTTTTTGTTCTAGGATGTAATTTTTTAATTCAGCTTTTCACAGCACAAATAGCTGCAAGGAAGCCCCCTTGGATCCCCTATTTGCAGACTCAGTATCATTTGATCTGAAGGTCACTTGATGTTGTCAAAGCACTCCAAATCCCTATACTAACAAAACGTGCAAAAAATGCTTCATCGATTTCTTCTTCTATGTGTGTGTGTGTGTAAGATATAAAACATAGCAATTTAGGATAGATGTTATAGTTTGCATATCAAACCATTACTTATGCTTAATTCTCTTTCGAAAAAACACTATACAACATGTACATTAGCTAGCCTTTTGTGCCCTACCTGTAGTGTAATGTTACCATTAATCCATTCATCAAAAAAAACTGGAAGATTTGAAGTGATGGCCCAGTGTTATATTGTGTGTGGTTAATAAAGAGCTTTTCAGGAAGGGGTAGATGATGCACAGTATTAAGCTTGATTCATACACTTCTAGTCTTTTTTTCTGTACACCAATAAAGATCACTGCTTGCTCTATGGGACCTGTTCCGATGTCCGATACAGCTCTCTGTCACACACACATTAATCCAGCATTTTTAAAGCAAAATTGTGACCTTGACCAGAGAATCCTTTAAATGGCAATATGATGGCACTAAAAGTGGGCCGCCGCTAGACCAGAAAATACTGTTTTACTGAAACAGGCACTGTACTGAGGCACTGTACTGCCCTGGAGGAACCCCAAATACAATTATAACCGTCATATTAAAGTGAAAACATGAGGGTCCTGCCCTTAATGTTACAGGAAACTATACTGAGCCATGCTCTGCCTGTCAGCCTTTCCCAGTGGGGAGCGTGAAGGGTTTTTTTTACAGTTCATTATACAATGTAAAGTGCACACCAGCAATTCTTGTTATTTTAAAAATGATCACTACTTTAGACTTGAAAAAGGCTTTATAAAATCGAAACATGGTCTGCTAAAAATTCACAAAACACATTTTAGTTTCCGATTAAACAAGATCCAGTTTCTGATTAAACAAGCAAATTAATAAATCATTTTCAAAAAATGACTTGGATTACTAGATAATATACAGTAGTAGCTTGCTTAGCAGCTACGTACCAGGGGATAGTATCCCTACTATAAGAAAGGATCTGAAATCAGGCAGAATAAACCCTCCACCCCCAAGAGCGAGAAGGCCCGGGGATGCCTAGACCCTGCTCTTCAAGTACGGCAATTACACTGGTCACGCAAGAGGCTGTCGAAGAATAAAACGACAGGGACGCTGCACAGCAACAATAAATTACACTGAACATTGCTTTTGGATCTTGTTCAGGCCTCTTGTAAAGGATGTATGAATTAGAACCAGATGCGCAGAACAATAGTCTTGTAATGATTCAGTCCCAGCTATGCTCAGGTTCATCTGGCTTTTGTGCAAATCATTAGTATAGTTTATATGTTCTCATGAATATTCCTGTTACTTCTTGCTTAATACAATAAACTCCATCAGGCTACTGTTTATTTGTAGCTAATTAAAGCACTGAGTAAAAGTGCTGATCTAATATCCAGCCCGTGAAATGTGCAATATTCCCTTTTCAGTTTTCAAAGGTGAGTTTTTAACATTTTATTTTTGACAATTGTTTTGTGATGAATCACAGTACTGTACCGAAGTTGAATCCAAGGTATTACTCATAAACTACTGACCAGAACCAGCTGAGAGGCTCAATATGTTATGCTCTGTTTTCTATTTCTTTTTTAAAAGATGCAGCTACATGTTACATTTGCCTGCGTCAAACAGACGCGTCATGAAAACCATACAGCAGCACATCAGGATAATCTTTCAATTTCCCTGACTTGAAACAACATGTTCACAGGTTTAAATGTCAGCGCACTCGATAAACTGAACATCTGAATGGGGTCAGTGTAAGCTAATCTATTTTATTTATCTTATCCATTACAGCTAACGAGGCCTGGGAACCGCAATTTAACTCAAAGCATATTTAATTAATTTTCTACCCTGAATGACCTCATTATCTGCAAATATCAGTAAAAAAAAATAATTACCTCCCAATAAAAAAAAAAAATACAAACATTCAGTTGCCTAGCAATGGCGTAATCAGCACCAAGTACCAAGGAAATCTTACCCGGTCTTTTAAAAATGCATCACTTATATGCAATATTTCTGCCCATGCTCCTATAGTTGCCATAGATGCAAATCTATTTATAAAATAAAAAAAAAACACCAAACCCCAGTGACTAAAGCATTTGAAATGTTTATGTGCACAGTGCATTGAGAATCCCGCTTGGATGGAAATTCAAGTTGATTAAATTACATTAAACAGGGCATAGAGCATGTGGAAAATAGACTAACTCACTCATCCATTTGATCAGTCCAAGTGTACCATGCAGTTCTCTTAATGAGGCTGGCAGTAATATATGTAGATAGGCAAGCTTGGGAAGAGGGATGTGATTGTGCAGACAGGAAAGGCAAGGCCCTCACTTACTCACGATGCCAGTTGATCTGGTTTAATGGAAAAGTGTTTCAACCCCATGCAAGCAAGATGCACAGTGGACTGGCATCGCTGTCCTGAATGATTAACTTATTCCACAGGTTAATTAATTCCTAAAATCATCCATAATTACAATCAAAATGAAACAAATTCTAAATAAATTGGAATAATTTGGAATACACACCCATCACCCCATGAAGGACCCTTTCTCGAGACAATAGGCTATTTAACAGGCTTCTTCCATCACTGCTGCTGCCCCTAAACTGCAGACCTCCCTGGGAGACTAAGGTGTCTCCCTGTCTTGTTTGGTTTGTTCTGCACTTCTGTGCAAAGCAGCTTTCCCCAAAAAGGAGCTAACAGAATTCTTCATTTAAAGGCTAGAAATGGAGAATGTTTTAATTTCATGGATTTGATTCTTTTTTTAGGGAGACATGCTTGGATGGCACTGAAGTCCCACAGAATGCATGCATGACACTTTGGCAGACATCACCTAAGAATAGTTAAAGAAAAGGCACACTGTAAGAGGTTGTAAAACAGTCTGTGTTACGCTGAAGAAGTCACTATGTTTTGGGAGAGAAAAAATCCTGAATAATTTCAACAGCACAAGTCCCAGAACCAAATGTTGCGCTTGGGGCTTGGAAGGGTGTTCCTATAGAAGTATCAATTTGTTTGAGTAATTTGTTGGTTAGTTAATTAAAACAACAAATTACAAGCCACAAAATGACCAGCGACCACACACCAACACGCAGACATGTGCGGTTTTGTTTACCCTTATGTATGATATATGCAAGTCCTATTTTATGCAGTCATTGTTGAAATGTACTATATTTTGGAGATCAGTGGAAACATTGTAATGAAGTATGGGTTTGGTAAACTTGTCACTGTACTGTAAATGTCGTTAACTTTTACTGTAAAGAAGGACTGTTTCTCTTTTAAAAAAAACACACAACACTGGATCCTTCAGCAGCATCAGTCTTTCCAGCAAACACAAGGCCTATCTTTCTACAGAGCTTATAAGACACTCCGTCTGACTCAGCCTCATGAATCAGCCTGGGTAACTCCTGCAGCCAAGAATCACGAAACCTTCCTTTTTGATGTTTTCTCTTTCCTTTTCTTCCCTGTCAGACTTACTTCATATGATTTATATCCATTTTTCCCCACCTGTCCCAAATCTCAAAAGAAGACAACATATCTTTTCCATGACCTACCAGGAAAATGTGCACCGAGCCAGCGCTGGTGCTGTAAATAATGTAATTATAATTTACTATCAAAAGCCGGCATGCTTTTGAAAACCAAAAACAGTAAATTAAGGTATTAATGTGCTCTCTTGACAAAGCACCGTCAATCGATGGGGGAGCAGTGGTTTAACTCCAAGTTATAAACAATTAACAAATTAAATAAGCATGCGTTTGCACATGTATTTTGGCAGGGACGATTTTAACCCCACTCCCTGCTCCATTAGGGAGGGGGGTTAAAATCCTCCTCTCACCCAATCTAAAACAAAGAGACACCTACACGTGACGTAGCAACAGAACACAGCACTCCAACAGGCTCGGGAACGATCGAACATGCAACCCTGTACCCACTTGATGCCCTTTCATTAAGCTGGAGGAAATGTGATATACATTTCTTTATTGCTGCTCTGTTCTTGTCCATCTGCATCATGGCAGTTACCTGAAACAGCGTCACTGACTTAAAACAGTATTTACTGAAAAAGATGTTTACCAGTGTGCTGTGATGAATTACTGAATGAACTGAAACCAGCATGCAGACTTCCTGTAAATGGATCCCTACTGGAGTTTACATTAGCAATCGTCTGACTGCCATTCATAATGCAATACCAGAAACCTTGGTATTTTTATTGCTTTCTGCGTTCAACCCATTCATGCAACTGCCATGTTACTCACAAAATATTGCAGAAATTTGCAGAGCATGTGACTGGGTTTCTTTTGTTACTGCTGGGAGTTATTTATTGAATACCAACAAATTTGTTTTCTTAAATAAGGAGAGTTCTACTCGCATAGAGTACAAAGATATTTAAATACAGCAGTATCATCTTCCCTTATAAATGTTACCATGGTATTTTTGCACAGTATTTTTGCAGTTTTACCATGCTTTGCCCTGCATTTACTACAGTTTACCCTGGTTTGTCATGTTCATCAATTTGCTTTACCGTACCTCGCTATTCTTTACAATGCTTGCCTATGACTTACCATGCTTTTTATACTTTCCTTTTATTATGGTAAACTTTTATAATGGTTAATAAACCTTTTTTTACAATGTATGACATGTTTCAGAGCTTAAATACGAACTGGGCATGATTTTTCCATCACATTTGTCAAAAGAAATATAGATATAAAGAACCCAAGATGTGCATCAAAGTTGCAGGAAACTGAAGAGTTAAAATATTTGGGGTGTTCTTTACTGTTTAAAGGCATCCTCACAAAAGGGAACCCAAGACCATACAGAGTCAAGACTATATAGAGCCAAGACCATACAGCACCAAGACCATACAGAGCCAAGACCATACAGAGTCAAGTTACCCAAAAACAGAATATAAGGAAGCCATCACTGCTCTGCAGAATGACTGGACTTAAAAAAAAAAAATTCTAAAATATTAATTGGGCAAACAGCCAGACAGTTAGATGTATGGATGGAATTAGTTATCACAGACTTGCATCGTCTGCCTGCAAGCCAAAAAGCAGGCCAGATGATACCCTTAAATCTCTTTTTGTTTTTTTCTTAGTGCATTTTAAACCTAGGCTATGAAAATGTGTGGTCCCAGAAGCTATAGAGCACGCAATAGTCCTGTCTACAGGTATAGTTTTATAGATCCCTCAAGCCAACTGATTTGGACAGAGAGCCTCTTCTCACCGTTATGCTCATCCATTCCCAATTTCTTGCCCCATCTGTTTCTGTCTGCTGAGGACAGATGCCAGAGCGTCAAGGCCAGCATCTTGGGCTGTATGAAGAGAAAACACTTGTGTTAATTCACATTACAGGAAGGTGCTGCTAAGTTACTACTGCTGGACTGCACAGTAGTCACTGTCAATGGCAAAGCAGTAGCACATTTAGCAATATAGTACTTAATTGTGCAATAATAATTGTGCTTTTACTAGGTTGTCTAACAGTCAAGTAGTAAATTATTCATCAAATTATTCAGTTGTACACTAGCGGCCAGACACTAAAATCTAAGCAGCTTGAGTACAAATCAAGGCTGTCAATATTTGTCTAATCTGTTCAGCTAAAAACATCTTCAGGCTTTTAGGCAATATTCTCTGAAGCCTTCAAACCAAATTGTATTTTTTGCACCAAGTTTAATTTGCTGCAAGTTGCCTATTGCTGAGCGTATCCCTTTATTCCAATGCTCAGCAAATAGATCTCGATAAAGAAATATATTTTTAATCAAATAAATAGGGCCGCGTGCTATGTGCTATTCCAATTGAAACTTGGAAAGGAAGGGTACATGCTATTCTGTTTTAATAAGAAATTCCTCTCTTTCAGGGGACATGACCAGATGCCAGAGTGGTGACAGATCTTGGATGATAGAACTAAAAAAAAAAAAAAAAAAAAACACACGTAAGAGAAAAAAAGAAAATAGGTCAGACAGCCCAGTCATGCACACTTACAGCTCATGCAAATTAAATTGCCTATTTCTGAGTCACCTTCCCGTTTCAAGCAATCCAAATTTTAAATTTAAAACAGAAGTTGCAAATCACCAAAATCAAAGTTGATGGAGTTTTGAAAAAAAAAAACATTTTTTTAAAAATATTATAAAGCAATAAATTCTGTGAATTCCTTGGCATGTCAACGCTTCTATGAAATGACTTAGCTGTGGCAATGAGGTATCTGTTAAGTACCCATTTGCTGTGAGGTTGTCTAAATAGGTCAGTCAGTGTTACAGCTCCTCAACTTCACTGTGCTCGTCTGAAGACCAAGATCAACTACAGATACAGACAATGAAAAAAGCAGGTTATTACAGGTCAGCTGTATTCCTGACTTCTAATTGACTTTTTTTGGGATAACAAAATTAATTCTGGGACAAGCGTGCATGAATGCCAAGAGGAGAAGGAAGGCCAAGCAGTGCTTGCATGAAAATACTCATTTGGTGTCTCAACCATCACCACACACTCCTGCCTTGATCATGCCAAGTGCAATCAGCCTGCAATCCATCACGTTTTCACAAAACAAAAAAGCAGAAAAGAAACAGATTCTGCAGGAGTGGAAGAATCACACCAACTTCAAGCCCTGTAATATGAGCGTAGGATCATTGTGGTTTAAAAACTGCACCTTAGATTCAATGCCAGTAGGACATCTCTAGCTGTGGACTCATGGTTCATCTCTTGGTCATGAATTTGTTGGCTTGCTCTGAAATAGCATTTGGTGTTTTTAAAGTTTGCTTAACTAACCTCATGCTGTATATCAATTACCCGAACACACATTAGATGTTTAAAATACCTTTTATGTGCTAATTTTTTGTGCTCAAGAGTTGTTGAGGATGAATGACCATTACACTGAAATAACAGTTAAGACTAAATCCATTCACTTGTTGTCCAAACCAGATTCGACACATGTTATCCAAACTGTGCCTGCATTCTATATTTCATAAGCTGGTAAATTGTGGTTTCCCAAATCAACCCAGCAAATCACACTAGATGAATAATGGTAGCTGGGTCTTATCGTGATGAGAGGCCTGGAGGTCAGATCATATCTATAAAATGTTCAAACACTTAGAATCTGCGAGAGACACTGCTGTCTACAAAGTTCTTATTAGCACAGTCAATGCGCATAGGTGCTAAAGGAGGTGTGACTTATTGCATGTCTTGCCAGTTTCCTACCTTCTATGATTCTTTGCTGCTGCTGTTTGATCTCTGTGAACCTCAGCCCCCTGGTTTCCTCAGGCTCGTCCGTTAGCTAGGGATTGCTTGAGCCCCCCTGCCCTCCACCTCCAGTCATGAGGCTTGACCTGTAGAAGATACAAGGCGATCAGCAACCCACTCTCTATATTTACTGCAAATCTACTGTAAAAAAAACACATATTATATATACACACACACACATACATACATACAAGCGTTGAATTGACAACAGAACTGGCAGAAGGTACAGGTGTAGTTGCCCATCAAATCAACAGTTCGAAGGTCACTCTTGAAATCAAGACTTAAAGGATGTGTTTCAGTAAGAATAACTCTGTTAGGAAAGGGGAACGAGACTAAAAGGCTAAAATATGCACAAGAACACAGAAATTGAACTATGAAACAATGGTCAAAGGTGCTTTGGACTGTTGATGGATGGATAACAACACCTGTGCCTTCTGCCAGTTCTGTTGTCAATTCAACACTTATCTTCTTTCTATTCCTTAATGATATTATCTTCAAGTATTGCTCAACCTTGTCAGACAGCTTTTTGGGTCTTCCAGTCCTGGGTTTCTCAATTACAGATGATGTTTCTCTGTACTTGTTGATTTTGCTTCGGATACCACACCTTGAAAATCGAGTAACTCAATTTTTCCTGCTTTATGCAAGTTTGTTATAATAGTAGAAAACGCTAGTGGAGGCTTTGAGTAAATTGTTGATGCTCATAATGCATCAGAGTAGAAAAATGCAACATGTCTAAGACTTTTGCACAGCAGTGTATAATAATAAAAAAACATCCAGGGGATTTGAAAAACCTGCCTGACACAACGTCAATAGGGAGTATGGCCTGCAAGAAGTTTAGAGATGGAAATCTGCAGATAAGTCTGGTCTCCAGAACATTCCATCATTTTTTACTGATTGAAAAATATCGCATCTAAATTGATATCCGGCCCAGCGGTTTCTGAAGAACTTGACACTAACCGAACTACAGACGAAAGGGGGTCCTGTTATTTTACATTATGAATGTTATGTGGTTTTATGCCATTCTCATTGTAATCCAGAAAAGCTGTGTGTAAACCCTAACGCTTTCTTGCAGCAAAGAGCGAGGTCTGCTTTGAAAGCACACCCACTGATCCAAGCAGTTTACTGGGGACAGTGCGACACCTGCTGGCTTTATTATTAGTTTATTTAGCAGACGCCTTTATCCAAGACGACTTACAGAGACTAGGCTGTGTGAACTATGCATCAGCTGTAGAGTCACTTACAACAACGTCTCACCCAAAAGACGGAGCACAAGGAGGTTAAGTGACGGACAGAGACTTTACTAAACAACATATGTTTTGCTCTCCAAACTGAAAAAAGGCAGACTGAGGCTTGCAAAAATAAGTGTAAAAAGCACCAACAGAAAAAATATGTCATTGATAGCATGGAAGCCAAGAATGCATCACAAACTACTGCACCTGAGGAGCATATAACCCACAAACTGCCCTTTGACAAAAGACTCTGACATCAACCATAAAGCAGAATTGAATTGTTTATAGTTTTGTCTTGAGATTAAGAGCCCCCTCTTCAATGCAGGCCTGTTTTACATTAACATCAGGATTTAAGTGCAACATGTGACATGCCCCACATTCATTTTTAGTTGTGTTGTAGAATGCAAACTTGAGTGTGCTTACTAGATTCATCCATAGCTATGCCTTGTGTGCTCCCAGTTTCAATAGGAGACAACAGGGCATTTTTATTCTGCTTGTAGCTGCAAGGACGCATGCTTTGTTGTGCAACTAGCTTGTGAAACTTGCTTTCCAGTTTGGCTACATATTCAGCTACATAAGATAAAGAGATCAGCGATGAGGGGGAAAGATGCCCATCTCTCCTGTTTGTTTTGCTCTGCTGCTATAATGGGTGGATCACAGGTACATATGAAGAGCAATTTTAATATGAAATATTTAGCTTCTCTCCTGGTCCAACAATGACACTTACAATTATCCACATTTTATATTTGACAGTAATAGCAAATCAAGATGTAATCAATTAAAATGTGCAGATTATACACACCTTTATTTAAAAGTGTGGCAATTTCATAATTGGTTTCTTCACAGACCCAAAGGAATGATGGTAGGTGTAATGGAAGGAAGGTTCACATTAAGCCTGTGAGAGGTTCTGAGAGGTTTGCAATACCCTACAAATGTGCAACCAAAAAATATTTAAACTGTTCACCCCCATCTTGTGGCTACAGCCACATCTGATTGCAACACAATGCAATTTAAAAAAAGAGGTTTACTTGCGGTCTTGTACAAAACATGACTGATTTAGCATGGGACAAAAACTACAATACAATAATAACTTACAAAATAAAACCTGTTCTCAAATAGAAATGAGAATACACCAGTGTTGCACAAACTTTTGTGAAACCCAGGAAATGTGAGGCAATTTGTGCTACTGTCTCTCTTCTTCAACAGTCTTCTATTAATCTGTTTCAAGCCCTGACAAGCGGTCTCAGGCCAGCGGTAATCCTTCTGACATGTTTGGGAACTATCTTACGTGGGACAGGTCCTTCCTTCCTCTTGCCTCTGATCTTGCGACATTAGCAGTGTGAAGATTAAAGTTTATCCAATTAACCACCCACTGACTCTGCCAAGTTAATCAAGCAGGTCTCTGAAAACCGTCACAGAACACTGAAGAGCGCAGATAGCTTCTGATTTTAAGGGGCAGATTTAACTAATTACAAGGTTTGGCTGTTTGCTCAAATATAAAAGAGAAGGGGGGAGGCTTCAAATCAGGGCGCCATGTCCTTTTGTTTAACTGGAAGACAATCTTACAAGTGCGTACCGTTTCATCAGGAAATCTTTTATAGCATATATAGGCCTACAGTATATAGAAATACAAAAAGACCCAAATAACTTAGATTACCCAAGCAGGGCTAATTCCCCAGACAAAGACCACACATTCAGGTGTTTTTTTCCCCCATTCAAAATGATGTTCTGCAAGACTGCATTAAAACTGCAAGGTCATATGAGAGGTGCAGCGTGCTTAAAGATTCAGCTTTAACAGAAGTCGAACAGAGACAAATGCATGTGCTCTACATTAGATTAAAACTCCTTCACAGTGGATCTGCATCCCCAAGCTTATCCTCTACTTAAAGAAAAAAAAAAACTATATAAAAAATAAAATGAACGTCAGTAATAAATATGGATTTGAAAACCATGTCTGTTCCACAGCTGCTCCTTGCTCAGTCCTCGCTTTGTCTAAATGAACTGAATGTGCTTTTCTGTTGTCGAAATGTTTTACTCTCCAGATTTTACATGCTGTCAGGTTTTATTGTTTTTGGTAGCATTTTACAGTCAGAAAGTAATGATGATTTATGGAAGCGTTTTACCGTCCACATTTAATGCAAGTGGTAGCCTTAAAAGTGTCAGTTTTTGACTATAATACTGTACAAGAGATGCCATGCACCTGTTAGTGTCTAATAAGCCAAGTAGTGATTTAACATCCTAAGTTTTAGTTGGCTGTGTTACCGTTGGCAATTACAAATACTCTTCCAGCAGATAGAGAGTTATAACACTAAACGGCCTTCATTCAGAACAGAATGGAGAGACTTCTGTACAGGGAATCTTCCAGCACAAAGCACAGGGAGGCACTTCTGCTTACTATACTGGATAAGGAACAGGGGGAGATTACTGTACTCACTGTACAGGAAATCATCCAGGCTCTAATTCTGAAACTGAAAACTTTAAAGAAAGTGGGTACGACTCGCTTCAAAAACACATTAACAACGAAAACTCTGCAGCAATCAAGGGGACAATATAAAATACAGTATAAGGCTAACACGAGGTTCAACAAAATACAGAGGAAACAGAGGAACTCACTCACTTTATTTTTGTTATTACCGTTATTTTTGGTAAAATGTATGTGTTTGGCTTTCATTTGTACCAACAGCAGAGGAAGTCCAAATGACTGTTACTGAAAGATACTTCCTATGCCTTCTGGATCTGGGTAAGCTGGGTTGGCAGGGTCAAGCACAGTCAAAAACTAATGACTCTTTTTGGTAGCTACTGTACTAAGACGTCACTTGGATCAGTACACAGGTGGATACAGTTGGTAGAGTCAGGTTCTTTATGTTTAGTGGCTTATAAAAGGATGTGAGCTCAGTGAAGAGTGTTAAGTATAAACTGAAGACTCATTTTTTTCTCAATAGCCCAACTGCCAACTGCTCATTTCCAGGATGTGCCAAGCATTTGATCAGCAGAGCAGGACGTTTAATGAATTAAATAATCCAAAAGACATCTAGTTTGAAAAGCTAAATGAACTTCCTACAGCCGAACGGGTCGGGTCAGGTCAAACAGAACAGAACAGCTGCCAGTTTCTGCAGCCTGCCCTTTAATCTGCCCACTTTATAGACTAGTTTTCTGATGCTGAAACATGTCCGATCACGGTGATCACTTCTGACAGCCCGCTATATAAAAAAGGGGTTGCAGTTTCTGATAACCCTTCCAGAAATGTTCTGTTGTACCCAAGTTGTCTGAGTTTAAGGATTTAAAAAAAAAAAATGGTTAAGATTCTCACAAAAACACTGTATTTAATTAAGAAAAAGGTTACACTGGCTTCAAATAAAACCATGTCTGAAATATTACACACAAAAACAAGTTTAAATAAATGTGTTGTTTAACAAGGAGCTGCACGACATTGGGCAAAAGCAAGACCTTTTGTTAGACCCTTGAATAAATGAAGAAACTCATCTGCTGTATGTACACACATTCACGAGACAGGGGATCAGGGATCACGGCAATTTTGTCCTTCCCCAGTCACCATTTTAAACAGTTGCTTAGAGTTTGTGTTCTTCCCCCATTCACCGACCCACAAGGAAAAACAGGCTGAGCCAAGAACAGACTGGTTAAATACTGATTCTTGGTTCTCCATATGCCATTGATTTTGCTAGGATACCTCAATGCTGACTGTTGCAGTGGATGTATACAGTACATTGCAAATTACCTTGAGAACTCTGGTTCTGTGCCATCATTCTTAAAAGTCACTTGCAGTTGTTTTTCTCATGTAAGAAGATCATCCACTAAATTCTGCCTTCTGTCTGCTTCCGATTGCATTCTGGTGAGTTTTTCATTAAGGTCTGATACAGTACATTGTTGTTTGCATATTCAGGAAGAATATTAGACGGGAAGCAAGTGTAGTGTTAGGTTCACATTTTTTTAATTAATGTAGCCTTTATGGCGTAGATCAGGGGGTGCCATAGAAGGCACTCACCTGCTGTCCTCTCTATCAACCAGTTTATCCCGAAACCGTGCCGTCCTGCCTTTTCTGTCCGCATCCGGCCGTGGAAGGACGCGGCCGCATTTTAATATCCGCTTCCGGGTGGGGAACAACTCATCTCCTCTCTGTCACCTGAGCTGCTTCCAATAGCTGGTGTTGTGCACGTCCCGCCGGTTTCTGGGCGGGGTTTGCGCGATGCCAGGGATCCCCGCTGGCTGTTTCATCTGTCAATCTCTCTATTTAAGCTGTGCATTACTTCCTGCTCTTGTCTTTCATTTTGTGTTTGTTCTCCTCCTCCCTCATCCTCCGCTGCTGCTTCTTCCTTCACCGCATTATCTGCAAAGGGCCCCCTCTGGGGGGGAAGTGAGTCTCACTCCCCCGGCCGGGCCTGGCTACGCTGCCCAGGTTCCTCGTAGGTCAGAGGGGACCGCCGGCCACGCCTGTTCTTTGGCAGCTTGTGCGCTTTAGCCTCAGAGAGGCTCTAATCTATACGTCTTTCTCTTATCCTAACCCTCTTCCCCTTTCCTCCAGGTCCCGCGGGCATCCAGCGGGTGCCCGGCCCTCACTTCGGGGCTCATGCCTGATGGAGTTCTACGGACGGGACCTGTCTAGATCTTTCCTCTTCCAGGTCTGTGTACCTTTCGGCCCCCCTAGGGTCTCCCTACCTCCAGGCAAGCTGCCAGGACGGGTCCTCCACCGAGGGGGGGGGGTGTTTCCTCTATCCATGTTTTCGGTCTCCAACCATACCGGAGACCACTTGTCCCCTACTCTCCACAACTGCTCAAGCAGCCAGTGGACCTCCAAGCAGCACATCGCCCAAGTCCCACAAGCACTCCATCCTCGTGAATTAATATCGAAAAATAATGCAGAATCCTAAATAATATTTCAAATACCTGGTAAGAATGGAATCACTGAAGAGACTGACGGATTGTTCAGTGAAACATACATATATAAACGTGTATATTGTTTCTTCTTCTGCTTTGACACAGTTTGATGTTAATCTCATTTCTTGAGAAACACTGACATAGGCTGCAATAGACAGCATGCTTTTTTTTGATTAAACATGAATCAAGAATTAGCCTGAGCTGTACTTGTTCATTATTGATTGGTACTAAACGATTTGAAAGGATACATGTGTCGAGTGGATGTAGCTCTGAGCAAGGACTCCCTCAGCTGGGTGATCTGCTGCTTCAGTCTCTGAGAGATGCTCGCAGTGTCATGTTGATCTGGAAACACACGAAAATACACTCTATATATATATATATATATATATATATATATATATATATATATATATATATATATAAGCACTTACAAATGCCCTGGGCATTATTACATTATTGTAGTCCAGAGTTCCATTTGTGAATGAAAAAAGTTATCTGTTGATTGACGGAACCAGAGGGCCCTTGGTGTCAATCAAAGATAAAAGAAGTTAGAGAAACTGTCCACCTTGCTTCTATGTGATGGCTTGGATGAATGACCCCCTGACTACAGCTGTAGTGATGTACCTTGGCAGGATTATTCCCCTCTGTCCTTTGCTGTCTGTTCCGCTCATGAATATTCTCAGCGATTTCCTGGGCAAGAAGTCAAGTGGCATCATAATTTTGTAACCTGTGTAAAGCACACGTTGAAAGATATTACAATAAACAAACAAGCATCACAGAGCAATACAAGCTTGCGGTCAGGGGCACCAAAACCTTCAGGATTCAAATTTTACTGTGTGCTAAATTATCTACAGTGTATAGGTGACATAGCAACGTGCAATTCTTTAAACATGTTTTTCATTTAATTTAATGATTATTATTATTATTATTATTATTATTATTATTATTATTATTATTATTATTATTATTATTATTATTACCATGGGTCCTGAGACATTGCGTTTGTTTTTTTCTGATGGCAAAGCCTTGGTCTGTTTCGACTTCCTGTTTGGGTTGCTGTGTCACATGAGCTATTACAGCAACTGGTGAGGGACAAACATTAGAAATCAGGGAGACGCGTATTGTGATAACTTTAACCATCTGAAACTTTATCGGCATCGTTATAATAATAATAATAATAATAATAATAATAATAATAATAATAATAATAATAATATTTTGGTCAAAAGTCTGTGACAGGTGATTTACATCTGCTCAGGACAGTTTATTAAATGCACAGTGGTAGGTTACTGGTGCAGTCATGGTGCAGTAAAAACTAACTGTGCGTCACGAGTACTCACTTTAGTGAAAGGATCGCTGCTCGGATCACTGGTGTGACTCATTGCTACCAACTACTGGTCATAAAACACAACTCAAGTATTTATTTTATTTATAAATGAAGCTGTTTCTCCCTGTATCCTTTATGTACTTAATTATTGTGTTTGGTTATATATGTTCTGTGGTAATATGTTTTAAAAATTCTAAGTATACAGGACTTCTCGATCCTTCCTGTCTCAATTTCCTCATCACAAACATTTTGTACAATTACAAAAATCATGTTCCATGGATTCTGTTGTCTTGCACTGGTCACAATCTCCACTGTCATGCTTGCCTATCATATTAGAGAATTTATTAATGCGGTGATCTTTGACTAATGGTGCTGTTTAACAAGCTTTACAATTTACACAGTATGCAGGAGCACCAGTTTATTGTTTGTGCCAAAGTAAAAACCTGCATTTATATTAGAGATTGTATAGTGTATGTCCTTGATCTCTAGTACAAAGTTTCATTGTCAATACAGGACTTCCAGCTTACTCTGCATAGGGTGAAAACACAGATATAGCCCTGCAATAATACAAAAACATGGAAAGATTTTGTTGGAACACAAATATGTCAAGAATGGGTGGAAAATGGAAAGGTAATGTATTCTTTACAACCACCAGTATAGTGGATCTCTCCACAATAGTGTCTAGCTCTGGTTGACAAAACACCTACTGTGGCACACAAAGTGGACATTGACAAAGGTTGAGAAGTTAATGGCCGCCCACAACTTGGGGTCCTCGGGAGGGGGTCACCGGGGCATGAGGTCAGAGGAACGGAGCACATGGAAACTGTGCCGGAGAGGGACTGAAAAGAGGGGGGACTGCTCGCTGATCTGTACATTCGAGCTTCAAGGAATGCACATTGTCTTTTCAGCAATGGCACATAATAAGCTGGTAAATGGCTCTTGTGTCTCACTGCTGCTGACAGTATTTTAAAAACGTCAAAAGGGTCACTTAATAGCTTCTGTTACACCATTACTCATTCAGCAAGGAATTAATAGGCCACTCTATTATTAAAAAAAAAAACCGATTATATTCCTGAGGTTTTTGTGAATTATTATTGCTTCCAGCTGCATGGCCAGCTGTGAGTGAGCTGTTAAAAGCAGGGGAGGTCTAACCCTGACCTGACCCTTATTCAGAAGTAATTATATATGAAGTAACACATACATTCCTGTAAGTAAACAGCGATTCATGACGCATTGCACAAGTATTTATATTAAACCTTGAAAAGTTGGCTGGAAATGGTAGTTTATCATATACTTAAGTTATATCATATATTTATGTAAACTACATATGATCTTATATCGTACGCTGTTTACAAATGGGACTGCCATAAGGCCTAGCCTGAAATGTTTTTGTTGATAACAGTCCTGACATTCACAGCGCTCTGCAAAACTCTGCAAAACCCTTTCCTAATTAGAACGGTTACATGTCTTATTAGCTTGAATTTTTGCTCTGCTGTAATTACGATGCACCTGTATTTAGAAGATGTTTAGTAAGTGTGCCTCATTTTGAGGATTTTGAAAGAACAACAGCTGTTTGAATTGATTCCCCCCCCTCCCCCATTAGTTTGTACATGGGTGTTGAGGGTTACAAGCCCAACCCACGGTTCTTCTGTTCAAGACCCTGGATGAAGAGGTGAGTTAAGGATGAACGACGAACATTTTAAAGTTTGACATGTGTTTTGGTTATTAGGAAAACTAAGAGCAGCACCACCTGCAATTAAGCTGTTTCAACAAATCCCGATATATCAATAGTATAACAGCGTAGCTATACATCACAAGTTTACCCTTCTCTGCCCAGTGTTTTGACAGTCTCGTCCTGTTTTGACCTGCAGGTGTCTGGAGCCTTTCTCTTGTCAGACTGGAGTGAGAGAAATACATTTTGGGACCAGAGAATGCTTTGTTTTTACTGTAAGCACGTCTCAGATAATTCCTCTGTAACTTCAAACTAAAATTTCAAACAACGTTATAGGATCAGTGTTTTTTAAAGATCTGCACCCAATAAACATTGTCATCTAGTGCTAAAGTTATGTCAGTGTAGTTCATTTTTTTTCCCTGGTTCTTCTTCAGCTGCGTCCTGAGATGGAGAGGTATGAGTGCACCCCGATGACAGCGCACCCCGATGACAGCGCACCCCGATGACAGCGCACCCCGTTGAATCTGTATCAGAGGAAGAGTTTCCACTAGTGATGACTCTGCATTAGGTAGTGGGACCATATGGGGCTCAGGTTTGTCATTGCCTGTGTATCTCTTATAAAAGTCATTTTGCAGTTTCATGCTTTTATGGAGTCGATTATTTTTGTGTCAGTAGATTGTGGGAGTTGAAAGGGGCTATGTAAGAACTGTAAGTCGCCCTGGATACGTGTGTCTGCTAATAAATAAATAAATAAATAAATAAATAAATAATAATAATAATAATAATAATAATAATACTAATAATAATAATCTTTTAAATAATAATGCAAGTAATTATCCAATATCTATTTTTCTAATATGTCCCTCAAATAGAAAATGTTGAATGCACTTTTTTTTTTTTTTTTTTGGATGCTATCACTGCAATTCAAAAATCACTTTGCGATTCAAATCTTTAATGTTGCATACGTTTTTACTTTGAATTCAATCAAACCGTGCACTCAATGACACATGGGATCCAAACGCGCATGTCAGGAAGGGACGTTAGAACTTTGATAGTGGTCTCCTAGCAACAGTTTCAAACAAAACGCTCTGTTGCTAGGCTACATAAGTAGCAGGGGTCCTGAATGAGTTGAAATATAAAAGCACGGAGAAAGATTTTTTTTTTTTTTTTTTTTTTTTACTGGAATTCAAACATGGCTAGAGAAACTCATGAAGCGGTACCACCGCTAGAACTGGAGTCCGTCATTGGATTTAATGGTAAGGACGTGTTTCTGTTACTGCTATATTTTAGTGCTCTCCCAAAACCAGGTTTAGCTTTGGGTAAAAGTTTGACTGAAATGTTTATTTATTTATCTTACTAATAAGGAACAACGTTTTGTCGTTTGGGTTTAATAAAAAAACAAGACAAAACAAGTTTTAATTCTGTAAAAATATAATTCGTTTGTATTTTGAAATTCATTATATGTTCTAGCTTATATAAAATAAATGCAGAGAGAGTGAAATCTGTATGGCTTTAAAAAAAAAATCAATTTTCACTTACTCTAAACGTAAAGTCAATAAAACAGAAGTGTTTCTCTCTCTTCAGCCCTGATGTTAAACTATGGGCTGATTAAACTTTCGATTTTGAAAACCATACAGCCTATATCATAGACCACAATAAAGAATGGAAAACAAACTAGAATTAGGTAGAAATGAGTTTAATTATTATTGTTGTGGTTGTTATGATGATGATGATGATGATGATGATGATGATGATGATTTTTGGAAGGGCTTCTTTTGATCCATCTGAATTATTTTAATTCCCCCCTTGGTGTTCCCAGGACGGGTCCCCACGGGGTTGAACGTGCACCCAGACGGAGAGCACCTTGTTTACCCGCTGGGATGCACCATCATCATCCAGGCACTGAGAAACCGCACGCAGGAATTCCTGCACGGACACACCAACAATGTCTCCTATGTCACTGTGTCCAGAAGTGGCCAATACATTGCCTCTGGACAAGTCACTTTCATGGGCTTCAAGGTGAAAACAGGCATGACTGTAAAACAGCAGCTCAGATAAACTTGCTGTGTTGCTGTGTATAGAGTACCACCCTGTATTTACCATGCTTTAAATATCTTTAGGGTTACTGTTCCACGTTAATTATAATGGTAGCCTAATGGCAACAGGGGGCACACACCTTTAGGGTGTGCATATTATGCAGATGTTGCATTCTGATGTAGAATGTTCATCCAACCTGTAATTTCCTACCTCTTATTAGCAATGTTGTCACCCTTCTTCTGCCGAAGATATTTGAAATCTTTGCTTGTATTTTATATTATTATCACCGCAGGCTGATATTATCATCTGGGACTATTCCAAGCGAGAGATCCATGCCAGGCTGACCCTCCACAAAGCTAAAGTGGAGGCGCTGGCATTCTCCCCGAACGACCTCTACCTGGTGTCTCTCGGAGGTCAGGATGATGGCAGGTGATCTTCAAGATTAACAATGCTCTTACTGTACCTTACACGTTTCAATCGATCCCTCTTTCAATATATTTTGTGACTTCGTTATATTATTTAGCAAGATTGTCAACTTTAGCCTTTGTTTTGTAAGACTGTGTTGCTTTATTGTTGTGTCTTTTAGCGTTGTTGTGTGGAATGTAGCTAAGGGGGAGGCAGTCTGTGGCAGCCCCGCTTCAGCTCCCAGTGCTGGAAACTGCCTGACTGTAAAATTTTCCAACAACAATGATGCCGTCTTTATAACAGCCGGAAAGTAAGTATTACGTGCACAGACTCACACTGTTTTTGTTTTTTGTCCACAAAGTAACAATGAATAATTTCCTACCTGTCCATGGATTCCTGTAACAGTTTTCGTACTTTCCTTCACACAGTAGCACACTCCGTGTCTGGGACCTGGATCTTCCAAACAGAAAAATCCACCCCACAGAATGCCAAACCGGACAGCTGAAAAGGATTGTCACGTGCCTTGAGGTAATATTAGTAACTTCTAAACTAGTGCAGTTCTCCAATTTAAGATGACAAGCTGTTATTGCTCAATACCATGAAATTAACTTTTCTTTTTTATATGATTCATCTGAAGTGGGATTTGTTGCTGAAAGCAAGTTCTGTGTGTTCATGAAAAACAGTCTAATGTTCATTCAAAAGAGGTTGCTTAGCAAAAAATGAATTTAAAAAATCCTACAACGCAATAGAACACTGCTATATTTTTCTATTTAAAATATCAGATGCTGGTAATTTGGGAATTTTTATGCCCTAGAATAAAGAAGTCAAGAAACTGGTTTGCAAAATTTTTTCATGTTGTGATTTTTTTGTAGATATCAGATGATGACAGTTTCTTCTTCTGTGGAACATCCAGTGGAGATATTCTTACAGTAAACCTTAAAACCAAGCTTCTTAATAGCTGTGCACCTCAGAAGAAGAAATTCAGTCTGGTGAGTAAACTGTTCAATATGGGGAAGAGCGTGTGACGATCATAAAGCAGGTCACTTTTGCAGGATATCACATGGCTTTGATTCTGCGAAATGTGCTTCAGCTATTTGTATTTATTTTCAAGGAATCGCAAAATAGGAGCATTCTCTTGCCTCTTACAGAGCGCTGCTAATGAGAAAGAGAATGGCACTATTAAAATGCATATAAATATGAATGCATACACTGTATTAGAAATAGTAACTGCATGTACAGCATTTTCTTTGGGAATATTTTTGTATTATTAATTGCTTGCAGATCAAGAGGTGGGAAAAGCATCTGCTTTTTATTTGCCTACAAAAACATCCGTTCTTTTCCGCAGGGGGTTACTGCGCTGAAGACACTGAAAACAGGAGACATGCTTGTTGGATCTGGAGATGGAGTAGTTTCTCTTTGCAAAGGAACACCTTTTAAAGTAATAAAGTAAGCTTGGAGGTGTATCAAAAGGCTAATGGTATTTAAGTCTTTGTAAATTAAGTTCTAAATTCTCAGAAGCCAAACAGTGTTGTATGTGCCTAGTGTTGGCGCGCTAAGTATGTGGATATCTGAGTTCTTTTATAGTTATTCTTCTTTTCCCTATGTCTTCAATGAGCCACTGTACGAGTTAGCTCTGTCTTTTGTTGTTCACCAAAACATAGTGGATATATTTTCCAAGCTTCATGAAAAAGATTTTCCTGTACCAGATTAAGAAGACCAAACTTACACTTCCCTTTTGTAAATGTATACGTTTGCATAAAATGTGTTGTTTTCTTCTTTCGTTTCCACACTGTGTGAATACATTGAAAATACTTCTGATTAAATAAGAAAATATGTTTGATTAAGTCATTTACCTTTTTCTGTATATCCTAGAAAAGTTGAGCTGGTAGGAGGTGTGACTTCAATCTCGCTTAGAGGCCAAGGGCATCAGTTCTTTACTGGTTCGGACGCTGCACAGATATATCGGTTTAACTACACAGAATTTAAAGAAGAACTAGTCGGCACGTGCCACAACGAAGCTGTTTATGATATCTCCTTCCCTTTGTAAGTATCATAAATAAGAATAGATCTGTACACACGTTTAAAGATGTGTAATTAACTTTTGGACCACAAGGTGGAGTCATGGAATACAAAAATAAAATACAAAGGCTACAAAGATGATTTGTAATGATCAGCTGTTACTAAGACTTTTGTTAGTTTCTAAGAAGTTTAAATTATATCATGATCTATTTAGAAATGTGCAGTATAATAATAAATAAAATAAAAAACGAGAACAATGAAATTAATAAAAAACGAAAAACAGAAGCCCTGTGTATGACGAGCCTTTGGATATTGTTTCAAGCACTTCAGATTTGAAATTAAATTCTCATAAAACGCTTGCAGTGCTTCATTTAAAGAATCCAATATGAGGATTGTTTTGTAACCAGAGTGCTTTCAGGTGTATGTTTCTAAGTGTTTGGTGGCTCTACCTCTAATCAAGCTGACACTGGATTTATTGCACATTCTTTGCTTTGCCAGGCACTCGAGCAATGATTGCAAGACAAAGTACACTCGCAACTTGATTAGAGATAGCCACTGACCACTCAAAAACAAATTATGTCATTAAATCTAAGACAGACAAAAAGCTGTTATTACTGTATTTAATGTGTTTATGTAGATTGTTTGGTTTAAACATTTAGAAATTTTTTGTCATTGAATTTCTGAGTGAAGTGTAGTTGCTGCTAAGTTGTTCCAGTGAGGATGTGACTTCTAATATCTTTCGCAGTGGCACTTCAGAGCTCTTTGCGACATGTTCCAAGAATGATATTCGAGTGTGGCATACTGACACCTGCAAGGAGCTGCTGCGTATCACAGTGCCCAACATGACCTGCCACGCTGTGGAGTTCATGCAGGATGGAAAGAGCATTATCAGCGGTGAGCAGACACGTCTCACATTATTATACAATGTTTCATTAAAACACTTTGATTTATTCTTTTTCTATTGCTTTTGCTGAAACAAGCCAGCATGGTATTTCCTTTAGATTTGTGCATTTTTTATTATTTATAGTGCACACAGTAGACTTCATGTACTTGTATTGGTGTCAGTGTTTCCTTGCAGAACCTATGACATGCATTCCACTCCCAATGGTCCCCATTATCCCAGCTGCATGACATGCTTTATGAGTTGAACTGGATTGTTATTTTTTTAGTATTGTTTCTATTTTGTTCCAAGACAATATTACAAACTGGACAATAAAAATAATGTAATTATCTTATGAGTACGTCTGGATTTCCCCATAGCTTGGAATGATGGGAAGATCCGTGTTTTTACCCCAGAGAGTGGCAAACTAATATACGCCATCAACAACGCCCACAGCATGGGAGTGACTGCCATCGCTGCCACCAGTGACTGTAAGAAGATTATTAGCGGAGGGGGAGAGGGACAGGTAAAGCACATGCAGAGCAGAGAGTGCGCTGCATCAGCCTGGCAGCAAGCTGCATACCCACTGTGTGTATGTATGTTATTTAGATAACTATGCAGGACCTTTCAGTAGTGATTACAAAGGCGCAGGCTGCAAAGATTGGTTTATAATGGTACATGAAACTGTAAAGATCCAATGTTTCTAAGACAGAGACATTTATTGATTTCTTAGAAGGTATATTATGACCATGTTACATCATGACCTTTTATAAAGTGTATACAATGCATTCACTACTTACCGTTGCTGCTGCTTCCTTTGTGCGTGTGCAGGTATTGCTGCACGTTTCTTTTTAAACAAAATAGTGCGATAACATGAAAGTCTCCCCCACTGTGCTGTTTTCCCTGTTTCCATAACAGCGGGGATTGAGAGGGATTTTAATGTGCATTGCATTATGACATTCAGACTGCAAAATGTAGGTGTCACCCCGAAAACAGTGTGGTGCAGGAAATGTACGAGCTGGCTTGGGCTGAAAATATCCAGACAATTGTAATTGTGTTTAAAAAATCAAACATGAGAGCACAGAGGCAGAGGCGACTACAGGAGATAGATAACGTAGTAAAAGCCAAAGAATGGCTGTGTATACTGCAGACAGAGAAATGAGAAGCCAGATTGCCTGTAAGCGACGTCTTCACATCAAACTGCTGTATTTTGAAGGGAATTCAGAACAGCATTCCATTCAATGCACATTGGCTGTGCCTTCCATGATTATGTATCTGCCCATCATTTAATTTGCCAATCTGTCTAGGATTCTGTTTGGCGTATTTGTGACATTTTTATTTCCTCTGATTGATAGCACTATGATGATACACAGGTAAAATGCAAATAAAGGAAAAAAGTGAATGGATTGCATGTGTTTACAAATGTGTAAAAGCTGTTTTTGCAGTATTTGGATTATAATTTATTAAGTAAATGAAAATTGGAAAAAAACATGTACATTTTTGCACACACTGTAGATTTCTTATAATGCACTGTATGTATCTGCAAATAGACAAGGACACTTGTAAAGCATAGGGGAATATCAGCAATATTCATTGTAATTTTTTTTAATAATTTTAAAACTGTATAGTATTAAGACATCTAACATAAAGTCGGTGATGCATGCACACACCTACAGAATTTCAGTAGCTGGTTGTGTTGATAAGATTTGCATTTTAAATGTGGAAACCCATAATTTGCCTTTGCTGGTTTTTTTCATTATTCATCCTTTATGTTTGTCTGAAATGCCAGGTTTGCTTATTGAAGACATCTGTGTCTCCTCCATGTACAAGTTCTATTAACCACTTAATTCAGGCATCATTTGTTACAAATGCATGTCAAATGAGGTACATGCTTTTATGTGATTGCTTCCCAGATACCATACATCTCATTAGTGTGCATTTCCTGTCTCCATACATTTTAGTAAAAACAGTAACACTGTCCTTGAACATGTGCAAACAGCAGCCATTTAAGGTAGCAATATAATTTAATTGCATGCTATTACAAGGCAGTTTTTAGTATTTAATTAAGTGGTGTCATCCATCCTTTTATTTTGTAGGTGAGAGTTTGGGAAATTGGCAAAGGCTTCCAGAGGCTAATAGAAGCAATGAAGGAACACAAATCTTCTGTGTCCTGTATAAAAGTGAAGAGGAACAACACAGAGTGCGTCACTGCTAGCTCAGATGGGACTTGTATTATCTGGGATCTGGTGTATGTAAAACGCTTCTTTTGTGAACTCATTCAAGTGTTTAAGAAGAAAACTAACTTTCCCAGATTGAACTGTACCTTTTACTGCAATTCAGTTTTTTTTTTCTTTTTTTTTTCTTCTTAAATAGGCGATTTGTGAGGAATCACATGGTCCTGTCGAATACGTTATTCAGATGTGTATGTTACCACACAGAGGAGTTTCAGATAATCACCAGTGGCTCAGACAGAAAGGTGAGGGTCTGGATAATGCTTTCTGTACCGTTCCCTATTGCATTACATCATGAAATACTGTGTGCCCCCTTTACCCCGTGCCATTCATTTGATCTATTTAATGATTATTTAAAATGGATACTAATTGCGTTGTACCATATAAAACACAATGCAATAATTAATTGAGTGTATTTATTTAGCAGACACCTTTATCCAAGGCAACTTACAGAGACTAGGGGGTGTGAACTATGCATCAGCTGCAGAGTCACTTACAACAACATCTGACCCGAAAGACAGAGCTCAAGGAGGTTAAGTGCTCAAGGTCACAAAGTGAGGGATTTGAACCGGGGACCTCCTGGTTTCAAGCCCTTTTTAACCACCGGACCTCACATCGTTAAAATGGACTAGTTCTGAGCCATACATCCGTCATATATACTGAACAATACTGTATACCGTACTTCTACAAAGTGGAAACTCTAATGCTTGTATAGCTAAACATAATACAGATTTGCATTTTGCCTAAATGCAGCATGCTGTATTATATTGCTTTTTTAAAACGGTATGTTATGCATACCCATGTTAATACTGAAAACCCTGCAGCTTCCACGCAATATTGTATCACTGCAAATCCTCTCTCCATCTTGTTAGTGTTTTGCTGTTTCTCAATCTCCAGGTCCTAATTCTGTGATTAGGCTTGTCCATCTGTTACCTGTTCTTTATGCCAGGTTTCTGGACAGTTTTCATTTCCTTTTTTTTTTACATCCAAAAATGAATTAGAGATAGTGCTGTGTTGTTTTTGCATTTTAGTTTCAGGTTCAGTTAACTGGCTCCTTTGTTTCTAAATCTACCCTAAAGTTTAAAAAAAAAAAGATTTTGTTTTTTCTCATAAAACAACAGTAGACTGACTTCAGGATTCTGATGAAAAAAATACTATTATTTACTAGTAGTATAAAGTATATACTAGTATTTTGCTGCCAGTTTCATGAATACCAAACTTAGTTATTTGACTTCATAAAAACCATTTGATTACTAGCTGCTGAGTTAAATCTTGGAGAATTTGGCCCCTTTAGCCTTAATGCTTAAACTGTCATGCAATCTGTTATTCTACATGATGTGTATTCATCTTCCTAACCTGCATAGTTCTCTGTAAGCATTATTGAATATTAATCCATTTTTATATCAAAATGTAAAACGGTCCTTCCTGAGTCAAAGTAACAGATTACATCGTACAGCAAGTTATTTTTGTCAAGTGTCGATTTCCATTCAGACAACACACCACTCTTAAATCAAGCATACTGGTTCATTCATCGTATGGCTGTTTTATCCTTTGAAAAGGAGATAGAGCTGTGTCTTCAGCGGCCAGATGGCATTCCTGGCGTCCTTCCACTGTCATTGAAATGAAGGTGTGCAGTGAGTCTCTCTTCAGCTTCTTCAGTGCCATTGAAATGAAGGTGTGCAGTGAGTCTCTCTTCAGCTTCTTCAGTGCCATTGAAATGAAGGTGTGCTGTGAGTCTCTCTTCAGCTTCTTCAGTGCCATTGAAATGAAGGTGTGCTGTGAGTCTCTCTTCAGCTTCTTCAGTGCCATTGAAATGAAGGTGTGCAGTGAGTCTCTCTTCAGCTTCTTCAGTGCCATTGAAATGAAGGTGTGCTGTGAGTCTCTCTTCAGCTTCTTCAGTGCCATTGAAATGAAGGTGTGCTGTGAGTCTCTCTTCAGCTTCTTCAGTGCCATTGAAATGAAGGTGTGCAGTGAGTCTCTCTTCAGCTTCTTCAGTGCCATTGAAATGAAGGTGTGCTGTGAGTCTCTCTTCAGCTTCTTCAGTGCCATTGAAATGAAGGTGTGCTGTGAGTCTCTCTTCAGCTTCTTCTTCAGTGCCATTGAAATGAAGGTGTGCAGTGAGTCTCTCTTCAGCTTCTTCAGTGCCATTGAAATGAAGGTGTGCTGTGAGTCTCTCTTCAGCTTCTTCAGTGCCATTGAAATGAAGGTGTGCTGTGAGTCTCTCTTCAGCTTCTTCGGTGCCATTGAAATGAAGGTGTGCTGTGAGTCTCTCTTCAGCTTCTTCAGTGTCATTGAAATGAAGGTGTGCTGTGAGTCTCTCTTCAGCTTCTTCAGTGTCATTGAAATGAAGGTGTGCTGTGAGTCTCTCTTCAGCTTCTTCAGTGCCATTGAAATGAAGGTGTGCTGTGAGTCTCTCTTCAGCTTCTTCAGTGTCATTGAAATGAAGGTGTGCTGTGGTTGGCAAATCTGATTCATCTACTGTAGGAAAAACCATACAGTCCAGTCTGTGGTTATTTTATTATTATTATTATTATTATTATTATTATTATTATTATTATTATTATTAAACCTTTATTTTACTAGGAAATCACATTGAGATTGAAACCTCTTTTGCAAGTGAGACCTAGCCAAGAAAGGTAGCAGCAATACAATAAAACATATTACAATACAAACATGCAAATACAGAAATATAATACATTTAAACACAGGCAAGTCATACTCAACACAATAAACAATCAGTTAGTGACAATCAATTAGTGACAGGCGAAATCAACTACTTAAAACAAGCACAACTCTCAATTAGATAATCATGCAGCTTACTCCTGAATTGTACTAAAGTTATTTGGGACTGCAAGTTAGGTTTAGACTGTAAGTCATTCCAAGACCATGGAGCAAAATAAGCAAATTATCTTTTATCAGCTTCAGTGCGCACTTTAGGAACCGTAAAATAGAAAAATGAGTGCGATCTGAGACTGTAGTTACTATAATCGACTGTAAAGTATTCATTTATATATGGAGGTAGCTTACATAGAATAGCCTTGTATAAAAAAAATATACCAGTGCTTTAACCTTCGCAATGCCAAAGAGGTCCAGGCAACCAAACCATATAACACACAATGATGAGTGCTGTAACTTGAATTGGTAATATATCTCAAGGCTGCATGCTATATAGGAACCAATTTGCTTAATGTTAAGGGCAATGCAAACCTATAAACTGTGTTGCCATAATCAATTTGTGGTAGAAATATACAAACAATTAGCCTTTCTTTTTGTAACTGCAGAAAAACAAGATTTGAGTCTATACAGAAAACCTATCATGAATTTCAATTTTTTTGCAAGATGGTCAATATGGGCCTTGAAATCGAGATTACTATCCAGATTACTATGTTATGAGGACACTGTGTGTGTGTGCACTGGTGTAATGTATGAATCCTTTTAAATGTGTTTAATGGTCATAAACAAGGGCTGATCTGAAATTCCTGGCAGCATATTAAGGGTATACCCTCTAATCTCAGGATGACACAACATAGATAATGATTTTAATAATGATGATGTTCTTTCCTGGGTCCTCGCAGCACCATCAGTCACTGTTAAGAATCTCATTGTTTTTCATGTATAGATTGGATACTGGGAAGTGTTTGATGGCTCACCAATTAGAGAACTCGAGGGCTCCCTGTCTGGATCCATTAACGGCATGGACATCTCACCTGATGGCACACACTTTGTTACTGGTAAGTGGCAGAGTCTTTAACATTGAGGTCATTGATATTAGATCCTGTCATCGTTTGTAATCTTAATGTATTTCATCGAGCTTCACATTTCATTTTTCTCTCCCCCCATGTGCTTGATCAGACCAGAACAGAGCCTTCACAAGCAACAGGAAAACATGACCTAGGCTGTAAAATGCTTTGACTTTGATGTTTTAAAAGTGCATTTAGAAATTTCAGGCATCAGTAGACATGCTTGTTTTGCTGATAGATTGAGTCTTTTTTGGTAGACTGCGAGTGTGTTTCTTTGATGTTTATAAAGCTGTAAACATCTGAAATGTAAAGGGGCAGAGTTTTTTATGAAGAAATCGTTACCCCGCTCCACAGTGCTCTACGGGTGTCAGTTATACTCAAATGATGAGCTTGCCCCTATCTCAAAGCAACCAAGACCCAGAAACCCAGAAAGTATTTTCCTTATCGTTTTAAAAAATGTATTTCAATTAATTTTAAAAGTCTTTAACACCTCACAAGCCCACGTAGAAAATATTAGTGTGTCTTGTAAAATGTTACCAGTACACAGAAGGCTTTGGGAGAACGTACAGGTTGCAGATTTTTTTATTTTTTTTATTTTAAACTGAACACGTTTGTGGGACACTGCAATGTTAAGCACAGTACGGTTCTTCTTGGTTCCCCAGGTGGTGATGACAAGCTGGTCAAGGTGTGGGGGTACAACGAAGGAGAGGTGACACATGTTGGCATTGGCCACAGTGGCAGCATCACCCGCATAAAGGTGTGTCCCAATGCCAGATCCATCATCAGCATCAGTGCGGACGGGGCCATTCTCCGATGGAAATACCCCCTCCTCAGCTGAATAGGGAGCTGCAGCAGCACGGAGTACTACCACCCCCACTCTCACTGCTGGAAAACCTCACTGCTATTTAATAGCATCTCCATAAAAGCTGTTCTGCATGTGACAGCTGCATTTTATTTTGTGTAACTTAATGAATATATTAATTGTTTTAGCTTTTCAATAATAAACATCCTGTAGATAATGAAATAATACTTTGTGTCTTTATCGGTGAGTTCAGTTTACAATCTTGTCTAAAGGAGGGGAAGCTTGTCTTCATTCATGTAGCCAGTTTATTGATTTTTTTTAGTTTTCTGTTTCCAAACCTAGTCTCAATGATATGTAAAAACTATATTCGAACATTTCAAACAATTTAGTATCACCTATGAGATGGGTCAATATTCATGTGCTCGTGAACGTTTTGTATACGATGAAAAACGTGTCGATTTAATTTAAAATATAAACACTTGTTCCTTTCAAATCTCAAAAGACTATTTTGAGATCATTCTGAACCCCGTCCTGCTCGCAATGGTAGAATTGTTTAAAAAGTCTTATTTTTTATACTGAAAGTTCCTCTTACAGGGCATCCCCTGGGACTCGAGAAGAGACGAGGGAACAATCACAGCTTGCCTCTTGTCTGAATTCATTCTCGTTTCAGTAGCTCAGAAACTAATTCAATAATTAATTGCATCTGCCCACAACCTCTACCACTGTGAAGCTACATTAAGGCAGCCAAATGCCAGGGTTACAAAATAGGACATTTGAATGTCCCCAGTGTGCTCTAAGTACTGAGCAGACCGGAGTCCCAGTGCCGTCTACAGACAATTAGTGGGTGGCATAGTTCAACAGCAGTAAACCCCAATGTAAAAACTGACTTACTGTGGACTTGAAGTATTCCACTACTGAATCCCATCTCAATGACAGTAGAAGTGAAGATATTTTGGGACACACAGGGTTGCTGACGCCTTGGGCATGCGTCAGCTTCAAACCAGTAATTTATAACTCAGACATCATCTTTAATTGGCCATGTATTTGTGTCTAGACGTGAGTAGATTATTCATCCAGACATTCTGTGTGGACAATAAGAAACCACTTTACATTGCAAGATAGTTATTTAGAAATTGCTTGAGGTGCAGTATTGGACAAATGGAAATGTTAATGCAAACACAATTACAATCTTTTATACACCAGGTGGCATGTGTTCTATTCTATAAATCCTATAAGAAAACCACATCAACAAAATCGGTAGCTAATAAATTTTGTTTTGAAGAAATATTAGGACGCGACAGGGCTTTGCACTTTAGAGTATGTTTAAAAAGAAAGCAAACGAAAACGGGTTGCATTTATAGAAGGTAACTAAATGAGGAAAAATAAAATAAACGCTGCATATTCAGATTCAGATAGTTTTACTTACAACCCGGAGCGCAACCAAGATCTGGACCTCGCCAGACTTCGTAGAGGAAACTTTCAACACCCATTGGTTATGGGTTGTACGGGTACTTTTTTTCCCAAGACAGCTGTTGAAGCGCGCACATGTATCAGATGAGGAACCTGACTGGCTGCTCCAGCTTGCAGCGTTACTCTTCTCGTTGATCTGACTGCAAAATGCTCCGGCTGGAATGCCCTGACCCGAGTTCTGGTGCCAGTACCCAGTTCTCACCGCCAGCAGGCACTGTTTCACTGTCTAACTTCATGCACCGTTCACAGCGCATAATAACACAGACACACATACAGGCACAGCACCTTTTCAAACTAAACCAGGCTAATAAGATTCAGAGTAGGAGGTGCAAGATCCACCAAAGAGAAACATACACTCGCGCTGGAGTACAGAGAGAGAGAGCGACTGGGAAGGAGAGAGAGGGTGAGAGGCACTGCTAAGTGCTTACAGCGAACAACACACAACTCACCTTTCCTGTTTTTCCAGGTCGGGAGGCTCGCTTAGAAAGAAGAATTATCGGAATGCAGGGGCCGGGGGAGAGCACCCATGCATATCTGGTTCTGCAGTGACTTGGCACCAACACGGTGCCCGTGTACGTTCGTGTTGGTTGAATTCACGGGGATGAAGTTAATTAGTTTATTAAGAAGGAGTAAGGAACGGGTAATGGGGCTTGTTTCGATTTAAACAACAACAACGCAAATAATAATAATAATAATAATAATAATAATAATAATAATAATAATAATAATACACACGTACAAATAAAAATGGATAACCAGAGAGAGGAAACAATGTCAAAGTCAATTAAAAACAAAATACCGAAACGCAAAGAAAAGAAACACAAATCCAGGAAGCTGTTAAGAAGGAAATCTCTGAAATCGGTGGGGAACTTCATGAACAGGATCTTGAAAACTTTAAGCACTTTGTCTCACTTTGGGGACCTGAACCCGGCAGAGGCAGAGGCAGAGGACGATGACGGGGGGTTTCGGGCCAGCACAGCACCTTGCACCTTAACTGCCAACTCGGGACACCTGAATGAAGAAAGCCGGGCTGTCGCGGAAAACCCAGTTAAAAAGAGTTTGACGCTGTCATCCCAGGAGTCTATCAAAGAAAGATTGTCTTGGTGCTTTGGGGATAGGATCCCCGGCGTTCTGGGCTTGAAAAATCATGGCAACACCTGCTTTATGAACGCAGTCGTCCAGTGCCTGAGCAATACTGACCTGTTTGCCGAATATCTCGGCTTGGAGCAGTACAAAGTCGACTTAAGCCACAGGCAAGTTAATGGTATGTTGAAAAACGACGATGTACCACAAGTCAAGGGCGAGGTTACAAAACAGTTGGCATCCTTAATGAGGGCGCTTTGGACACTGGACTACACCCCGCAACTTTCCGTGGAGTTCAAGGTAAGCACAGCATTTAACACTGCAAGCATGCGCGGTGTAGCAATGTAACTGCAGGGAAACTGTACCTAGAGTCATATTGCATGTGTATCTAGGCTGTCGTGTTTGTTTTGCCCTGTTTTATAAATGTTTACAGAAACAGATGCACAAGTTTATCTTTGCAGCTTTCAGGGCTGTGGCTGTGGTTAATACGGACACACATTCAACATGTATGGATTTTAGTGTTACTAAGTACAGTTAGCTGACACATGCAAATAATGAATACGATTTATTATAAGGACTGGCTTCGGTGTCTTGCATACGTCACCAAACACAGGGCGTGCGTTATTAACCTTTAGTAGCTGCGGTTCAATGTAACAATCTTTTTTTTTTTTTTTTTTTTAAATCTCGTTGTGCACTTCCGTCTGTGAACACGGGTAAACTGTAGCGTGACCTGGAAAGCCGGAGAGGACGCTTGTCAATATTGAATGGCAGCGCGCATTCCAGAGATCGAAGTCCATGTATGTTGACAGGCGAGATGTTAAATGTGTGAGTCCACCAGGCACCCTGTCTGCACCCTTGTATGCACGAGCTAGACAGCGTTTGTTCAATCTAATGATATATCAGGTTATGTATTTTGCCATTTGTAACACTGTCGCCTGTAAACATTGCCGGCTTGTAAATTTACATGAATAATGTGAGCTTTACATAAATGCAGTGCTATTTAATCGTGGCATCTTGGAAAGCTGTCGTTAACCGAACACACATTTTAAAAAAGCGTACTTTTTTATAGTTTTTTTTTGTTTTGCATTTTATTTTGTGAGTGGAATCTGAATTATGATTATGATTAAAAACCACTACTACGGCTACTACTACGACGACGACTACTACTATAATAATAATAATAATAATAATAATAATAATAATAATAATAATAGTAATAATAATAATAATACACATTTTAATGAATATGTGATTATAGGTTATAATTTCATAACTCTTACCTGTAGTGCACTTTCAGTGTTATTTTTTTATCCTAGTGTAGTACTTAATATCATGATAAAAAATAAAAAAATTAAATGTATGTTGTTTGTGTTTCTTTTTAAAACTGCACGTTTGACACCCCAGTAGCTAATGTGAGGTGTATGGAATTATTTTTGTCATTTGGACCACTTTAAAGGTACACCCTGTGCCACCTGCATCATTGATATCTGATTGCCCTATCATCACAAGATTACCATTTTTAATCTTCATTACCCCATTAAGTGCCATTGTCATAATTTTTTGGAGCATTTTTAATCTGCCTGTTATATATTTTTATTTTTTTCTTTAACTATGTTGTTATGATAACTTACTCTAGTTTTGTTAACCTTAAAAGTTAAGCACACTGCAGTCTCCAGCACTGCCTGCCTTGCACTCTGCAGTCGCCAGCACTCTGCCTGCCTTGCACTCTGCAGTCTCCAGCACTCTGCAACAAGGATCTTCTTCAAGGGAATGAAAACCGAGTTCTCTCTATTATGGTTGTCTAATGGCATTTTAATAGACTTAAATAAGCCTGGGTTTAATTACAGACTGTTATCTCAGTCTCAGAGATACTCCCATAATAATAACTGAGATTATTTGAAGAATCTGATGGCCTTGTGCTCTATTTCTACCAGCTGTTCTCAGTTACGACTCTGGTAATTGTTATTTAAATTGTGATCCTTACATGAAAGCGCAGCAAAATGAACAGTCTTATATTAAATGATCTGTTTGCCATAGACTTATTCAGAACTATGAAACGCCTTGCTGAGGTATATTTAGTATTATAAGCTTCACGGTTCTGAGACAAACAAATCATTATTCCAACAGGCAGATACCCCTAAAATCGAACAAGACTTTTTAATCTAGAAACCCACTTTAAATAGAACCTATAAGCATGTTTAAAAAATGTCTTCATACACAAAGCATTTTGGTTTTTAACAGGGGTTAATTTGTAAACTAAAAGGTACCAGATTTAATAATTAAGGAATAGGTATAACATTTTTGCATCCGGGTGTGCGTTTCATTACGTCATGCCATTAGATACCAATTCGCTCAATGGCTGCTGTGCATGAACTCCTGAACTCCTGAACTCCTGAACTCTTGATCCAGTCCAAGCCAGGTTGCTGATCATACAGGTGGTGACAGTTTAGTTCAGAGGGCTCAATGAGAAATAATCTCCATACTGTCATGATGCAGCTCCTAAGGGACCGCTGTCAAACTCACAATACCAACAGCAATTGACACCTTGTCATGAAGAGGCCAAGGATGAGAAATAAGATGCCCTATTCCCCCGAGCAGGGGGCTCTGCCAGTCTATTCCAATACAGAGCCTTTATTCCAGCACCAAAGGTGCACTGAGCAAACTGAGGTTGATTTCATAACTGAATCTAGGTTTTAAACCCCAAATGAAAATATCAGATCGTCTTTATCAACCGACTTTCCATATATCATATAGTTTCTATCTGATCAGATTAGTATTACTGTTGAACAAAAAATATATAGATGCGACTGCAAGATATATATATATATATATATATATATATATATATATATATATATATATATATACATCATGAAAGAATAAATCATGGATTTGAATATAAAAAATAACAAGTAGTTGTCATGCCATCAAAAACCTATAAATACCTCCAATGTTTTGATTCAAACACACGCTCCCTTGAGAAAAATATGCACAACATATTATATATAATATACTATTGTAAAACAAATTATATTAAAGGATACAAATGGTGCAAATCAAGTACAAATTAAATGTGGAACAAATCATCTTTTTTTGACATATTCTGTCTCCCAAAGTCTGGTTTGAAATCTCCTTGTGCCAGCAGACATGTACGGGTTAAATCTGGGATGGCTCATACCAGGGTTGGGTTGAAGCAGTGAGGTATGATACACTGTGCCAATGTAAGCTGACTGTCAGCATTCAGCACACTCAGTCCAGCAGCACCTTCAAGAGAACTCGCCCCATTACACAGGTGAATTTAGGCCTGTGTAGTGACATCTCCGTCACTTTGATTCATGTTTCGTAGCAGCAAGAGAAATGCACAGTACCCCAGTGCTAGTAAAAGCGCCTGCCTGACAGCTGGCTGGGGTGGATCACTGTCTGTTGAACTGTGAGATCTTATCCTGTCCCAGATCCTTTTCACTGGGTTTACAATGGCAGCGCTGCTGAATTGTATAAAAACACAGGGAAGCCTTGAGATATTTTCTGAAATTTTCACATAAAAATGCATGAATTGAGTTGCCGACTGTTATTACCTATGGGAGCGGAATGAAACAATTTTGAAAAGTAGGTAATGCAACACCAGAACATTAATGAAAAACTAAACTGAAAGAAATAAAATTTAAAAAACCCATTAAAAGCACATAATCTTCCAGAACGCGCAGTCTGGCACTGGCATACGGTAAATGGTCTTGTATTACATGTGCTAAGGTGCTAAGTAGTGTAGATGGATTTTTGTATTGCTTATTTCAGCCAGCAAAGCCACCTGCTGTTTCGATTCGAGAGGACCGTAAAGTCAAACGACAGTCATTTTTCTGCAGAGAAACAAACGCTTTCCATTTGCATAAGTGTGTGCCGACCTCCCGTGGCACTAACCTGACCGCATACAACAGCACAAAACGCTTATTCATTTGAAGACATGTACAATGGAGCAGTGTGAGAGTCCTTTAAGCACAACGCTCTTAAAGGGGTATGTATTTATAGCAGTTCCTTGCTGTGTCATCTATAACTTTAAACACAGACCTAACTTATACATATAGCACTATATGCATAGCAATTTGATCCACTCCAGATTTTACTGCAAGCTAGTCAGATTTGTCAAGTTATAAATAATCCATGTTTCCTTTTGTAATTCAGTCGTCACTTAAAAAACATACTATAATCAGTTTTAAAAAGCTAAAATGACAACAAAAATATTACTTATGTGTTGGTCATACAAATCCATATTTCCACCGCACTGATAATACAAGTTGGCTATTTTGAACTCTGCCCAGGGTTCTAGAACCGTGTGACCTCACATACTGCTGTGTTCCGGACTTCAATCAGAGTGGAAGACCACCAGGCACTCCAGGGCAGACTACTGCCAAAACAAATGAGAAATACAACTGAGGAAACAGAAAACCAGGCCATGATCAAAACACAGCCGCAAGATAAACGTCATTTACCTGCATTTCAGTACAAAACAATCTTGGCACTGGTGTCTTACAGATAGCCTCCGGGGATGAGGTTAACTGCTTCCTTTGACCCCCTTATCTCTTCTCTTCCCTGCACTGCTTGTAAAAGGCTCTGCTGTCTTGCCTTGCTGTATACAGACCCCTCAGGGTTGCATGGACAGCAGCTGAGAAGGATAATGAAAAGAAGCATGAAAGTGTGAAGCACAGTAACAAAATGCAGAGTTACCTGTAGACCCACTTTTCTCACTGTCTTGAAAGAGGATACATGTATTGCCCCTCAGGCACAGCAGCAGCACAGTCACCTGCGATTGCTCCAAGACCACCATCATCATGCATCAGTGTCACGGCCTCTTAATATTAATACTAATTTACAGACAGCACTGACTGGAGTCAAACAAATCTGCTGCAGTGAGCTTAGCCCCACTTACTGCGGGTCACATATTTAATTTATCTAGTGTACATATACATAGACATTCACACATTTGCATCACATCAAAGAAACAACTGCACAGACCATTTCTCCCAGTAGAATTTTTAATACTCCAGGACAATTAAGTTTCGGCTTGTGCCGCCTTCAGGCTTCTTGGTAAAGTGTCTTATAGGATTTCTGTTTAGGGTTTTCAGTATATAAACCCCAAACAGAAAACGATATCTTCAAACCATAAAACTTCTTTAAAATAAAAATAAAAATGTCTCCTGTTGTACCGACCTTCCCAACGTTAGAAACCTGAGTCAGGTTACAGCAAAAGCGGTCTAACGATGGCCTTTTTGTATGTTGATAGCAGTCTTGCGGTCCCTGTCACCTCCCTGTACGATGAAGAAAAAAACATTCCAGTCATAACCCCCCAGTTAGGGATTTATGGCAACCTGATATCTGGCCCACCATCTCTGTACTCAACAGCTCTCCACAGGGACATTGATACAAGACCTTCTAACCCACCGGTAACCTCAGAGCGAGTAAGAATACCAAGTAAATCCCATTCACGCTGGCAGAGAGGAAAGAGCCAGAAATAAAAAAACAAAGCAAAAGGGTGCTGCTTCACTACACACATCAGGGAGCTAAACTAAATAAGAAAAGACCAATAATAATAGAAAAAGGAAAGGAAAAAAACCATCTGTATCAGCCAGACTTGTCAGGGTGATTCAGATATCCCCAAAGATCAAAAAGATGGAGTGCTTTCATCTCATTTTTCTATCTGGCTGCCATGTGCTCCGTGGACCTCTGCATCCAGTAAGTGGCCCTGAACTACTGGGACAGTATAAAAAGAAAATCTGACAGTTTATATCTGAAGGGTTATGCTAGTGGTGTAATGATCTGCAGACAGAATAGAGAGCATTTATTGCACTGATGGAACTGGAGAAAACTACATTTTAAGCCAGCGATTCCCCAGCTGAGATGATTGCTTTAAATTAAGGCGATCACCTGTGATTACAGTGAGGCTGTTTTGATAGATATGCATAAACTAGCTCTTAATTCCAGTGTTTCACTCAAGGCGCTGCTGATTACAGCAACAATTTATGGGATGTTCTTGAATATTGTCTAAGGTCTATTTATATCAGTTCCTTACTGTGTCATCTATAACTTTAAACACAGACCTAACTTATACATATAGTACTTTATGCATACCAATTTGATCCACTCCAGATTTTACTATGAGCTACAATGAGTGTGCCTAATTATGCTCACGGTAAAACCTGGAAGGGCTCCCGCTGCTCTGCAATTGGAGTCTTATTCCAGTGCTATAAGTTTTGCAGAGTTTGGGGCAATGCTGTTTTTAAATGAGATTTTTCAGCGACAGTCCAGAGAACAGTGCAAGACTTCATCTTGCACGTACTGCATGGTTTAAAAATAGAATGTAATATAAAAACGCTATTTTGACCCAGATAGTATTCCATGACTTGAGATTACATATTTAGTTTTTATATTTGTACTGTTCTGGTAAAGATCCCAGTGAGATTGTATTTTGTTGTGTTTGTGCTTTTTTCAACTTTCAACTTCAGTTGTAAAACATCGGACATTCAAGACTTCTTTCACAATGGGCTTGAAAAGTTTTATAAATGTCACAAAATGGTAAATGCCAAGAGTGTAATACTACACCCTCGACGTTTACACTCTTGAAATGTTATGGTATGTGTTTTCAATGGTGGTAGTGTAGCTCAACATATTGGTTCTCACCAATGATCTCTGCTCACAGAGAAGCGGCTGAGCGTTTCTAAGGAGGATTCTTCCCCAGGCTAAGACATTTCCAGCAGGTGCTTTGAGGTGCATCATAGCTGCTACAGATTTTATTCAAGCTTCTGGGTTGTAAGAAACACACAGCTTCCAGCCTTGAAATGCATTAAAGCTTTTAAAACTGCTAATTTCATGTGATAGTGCAATCTCATTTATAAAGACTTAGGTAAATCTAACTGGGATTTTAACCCTGGACCTTGTGGTTTTTTCTCTCTCTCTTATTAGTCTTAACAGAAATAAACACCTTTGGAAATGATACTTACTCTTAACATCTTTCCCTGCCCTGTTGTGTCCCCTCCCAGAATACTGTCTCGAAGTATGGCTCCCAGTTCCGGGGGAACTCCCAGCATGACGCCCTGGAGTTCCTGCTCTGGTTACTGGATCAGGTCCACGAAGACGTCAACTCCTCACCCGGTAACACCAACAATACCAAACCCATTGGGAAGGTAGGCGATCCATTAGCCTTTGCCTACGGGTGTCATTTGGAGCACATTTCCACTGCACGCCTTCCTAGGAAACCTACAGCCTTGTAGGTGAAATGCATGCATAACTTTTCCAGCTGAAACTTGGTAGGATTGTGCTTCAGCTTCTTGAGGGTCTCATGATCTAGTTCTGGTAAACGTCTGGTCATAATTGGCTGACAAGAAAAGCTGTTTAATCTTATTGTTTCTGTCTGCGGAGGGCTTGACTGAGTGGACTCTTTAATTGCTTTAAACGGATAGAAAAAATTCCTCCATAGCAGCTTAGCGAATCAGCATTCTGCCCCTTTAAAATGACTCACCCCACAGCTGCTAAAGCATAAACAATGCAGCCCCGCTGTAATACTGGGCCTAAGCAGGTCTTTATGCAACTTGAATTCCACCACACTCACTGTCAAATTCCGTGAGGGTTACTGGTCTATGGGCATGAGATCTGGTTGGATGGCAGGAGAAATGGAAGCTATAGGGAGAGTGCTACACCAACAAATAGTTTGTGCCTGATCGGTCTTAATTAAAGCTCTGTGTTTTCCTGTGGAAGCTTGCTGCTTCTGCTTACAGCTGCTCAGCTGGCTGCGTGTGCAGCCTGAGAGTAGGCGAGGAGTAGCAGAAAGCCAGAGCGTTTACTGTAAGCCTACACCCCAGCGGTGGAGGACGGAAATCTTCAGGACTAAAACTCTCTCATGCTCAGGAGACTGAGTATCGCTTTTACTGGTTTGATATGCTGGCTGGCGACTGTAAGGGGCCGTACATGGAGAGATGCAGGCGTGAGCAGCTTTGAGAAGAGGTTTGTGGGCTGGCTGGTTTGTAGATTGTAGGTTCACTGCTCTTGCACATTGTCTTCCTCTCTGCCCTACTCTCCAGAAGGAGATAGGATATGTTGAAGCTGTTCATAAAATTGGAATTTTGACACTCCATTTTAGAGAAAAAGAGAAATGTCTTTTAAAATAAGTGCGATCAAATTCTATTTACTATTTACGATTCTGAATAGAATCATTTGGAAAACAATAACATCTTAAATGGAATCTGCACTACCCTCGTCTTCCTCTTCTGACACTTCCCTCATCCCTCTGGCCCTGACACATATTTGTTCAGCACGCTTGATAGCCTCCCGATCGCTACACTCTGACAGTAACAGAAGTTGCTGAAACTAATAAGCAAATTGGGATTGGAAACTTGCTGAAGTTTTCATGCTCCTGTCTGGTGGCAGCTGGCAAATTGAGAGGGGGGGACAGCATGAAATGCTACTCTTAGCGTCAAAAGCTAGCGATTAGCAGGTATGTTTTCTGAGACAAGGCACTCTAAGGCAGCAGATTGTTCTTCCAACAGTGACTCTCAACCAGCAAGTAAATGTGCTTCTTGATTAAACTAATCTGAAGTGCTGCTTGTCTTGCCAGTTCAAACGGCTCTGTCTGTCGCGCTGTGTGTTTCTCACAAGATGAATGAAGCATCACAGATTGCAGCATTCAGGAGAAACATGCAACATCAAGCCTCCTGGTTTGAAGCCCCGCTGCCTGCAGGAGGGAACCCTTGACTGGCAGCTGCAGATCATGTAGGAATCCAGATGTTAGCCCTGAGCAAGACAGACAGACACCACACAATAAATTGTGGAGGATACATCATCAATACAAACCTGCCTGTGGGGAACCACCACAATCAATAGCAGTCACATCCAGGGCTTCAGAATCTGTTTTCTTAGCTCTTATTAGCATTTAGCAACATTGATTCACAGAACCTTAAACACATTCCTCTCTCCCTCATTAACTTTAAGTACCATATGCACTTGTGCTGTTGCTATTAGTTTGAACACATGTTCCCACCCATCACCTGCAAGCTTGACTGGTCATAATCAAAAGGTGTATTGTTGCTAATGTTGCTGCAGTTTCTTTTAACTGCGCCATTTCAACAGAGCTTCAAGCAGTTTATATCTGATTCTATTAATGTCTGCAGGGCTTAAAACTGGTGTAGCTCTCTGACTGGAGAGACAATGTGCTGTATTCATAATGCATTTCCGTGCAGGGACAGTAAGTGCAGTGCAGGCATGTGCATGTGCGTTATAAGTGTTCTAGACTTTGTGTTCAATAGAACATAAGAAAAATTGATGATGCTATCCCACTCTAACACCACGTGTGGAAGGGATGGAGGGTTTGTGGGGGAGGCATGTTAACTTGGAACAAGCTGTGGAAATTCTTCCCATGGCTCAAATCCGCTGCCCTCAAATGCATATGCAAGAGTAAGTGTAAATCCCCAAATGATTTCCTAAACTCCAGCGCAGTTAGATACTACTGCATATGTAACCAGGCAGAGGCTGTGCGCGAACTGACAACCCCTTGCTCTGCAAGCAAGCGTCTTAATCACAATGCAACAGAGCTGGGCTGGTCTGCATTCATGGTTTTAGAGTTTTTAACCTCATCTCATCTCACCGACAGGACCGAATCACACAACACTGCCCGTTACACATACTCTCTCTCCTTCGCTGCCATCTAACCTGCAAGTAACCTTGTGAAGAACGGTTTTGAAACAGCTCTGTAGAGAGGTTGTGTGTATCTCCCCCATTCATAATCTGAACTGATCTGACCTTCACAGGAGGAATGCAGTCCCAGGGGTCTGGTTTGTGTCACTTAACATTGTGTATCAGCTCACTGGGGGATGAGCTATGGAAAAACCTGGGACTGAGAGTGGAGGAATTTAGAAAAGAAGTGATGCTCAGAGAGACCTGTTAACAGAACCCTGGCACTCTCCTTATTAAATAACAGCGCAAGCCGGTGCAAGGGACGGTACAAGGTGGCAGGGGTTGCAATTGTATGCTGTGGTTTGTAGAGCTATTCCAGTAAACCCTGCCCCTTCCTCCTCCCTGCTCCAAGAGAAAAGGAGACACAGACTTCTTCTTCTGTTATGCATGTTGATAATGGGTCGGCTGCTCCGACTTCAGTCTTTAAACCCACCTTGATGTTCATTGCTTGACTTGGTAATGTGATTTCTCTGAACGCTACACAGGTTTGCTGTTTTGATGAGTCTATTCCATTCATGGTTCCAGTTGCAGGCTCCTGCTTAGAAGTGTGGATGATTAGAACTGGTTGTTAAAGAGACTTCGGTGCTGGTTTAGGAATTGTTATGCTGGTTTCAAATGTAATCCTTATACTTGCAATAATACATTTCTTAAAATGTAATGGCCAAAGCCAGGTAGTATTCCAGGTAGGGTTTTCATTTGTGAGTCGTAGCATCATTTTCTTTCTCATCCAGTCACTGTAATACCAATGAAATGTTTTACTGGGTAAGTATAAGTATTCCAGTTTAATTGGCAGGCATGTAGCATTGGTCTAAATGAACCAGACTAGAGGTATTGCCGTAGTTTTTGTTAATCTATGGCGAAAAGGAATTGATATTGCATAAGCAACTTCAAAATCAACCTTTTTAAGGTGATAAGCAAGAAAAGAAAAGAGAAAAAAAGAATGTAGTTTTGCTGCAACACTGGAAGACTTGACAGATATCTTGAACGTTTCTCCATCCAGTCGTCGGGAGAAACATGAAAGTCTCTCAGCCAAGTTTATTTATCAGTGTGAAAACATGCACGCGGATAACGCAGTCGCTGGGGTCATAGAAATAATCGAGGCGCCTTCAAATAGGATTTACACAGCAAAGGAACTTTAAGATCTCTGTCTTATAAGATATTTCTCAACATGGTCCCCTCTCTGGAAGCATGCTTCATGTATTATTCACAATGATCAGTTTAAATATCTTTTAAAATTGCTTGTCCTAAATATAGCTAGATTTGTTAAGCCATTGAGGACCAGTGAATGCCTGATTTGGTGCACATCGCAGACCCTTTAATTTTTTAGTGGACATTATGCCATAGCCAGGGCCAGATTAACGCATAGGCAAACTAGGGCCCGAACTCAAGGGGGGCCCAAAACGGTTATGTGTTTTTTTGGGGTTTTTTTTACATATGCAGATAAACTGGAAAAAAAAGCTCTCTGACATTCGAACCGAGGCATGTATCTCAAAATCAAATTGTTCTGACAGGTGTTACGCTGAGTTCTGTACCTCATAAAGTTCTGTATCGCCGCATGATTCCATGCCTGTGCAGATGCAGTTTTTTCAAAGCTGGACGTGGATGCGTGATATTCCTGTGCCCGAGCTGCTGTGTTCTCAAGTTCTGCTGCAGTTTGCAACAAATGTTGTAAACAAGAAACGTTTAATTTTCTGTCAGATTCTTTCAGTTGTTAATAATAACTTCGAACTGAGAATTATACCTGTTGTAAAAGGGTGGAGCGCTAGTTATAAAGGCTGTAATGTATATAAAGGTGTGTGTGTGGCTGTTTGTTTAGCGCTAGGGGGCCCCCACATGTATGCTTGCCTAGGGCCCAGTGATGAGTTAATCTGGCCCTGGCCTTGACCTTGGCCTTGTGTTGCATTTTAGTCCTTGGTGTGCCTGAAAACCACTGGGCTCTTTTCCATGTTCTCTATCCACTTGGTTTTCTCAGCAAAGTGCAGCCTTATTATTATTATTATTATTATTATTATTATTATTTATTTCTTAGCAGACGCCCTTATCCAGGGCGACTTACAATCGTAAGCAAATACATTTCAAGTGTTACAATACAAGTAATACAATAAGAGCAAGAAATACAATAACTTTTGTTCAAGCAAAGTACAATTGTGACAAACCACAATTCAATAATACAGCAGATAATAGTGATAGTTACATCAGGATATGATTAAATAGTGATAGTTACATCAGGATGTGATTAAATACAAAGTACTACAGGTTAAACACTTGGCAGATTACAGTATTCTGAAGTACAGAATTAAATGCAGTAAAATAGGGGCAGATAAGAGCAAAATAAAGCACATTTACATGAAGGGTGATAGTGTCCCAGGATACAAACAGAGGAGTTCTACAGGTGCTCTTTGAAGAGGTGAGTCTTGAGGAGGTGCCGGAATGTGGTCAGGGACTGGGCAGTCCTGACATCTGTAGGAAGGTCATTCCACCACTGCGGAGCAGGGGTGGAGAAGGAGCGGGCTCTGGAGGCAGGGGAGCCTTAATATTCCCCTCCCCTAAAGTTCTTGTCTGCAGAGGAGGGGAATCTTGGTTAGTTTAAAAAGTCAACGGGTATTCAAGGTAGCTGCCCAGTCCTGCAGCTTCCACTGAACAGGAGATAGGAGGTCCTGCCTGACCTGTCGAAACTCTGAAACCAGGTAACCAGCAGGTGCATCCCCAGAGAAACACAGAGCCGTCACTCAACCTGGCAGGTAGTTTTCCGCATTGTGGGGGGACAAATTGGAGATAAAACGAGTTACGTTCTGATGAAAGAAAATCAAAAAGTGAGCTGGCAACAAAAGCTTTGGCAGGATTTAGGCAGATCCCTACCGCTCACTTCAGAAACAATCCCAGAGGTGCAGGACTGCGGTGTGTGGTGAAATGAAGCCTGTCTGGGGTGACACTGGGTGACAGCTCTGCCAGAGACAGGCACAGTAAACTGAATAAGCAATGATCAGTGTGGATCAATCGCTGCTATTTCCTGTTGTTTTATCACTCTACCAAACCATAGCGTTTTTGCAGCCAACTTTGTAGAACAAAAGAAATCCAAAATAATTACACAGTCCAGCTCTGATTACATGTCCTGGAGTGTTTTTTGTTTCATTGATATGTGCACACATTTCATATGTGCAACGTTAGCCAACTGCTACAATGGGAATGCACTATACATATTATAGTATTGCTCAAAATGCTACGTCTTGTAACCAGGAGAGCTTAATGATTTATGGCAGATACTACTGTATATATTTAAGTGCTTTCAGATTGCTGTCAAGCCCAGGGTAATCGTGGCTATATATAGGATGTGTTTTGTTCTATAAGCTGTCTGACTGATGCACCTTTCACTGGTACAGTAAACGCACTGGCAAGGGATTAAACTACTTACTGTCTCAGATGAGAAACAAAGGAAAAAACATTTGAGCATGCAGGTGACATTAATCCCAGTTGAAAATGCTAATGTATGAAAACATCTATTTATAAAGTGCAGAGTAAGACTATTATGTGAGCCCTGGACCTTAGGCTCTCTCTGTCTTTAGCATTTACAGTACACAGACAAGCAAAGAAAAAATCGACTTTTTATTGATATGCATGTTGTTTCAATAGAACATTTTGCACCCCTGGCACACACTGTCACACCTTGAGGTATCCTGGCTTTAAACAGTGTTAGAAACTTCCTCTGCTCTTAAAAGGGCACTTGATGGCTTGTCATTCCATAGCAGAGATACTGTAAGGTTTATGCATGGCTGCTCACCAGTGGGAGAATGGGAAGATCATAATATTTTGATTGAAACATCAGGAGGATGTAAAAATGATTAAAACTCCCAGAGGAGAAGAAATACCTTAAAATATGAAGTGCTTATGCCATAAATCAGTGGAACATGAGACCTGGATCAATCGGCCCAGGACAGGGAGGACTGAAAGACATTTCAGTGCTCCTTTTGAAGGTTTGAAAACATACCCACCGTTTGGTTGTGGCTTATTCAGCTGTATTTGCAAAACCCAGAATCTGCACCAAATCCAGTTTTGCATCAAGACAAAAATATATTAAAGGTCTCTATGAACTGTTATAAACTATGTTAGAATCTCGTATTGTTTGTTTTATTATTATTATTATTTGTTTATTTAGCAGACGCCTTTATCCAAGGCGACTTACAGAGACTAGGGTGTGTGAACTATGCATCAGCTGCAGAGTCACTTACAATTACATCTCACCCGAAAGACGGAGCACAAGGAGGTTAAATGACTTGCTCAGGGTCACACAAGGAGTCAGTGGCTGAGGTGGGATTTGAACCGGGGACCTCCTGGTTACAAGCCCTTTTCTTTAACCACTGGACCACACAGCCTCCTATTTAAAATGTTTGCCAGGCCCAGTAGATTTGATTTTGAATGATCTATCTTTAATTTGTATAATATGAAAAAGACCTGCTGTCGACCACAATGCAAGGCTAAGCCAATGGTTCTTGGTCATCAGCAATTCAAATCTACAGTCAGGAATCGCAAAGAACCTGCTGAGAAAAAAAAAAAAAAAAACACTTTACTCCTCGGTTGTCATTTAGAGAGGCCTCTAATGGATTTCAATATACTTTGAAATATTTAACGATATCTAAAAATCATTTTATTAAATCTGTAAATATTTCAGGGTACCTTTTTATATAGTTCAAGAGACCTTTAAATATTTAGAGACATCTTAACTCCTGTCTAAGGTTTCTGAAAACGAGGAGGTGATTTAAAAAAAAAAAAAGTGTTTGTACGTTTTATATTAACAGGACTCATTTATTTCTGATGAACTGTGCGCTTCAAATAGAGTTCCAAGATAATAGGATTAGTGGCACTTACCAAGTCTATCCATTAAAATGTGCTCAAGACACTGTTGAATGGTTTAAAGGTTTAAAGTTTCTAATCAAATGCGTCAACCGAGGGATTCTGGTTAAACTTTAAAAAGAAAGAAAGAAACAACAAAGCCAGTGAACATTCTGCCATCTGTCTCCAAAATGCATCTGTTAGACTTTTGTAGTTGACAAACAAACAGCATATGGTAGTTCTACATGGAAGGCCTCTCTACCTCTAATTAGTGAAGTTTGAATACCAGCAGTAAGAACAAACTTTGTTAAGATAGATTAATGAAGTTCTGCAATTCCTTACAGTATATATGCCACAGAGTCGGACGCTTCCACAGCTCTTCCACCTTATTCTTCAGCCCCTGTTCTCCATAACTGGGAGATACTTGCTCAGAAGGTTGTACTAAATAGCCCAGCAGAGCTTCTTACCAGTACAGTAAACATTCTGTTGCCTTCAAAGCAGTCCCTCAGGGCAAAACTGAACCCTAAGAAGGGTAGAGGTTCATCTAAAGTTGGTTTTAAGATGTTCAAAAGACTTAAGATGGGGACCCCAAAAGTTGTGAAGGTTTCATCTGAAAAATGAACTCTGCTTGGATTGGTCACACACCCCCACACACCCCCACACACACACATACACACACACACACACACACACACACACACACACACACACTTAATGAACTTAAACTTCCGGGCAACCAAGTTGGAAAACTGCATACCTTTATAATCCGTGTAACCAGAAAAGCCACTTTAAATAAAAGGATCCAGGAGGCTTCATTGTCTTGACTGCCAGCTCATAGTTCTGTGGCCTGACTAGCAGAGTTTGATGGTGTGTGTTTATTTTCTCCTTCACTAAAAGGAGTCTTGTGGTGAACATTTACAGGGTTCTGTTTAGTGATACACAGCTCTTTAAATAGTTATACAGCAATACTTGACCCAGGAGAGAAAACAATGCAGGTTTATTTACCCTCTCTGAGCACGTTACATGGGCACCCAGTGAGCTCTAATCCTGTAGCAATGCAGTTATGTGTTGTAGGAGGGAGTGTTGTTTGAAAAACATCCTGTGAAAATATCCTGAAACATTAATGCAGATACCTGCTAACCCATACCAGATCATCACTGACAATACATGGAAACTACTGTGCGATGACTGTGTACTACAGGCTCGGAATTAAGAAATGAGTTGAACTTATAGACATAAAAATACATATCAGAGCTGACATCATCACGCCTTAATGTCAAACGTTCAGACACTGCCAGAAGTTCAAATCCAAATTAGGTTATCACCTGGAAAGATTGAATCTACTTTCAGCCACTGCAGGTTGAGAAATATGAATGATCTAAACTGGCTTCCACAGTTTTGAAGGTGTTCGAATGCCCCTTTGTCTAACAGGATTGGGTTTCCCCAGTTTAACACTACTCAAAGATGCCAGACCTGACCCCAAACTTGCGAAAGACTTTCTCAGAAAAGCTTTCGCAAGACCAGCACCCCTCAGTTCTTTACTTTCCTCTCTGCATGAAGCACCTTCTGCTAACGAAATGCTCTGTAGTTAGCCAACCGTACAATACGTATTTGTTTTTTTGGATGGCAGTATGCTATTGCTATGTTGTTGTTTGCTGACAGGAAGCCTCTCCCTTTAACATGCTCAAGTGTTTTGCACACTTCTGTTGTCATTGTGATTAATGAAAGCATAACAGCATTGTGTTACGCAGTACTATGCAGAAGTCTGGTGTTGAGAGCTCTGCTCTTCAATAAGCCCTGACACAACATTAGAGGGGACAAAAATCCACAGGTAAATTAATCAGGGAGCATACATAATTAAACTTTCTTCTGGCTAATATGTATTTGATGCATCATGGCAATTAATAGGCGATTGATTGAACGAGCTGTACCAATCTCGTTGTTTTGGTAATTGCTTGTTTCTGACACGATGTGGAGTGATTTCAAAATAGAAATCCAGAGAGACAAACATTATTATTATTTACTAATTGAACGCTCTGGGGTGCTGCTCCCTTTGAAGTGTAATCAGAACAAGCCTGACCTGTTATCATCTAAATCTGTGGGTCACTCTCAGAACAGCATGTTCATCTAGTGAGCATTCCACAGTATTGATGCAAAACAGTCAGAGGCTTAAACTAAAATAGTTAAGCGAAAATAAAAATCAAATTTATCATGGCAATTTAGTCATGCAAAACATTTCCCAATGCCTCTGCAGTATATTGTCCAACACTAATATGCTTCACCACCTCCCTTCGATCCTAAAGGGAGTCATTTCAGAAGCAGTCTTTGCTGGAATAGTTGGTAAGCATGGCAAAATAATGATCTGAGAGAATAATAGGTAACACACATAATATGGTATTAAACAGAAAAGAACACATGGATGGCAGTGTCATTTAGAAAGCATTTGAATATCTTTACCCAAGGTTTCCTGCCTCAAGAACCAAGGAATAAAGACAGTAAAAAATGCATTATTGGCACTAACTGAGGGGAGAGCTATTGTCTGGACATAGAGACTACACTATCCTTCACAGTTTCTACTGGCTAATTAAGGATTCCTTTGTAGTCCCTAAAAAAACAATTCTACAAACCCAGTCAAAACGCAGGCATGAAAATCAATTGCCAGCGCAACGAATGCTAGAAATCCAGGACCTCCCACCATGGCTGTATAGATCATCGGAAAACAGTGTGGGATTTCTCTGGTGCTGTGCAGGCAGCTCACTGCTTTCTCTCCAGCTCCCTCATTTCCCCTGTTACAGAACCATCGAGATGTCTCTGTGTTGATGAGCAAGCAGAATTCTCTAGGAACAATCGGCTTAATTGGGTGTATAGTGGGAACTGGTCCCACTGCTTGACCTCTGAGTACAGGTGAACATAAAAGAGCACACTTTTAAATAAGAGTAAACCAAAGCAGGACTCAGACCAACAATGAACCATTCATATTACTTATTTATTTATTTATTTTTTAATTCACAATCTGTTCAGCTGCTCTCTCACTTGGTAGAAGGAGCTGCAGGCTTTTATACATACTGCTATTTTGTTGTTTTTAAATAAAGCATGTTTAAAGTATTTTAACAATTGTGGAGACCATACACTTTCTATGGCTTTCAAGCCATTGTCCTGGTTTTAAATGGATCATGTGACCCCTTACTGCAACAAAAATAAAACACAGGGGCTAAAGGAAATTCCATTTAAACTGAAATAGATCCTGCTGTTCTGGGATGAACTTCATGTAATAGATATGCACAACTGTCGAATATGGAAATTAATAAAAAAATAAGTCCCGGTACAAAACAAATAAGCACCAAAATAAACACTGTTTACATGGGAGGCGTTTTCACCCCGTCACTGTGATAGTTTAGTGTTAGGATAGTTAACAATTACAACAGTGGCGATATTAATACCGCACAAGAGGCTGTGTGGTCCAGTGCTTAAAGAAAAGGGGCTTGTAACCAAGAGGTCCCCAGTTCAAATCCCAGCTCACTCACTGTGTGACCATGAACAGGTCATTTAACCTCCCTCTGACAGTTAGAATAAAGTTCAGCTGCGACAACTACTGTTGCAGACTGCTGTTGGTTAAAGTCACAGCTCAGCGTAAAGGGCTCGGTGTGTGGCTGATTTATTTTATTATTTTTTTGTATTCATACAGTATGTCGTTTTTAGAGTCAAAAGAGAAATGCGTTGCTCCCTAAATTGCTGCTAACAAGTACAGTATCTAGCTCTGTGGAGCTGCCAAGTGCACTTGGGTTGAATTGCGCTCTCTTTTCCTGCGTTGCATTGGGCCAGCTAGCATTGCCATGGAAACAGAGGATAGACTGTAAGCAACGAGAATGTGCTCCTTTGGAGCGATTGCATCTACCAGGGTGTTAATTACCTCGAATTGAAATTGTGAACATGAGAGAATAGGGGCTTGGTGTCAAGCTTCAGATAACACTTTAAAGGTTATCCGACACACACCTTCTCATATACTAAACTACTGCACGTTACAAAAATCTAAACTTTCTTGCAAGGATATATTTTCATATAATCATCATGTCAGTTCATGAAATGTACAGCAAAAAAAAAAACATGCTGCATAAAATATGACATTACCTCATTTGGAGAAAATGTATCTAGAAAGTAAAGTATCACACTGATCTGCTTGGTTTTAAATGTATCTATTCTTATCAATGTTCTTACCTGAGACGCAGGTACCGGATTAACAGTTAATAAGATGTAGAATGTTTCCATTATTTTAAAAACATTCTTTGATGTATTGCTGATGCTCTATGCCATTCTTTCTAATCCTAAAGTCAGATCATCCAAGTGAGAAAAAAAGAATATTAAAATGGGAGTGAAATTTGTGGTGTTCCATCTTGTTTACTTTCTTTTAGGAGTGCGACCGCTAAAACTGAGACCAATAAGTTTAGAAAATGAGGGAGCCTCACTTCAAATGGGTGAGACTCGGCATAAATGGCTAAGCATCCAAACTGTTTCACCTAGTGCCTTCATCAGTGTCAACGTTCCACAGTTACACAGTACAGTACAGTACAGTACATGGTCAACAAGGCCAATCCGTTAATAAAGATAATCTGTGAAAGCTGAATAGCCTTAACAATACACTGCTGATGGTTAAGAGGAGGAGCGTGCAGTTTCCTGATGACCCAGTGAGCATGCATGCCATTTCGCTTTTAAAAACCAGTCAGCAAGGGCAAAGATGGGCTGATGTTCATCTGTTTTTAGAGACTTGCTAATGGAATGAAGAGTTGCAAATGTCATTTTTATTTTTTCCTCACTACAAGCTCACAGACGCAGGCGCAAAACAAATCTCTGGTGTAAATACAGATTAAGGGAGGTGAAAAATTAAAGAAACCCTCCAAATAGCTGGTCTCATAGGTATCGTTTTCTATCCTCTGCAAGTTAATCCTATGGGTGTCGCACACAGTGCTCCATTTACTGTAGTAGACTGTGGTATTTTTGTTGCACTTTATTCTGCATGGAAAAAGCCTAGAAAAAAAGAATAACTGCTGTAGAAATGCATTGTGCAATTGAAACGAATGGGATGATCAGATCACCGATCCACTCAATCTGGGTGTGTGGAAGGTACGGTTTGTCTTCAACAGCATCTTCATTATTGCACTGCAGTACACTGGTCCGTATAGTCAGTGATGTCACAGTTCAAAGATGTATGTTCATAAAAGGCTGTTGTGAATAATTCAGCCCATTCACCATGGTAACCATGGTAACATTTCATATAATACGCCTTTAATTGAAATCCCAGGAATTATGTAGAAGCTGTGCTTTTGATTAAATCTACAATTATTTGAAAAAAAAAATACTACAGAATGGATAAGCTTTCTGTAATATGCTCTAGTAGAATAATGGCCCTCTAGAGTTATTTTAACAGAGTATCATGTCAGGTATCAGCTAAGTATCCCTCATTATAGCCTATGCTGTGAAATATGCCTAATTGTCCACCCTCCATAAATCACAACACTAATACAGACCTGCCATTGATTAGAAATGCTGGGAATGAGTGTGCTGACAGGTGCCTGTATTCACATGCTTAATATACATATTTCTGAATTCCCTTAATTGTGTTTTTTAAAGTTATTTTGGCAGCAAAATAACAGAGCATGCTTATTGAGCCCTGGTTTTCTCGTTACGGTAGATGCTGCCAAATTGAGTTGATCTGTGTGTTTTTTAGATTACGCTTGCTTCTGTCTAGTGCCAGCCTGACTGCCAGGCTCGTTTATCTTGGGATCCATGTCGGATTCAGACCCTTGTGAAGAAGAAGACCACAGCGTTCAGAAACAAACAGCCAGATCTCCCTCCCGCCTTCTGCAAGGACCTGTACGACAGTCAGTAAATGTGCAAGGCTCAGTCACTGGGAAAGTGGAACACACAGCTTTTTACAAGAATTAGAAGAGTACACTTATTAGATTCTTGCATTATTGTCCAGGCTGAAACATTTCCATAATCCTGCATTGAATAGCATGAATTAGCGAGAGGGATCTGTCCGTTGAAAGGAGTCAGCCTGTTTAGTGCACTGGTAGCATTCCACTGCTCCTCGCTTCGATGCTGACCTTTTCGTTTTCTTTATTCTGTTATCTAGTTTGTTGATTTAAAGACTGCTGAAAGGAACTGGCAAAGAGGACAGTTGCAGGGAGTGTCAGTGAAGAACGCAGGACAGGCTTTCAAAAAGAATCTCCGGAGCACGTCTACAATGGAAATGCCACATTCTAATGGAACAGTGTGAGACGCTGACTTCTTCCAGGGCATTGTCATTTCATTGTGTTGTCACTCCCTATGGAATCAGCATCCCATTCTGCTTAAGATTACTAGAAAAAAAAAAAAACAGTAATGCAGTTATCTAGAGGAGTCCTAATCACAGATCTGAAAAAAAAGTGAGTCAGACTTTTTCACTATAGATTCACTCCCCTGCTCTTGAATCAGACTGCATTTCTGTCTCAAGACTCATACACCACTGCCGGGAAGGAAGGCAATAGACCCACTTAACTTCTGTTGAACTTGTCAGTCTCTTGAAGACCCATATAAGGGAAGAATTATCTTGACATCATGTTATCGTGAATGGGCCAGCTAGACCAGCCCCCATGTCTCATTAATCCGGGAATCCGAACAAAACAGAACAAACTTGTAAACCCTTATAGCTGTGAGAAAGGTCAGCTTTAGCATACCTGATCTACTATCGTACTTGGACTGGGACTAGAAGCAGATTCGACAACAGACAAACAGTGGTTTCTATAGAAAATCAAATGTAAGGTCCAGGTTTTTTATTTTAAAATAGTCAGTTAAGTGCCGTATCTGTCCTGAGTTTGAACTTGTCAGTCTCTTGAAGACCCATATAAGGGAAGGATTATCTTGACATCCATCATGTGGCCAGCTTGACCGGTTCCCATGTCCTTCATTCAGCTTGGTGGCATGCTGTTGCTATGCTGTGGGTACATCACAAGGTGACGTCGTTTGGAATCCCAATGCAAGTGAATAGCAGAGAGGAATAATCGTGTATATCCTGGTTTGACACTGAAAACGTGGAGACCATTTAAACCCTGATATTGGTCCACGCTGCGTATTCCTCCCGTATCTTGCAGAGCTGAGCTTTGCTTCAAAGCCGGAGGGACACATGGCTGGTGCTGCCACAGGACCCCCAAAGACTGTGGCTGCCATTGTTTTGTCCTGATACATAGCCAGGTTCGGCATGGGAGATGAAGGCTTGCTGCTAATCAGCCAGTCTCTCCCTTCCTCACTGAATCTCTGAATCTCTTCATCAGCACTAAGTACAGTTCCCTGCTTGACAAGCACTTACAGAAATGGTGACAATTTAACAAGAATTAGACAAATTGCTGGCTGCTGTTAGGACCCACTGTACCTGTTCATTTAATAACAGCTAGTTCAGAGCAATTACTTTCCCAGCTTTCGGTTTTGTTATTCTGTACCCGAGACTGGTGTGCATCAGCGTTTATGTAAAGCAATGTTTGCAAAAAAGAAAGAAAGAAAATTAATCCACATTTAATCTTTCTCTGATCTGCATTCAAACCTTCACACTTTTAATGTGTTGAATAGATTACAATTTTGTTTCCCCCTCAACACTGAGATCTAATTAAAGGTCTGAAGGAACACTTGCATAAAAATTCTCTACAAAACGAGTAAGCTATTGAGGAGAACTCTGCACCCCTTTCAGTTTTGTCACCTGAAAGCAATGCCCTTGAAGCCCAGTAGGTCACATCTATCAATGCCGCTGTCATACTGTATTAGTTTAATAGAAACATAAAACATGAGGGGTTTGAAACGTGTTTCAATCTGTAAAATAATGTGTGCATCACAGATATAACACTGTATTTTCTATAGCACATTTCTAATTAAACTTAAACTCATTCAAATCGTTTGTTCTTGTTGGCTGTTCACTTGTACACAATTTCTAAGCAATTTGCTTGGCTAATATATACAGTGACTGCATAATCTTGTATGGTTGGAATAATAGCATCGACACTCACTAGGAAAGGTGTTAGATTATGCAAGAGCTTATTCTGGCGACCGGTGCTGTGGATTGAGTTTTGATGGAGGGAGGTGGGCTCCTGAGATGCCCATGCATAATTCAAACAGCATTGATTTCTTAGGAATTATTAAGAGCATGCAGAAGCCAGGCGGATCAGAGTGCAACAGCAGGGCACACCTGCAGCGTCGGAGCTAAACACGACATTGCTCCCGGCCCTCTCTCACGTTCTCATGCTTTGTCAGCATGGAGGAAGCCCACTCTTTCATAATTCATATTGATGAAAATAAAACAACACTTTTGAGCAGACTAAGGCAAGGAAGTGTTCATGCCAGGGGTTGATATCACGGGAGTCATTGGAAATTAAAATCAGCCTGTCATCGGAGCTGGTGACTCAGCAGGTTCGCATGTCCCCTGTGTATACAGAATAATGCACTGTACCATTATCCTGTGTGATGTCTGGGGGTGCTGTGACAGAGGAAGAGTCAACAAACACAGTGTCTTATTGAGATGTTAATGATCCTGAATAAACAAATACTCTTACCTTCTATATAACATGCATGACTGAGCAATCTTGAGGCACATCCCTTGTATAAAGTTCATGTTTTATATTGCACCATATCAAAACAACATGCAGCATGTATGTAGCTTACAGAACAATTTGCAAATGTTATTCAAAACAAGCTGGCTGTGCTAACCCAGTGAGGTGTTCCTAGTGTTCCTTTTTAGCTATAGATGGAGAATAAAATATTTGACTTCAGTTAAAATTGTGTTTGGAGAGCTGTGTCTGATCAGATTGGAGAGGTTTTATGTAACACACATTATATATACAGCACAGGTGAAATAGAGCACAATTCCTTTGAAGACAGAATCAAATCTGAAACAATTTCTAAAGGATTTAAAAAGTTCAAGATATGCAGTGCTGTGAGGCAAGAGTCAAGACCTTTGCACTGCTGTGTATTGTTATCATTTGTAAATCTCCGAAGAGCTATTGCTATTGCTGCTGCAGTCCCTTTGTAGAACAGGGGCATTCTTTCTGCACTAGCTTCAGATTGTATTATCTTTCTATTATTTATGATGTGTCCATTATTGAGAAACAGTGTCCTTGTTATAGCTGTTGGCAGGATACGCATATACAAGTTTCTATTTTACAGTAGAACTGTTAGACATTGCCCGGGCACACAGAAAAGCAAAGTCAAAAAATAACAGAAAAAAATCCTGACTATTAAAACGTAGTTGCAGTTGCCACATATTTTGATACCCATTACAATTTAAGAACAAGATTGATCCCATTTTTCTTCGCACCCTTTGTCTGTCTGCCTGTGCAGGTAAGCTGTGCATGCATTATGCATATGCAACAGGTTGTGATACACTTCTAGAGGCTATGGGATTATAAGTGCTATTAACTACTTGTGCAAACAGATGCAAGCCTTTTGAATAGTTGTTAACAGACACACTCAGAGACTTTAGGAAGTTTTAAAGACCCAAAGTAACACAGTAAATATTTAGCCCTCCCTATAATTGGTATCCATCAGGCTCCCCAGCAGTTTCAACAGCTCACATACTCAGGATGAGAGGAAATTGCATGCAAATAAATTGTAAAGTAGGATTCTCATTCATTTCGACCATTGAGCAGGTTTTGGCATTGTCTATGATTTGTAAAATCTAGGTAATTTATCTAAATCCTGGGAAATCAATTAGGCCTCCAGGGGTGTGGCTGCGGAAGGCTCAAATTTTAATTTTCTTGGAGCACCAGGGGATATTTAAGCCTGTTTTTGTTAGAATCTGGGTATTCACATTATGCACCGTATGGTAACTGTACATCTTTAGGTAAACTGCAGCATGCACGTGCATATAATATTTTGCTTATGGTTTCTAATTTAGACAGAGAAAACATGCTGCTTAATTGCTGTATGCTTTTAGGTGATGCATGGGGAATGTTATGTGTACCCTAATGCACATTAGGAATATTCTTGATCTCATGCCCCCTGTGGATGAAATAAATACTGCATTTGTTCTATGTGGTATTTCTTACTGATGTGTTTGTTACATCCACTAGGGGCATTGCTGGGGAACTGGTTAACGGTTTGACTCTGCAGTACCAGCTGCAGACACATGACATGTTCGAGAGCTCTATTGGTGTTTTAAAATGATACCAGGGTGAGGTGACCAAAAGAGAAAATGATATACGCAGTGAATCCGAACTAATACGTTAGTTAAGATAATTCATTTCAGGCATTTATCAAGTTGCCGTTAAAGTCTGTTTTTATGAATTTAGTCTGATGTTCTCGAAACTGCTCCAGGCTGCTGCTGGCCTCTTAGCCAGACAGTCTGTAACAGTTTTTAATGTATGTCAAAAATTAATTTAAATTAAAATATTTAAATATACAAGAGAGGGTTAAACCTATTTCTGCATTTCATAATATGAATCAATTAAATACTATCCGTGCCACTGCAGGAATAAATAAATGAAAAGAAAGGGGACCCAATGGTACTCAACATGTCGGCTCAGGTGTTCCCAGATAGGCAATTAAACACTCACCCCATCTCTGCCGGTACCTGGCAGGTCCTGTGACATCTGGAAAATATGCCTCTGAAACCTGAGCACCATATATAAACACCACCGGCACTGCTTAGGCACCAATTAAACTGACAGATACGATTTCATATTAAACAGTTCCGTGTCCAGACAAAGCGAGTGCATCAACCACTGGGTCATTAAATGAGTAACTTACAACATTCTTTGTAAAATTACTATGGGGAATTGGGTGCAAGGCAGAACAGCAAATTGCTTTGAAAGAAAACATGCTCGCTCTGTATTCAATGAACAGCCACTGTTTCAATGTCTCCCGCTGCTGTTTTGCACATGCAGTGATCATGGAATTCAGTTCATGTCGTTGCATGGGTTACTGCACTGCAGTTTCATTACAAATTAACTGACACTTCACGGTGCACGCTGTCTGTGCAAGTACCTGGCACAAACATTGCTGCTAATATGTAGCTGGTGTTTCCCACCTGATCTGGTAGTAAGGTAAATTCAAATTGAAAACAGCAACTGTGTTCGTGCCTGGTCATGACTCACTGCATCTTCCCCAGCCTCCCAAACAAAAGTGCCTCATCTCTGGCCAGGAACCCACGTTTACTGGCAACATGCAATTACTGAAATGCATTTATTTGAGGGTGGTGATTATTTTACATTTTTAAAATCTTGTTTACAAGAAGGCACTGCCAGTACAATGCAAACAGATTAGAGGGTAGCACTGTGTATGAGCCCCAAATATAAAAAAGATGTTTTATACATAACTCGATACTTTTTATTGCCAGGTGTACTAAAATAACAAATTACTGTAAACAGGAACATCATTCGCCACATTGAAAGGCATCCCGCAACTGGTTTGGCAGGTCTGCTCTAGCAAGGAGGTGCTACTGAATTATTATTATTATTATTATTATTGTTGCAGATTGAATCGGGTTGAGTGTTCTGCCTATAAAACAACACTGTGCAATGCTTAGTGTCCTAGGGGTGTGTCTGATGCTTTTCAGTAAAAGTAAGCAATCTCCAGTGGTCTTTATCCAGGGTTTCTCGCTGTGCAAGCAGAAGCCTGTGCTCGATGTTTGTATTGCTATTAGCAACCGTGGAAAAATATTGATTAGAGAATGTGTGATATGCTGTGCCAAGGTGTAAAAAAGTGCTTTATGTACAGTATGTTGTTACCATTATAACTGGAATAAAGGGTTGAGATGAAAGTGTTTTCTAATAATAAGATACAGCCTCAAGTGTCTGATGTTTTTTATACAACCTGAAATACAATGCCAGTTTGTATACAGTAGTAACCTTGAACAGATTGTTTCACAGTTGCACTTGCCAGGGGTACGGGATAAGGTTAGGGTTAGTTTTTATGAGGAGTTTTTCTTAAAGGAATGTTTTCCTTAAAGAGTAGGAGTGGCTGGTCCACATTGGATTGTGTATTTCCTCTTATATTTACTGAAGTAGGTTTTGATTGATGTTTTATGGTTTTTATGGTACATTTTATTAAAAAAAGAAAGATGTTAGTTCTCCATTTATTTACAAAAATGTTGTTCAGGTTCTAGGAAGATTTATTTTATTTAATCCTAGTGGTGTCATTGTGTTTAATTTGGCTATCCACCTCCTTTCTGCTTTTTCCCTAAATTTGTCTGTCCAGGGATTGGGATTAGGGCTAGGTTAGAGTTAGGGCTAGGGCTAGGTTAGAGTTAGTGATAAACATACATCTTAAAGACCCACCAAGCCTCATATTTTATTTTTGTTTTTTCAAATTATCTTAAAAAAAAAAAAAGAAACTAAAGATTGGCGTCTCAGGAAATTCTGGACAATGTCACATTAAAAGTGGAAGTGAAGCGCTATGTCCAGTAAACATGTCACAGCTTTTAATTTGTGTTCCTTCTTTCTGGAGCAGAGTGGGAGTGGAGGGGGAGGGGGGTTGGCAGTACGCCAGCCTCTGTCTTTTCTAAAACTTACAGGAGGGCTGTTGGAAGGCTTTATAACTTTCCTCTAATCTTTCTCCCCCAACGAGCTGGAGATCTCTTTGAACCCTGGGAGGACAAGCTTCAGAGGAGCTGGGAAACGGTACGGCTTTGTGCAGCTCCACTTGGGTGTTGTGGTGGAGAAATGTTTTGTTGTCTGGCTCTGAATGGCAAATGGGGGAAGCGGATAAAATAGCTGTCAAGGACATGCTGAAAACTTTTATTGCCAAACTATATAGCAGATTTAAAACAACACAGAGATGCTCTACCAAGTGCTAGGGTTTAGTTTTGTCAAGAGTTTAAAATGTGGCATAAATCAGCCGTTAGCACAGCTTGTTCCACTGATTTCCTTGTGTTTTACTGTTCTCTCTACATGCGGCTGCTCTATAGATAACTGATTGATATGTCACACCATCTTATTTAATTGGGCTAGCCATCATTCGTGAAAAATAAATGCTGCCCCTCCTATATGAACAGATAGTAAAATATTTTCTGAGACTGGAAGCTTAGGGAGCAAGGAGCATTCAACAGGGTAAAGAAATAAAAAGCAGCATTATAAAACATGTGTATGCAATGGTGGATACCTACTGGAAGTTTGTAACATTTGCAGTGTAGATAAGGAGAGCGTCTGCCTGCTTGCTGAACTGTTACCGGAGTGCTGTAAAAACCACCGGCTCCCTACAGTAAAGTGCTCTCCCTCTTCCTGAAATTGCACTAATAACAGCCTCTGTCTGCCTCCACGTTGAACAGGCATGACTTTGAAAGAATGAATCCAGACTTGCCTGAGTTTGCTGGCTTTGAGTAGAACAGGAGCCCCAGCGTGGGCTGGTCTCAAAGAGAAAGCTGCCAATTTGGACTGTAAACAATGGCTCTGCTCGGATTTGTTTCAGTATTTTGAACTGGTATTGTAATGGGATTTCAGTGGATAGGTGTGTGCACACTAATTGTGCAGCCAATTATGATACAGCATGAACCTGCTTAAAGAGATGTGAGAGAGTGGCTAGCCTTTTATTCAGCCTCTTCCCTTTTCAATTCATGCTTCTGCATGCTGGTGTCACCTCTTCAAGACGTCTCTAATTCCAGCTCTCTCTGCTCTCACAGGGTCAGCTGCCTCTCTCCAGACTACTTGGAAAGACAACCCCACCTTAGCTTGCACTTTCCAGATCCGAAGCCACGTACTCATTACAGGTTTCTGTTCCACGCTGTGATCTGACATTGTGTCACTGAGTGCAGGTAGACCACACACTAAGGCACAGCACTTTAGTGCAATTAGCCTTGGAGCTGCGCTAATGGTTGCATTTTATATTGATTCGCAGTTAGTACTGAGCGGCAGTGACAGTCTCCGCTCCCCTGTGCGTTCCCCCAGGCCGTGCACCAGGGACCTTTCTGATATGGAACTCTTTCGACCCATAGCCTGTGTAAGCCTGTTAGTCACTGTGAACAGCGTTTCCCAAAGCTTATCCGCGATTGCTCACAGCGATAGGGGAGGTGCACCCAGTTAACACAGATGATCATTGATCCCTGTAGTCTCTCCATTATGAGGTCATCGGATAGGTATCTGATGATTGAAGTTTGTAAAAAAAAAAAGAAAAGAATGCATAGCTGATTTTTTAAATAGTACCAAGCATACCATATAAAAATATTTGTAAAAATGTAACCAAATATACAAGATAAATGTATGCCCCGTCTTGCCTCCCCCCCACCCCCCCCCCCCCCCCCTTCCCCCCAACACATTGAGGTGGCTAAACCCAGTTTGTAAGTGAATCCAGTTCAGGCAATGTTTTAATAACAGTTTGAAATTCAGTACACACTTTAAAAACATCTCAATATATTTCCTATTTGGACACTGTAGTTTGCTTTTTTCCCCCAGAAAATGATTGAAACAGACTAGTAACACTGATCATGCTGCCTGTATTGATAGCAGATGCATAATATTTGAAGCAGCAAGAGGCTGAACAGATGGATGCTAGGACTAGATTTGGAATCAATATCAAACACAGCCAGTGCCACTGTGTTCTTCATAAACAAATGAACTGGCCATGTTTCATATTGGAAATGAATAATTTGCTGCCCCTCCTGGGTCTCGACAAGTCATTTATCATAACTGACCTTTCTATTACCTGCAGTGCAAAGCCTCAAAAGATTGCACTTCAAAGTTAAAACAAACAAAAAAAAATTATCTGTCTGCTCTGCTGTTAGGAGAGAAAACGTATCTTAGAAGAGATTCATTATGATACTGCTGTCCAAACGCAAGCAAGCATCGCAACCACAATGCATTTGTGGTTTTAGAGCTCCTAACCTCACCTCATCTCCCTGACAGGGGACAGAATCCGTAACGGCAGTGTATCACACAACACTGCCCGCTTGATCTAGGAAGTGAAGACGGGGGGGGGGGGGGGGGGGGGGCTCAGTTGACTCACTCGATCCATTTAGCTGAAATGGCTGTTTCTATAAAAACCTCTCATTACATTTAATTGCAGCCATCGTTAATGTCATCTTGCTCTCAAAGTCAGAACCCTGTAGTGCTGTCGTTACAGGTTTAGAAGTATGGGCAGCAGTGTGGAGTAGTGGTTAGGGCTCTGGACTCCTAACCAGAGGATCGTGGGTTCAATCCCCGGTGAGGGACACTGCTGTTGTACCCTTGAGCAAGGTACTTTACCTAGATTGCTCCAGTAAAAACCCAACTGTTTAAATGGGTAATTGTATGTAAAAATAATGTGATATGTGAAATAATGTATAATGTGATATCTTGTAACAATTGTAAGTCGCCCTGGATAAGGGCGTCTGCTAAGAAATAAATAATAATAATAATAATAATAGAAGGGTTGTAATTAAGGCAATAAATTATTATTATTATTATTATTATTATTATTATTATTATTATTATTATTATTATTATTATTATTGTTGCAGATTGAATCGGGTTGAGTGTTCTGCCTTGTTTGGCTCATTAGGGTTAGGCAGTGTCTTTTTACTGAATTTGTAAGTAGTGTAATGGTGCTTTTTAGGATACATTATCCTAATGCACTGACCTCTGTCAAACTAAACATGGTGAACACGATGTCAAATCATATCCAAACTTTTATCACAGACTCCTAACCAACTTCTAGACATTTGGATTGCATAAGGGCATAATCCGATAATCTGCTGATTTTATAACATTTTACAGATTACCGTTTCTCAGCAGGTGCACTGTGGATTGTCACATAGTGCATAGCTCCACCTGGTGGCAGAATATTGCAACCACAAGTGAACAACCCAATGTGATTCAGCAGCAGCAGCAGCAGCAGCATAGATCCGTACAGCAGTTTCACAATTCAGGAACAATTACCAGTAAATAGACCGTAAATAATGCAAAATTAATACAACGCCCACAGGCAGAAAGCAGATATGCTGTATCACAGCACTCATCCGACAGGCTGCTGGTTTAAACACTGTTAGAATTGCTGCAGGCGCTTCAGGTTGCAGGGCAGGTTCTGGAGGCAGTGGGAGGCTGGAGCTGACAGTGTTTTCTGTATTGGTTTGCAGACCCAGTCTGGAGAGGAGACTCCTGGAGGGGGGCAGCCCGCCACGGAGACCCCAGGGAGTCAGAGCTTCGTGCGGGAGCACTTCCAGGCTCAGTACAGGTAGCATGCCCCATTCTACACTAACAGCCTGAGCACTGCACAGGAGAAAAGACTATTCTATTGATTTAAACAGTGGCCAGGATAAATAACACTGCTGTTCCATTCATTCAAAGAAGAGGACTTCTTTTATAGTAAATGCCAAGTCCTATTTTAACATTTAAACAATGGTAGTATTTCAATCCATCACAATTTGGGTCAATTGAATAGCCCTTATGAAAGTTTGCCATGTTATTTCTGCACAGTATTTTTGCAGTTTTCCCCCATGCTTTTCCCATGGTTATACTATGCATGTATCATAGTTTACCCTGGTTTGCCTTGCTTATTAATATGCTTTACTATGCCTCACTATTCTTTACAATGCGTATCTGTGTTTTACCATGCTTTCACCGTGCTTTATTACACTTTGCTATGCTTTTACTATAGTAAACTCCTATAAAGGAGAAAGCAATGTTGGTTGTGTATGCAGTGTTCAAGTCAACAGAAGATTTCTTCACCAGTGCAATTTATTTAATGCCATCACAGTTAAATGTTAACTTGAATACCACTCTCCCCTATTCAACGTGAGGTTGGACTTTATTTCTAATACATTTTAAAATGCCTGAAGATGCAAAGCCACGTTGGTCCCCAATGCTTCCTTTTGAGAGAGAGAGAGATCCCGTTCCATTAAGAACACACGCTGTGCCATGAAGGACGCTAGGCTGAAGGGACGCTCCGTTCTGAACAAATAATATTAGATGTGTCAAAGTTAAGAAGTCTTTAGAAATGAAAGGTTCAGCCTAACAGTGATAAGCAGGGCATTGAAAATTATACTTGTTTAAAAAGGATTTTAAAAAGTTACTGCACCTGTAAGAGTTCATTAAGATGGAACAGTAGCTACTGGTATTAATAATATGACTAGCAAGCAGTGGTGTAGTGCTATATTTAGAAACGAGGGGTCGCTATTATCTATGTTCCAGACCAGGCACACCATATTCAAACTTTTTTCATTATTTATCTCTCAAGGGTAAACAGTTCAATATTCTACATGTGAAGTATGGACGCAGTGCTCTCCCTGCTCAAGAGAGCTCCCCCGCGACCCCCCAGCACTACACCCCTGCTAGCAAGCTTTTGTGAATAAAAACGTTGATCTCTCTTGTTATTTTAACAAAGGGCAAGACTGCATTCTCAATCAATCAATCAATTACAACTCAGTTAAATCTTCTCTGTATTTTCTTAGGAAATTTAATTTGACAAGGACACAGTGGGAGTTCTGTTTTTAATCAATTCCGTCTATATGCAAGCCAATTAATTCCCAATTTAGAAACACCGAAGATGAGGAAGTAATTTGATTGACACAAACAGGTTTACTATTGAAGATTTCAGACTCAGTATTTTGTTTCATTATTTTTAGATGCTGTTGTAATATTAAATTGAGATCCTGGGAGATTGCTGCTGCGTGCTTTGCAGGCTGCATTGTTTTTTTTCTTCAGTTCAGAAAGGTTTCTTTAAAGAGTTTTTTCAAGGTCAGAAGCTTTAGAAGAATGAATTTATTCTCTCACCACGACTGTGTCTGCAGCCAAGCATTCTATGGGAACTCTGAGTGTTCTGCTGAGGACAGGCAGTAATTATAATGTAACTATTCTTCAAGAAACAGTAGTAATGTGGGCAGAGTTTGAAACAGGTCCACCTGTCAGTCCATCTATTATTGTCTGTCAAATCTACTGTCTTACCCATTGTGACTGAACGTGACCGCTTTTAAATATTCAGGAATAATAAAAGTAAAATTATAGGGGTGGTTTATACCATCTGCCAGGTAGGAATACTTTCCTACCTGTTTGGTATCAGGTAAGAAAGAAACGCTCTGCTATACTGTAGAAAGAAAATATTTATTTCAGACGTCATTTGTGCATTGCATTAGATTTTTGATATTTATAAATTCCGTAACGCGGACGTATCTCTACATTAATTTTGTCTCTGAATACATGTCAAGCAGTGCTGGTTTGAGTAATCGAAACACTGGCCCCAGCCGTACCGCGTGAAAGCAAAATGCGACCCTGTCTAATAGGGCAGCATTAGCCTGCAAACAGTCGCCACAGTCACGTTGATGAACCCTGTTGCATCTGACAACCATGTGAGAAGGAAACGGCTTACTTTGTGATCACGGGACCTAACTACTGTCCCTATGATAGAGTGTGTCATCTCGAGCCTCTTATGAACCATTATAGGCTCGACAGTCATTCATTCAGATACTCATTACTGCAGCTGGACTAATCTTCTTAAAGCGTGGACTCCCGGAGGACTGTCTCGCCACAAAAGAATGGCAGCCGGAGATACCAAAAATAATAATGTTGTTCAAGGAGTTTCATACTGTAGGATTTCGATCGTTGTGGTTTTGTTTTGTTCTTTTGTCCTTGGTTACCATTATTATTATGTTATTGTTTGTTTCTGTGAAGTTTTAAAGATGTATTTACCTATTTTTTAACAAAGCAGTCTGCTTCTGAAAAGACTCCTAAATCTGAATTACTGAAGTGAGGGAGCTTGAGGGGGTTGCGCAGCTGTAATTTTTGTCCCATCTGTAACATTTGTATAGGGATTTACTGTACTTGCGCACAGTTGAAGTGGGGTCAGAAATTGCAGTGGCACGCCGCTAGTGGTAATGTCTAAAACCACTGTTTAGGAGGCTTTTCAGAAGCCTGGCAAATAATGATCTAAGCAGAAACTGAAACAGACAATTTTACAAAACACATGTAAATCAGATATTAAACAAGTAACACATTTCAAACCTGGGGTCTGAGTTTGGTCTGGGGCTGGCACACAGCAGCAAAACTGAATCAAAAGAGAAATACAGGACCATTCGAGAATTAGAAACACAGAGCCATTCTAGAATCAGAAATACAGAGCCATTCTAGAATCAGAAATACAGGACCATTCTAGAATCAGAAATGCAGAGCTATTCAATCAGAAACCCTCAGCCGTGGCCCTGTCCCTGGCATGATGTTTTCAGATCAATTTTGCTGGTGAGCCTAACAGTGATAATAGAGCTATCAGTAGCTGCTGTCTGCTCCCTCAAGTTTCTTCATTGATTTCAGGTTGTGTGCTGTGGGGAGGAACTGGTATCAGAAGTCATGCTGGCAGAGCAGCCTTGGCAGTGAGTGCTGAAGGTCGCTATGCCCTGATTATAGAGGGCTTAATCTTCAGCTTCACAGAGGCCAGTGGTGTCCTGTCTCCTAAATGCACACTGCATTGCTGTCCTCAGCTCAAACAACAAACACACAATGATGAATGGTGAATGACAATTAGATTTTTTTTTCTGTTGGATCATTTAAGTGTGTTTTTTGGGGAGGTAAAGTCTGTGCTGGAGCATGAAGAATGGATTGTTCAGTGTTACAGTAGGTTGACTTACTGCAGCTGGGCAGTAGCAGTATATATACCCTCTGTACAGTAGAGCAGGTATAATGATGACAATGATAAACCGGTGTAATCAGATGAGGTTATACAGTACATAAAGTTGCCAGGAAACTTTACAAATCATTTCAATGAGCTTTCTTCAGCCAATGCAGGCATGGTTATTTTTTTAATACCAGTACTCTTTTCCATGGTGAAAAAAAGTGACATGGTGACCTGTTTTGACAACACCTTCTCTGAAGTCTTAACAAACTGTGTATTAAATATAACTGATAATTTAATATTTATCTTAGAGCAGAAACCTATTCAGAATAAGGAATTTTTCTCAGTAATTCGGTGATTCTTTGACATTTTTCTTTCTTTTTTTTTACTTCTTTCTAAAGTAAGTAATGGATCTATTTTAATTATCTAAATTGTGGCAGATTTTAATACCGCCACCCTTTACCTGGATAAACAGGGATGGAAATAAGACTCCCATTGCATAACAGCTGATCCATTCCTGGTTTTACAATGAGTTTAATAATACTCCTGAGCTTGTTAACTATACGTTGTGGCTTATCAAGCTTGTAGTAAAACCTGGAAAGGGTGAAAGTGCTGTAATAGGAGTCTTATTTCCATATGTATTAACTTAACTGCATATGGGGAAAAAAAACAAACTTAAAGAACAGGTTTATTCATTTAAGTGTGGCGTTATTAAGATCTGCCACTCTTTAGATCATTAAAATAAGCCTTGATGAGAACCCAGCTCCTCAAGGACTCCAGCAGTCCAGGATTTTATTTCAGCCCTAAGCGATGGCATCATGTTCCAGGCTTCCTCTACCTATTGATTAGGTGGGAAAGCAATGCCCAGCCAGAGTATAATAGACACCCTTGTGTCCTGTCTGCAGGTTAAGCACTGCAGAGCAGCCAGCAGCCTGTATTCCTCACTCCAGTAATTACTAGGCAGGAACTTCAATAATGACTTGCTTGATGGGAATTTGATTGTGTAACCCACCTAACCAGCGAAGCAGGGGCTCAGCTGTGTGATGTATGCATATCATGTAGTTGCATTATTACTACTATTACTATTAGTAGTTGTAGTAGTCGTAGCAGTAGCTGTTGCATTATTGCACTTTCATTAACATATTATATGGTCACAATCTACTGCTGTCTGTAGGGAGCATCAAGCTAGGCAACAGCATTATTAAGAGGTTTATTTAGAAAGGATTTGCAGAACAGGTGTGGCTTTTAATGGAGTCCTTTGATAGCTGGTTACACCTTTTAATTTCAGTAAAGAAATGAAGAAAGGACTTTACATTTCTTTTCTTTTTTTTAATCAAACACTAGTTGCTTTGATTAAAGTATCGCTGTTATACTTCCACACTTGACTCAATCTTTTGCAGTAACTCTCTTTTTTTAATTTGGTTTTGCCAGTGCTGGAGCCCATGCTTTCAGAAGTGCCTGCATTTCTAAAACACAGAACCTTTGTATTCTTGCACCCACACTAATTACAAGACTCTGTAAAACTTAACTCATCTCATAATTTAATGTACGTCTTTCTCACACAGCTGAGCTGTCTGCACTGGCAGAAAAAAACCTCCCTAATTGCTACCCATGTAGCAGCCAAATTTCACTGTGTTTTAATTTGGCTTAGGAGTGGTGGGACAGGGTCTAGCAGGGCTCAGGTGCTGACCTCACTGTGGTTTTGGACTCAACACAATGTAACAAGCCTGTGCAGAAATGACTAACAGCTTATCAGATTGATATATTGGCTGTATGAATGTTGCATGTTGTATACCTGGGTGACTGCAATGCTGTCATCAGCCTCTGTCTGTATGACCTCAGAGTGCTATATTTATCCAGTAAGCACTGACTCAGTTTGTTTTGGGTTCAGTTGCAAAAACAGGTTCGGCATAAACTGCGTGCAGCCACAAAACAAACAGCTCCAGGATGTAAAGATATGGAGCAGTACGGCGTATTCATCAATCCTTCTTCTTCACAATTACTTGAAGGGCAAGCTGCATTAAATGACATGTTCTAAGTTCTGCAATCATTCTGAGAGCTCCTTATTGCAATTATTCAGAGAAGAGCCAGCGCTATCAAGTGAACAGCTGCTTTGGATTAGCTTTCCTTTTGGATTGAATGCAATACACAGCTGTGCACTAGATGGCGCAGCCACTAATACAAAGTTGCATGGGATGATTTTAGAGCAGCCATGTCATTGCAGTGTCCCTCTTTGTGCCTGTATTATTCTGGCAATGCTTTTAGAATCAAAGTTTAAGTTGTCCTGTTCAAATTAGTTAAAGCTGATTCTCAAGGCCTTTTACTCCAAAGTGTTTTTATTAGCTGTTAATGTTACCAAACTAGTAATTACATACTGTATGCATACCTAAGAGCTCCTGAATTACAATCCTGAGTTGTTTATTTCAAGGTTTTGTCACTTCAGTGGGTGCTTTTCTCTGTTAAGAAAGAAACATTGCTAATGACACTATTGATGTCCAGGTCTGTATTTAATCTTATATTAAAACTGGAGGATTAAGAGTCAGCAGACGACCTTGATCTGAATCCTGCACACTCAGTGACTCACAGTGTGACCTTAGGCAAGTCATTCAAGCCTGTGTAGCTTTAACATGGATTGTGTCTGCTAAACAAACACAATAACGTGGAGAAAAAGCAGGGTACCACTGTGGGCTATAGTATTTCAGCATGTGCTGGGGAATACGGTAATGGAGAGCTACTGTATTGGAAATACTATCATTCTGTATGGCAAATTATGTTTCTTGGAAAATAAAGCGCTGGGTTAACCCTTATAAAAGTTTACCATATTAAAAGCAAAGTGTAATAAAGCAAAGTGAAGGTATGGTAAAGCACATGTAAGCATTGTAAAGAATAGTGAGGTATGGTGAAGCATATTAACATAGTAAACATTTATGAGGGAATGAGCATTAGGCTGATGTTTACACACCATTTTTTTGCCCTCAAATAAGAATCCTGTTGTAGTTTTATAAGGAAGTGTAATTGCTTATTGCTTATAACCTGCCTTCGTACTGAGTCGAGGATTGCCCCAGAGCAACACATTTGTAATGTGAGAATGCTATTGGAACTACAATTGCCGTGTCTTGTTTGCTTGTTGAAAGCAATCATTTGACTGTGCTTGCAGGGAAGCATATTCTTAATAACAGAAACAAATTTGCAAGCCCGCACATTTTATTAACAGCACCTCATGCCGTTTGGCTGTGCCCTGAATAAGCACTGCGGAAGCGGTAGACTCTTGTACTTGTATTAGTATTATTATTCCCCTCCTCTCCCTTCACATTGTTATTAATCTTCTGCATATCATCTGAGAGGGGGCAGCCTTGCGGGTAGTGCTGCTCCAGTTCAGCCTGTCAGATTAGCGGGCGGCCAGGGGGATGGATGGAGGGAAGTTTATTCTCAGTGCACAGTTTCTATATTAGGAGCCTGATAACAGCTTTAGAGTTTTTGAACTGTGTGGATCACGACAGAGGGGCTCAAAGAAGTCCTTTAATGATGTCCTCTTTCACGGCAGAATGGATTCCTGTAAAGCTGCTGATATAGCTCTGTAGTGGTGTTGTCTCCAGCTTGACCTAACTTGTTTTTTGTTCACTTGGACAATGCAGTTACAATAAGATCCCACTTCATGAAAGAAGTCATTAAATGTATGTATCAGATATCTTCTGAATGCTCCTCAGGGCATTAAACACAGTTTCATCTAGTGCCGGAAAACACTGACAAAGATATCTGCACGGATCGTTAACATGTCTGCAAGTCCTTTTAATGTAGAGGCTTTGTTTATAACAAGAACAGAACCAGCAGACCACACCAGCAATGACAATTCCCTGGATTTGGTGCAACATAGCATAGAGGTCTCTATGACAGCACAGTGGTACTGATATTGCACCACAGTACTGCCCCTGCTTTCCATTTTGCATTGGCATTGCTTATACTATTGTGGCACAGTATAATGACAAATGGGCAGGTTGCCCTTTAGTACGGCACTGTAGCATTGCCATAGCTACTGCAGACCATATGATAAGAATCCCTTCAACAGCCAACATCTTACTACAGTGCAAAGAGAGAGAGAGACTGTGGTAGTGTGCAGAGTTTCTAATCAAATCAGAAGTTTAATTGAGGTCTTTCATGGTCACACATTTGAACACGAAATCCATACTAATTACAATGGCGATTAACTGAGTATTAAGTACAGGCTTCGGTTTATGATGCAATTACAAACACATATGATAATCACGGGGTAATTGCAGTCTGATACCTGACCCTGGTTCATCAGAGCTGATTCTGCATTACGCTACGATGTTATCATGCAAATGTGTTGTAATTTTATGGATGTTTTTGAAATACGTGTGTAAAGTTCACTTTGCTATTGAATTAAACTTTGCTCGGTTAGTTGTTACGCCTTGGGTAAAGCAGTTTGGTGGAGGAAGAAAACTTTCAATGCTGGGACAGTGTAAAAAGACACGCCATGGTCTAGGGAAGCTTCCTAATCAAGGTGTGCTGATGTTGAGAAGATGTCTTGTTTCTTGGCTCACAGCCCTTGTGCTGTATTGTGATGCCACTGAGTTGGGCTTTGAACGTGTTATTTTCAAAATAACAGCAGCGCTCACCTGCAGCAACAATGGAGTTTATGGAAATGAATATTTGTGGATGTGCTGTGGCCCCTCTGAAGCCATCTGGGGGCCCTTTAAGGGAACCCAGACTTCAGTTTGGAAACCCCTGGATTAGGAACCTATCAGTTAAATGAAATAGCACAGTACAAAGTTAGCAGTGTAGCAGGAGTACAGAGGAGGTGCATGTTGCGCGATTCTTTCACTCTCATAGAAGCCAGCTTGTATCCTCTACAAAGCTCTACGTCGTACACCTAACCCTAGTCCTTTTCTGATAAAGTTGTGTACTTACAAAAATATTTACACATTAAGTACATTGTGTTTATGCATAATAACACTATAATCATGTGCAAGTGCACATGTATTTACTAACTAACTACTATGTAATTACAGAGCAATTAGAGACAATTAATGTAAAGTGTGACTGAATAATTCATCTATCAATAGTAGTTAGAAGGTGTTTTATGCTTAATAATGCTGGTCATGTACTTGTATCAGCTCAGGGTGCACTCTGGGAAGAGAATCGTCAGAGTAAATGATAAAAAATGGAAAGTGGTGCTGAGCGGTGACAAGCTCCTTCACGACCACACAGTCTCAGGGAGTTCTTTGATAAACGACTCATTAAAGCAGAAAATTGTTTCCAAATTGAGTGCAGGCATGGGGCTGACTTTACCTTCAGACTCAATTCCCTCTCCAAGCAGCCACGTTCTCCGAGTTATTATGAGAGGAAAATAAAACAAGAAGAAAAAGCACACATATTAAGAATAGCCTGAAGCATATCTCTTAACAAGTAATGTTACTAAACCTTCAAATGTGCAAACAGGCAAGCTCTCTGTACATAGCGTACACATTCCATACCCAAACGTGGCCCCATTCCCACCAAAGCTGTATCTGGGTACCCAATAAGAGCAGAGGGGAACCCCTTCAAAGCAGTTGCTAGAGGAAGTCCTAATCCTAAAATAGGGGTACCATAAACCTGGGCCTGGGCAATCCTGGAGGTGTCAAGGGGGCCGCGGTACATACAGAAATCTAGTCCCCCAAATGACACAGACACCTGATAAAGGTTCCTGGGGCTGGTGGGTTATTTTGAATGTAACACTCACTACCTCAGCTCCATTGCCTGTTTAATGTCTTGGATGTGCCAGACTGATACTTGCCAGACTGATGTTTGCTAATGTCTGAACGAATAGTTAGCTCAGCTCAACTCTTTGTGTATGCTCAGTCGCCCTGCTCCCCCTGGTATGTTTTTGGTCAGTTTTGTGATTTACAGCACCTGTGATAGGTATGTTTCAGGGTTTAGGCTTTGATCCTGGTATGAGGAATTCTGAACCTCTAGTTTCCAAAGGTGAGCTAAAAGGGTAGTGAGCTTAATCAGTGATTATCAAATATCATTTTATTATAGTAGAATAGCATAGCTCTTCATCTTTAAAGTGAAACCGGCTCATCTCAAAAGCAATTTGGTGCAATAAGAATAAAATACTAAGAGGTGCAATTATCTGCAATTTTCCCATTCCAGTACTCAATATAAATAAGTCATTGCTCTTATGAGTACTGCTTTCAATCTATCTATCTAGATGTCTCTAATTGTGTTTGATTTGTTTCTCGAGCCATCGAACTACATTCAATTATGAACATATTATAGCTCTGTAACTTTTCTGCAGCATCTACATTACAACACGTTGTTATACTCTGCATGATAAACAGACTTGACTTGTAATAGGTTTTCATCATTCTGAGAAGCAGTACAAGTGTGTGTTAATTTGCACGTTCAATTTCGGATTCTGTGATCAGCTTTTCTTTATTGGTATATCATAGACCCCGATTAGCACTAATCTTGGACTACCTCACCTAAAATAACATGTGCCAAGCGGACGAAACCAGTGAAACCAGTCATTAATGTAACTAAGCTACGGATTAATGTGCAAGTTCAAATTCCCATTGTTCTTTGTAAATTCACTTTGCCGGAGCCAGTAAAGGGTTGGGCAGCAATGCACTGCACCACAACAGAGAAGTCATTGCAAATACATTTATGAGACCAGCTCCTCACGGACTTGAACTGTTCAATTTACAGGTGTGTCTGCCAGACAGCATGAGTTATACAAGGAGCTCTTTGAAATTACACATAGTTTAAAAAAAAAAAAAGAAAATAGATTATGTGAAATTTGAGGAACGCCTCTGCCATCCCAACAGCCCCCAGGAAACCTGTCGGGTTGTCAGCCAGGTTCCTCTCATTTATCATACATACTCGAGATTGCATTGTAATCCTCCTTGTAGCAGCTTGTAAGATGTGCCAAACAATTAAAAAAAACTATGTGCAATTATTTAAAGCTAGCAATGCGTGAAAAAAGCAACAACAAAATAAAACATCTACAAGCAGCTATTGGGATAGCAGCGGCATAATTCAAATGTAATCCTAGGGTAGGCTTCTAGAATTTATATTCTGAAACCCTGAATCCGATTCATTCGGATATAGAGGTTTTCTCTGTGTGCTATTTAGATGCAATTCTTATTAAAAGTACAAAAAAGCATATCAAAAAAATGTCTGGTCTATAAACTAGAGATGTTCTAAAGAGATGGATTTGTGACTGTCGAAGCAATCCTTTATTTCTGTCTTTACTGAGTCCCTGATTTTGCTGAACTGACCCCTTGTTTGTTTTTTTTTTTCTCCAGGTCGTCACTGACCTGCCCTCACTGCCTTAAACAGAGCAACACCTTTGATCCTTTCCTGTGTATCTCCCTGCCCATCCCCCTGAGGCAGACCAGGTACAGTATACTTATTCACTGGAGGTACCGGAACGCCACTGAACTGAACTTCTAGTAACACATATAATAGGTAATGCGTTACTTCTACAAGTATTTCCACAAAGTGTCTTTCTCCAGCTTCGTTTGTGTTTGTAGATGCTCTGTTGCTGTCGCCTTCGTCAGCATTTCATTTTAGCCTTCTTGAAGAAGTAATAGAAGAAGTTCCTAATGCATCAAAAGGAGTACTAACCGATTCAGACAGTTGTGCAGGAGATGTGGGTCATGTGACTTAGCTTGCCTATTATGTGAGTACCGGAATGATGTTCCGGCGCGTTCTGGCTGGACTACACCACTGCGCTAGAGCTCCCTAAAGTCTGGAGCGAAGGAGACCAATTTCCGGGAAGGGGGATTGGTGGGGGTTAAGAATTATTTAGCAGGAAAATTCCCAAGGCCAGAACTGTCAAAGCCTGGGTGCTGGCTTTAGCAATACAGTACAGAGTAAAACTAACAGGAAGGCAGGTAATGGATGAAATGGATCAGTAATGGCATTTAACATTAATCACACTTACATTCTCAAACACTGTCAGGGTAGTTAAAGACAAATAAAGTGCATCCTTAAGGGGAAATCTATCCAGCTTAGCATCCTTAGTGTTTCTCTGGCCAATACAGCATGCTTTACAACCTGCTGTCAGTGTCTAGGTCATTGCATTTCTTCTCGTTTTTATATAGCAATGCCTCATTTATTCTCTACTCCTAACAGTGTAAGTGTGTGCACTGGTCAGTAAAACTGTACTTACCCTAACTATTCCTGAGCTGACAGAACCTGTTCCAGAAACACACACACACACCCCTACTCCATTTCTACAAACTTCTGTCAGGCCACATCCAACGCACCCACTGCATTACGGAGCGAGAGGGAGGGTGGGGCTCTGTGTTACTCTGAGTAATGGTGTTAATGTAAACTAGTGTTGTGGGCTGGGACCATGCCACATTCACAGACATTATGGAAGGTTGAGAAGTTTAACTGGAACATTCCGAAGACAGGGAGTCAACAGAGGGCAGCTGCTCCACCCACTGTGTCTCAGAACCAGTGCCATGAGGAGCCTAGACCCAGCCCTGCAGCTCCTGCTCTTCCAGCTCCCCTCCCAGCACAGACACCTGTGTGTGTGTGGACGACAAGCTAGAGTTCTTCTCTGGCGATCAGTCTACCTTGATTGTCAGACAGTCCTACGACTCGAGAGACTAGAAATCAACCTCTGAAATGGTTGCAAAATTGAAGTATGAACCAGACTGAACTCTCTTCCAAACTAAGGTTAAAGGAGAGGGAGGGGGGCTGATAATGCAGTAGGATCCCTTGGCTCCCATTCCTATCATCCCTCATTGTAATAAAACTTGAAACAAATGTCAATGCACCCATGTGAACCGCGGTTAAAGATGAACACAAGGGGGAGTTGTTTGAGAGACACACAAACATATTGTCAGTGGAAGCTGCATTACACCACTCTCAGAATGAGGCTGACCTTTCCAGACTGTGCTTGCACTGTTTACTGTAGTGAGGACTGAGTGGTTCAGTGGGATAGTGTTCTGCCTCCATTCATTTAGACTGGAATGAATAAGGAGATCTGCCTCTTAGGAAACGCATGGCGATAGGCATGCATATTCAGAACAGAATGGTATATGGATCGTAACCAAAAAAAAAACAAAAAACAATATTAACAATGTGTTGGAAGCATTGTTAGTCGGTAGCACAGCAGTGTACACTGTATATATGCTTGGTGTTGTTTTATAAGGGAGTGCATACATAATTAAAGAGTGGGTAACTTCAAATGTCAATTTAATCGATTTTTCTACTTTTCCTTACTGTTCACTGTCATTCCGAGCGGTTCTGGGTCCCTCTGCTAATGTTAATGGCATGCTTTTGTAGATCGGTCTGTATGTGGCTTTGAGCTGTTTTGAGCTTTCCTGGAGAATCCTAATTGCCGACTTCCTCATTTGATTCAAACCACGTGATACAAAATGAGTACGTGGGACCTTCACAAGTGAAAGCTCTAATCGTCACATCACATAAATAAATAAATAAATAAATGCATACATAAAGTCCTGCCAGTTATGATCTCCAGGCAAGCTCATTGCAAGCCAGCAAGATATGAATGTTAACAAGGGTCCTTGTTTAGCATCTGGGATGGGACCACAGTCTCCAAGCGCTTGCAGACACAAATGCCATGAATGTCATTGCATAACAAGCCCATTGTGTGAGCTGTTTATCACTTGCCAGTGTTTAAACTAAGCAGTATAGTTAAAATAAGATGAGATGGCTTTTAATAATGGAAGGGGATTTTACAAACTGCTGCCTGTTAGCTTTGTATTTACACGACAGATTATTCCTGATACTCATTAGCCTGCTTTTGAACAACGTTCGGGCTGCTTCGTCTGAGGTCTGAATTCCGTCCCAGACTGATGAGCCAAGGAGTTATTTTTAAATCTGCCACCTCCCAAATGCATGTACAGTTCTGCACCAAAATAGCATCTCTCGATGTGTGTGTTTACTGCGTTCTGTTTATAGTCTGGCCTGCTCTACACACACTGCTTCCTCCGGAAACACAACCGTGTTGTTATACAGCTCTTCTGAATTCAAAGGATGTTTTTGCTATTATATGAGGACACAAGCTGGCTCCCTGATTGAAATGAGTCCAGCAGGCATTTACTGTATCTACCACTGCTGCCAGCAGTCCAAGCTTATTCAGTACATGACACACTGATACAGAGAAGGAAGCAAAACAGACATTTTATAAAGGGGATCCCCAAATCTTCCAATTGGTGATTCTGTTATCCTGATAAAATTACAGGAAACAGCAATAGAGCAGGTATTTTCAACACTTTCTCAAAGGGTAGCCATGTTCTGAAACAAGGACTTTTAAAACCTCACGGGACAGTTTGAAAATTGACTGTATTCCTTATTTGGTATCAACATTCCCTCCCTGTTTGAAAATGACTTCAAAAGAAATAGGGCAATTTAAACCCTGTTTAGTGTCGTTCCAATAGTCATGATAAAAGCTAAGGAAAAAAATAAATCTGCAAAATTAAAGTTATATATACAGTAGAATACTATTGTACATTAATATGTTACCGAGTCACGTTTTCTCCATTGTTTTAACCCCTTCACCTTGCATTTCAGTGTAAGGCTTGTTTTACGCTTGCAAAGCAAGGCAGTTGTGGTCGTGCACTACGATAGACTCTGTATTGCAGTGTGACACACGGTGACCCAAGACCAGCAGTAAGAGCTGACCCTGCTCTTGTCTGTTATCACAAAGGTTTTCTGATCGGAATGCATGATCTAGAGAATACACAATCCAAACTCACAGCAGATAGAGGCAGCCAAGCAACCGTAACTTTAAAATGGCTTGGTTTTGGCTATCCTACTAAGAAGTACTGGAAAGTGTCAGTCGCTGTCTTTGTGGGGTACAGAGGTGTTACTGCCTGACCTTGTCTGAAGTTGCAATGAGTTTGCATTGCCTGCAAGGGCTTGTCTTTGTACCAAAAGGAAAGCTATATCATGCAGGACCTATCCTAATCCCTGTTGTATTTTATATAACTTTAAAGGGCAAACATGTTGCCAGTTTGCGTGTGCACAAATCCGAACCTTGCATGTAGCACCATACCGAATTTGTGGGGTATTCTGGATTTGATTCAAACCCTCAACATGTTGTCTCTTTCTTGGGGTTTGGGTGGGCTGAAACACACTATACATTTTCCCTGCTTTATTTCATTTTATCTAATGAACCCAAAACAAATTTCCAAAACCGGACCGTGTGCACATCCCCAGAAATATAGCATGCAATGCAGCACGGTTGAAAAGTTTAGATTCTCTGCTACGTGGTAAGAGTTGCTATACTAGATAATTCCTTCTACTGTAATTACTGGAATATCAAGGTATCAGTTCCATTTTCCTGATATCACACTGCACCTGCCCCATGCTGTCTCAGGAGCCTGAGAGCCGCAGAATGAATGAATGAAGGGGCCAGTTCCTGATCTAATCACTATTGATGCATTGCTCTAAAAATGATGCACTGCAGCAGCATTTCCTCCAAGAAGGGCAGCTGTTAAAATGTGTGTTTTCTGAACGTCCCCTCCCTTCACTGGAAGTACACTGAAGATGGTGTCTATGTAGCACCTAAACCATTTCTCACATGCATTCCTTTTTAAAACTGCTATATGTTCAGTTCTGCTATTTGTTGCCTCTTGGATACCTTTCACTCAAATGATTTCCCTGTGTGCCATCCTGTGCAACATTGAATTATGTGTCGTAGGCAGTGCTACTTCTACAAAAACGAGTTTTTAAAAGTTTTATAAAAATGTTTATCTTTTAAATCCATTACTAATTCATGCTTTTGTTCACGTTAAGCACTTGATCATAAATTGGCATAATGCCTTGGTCCAAGTTTATTGTTATAAGTTTCGCCTTGACTTGTGTGTGATTTGTGGGGCACCATGTACCCCACACCTAATCCCTACCCATAGAACTAAACAATGGAATCCAAGATAACCTTCTCTTCGACAGGATTTCACTTAGTTTTTTTAGCCCAGCGAAGAAGGTACGAATCCAATGTGCTGTAGAAGATCCCTCCTAGTAAGGAGCAAGATTTTAAAAGCTCTTGGGATTACACCTGAGAACACTGACAGGTGCTAATTGAGTTAACTGAGGACTCCCTTTGGTTCACAAGACGATTTTAAGAATGGCTTTTCTGCTACGCACCTGTTTAAAGTGTGTGCGCAGTGGACGGGTGACTTTTGCTGCAGTTTTTTTTTTTTTTTTTTTTTTTAAATTGGGAACGATTTCAATCTGCAATGACAGTAATGAATGCTCCCAAGCTGCAGCAGCACACAGCGGAGGTGAAAGCGTCAAAGTGGATGTCAGGCAGATTCCTGCTGGGATTTAGATTTTTGGAATGGAAACATCTCAGATTAGAGCAGGATGCCTTCATCACAGAGCCAGCCGTCCTTGAGAGCACAGGCAGTGAGCGTGCTTCAGAGAGAGGCACATTACAGTGAACCTTCCTTGCGTGTCTTAATGGGCTACAGAATCCCCCCTGCAGAGTTCAAAAGAAATGCGGTTCCTTTGCGGTATGCCGCTTTGTGCGTTTCACAGAAAAAAAAAAACATTCAATGCAGTCCCTCTTGTTTTGATATTTTTATTCATACATCCTGGCTCATAAATCATTGTCATAACGAAAAAAGCAAGGGTGGTTTACGAGGAATCAGCATTGCTGCTAATGTGATAAATATGTCAGAAATTACCTGGAACTGAGGGGTTTTATGACAAGGATGACACCATTAATATACAGCATAGGTGTCCAAAGTTAATCCTTCCACTCCTGGTCTTTGTTTCAACCGTGTTCTAAATTGAACCAATGAAACCTCAATCCAGACCCTGAAGTCGTTCATGATCTCATGTTACCTGTTAAACCTGGAGTGGAATTGCCCTCCAGGACAGGGATTGGACACCCCTGATGCACTGTATATTTTATTAACGTTAGTTTCCCATCTCCTTTATTTTCTTTCAGGCCCCTGTACATCACCTTGGTCTTCCACACCAAAGGCCAGCGCTACCTGCGGATCGGCCTGGCTGTCCCTCTCTTTGGCACGGTGGCTTCTCTCCGAGAGATGGTGTCCATGGAGGGAAAGATCACTCCTGAGCAGGTATGGCATGACAGTGTCGAGATGCATCAGTAAACAACATGGGAACGCATTGGCGGGGACACTGAGTGATCACCATGAATTATACATCTTCCTCAACCCTCACACTTTGTAAAAGCATAGCTCCTGTCCTTTTAGGTGTTGTTTTTGGATAGCTCAGGTTTCCTGTCCTGCCTTTTCCTCCACAGTTCCATTTGGTCTAATTCTCGCTGACAGTCGTCTCTGTTAGTCCGCTGTTGGTTCGCTGTCAGCTCTGGTTCTCGCCTTGTGCAGGCGTGTCTGCTTCCTATTTCAGCACAGCCCTTGAAGTTGTGAAGTGATCGCCCTGGTGCTCTGGTCTCCTTGCTTACTGCTTATAAAGTTATAGCTTCAGCTGTTTGGCTTCAGTTGGTAGAAACTTGGTCGTTGTTTCCCGAAAAGATGTTCTATTTAAATTGTATTTGTATTGATTTTTATGAGCTGTTACTGTTTTAGATTACCTGTTATCTCCCAATAAGTCAAAGGTCTCTTCTTCCATTGTAAGTGGTAATTCAGAGAAATAGATTGTATTGTCTTGTATTTATATAATAATGTATTATAGTAATTACAGTATTGAATTGAATTCAAACTGACAGATTGTTTAACCTGAAAACAGACCCTCCCATGAATATAAGGGCCATTTGGAGCTGTCTTCCAAACTTAATTTTGTATGATTTCCGTCATTGGATAAGTACATTTCTGACTAAGTTTGGATGGCTCTCTGGGGTACGTTCTAAGTAAAACTGTGTAGACAACTGCAGAACGGAAGACCAGAAAGACAAATGTGTTCATTCTGATTATTATCCTAATTCCTGGTCTCTCTCTCTGGTTGCTCCTTTATTTGCTGTCACTTCCTGAATCTCTCCCAGCGGATTATTGATAGTTTGCTCAGCGCCACTTCTAAGTGGCCTATATGCATGTCATTATGTTCCCTCATCTTTCTACAAGCATGTCACCCTACGAGCCCCACTGTAATTATTGCTAAGCATGTCTACCCACAAGGTACTGGGTTGAAGGGTGGTGTCTATCATAATGACATCTTACAGTGTGTAAGTGCTTAACCTGGTGAACAAACAGGAACAGTGGAAAAGAACTCTGCATTTTCTTTGGTCTCCTGTTGTTAGCCGATGACTGGTCAGTGATAAATTGATGGTTTTCTGGACATGGGAAATTACTTTCTCCTGTCTGGAATATTTTCAGTGTCAAGCGGGTTAAAAAAAAAAAAAAAAAAAAATCATGTTTAATTTAGAATTTTAAAAATGGTTAATTATACATCATTTCTATAAATCATCTTTATTTAAAAGAGAAAGAAAAAACACATGTAAAGTTTTTACAAAGCCCATTGCCGGTCTGATAAAGTTTAAGGCTGCCACTCAGATGTTCTGGTGTAGCTTTGGCCAGGGTGGGCTTCTCTGGGTGTCTCAGCACAAACTTGAAGAGATCACCCTCTAGTGGAAACAGAAGGTATCTCACCCCCACATTTCATTTATTTTTCTCCCAAAAGATAATAACCTCAAAATATAACCAAATGACAAATGCGCCAAAGTGTGAAACCGCTCCTAACTGCTTCCCGGCTTTATGGCTTGAAACTCACTGCCACAGTCATTTAGCATTCTCCAGAGCAGGATTTGAAATACATTATTATGCGCTTTCTTGCAGTTCGAAAGTACAATGCTGATTACTCTGAATATATCTCCATAATCCTTTCAGAACTGTCTTCCTTCTTTGTTCTGGGCAGATCAGACGGAGATGGCTATGCGGCTAACAGCCCTGCCCTGTTAAATAGTGCAGCAAGGCAACCATCGATCATTGCCAGAGCCGGATCATCTCGGAGCGCTATTTTAAATACATTCAGAGCATGTGACTTCTTCATCCCTAAACCACATTAAATAGCATTTTGTGGAAATGCTTTACAATTCACCGGAGCATGCCTGTCAGGGGGAAATGGATGATGCTTGTTCTCGGGTTTGATTTCAATCTGGCTTCGTGTCTGATTGTCTTTTACAGTTCAGTGTCTCGTCAATGGGTTTTCCTTCCTTGCATGACCGAGAAATAATCTGAAGCTAGTTAGTTAGCAGGTGCCAGCGCCCAGTTCGGAATGCTAGTTCACGGGGTGCGGGTCACTGGATCAACATTCCAAGTTCCTTTCTGGCTGATTGGTAGCATGTTGAACTTTGAACCATGAGGTCACGGGTTAGAAGCATACATTTAGAGGGGTGGTGAAGGGGTGTAGTCGTCTTATTCACTAGACTTTCATGGCTTTTTCTTCCGGAGGCCTGGGATCAAATCCCTTGGCCCAATTGAAACGAGTCACAAGCAGGGTTGGGGTCAATTCCTGGTTTTTAATTCCATTTCCAATTCCCTTTTAATTGCTTCCAACACATCGTTGACCAAAATTGCAATTAGCAGTATTCTGTTAAAATGATCTTTTCACAGTGGCGACAAATTACATTAAATTGAAATCATTGTTAGTCAGTTAAATTGGCTTTGAGTTGAAAGCAGTTGTACAACCAAAAAAAAATGATTATGTCTCTTAAAATAATTGGAATTGGAAGGTTTAACCATTGACCCTGATGTGAAGGTGCAGACGGTGAAAACACATTGTCCCACCCAGTTCCTTACCTAACCCAGCTGTGGTTTTTTCCTCCAAAGTATTTATTGTGTTGCTCACAAAGGTAGCAATTTTGTATTTAGTTTATTGCTTTGTGATTGTGACTCAGATTGCTATGTCTGGTCTGTGATTGCATGTCTGTGGCAGGGTCCCTGGTTTTTAATTGGTGTTGTGTCTCCCAGGTGATTCTGACAGAGGTCTACTCCACGGGGTTCCAGCGCTCGTTCTTCAATGAGGAGGAGCTTACCAGCATAGCTGAGAGTGACAACATCTACGCGTTCCAGGCGCCCCCTATTGTCAGCAGGGGAGGGTCCGCCCGGGTCTCAGGTACTGCCAGTGTGAAAAAAGAAAATCCTTTCTGAATCTCTTAACCTTTCATTTAGGGGATCCCTGAGTGGCTCTTCTGGTAAGGTTTGCGTCCTGGCTGTGTAATTCATCCGTCTTCGCTGGGGATTCTGGCACTCCTGTGATTTAGGGAAGCAAAACCGAAAGGTACTGTTTCTCCTCCTCACAGCAGACCCTACCAGCCAGGCGCCTAGTGAGTTCTGAACCTTCAGTTCTCCTGATCTGAGTGGGGAATTACTTCTATGATGGGAAAAAATAATTGGACATTCTAAACTGGGGAGAAAATCAGTATTGAAATCAAATAAAATAAAATATTTGATATAGAACAGGCGCTGTGGCGGGTGTTACCATTTACTATGTAACTAAAACTTAAACAATGGCCAGGCTAGAGACTGTTATGACAGGAGACCACCCATCTTGAGACTTTCAACACTGAGTGAAACATAAAAGGATGTACTGTGAGGCTAATCAGTTACTTGAATGAAGCCCTGTTCACTTTCAAAGCCTTAGCATACAGTTCAACCTTCACTGTGACTAGCATCTGTATTCAAGGTATTTGTATCTTTTAAACACAATTGGGAAATCTCTCAAACGAAAGATGAGGTCATTGTAACTATGGATGTGTCCCCCAAAGCAACAAAAAAACTGGGCCTCTTTGAAAACAAGTGCCATGGTAATTGTGCTTGAAATGTAGAAATATAATGACCCTCCCCTCAGTATACTGCATTCTTTCAATCGTCTGTGCACTCCACTTAACCTATTTACAGCAATGAGAGGTTATACATGACACCATAAAGATGCAGAGGAGGCAGAAATGGTGGATTTTGCTAAAAGGAGACACTTTTAAAACGGTACAAAAACAACGCCACTGGTTCAGTTCTAGCACTATGAAATTAAACAACCTCTTCAGAGCAAAATATTAACCCTTTCCAGAAACACATTTTTAAAGAGCATTTGAAAGAGTAAGCGGCTTCAATTCTAATCATTATCACTGCAGTAACCCCGCTGCTTTCAAAGAGCACTCTAGTCTTGTGACTGGCACACCAGAGTGATTGCACAATAGTGCATCTTCTGCTGTGGTCCAGAAATGTCATTCATTCCTGCGCATCCATATTTAAAGGAGTATTGCATGTGCCCTTAAAGTTTATTATACTATACTGTAATAATACAACATGCCTTATATACATTTATAGGGTCTAAAACTGATGTTATAATCACAGTAATATTCTGTGATCATGTTTTATATTTTTCTTTCCCTTTTAAAGTTGTAGCTGACACTGAAATAATTCCATGAATCTTACCTGTCACATACTTCCATTCGCTATGTTGGCCTCAAATGTGCAGTTATGAAAGATCTGACGTGGTACTCGGCTATGTTTAAGAAAGCTCAGTTTTCAAGCCTTACTTTCAGGTAGTCTTGCACTTCCTTCATCATTTCACCTTATCTTGTGTCGTTAACCAACCAGCTGCTTCCGCTAATGACTGACGTGTTTTGCAGCCAGTGAGGTGAATGACCAAGTGAAATAGTTACAGATTACCAGGACAGCAAGACAACTGAGAGCTTTATTTAATCTAGTGCCATACCAGATATCTTATTTAATACCTGCTTGTTTCTTTCTTAACCACACACATGAGTCTGATATGGAGGCAGGGAATAATAAATGTGGATAATCAGGGGCTGGCACAATCTTTGCTTTGTTTTCAATAAATAGAAAAATCCCCACATTCATCTTTTAGAAATCTCAATAGAGATTTGCCTTGAACAGCAGAGCCAACTTGTGAAATGGAAGATTATCTTTGAAAGAAATAAAAGTACTGTTTGCAGAAGGCGAGCTAATGTCCCTGGGCCAATCTTAGAATGTGTGGTTATTACATCAGCTCCAAAGAATTTGTTCAGAAGATTTTTTTATTTTTTTATTTTTTTTTTTTTTTGTAACGATGAAGCAGCGTGTAATGAAACACTGCCCGAGAGACAGTAGCAACTGATCTCAATAAGCTTGCGAGCAGAAGCAGCACATGCTGTGTTGAGCTAACTGTGAAAAATACAATTGGGGTACCATTATAATAGTATTGCATATAACCTTTTACAAGAGAACTTCCAGCAAAGGCTCAGTGGGCTTGATGCAATATGCTGGTATACTGGATCTGATACGGTATCATGGATACAATGCACTTCCCGTGTGTTTTGGTTCCATTGCTATACCGTTGCATGGTCAAAATATATTTTCTAACATTATACCAATGGCTTTCATGGTAGATGCCCTTTTCACACCATTTCCCTGTAGTAAGAACCATTCAATCCCCATTGCAGTTCAGCTACATCGCTCTTTGGAGAGGGGGGACTGGGGAAATCCAGGACAGCTTGCTGTCGTGTTTTGAGAGTCAATGCGCTTGCTGCTGTGGATGTGTTTATCGTCTTGACTGGTGAACTATTTGAAAGTATTAGAACTTAAACTGGAAATGCCATATATTTTAGGTCACTTTATTCATGTGTACCCTTGTTGGCATGTTTCCATCACACTGGCACTGGTTCAGCACTTGTTGAACCCAGGTTCAGCTGGCTATAAAACTAGGCTAAGAATGTGATGCCATCTAGTATACAGCTTGCCTTTTTCTCACCAAGAAAAGCAGCCACACTCTTCAAGTCTGCAGAGAGTTGGAATCTCTGTGATGCTGCAGAGTAGTAAACTGCAATGTAAAGTCTAAAGTGCAGCTTATACCAATTTTGCATTTACCAATTTTGAAAAAATAAATACATCAATAATAAATCAATTTTCTTCTTCTGTTGAAAAGCAGACCCATATGGCAGTGCTATTAATAATATCCAATAGGGAGTAGATGAAATTGCTGTTATCAGCAGATCCGACCTTTTATACAAAAAAACATTCTTGGCACTCAAAATGGCAGAGGGGTAAAATTACTGCATTGGTAGTAAATAATTACAATTGGGTACCCTTGCGCCATGGCTGGCCCATCTAAATCACATACATATATTTGAAGAGGAGACAGCTGACTGTTCAAGAATAGAGATTTAGTAAAAAAAAAAAAAAAAAAGAAAGTTGGGGTAAACATGGCAAACAGCCCCATTTTCAAGTGACAGCATTTCTTCTGTCTCAGTGCATAGACAGGTGTGCTCCTGCACCGTATGGACTGCTCTACTTGCAAGCCTCTCTGTATAATAATTGGTGTGAACCTGACATTCTAGTCTACAGATCAATGCCTCTGAGGAAACAGATGTTTCCCACGCCAGCGTCCATCAGGAATTAAGATTAGCGAAACCAAACATTACCTGCCATGCTGCCAGCGTGCCTGGGATCCAGGCCTGGGTCCTGAAGGGGAGGGAGGAAAGGCAACCTGACCAAGGGGGGCTAGATTTTGTCTCAAAACCTTTTTGACTTAAAACTCACTTGTATCGGCACAACACATGTTTCAAGGGATGTTTCTGTACAAAAGCAGAATGTTACTGGATCTGACTAGCATGAATAAACTTTCAGACCAGTACCAAATTATTTCCTAGAATATACTACAGTCTTTAATGTAGTAATGAGGTCCAAGGTGGTCCAAGAATCATGTCCAACACACTCCTTCTTGGACTATTTAAAGAATAAGACGGGACACAGAAGAAAATCAAAACTATACTGTATTTGTAGAAGGTTTTTATTTTAGACATCAAAGATATAAGTTTGTACATTTGAGCTCCTTTCCAGGTTTTGTTCATTTTGATTAGAAATTCCTCCACTGTGCTCCCCCAAGGAATGGGGGCTCAGATCTAGATAAGGGTTTGCTTTCTGCTCGGTTTATTGGCAGTGTTGTGCTGACAGAGATCCTGTACCTCCTGTTTCAGCTGAAGCGATTACTCTTGTCCTCTGGGAAATTTAAAGCTGGTTGTTTTAATTCATCCTCGGGAAGATTCATTTGGGCGTAAATGAAAAATGCGGCAGATGGTGGTGGACTCTTAGGGTTGGTTCTAGCGGGCTGCTGACGTTATCCGAAAAGTAGATTTTTACACAACATTTGCTGCAGGGTTCTTGACAAAAAATATATATTTTAGACGGAGGGGGGAGGGGCTCTTCATTTTGAACGTGGAATGAGTTTCTTAATCATCGAAACGAAGGGAAATTCTTCAGTAACTTTTTCCAAAACTTTACTATTTTTTTGGTTAATCATTGTCACTTCCCTCTGTCCTCAGACTTGGTGCTCAGCAGGCCAGATTAGATTATGCACGAGCTATCTGTCCATTAATTGTCTGGAATGGATTGCTGATGTGGGCTGGAGATTACACAGACAGGCTGTGTCAGTCTGGGGAAAGTCTGAGAGAAGCAAATCAGTCAGGCTGAAGCAGGGAGGATGGAAGCTGTCAGAACTTTGAAGGAAACTTTACTGGCCGTGTATTTTAATAGCTTTTCAAGGATTGCAAGTTTTTAAATTTTGTTCTACACCTTTTTTTATTATTTGCTGAGATGGGATGGGATTTTAAAATGTTACAAAACTTAAACTGCCCTGTAAACAAGTTATTTCCTGCAGTTGTCTATTATTAATGTTGTTTTTTTTTTTCCTTTCATAATTCAGATGAAGCCCTGAGGTTGTAACCCATTCTTGATAGAGAGACGCTGGGTTTTGTCCTCAGTAGTATTCTAAGGGCACTGGTTGAGCGGGAGAGTAAGCACTAACATATTCATGCGACATGTGGGATAAGGCAAAATAAGACATCAATATTTTATTAAAAGAAATTTAGCCTTGATGCATGTTGGGATTTGCAACAGAGAAAAACAGCTTTCTGTGTATGGCAGGGTCTGGCAGCTCTGCATTTTCATTATGACCTCGTCAGGCTGATGCATGAGTAATGCTTCCAAATGAATTCCTTGTCAACACGCTTTACAAATTGCATCAGGCCTGCCGTGTCTGCCAGCCACAGCCATGACACAAGCAAACAATAAAACAGGAAGAAGAAAATCTACTGCTTTTTGTCTCAGATTTTCGTAAGGTTCATACATTATTTGAAATAATTTCTAATAAACACAAATGCAATAAAATACCTAACTTGTCTCCTAATAAAGTATGTGACAGTACTATTGGAAAGAAAAAAAAATCATGTACCTATCTTTGTAACTGCTGGTATGATCAAATGATTGTATTTGTGCTCATAGCTACACTCAACATGCACTTTAATGTGTGTTGTTACTGTATAAGAAACCCTCCTAAAGAACACTACACAAGCACGCACACGCACACACGCATGCATGCACCCACACACAGCTGAAACAGTGTTGGGACTCTACTCCCAAAAATAGCACCGGAGTGGTTTTCTACACAGCGTAGATGCCAGTTTCCATTTCAGCCAGTGTGTTTCTTTTCCTAGTATTGCTAGATACAAGATATGTCCTCTAATTGGAGGCTGTAATTTAGAGAGAAGCTCTGTGTGTATCGAGGTTCTGACGCCAGCGTTTTGAAAAATAGCAGGTTCTATTTTATTGCCCTTGAAGCGTTTGGATTACACGCATAATTATCTTCTTCTCGGATGGCTCAGTGCCACTTCTGTGCATCAAGTACAGGTCCTGTCTGTTGTTTCAAAGAAGCACCATTGCTGCCTGATAGCAGCAGTCTTATCTTGAAAGCCAAATACATATTAGTGACCTTAAATAAACAGGACAGGCTGATCTTAAATTGAACATCTTGTTTCATTTATGATTTATTTTTTTGCAGCTTCTGTACAGTATGTGGTAGAATTTCGTAACACGCTGAAAGCATTTTGTTCATTGCACATCAAATAAAATATCTTACCTTTACCGTTCTTTTCAGTGATTTACCAGGCTATGTTTTGCTACACTTCAGATAGTCCCAGCTTTAGTTAGAGTTCAATATTATGCACTCCTTTACATTGTAATAACAGTATATTTAGATTCAAGGTTCTGCTTAAAACCCCACAGGTGTATCTCATTTCAGCAGGGAGAATAGCTCAGCACTGTAGACTACCAGGTAAGCGAAGGCCATTGAAATCGGTAATTTGGATTAAACAAACTAAAATAAAACCATAGGAGCTATTGTACCTCCCTTTGCCCATAAAGGACAGCTCACAGAAACAAGAAACAATTAGTTAATCTTTGTCATGGGTTCCCAGGTGGCTTGTGCCTCTTGGAGGTCAGCTTTCATCCTATACTGAAAGGCACCCTAGCCCTAATTATAACACAAACACAAAACCCTAAACCCAACGCTAACCCTAACCCTAACCCAAATGCTACATCTGCTCTGAACTGTTTTAGGTCAATAGTTTTGTCTGGATTTGGCTGGGCCGTGATCACTAATACCCGACTCACACTACCCATATCATGAGCAATCATCAGGTGTTGAAAACGTGATTCTGAATGAAGTGAATTGCAATCAAGTCGCACACTGTTTAAGTCATGTGAACACGATATTAAAGAGCTACAGTGTGGCCTCTGGATTACTGTAATACTGGTGCTCTGATCTGTTCTGAGAATCACTCCAGCAGGTGCCCGGTTGCTCAGATTGCTGGCCTGACCGCTTTGGTAAAGGGAGTTGTTCAAGAACCAAGCCTCTGTACAGGACTGGGTGGTGTGTGCAGCTCTGTGGAGCAGTGATTCTCATTGGAGTGGTGTGTGCAGCTCTGTGGAGCAGTGATTCTCATTGGAGTGGTGTGTGCAGCTCTGTGGGGGAGCAGTGATTCTCATTGGAGTGGTGTGTGCAGCTCTGTGGAGCAGTGATTCTCATTGGAGTGGTGTGTGCAGCTCTGTGGGGGAGCAGTGATTCTCATTGGAGTGGTGTGTGCAGCTCTGTGGAGGAGCAGTGATTCTCATTGGAGTGGTGTGTGCAGCTCTGTGGAGGAGCAGTGATTCTCATTGGAGTGGTGTGTGCAGCTCTGTGGAGGAGCAGTGATTCTCATTGGAGTGGTGTGGCTTGTGTCTGATCAGAGAAAGCCCTGATCTAGCAGAATACATTACTAATTACACAGCCAATATCAAGCGGAACCCTTGCGATCTGAAGATATAAGCATGACACAATGCGATGGCAGTGATTAATTACCTTGTGAGGCAAGACAAGAACTTTTAATTAAACCCTTGGATAATGTTAGAAATATGCTTGTGTAGAGATGCATATCTGTACTCATCTTTTTTTTCTTTCATTCTCTGTGTTAATGTCTTTGATTAATTGCAGCAATTTTTTAAATAATCAGATGACACAGATACCACAGACGATAAAGTTTTTCAGTTAAAAAAGTGAGGGCTACACTGCCTTTATTTTAATTAGAATTACCATATTTGTTCTATGTGGAATGTCATACTAGTGTATGTGTCGCACACACAACGTCATTGTAGTCTTAGCAATAAGGATTTACTGAAGAATGCATTCCATCACCTGTTGCAGGGAGCACCTGTACCAGGATTCGTTTTGGTCTGCCCCCCTGTTCAGCACACTAAACCCTAGCTTACTGTTCTTTCTTCCTTTCCAGGTTACCATCACAGCCTGCCCTCATCCCCTTATTCCTCCGGTCCTGAAGGGCAAAGATTACCTCCCACGGGCACTTTATCCTCGGAGTTCCTGAACCACAGCAGCTCTGGGAAGGTTCTGCTTCTCATCTGCAACGCGGCAGGGTCGGGAGAGCAAGCGGTCAGGTAATCACAGTGCGTCCCCAGGACCACTGCCCCTGCTCATTGATGATGCAACTCATGCAGGTCCCTATTCACAAAGCGTTTACTCCATTAAACTTATTTCAAGAAAATCCTCCGTGTCGATGTCATTCCGTGCACAGAATTCCCAAAACCTTTGTTTAGTTTAGTTAAGTTTACCACAGTGAAAGCATAGCAAAGTGTAACAAAGCAGAGGTAAGCATTGTAAAGAATAGTGAGGTATGGTAAAGCACACTAATAAACAAGGCAAACCATGGTAAACTATGGTAAATGCATAACACTGGTGCTGTCGGTTTCCAAATGGATCAGTTTACACTGTTAGCCGGAACTCCTGGAAATGAAAGCAACGGGGTGAAAATTTGAAGCGGTTTTCTTCAATGCATTTTGCGCTGGGGAGCCCGGCACAAAAGCGCACACTGTTATAAGTTCATACAGTGCGTTTTTAGATTTGAGAATATCTCTGTTCAAATAAATGCTGTTGATCTTTAGGCATTTTAGGTGACAAAAAAAAGGTTCAATTCCAATGTCGAAAGTACCTGAATGCTGCAGGAGCAATATGAGACATATGAATAAGATGCAGGCTGCCTTGCCTAGCTCGAGACCAGGGGACTGACAGCTCCCCTTGAATCACACAGCTGTCAGAGCGGCTGCACCGCTCCTGGCAGGCTGAATATTTCACTGCCTTGAGTTGTTGAGCTGAGAAGCTGACAGTGCCAGGAGTTTTCCTTATTGTCTTTTATTAAATAGATAGCACGTGCTCTCTGAATTTCACTACAGCTTAACCCCTCTCACTGTGACGTGCGGAACAACATTTCTACTGGTAGAAAAAACACTACATGTTATACATCCAACAGCATCCCTATACCTTGACCTGTGACCATTGTGTAATGGTAAAAGAAGAGGGTAAATTAAACTTTTTGGAATTCCAGGCCCAGGCAGTGGCATGGGAGGCACCAAGGGTGTGTAGAGACTCCCTTAGTAGATTATGGGCATGTCAGGTGTGGTGGTCGTGCAGAATTGGGGGTTAAAGGTTAATCGGAAGGGATTCTGCCCATCGTTAAATGCGCCCGAGTCACTTGATATAATAAATTGGATTATGCCTCGGCTTTAACCCATGATAAAGCCAGGATTTGTTTATCACAATAGAGTAGGAGGGAGTAAACTCTATTCCTTTCATAAGAAGCGGGTAAACTCCATATTCCCCAAACTCCTTTTACCCACTTTTACCCTCGACTACACTACTGCCTGTGTCTTAAGTTGGCTGGCATTATCATAGTCATGTCACAGTTTGGTTTTCAGATTCACAAAACTTTAAGGAATGTACGTAAACAAACAATATATTTCAGAGATTTGTAATCTGTTATTTCATTGATTTGATTATGTTTCAAATGGAATGACATCCTTTTGAACAAGGATTTTTCCCAGCGTTGTTTCTGACGACTTCTTCTTCCTCTTCCTCTTCCTCTTCTTCCTCTGGAGTACTGTGATGCTGTTCTTTTATTGTAAACCTCAGTCTCTGGTTCAGAGTATTCCTGCAGCCAGATTCAATGGCCTTAACTGCTGGCAGTCCGAGACTGCTCGTTTGAACAATCTTCAATATTCATACACTGGCTAATGAGACCAAACTGCCCCGGCGCTGTGAATCTGAGGTCGCAGAGCAGCACAACTGCAGCCTTGCAAGCACGCTGGTCCCAGGAAACTGGGAGGGTTTTTTGTAGTGGAATTAAACTGGGTTATTGTGCTTTATTATTGTTGTTTAACCTTTAATACTAAACTTAGAAAAAGCAAGAAAGAAACAACTTCAGTGTGCTTCAGGGAAATGAAAGCACTGAGTTGTTTGGCGTTAGTTGATTATGGTTTCATAAAAGAGAAGTAAATACAGACCAGACTGGCAGCTTTTGTGTACAGGTCCGTAATTCAAACTAATGCCTTCACTGATAAGATGGAAGGAATAAGCAAAAAACTTAGAACATAAGAACATTAGAAAAGGCCATGCGGCCCATCAGAGGTCCTCCCTTGTTTAAAAGCAGTCTTTTTTTTAAATGATCCCGGAGTTTTAGATCCTACTACGTCACCTGGTAGGCTCTTCCATGCATTTATAACTGTGAATTTTTTTTTTTAAAAATGGCTTCCTTCTGTTCTAAACACACTTTTGCTCAGCTTGCATTCATGCCCTCTTGTTCTTCTCTCTGCTAAATTTGAAGTAGTGTCTTGAGTTAACGTTATCTATACCATTTGACTTTATAGACTTCAATCCCCTCTTTCCCTTAACATAGTTTCTCATTGTACTTCCTCATGATTGATTGACACTGAACCTGTTGCTCTGTGTCATTGGTACACAGCCCCAAGTAAAACTGCCACAGACCACCACCTGAGTCTGAGTGTCCTTCACACCTCTAAACACAACAGGGCTTGCATTCTTCACTCCAGTCCAAATCATTAAGCCAGTCTGCCTCATTAATCTTACTTTCCTTGCCAATTATTTTTGTATCTCCTCCAGCTACAGCATTTAACTTTTGATCAGCCTCTAACAAAAAGCTTTTGGGAGACTGCGAAAGTGTGTGTCTGCGTGGAGGGGAGGAGGTAGGATAAGTGAGAGAATAAAATAAATACATGAATGAACAAAAAAACACAGAAATGAATAAATAAAAAGACCGTTTGAAAACTTGCAAAGTAAGATTTGCATGCAGGATGTGCACCGATCGTGAGAGTCGAAGTTTGCTAATGAGCTGATGAGGCTGTTCGTGTGTGATTAAATTGCATTTGAAATGTTTACTCGAATCAAGTCCAGCGACGGGGGGCCTGTAGTGACAGTAGGAGTCCCACAAAAAGCATTTAAAGTTAATTTAGTGCAGCTGCATTCAGATCTGATTCACGTTTAGTGTCTGCATAGCCCATCAGTCTTTGCTGTCGAAGCATGCTGTCCATCATCATTAACATTTTTTTTTTTAGTGCTCTCTTTGACTATAATATATTTTAATAGGAAAACCACAATGAAATGTAGCTTGTCAAAGTGATAAATACAGGGAGCCTTACTGAGATATTACTGTATGTAGATGGAGATACAGAATCTGGATAATAGCTTCATTTTTTTCATATTCTTTCCTGTGGAAAGTCAAGCTTTTAGCTTAGGTGATTTCGTACTGGTTTTCAATAGGGTTTTAAACCACTAGCACATGTATGCAACTTATTATATTGTATAATACCTGTACCTACCTGTAAACATACTTGAAAATGGGACCAGCAAAGATTATCAGACCACACGGAATGGAAATTAAGAGTTTGTCATGTGCTAACTGAGGCATGCTTGTAAAAATCAGTCATTTTGCTCAGTGCACAGAAACATTCTATTGCTCCATTAAATTATAAACCCTGTTATAACAGTGATTTATGAAGGCACATCTAAGAAGCAGAAATGTGTAATAAGTGTTTGTTTTTTTCTGTTCCAGGTTCGGCCCGCCTTTCCTCATGAGAGAAGACAGAGCAATCTCCTGGGACCAGCTACAGCAATGCATACTCAGCAAAATGTATTATCTGATGATAAGCGAGGCACAGACGCAGGTATGTTTTACAGGGAGCTTCAAATCATTTTACTGGCTTCTTTTTCTACAGGTCTTACGATTGACAAGCTTGGAGATATGTCCATGTTTTCAAGTTTCGTTTTTAATAATATGCTGTGATTCCTGGTTATATCGCTGTTGAATCAAGACTCGCAAAATAAAAGCTATGAAGATCAATTAATTGATGAGCTTCAGCATCCCTAGTGAGTAGTGTGGTGCAGGCAGTAAGTTCGGACAATAATTACATTTCCAGCCATTGGCTAACAATCTCGATTAAGTCATGCTTTAACTCCCATTAGCTGTGACTGTCTCCCTACTAGCTTGTTCTTTCTCTCTCTCTCTCTCTTACCCTATTTTTCCTTTTTTTCTCAGCCTTGTTTCCACTTGGTTGCTTTTTAAATTAAAGCCATACCACTGCTCTCTCCCACAATAGATCTCATTATCCGATGCCCAGTTTAACTACCTGGAACTGAACACCCGCTGCCCCTGCATCTCTATAGGACATGTTTGTAAGAAAGAGAGAAGAACGAGAGCTCGATAGCAGTGGCGCTGAGCAGTACAATACAAAATCAAGACTAAACAAATTATGGATAAAATCACGACAATCGATTGCTCTTCTCACCCTAGCTGATATCAGCGGATATCTGTGAATTGTTTAATCAGCACTTTTCAACAAAATCGGCTCAGGAGCAACATTTGGGCTAAATACTACTGTGCTAGCATGTCAAAAGCAATTGAATATCAGTGCGTCCTATTCAGTGCTGAGCTGAAACCGCTGCAGGGGAAATGAGTTACAAATTCACTTTGCTGTTCACTGAATTACATGAGCTGTCAAAGGTTATTGTCCCTGTGAAACTTCAGAATGAAGCTTCTGTTGCACATGTGACACACATGCTGTTAAATAAGTTATCGGTATGAATTATTATCTATTATTTATAGAGATGCATTGTACACAATAGCTGTACAAAATGCTTTTATTTGAATGTTTGTATTGTTATACTCAGGAGAGCAACACGGTTCTATTGGTTCTACTTTTACCTTGTCAGCATTAAAGACCAGCTAAAATCAGATTCCACTGTATTACAAATCTTTCTGTCATCATTGCTTGACTGTAATTTCAATTTAGATTTGAACTTACCTTACTAATTTGTTGTTGCAAAAAACCTGGAAGTAAGAATTTCAAGAACACATTAAAATGATGAAAAAAAAAGTTTAACAATTAAAAAAAAAAAATAGACGAATTCTGGTTTGTTTATATATCATAATCGTTTGTTTATAAATCATAATCGTGAGCCGTCAGCGACAAAAATGAAAATTGAAAATTGAAACTTGGTTACAGCACAGGATCCTTTTCTAGACTTTTGCGGGTGCCCGTCAAAGGATCTGTGGGCGCTGTTTTCAGAGAACAATCCACTTTCGTTCTACCCTATTAGTCTAAGGACTCGATTAAAATACCAAGCAAACCGTGAACCTGGCGGTATGCTGGAGACGCACAGAACTGTGCAGCTTTACAAAATATGCAAAATCGACATGATGAACAAGAGGCAATGTGCAGGATTCTTTTGTGTCTGTGTGAGTGTGTGATTATGTGAAGGGTTTTATATTGTTCTTAAGCAGCCTTTGAAAAACAAAGCATGCATCATGTACTGTGTGCCTTAAGAAGCTAATTAATGCAACAAAGATTAGTTTAGTAGTTTTCTAAAAGTGCGATTGAGATAACACTCCTATACCGTAAGAGTCGCCTGGGCTTACAGTATTAACTTATTATAAATGTTCTTTAGGGCAAAGTAAAGTGGGAAATACATTTTTTTGTTTTAGGTTATTCGACTAGAGTAACGTTGCTGGAATGTTCAGGAATCGGGCCCTTTGATTGACTGAGAGGCACCTGATGATTTCTGTTAAGTGATTATGCAATGTTAGACATGTATAAACGTGGAGGGTATGTTACACACCACGGAGCTCCATCCCTACGGGTGTCTCTCTTCAAACAGATAGCTCTCTGTGCCGGCACATTTCCACGCACCAGGCAGGTCTACGTTGCGTGCACTGCCACAGCCATCTTCCCCTAAGTAGAGCGTCTTGGAAGAGGACTAAAAGACCGGGCAGCCTGCACAGAGCAGAGAATGCAGTAACAGGATTTCACTGTGAGCACACATTAGAGCTCCTGTTCTCGTTCTTCATCTGTCAGCTCCGATATGAAACCAAGTAGCCTGACAGTTTTTGAAATGAAAGGTTTATATTTAGACACCCCACCGCGACGGCAGTCTCCCTTCTCCTAATCTGCAGTTTATCGGGCATTAAACCTGATACGCTGATAAACCAGACATTGATTATTTGCAAACGTCATACTTTTTACATATCTGAAATGAGCAACCATGATTGCTACTGAATGTTACACAAATGGTTGATGTGAACAGTTTATAATGCTTGTTAAGGGAACTGTCTGAACACAACTAAATGACAACAATGAACCCATTTAACCTGTTACATTCACACAGAGAAACTCTGCAAAAAGACATGCACGATTCACTGATTATCAGTCACAGAGGAAAGTCTATCAGTGTTGATTTCCCCAGCTGTATTCACCATGCTTTCTTATGGTTTCTACGCTGCTTCCCATCATTTACTATGCTGTATGACTAGTATGTTTGAATAAGTTGCTGTGTATGGATCAAGTTCAATTCACACCCACATACAGATAGACATCTTAAACCAAGGTGTGCCACGTCATGCCCTGTGTTTTGTTGCAGGCAAGTGTTAAATGAATTTCTGGAGTGCCTGTTGAAAAGCCTATCTAAATTGTGTTTAATTAAAATTTGTAGACATTCAGTTATCTTCAGGGGTCAGTCCCCTGTCCTAGTTAACAGCGGAAGCTGCCACCACAGCCAGGGGAACCCAAGATGACGCGATAGATAATGTAGCTGCCAGTCCACTAATAAGGAATGAGTCGGAAAGCATTCCGTTGGATTGCTGTTTTCCGTATGCTGATAGCACGCCGAAACTAGATTAATTACCCTTCTGCCTCTGTCGGTTTCATTGGCTTGTGTACGAGAGAGTAAAGAAAATAATCCCAGGGATTTAGTAACACGGTTTAAAGAATTTCCCAGCCAGATGGGAAGGCCGGGGCTTGTAAAAGTGAGTGACAGCTAGGGCCCTCCGTTCTTGAACTCGGCACCAGCCGACTAAAGTACACCTGTCACTGAAGCTCAAGTGGCACGCTGGTTTCTAAGCCTGAGCTGCAGTGCTGCTCTCTGGAACTGTTTCAGATTTTTTCCGTGAAGAAGGACAGCTGGCACCGCAGTATGGCAGCTCCTCGCTTGCCATGCTCGGGTGATTCTGTGCCAGTGACCTGCTACCAAGTCCCTCTAGTTTTCAGCCTGTCGGTCTTGAGTAAAAACCAGAAGTCTAATTTCCCCCAGTATCATTAATTACAGATCGCCTCAGACGAGAGGTCATCAAGGCTGTGTTTTCACTGTGGATGCCAGCCAGCGTGTAAATTGCATCCTTTGTATGGATCACACCCTGTCTTGATGCAGGCTTTTCTTTTGCAATCTGTTATGGAAGTAGGTTAATACACAAGGTTGGATCTGTGGACTGCCTGCTTTGGGCACAAGAGAACCAGCTGAGAAGGAGAGAAGGAGGAATTGCATGGTTTTTGCTGTTCCATTTAAAGATGCTGCTTCACATAGCGTAATTCGGTTTGCCTGCACCTTGAAAACCGGGATGCGGTTGTCTGGATGAGCCACTCAGTTTTAGATGAAGGCCACCTTCCTGGAATTAAGCAAACTATTACACAGATGCTGAAAACTATTATCTAATGGATCAGAGGGAGTACAGCCACCTCAGACACAGCTATTGGGAAACATCATGTCTGTGGTGGTGATGTGCATGATTTAATTATGTAGTTATGGAGCTTGTTTCTCTATTATATATTTCTAAGCACACAGACCCCTAATCACGAAGCTATAACTCACAAGTTACAGTATTTAAAAATGCTGATTCACACTTAGTAAATCATTTTTAGTTTACTTGTGTTTTTAAGCTGCATCCAGGCCGCCTTTGGTGCCCATTAGTTACAATACTACCTTAAATCACAGCCGAGCATTACAGTACTGCCTTAAATGAAGTTTGTTATGGTGACCCTGCTGGGAGAGGTTGGACTTGCAGCAGCAGGGAGTTGTCAGAATACAGTGGAACGTCACATATCCGACTGTCACATAACCGTTCTTATCAATTAATCGCCTTGTTAAATAAATAAATAAATAAATAAATATTAAAAGTAGGCTACGAGAGTAATGGCATTGGCAGCAAATGCAGCTTCCACAATGGAAACAGAAAGAAAGCGTTATAGCAATCAGCCTTTTGGTGCATTCCCCTTTAAGAGAGATGGGCTGTGTGCGTGTGTCAGTCAGCTGCGTGTAGCAGTGACGTTTCAATACACCAGTCGAGAAAGCTTTTTTTTGTACAATGTGTTTATATGATGGAGCGCACACTTGCAGATGTTGGCAGCATGTTGTTGTAGCTTTTAAATGCATTTGAATTAAACAAAGCAAGCATCATAAACGCAATGCTTACTGGCCATTTGTTTAAAATAGCCGAAGCAATATTCAAACTGAGCTGCTTATCGGTTGTTGGCAATATCAAGAAAAAGCGCAAAGTACCAGAGATCTTAAAAAAGCAGAACCAGGGAGGCAGGGACTTCTAGAGTTAAGAAAGAAGCCATCAGTTGCAGGTTACTGTACATTTACCATTTGTTTTGTATTTTTTGTTTTTAAAAAGTTTTGCATGGAGATGGCTTATATCAAAGCGCATAGCAACACTGTGTATTTGTAGCCTAATTAATCTTGTTTACGTTTGCTTACTTTTAAAGCAATAATGTCCCCATGTTTAGAGCAGTTTGTGTGGTGTTTTTGTTAACTAACCTATTTATGGATGTGCAAATGCTTTTTCTATAGATGTTCGCAAATCCGACTTTTTCACATGTCCGCCTATACCCAGTCCACAGGGGGTCAGATATGCGACGTTGTACTGTATGCCAGTAATGGTTAGCAGTGTGTGTGAATATGGAGATGTTCCTTTCACAATTCAAAGTCCCCTGACAGGGCTAGAACTGGAGAGCAAAGCTGAGTGCAGACACTCTGGTGAGGCAGCGCTGGCACTTTTAAAAGGCTATCGTTTTAGACTGCAAAGCCCATCACATGCACTACCTTTGATGCAGTTTCTTGGGTAGCATCTCTGCTCTGCCCTGGACCCATATGGGTGATTATCCTGCGATTCAGATGATTAACTAGGAGGGATTTTAAATAGCAGATTGGTGGGATTAAATAACTTTCAAATGTCATTTAAAGTTCTGTTGCTCCAGTACTGAGTTGTCAGTTTTCTCTAAATGTACCTTTACCTGGCTTGGAGCTTGCTTTGAGATTCACTGGAGATCCAAACTACCTGCACTGAGCAGCTGTCCTGTGTTCGTCTTCGCTGTTCCCTTGTCAGCACGGGGGCTGGTAGCAGTGAGCTGAGCCTAAAAATAATTGGCTATTCTAAATTGGGAGAAAATGATAAAAAAAGAAAACTATTGACGACCACTAAAAAAAAATCTAAAAAAACTATCTGACTACGTTTTGAAATAACAAATAACGCCCCAAGTACCGAAGAAGGTTAATTAAATCGTTTAAAAATAATTCATTCTTTTCAAACAAAAGTCAGCTATCACTGATGGAGACATGTGACTCCTGGAGCCTAAGAAACACCTCACACAGCAAATTAGAATTTTGTACATGATCAATCTAGATTATTACAAGAGTCGGCTTTGCTTTCTACTACTTAATTCTGTCCCCCCTTTTTTTTTTCTTTTGCAATTTACATATCCGGCCTGGTTCTTTCTCTTTGTAAGATATGAAATAGAAAAAGCTTTAGGGAGCTGTTTCATATTATTCATCAGAAAATAATCTCTTAATGGGATTGTCCACCCAGTCAGTCAGTTTTTAAGCATTCGAATCTGTGGTGTGCTTTCTCTATTCTACTAATACATGAGCAATATCCTGCGAGTCTTGAAACTGGCTTTAGTTTAAGTATAATTAACAATTGTGTTTTGTCAGCTTTGTTCTGTGCACTGAGTTAAAAAATTCATTAACTCACAGTATTTGGAGTTGTATCATTATTAAAGGGTTTATTTACCTGGAGCAAAACAGTATTTAAAAACATAGATGCCACTCTACTAAATAAAGTCAGTGGTTTCAAATAAATACAATCTATGGGGGGGTGGTTGGCCCATTCTTGGTTCACACATTCTTGGTTCACACATTCTTGGTTCACACATTCTTGGTTCACACACTTTTTCTTTGTTCCTGTTCTAGAATGTTGGGGTTCTGTTCCGAATCCGTGTGGTGGGAGGATCCATCACTTGCAGCTACCTCTCCCCCCAGGACAGCCAGCCTCTCTACCACCCCGCAGTGGACAGGTAGGACACAAACTTTTGAAAGGGTTGAAGGAGAGGTTGAGCGAATATTGCAATGCAAAATGAAACAGTGTTTTGCTCTGGCAGATGATGCTGCTCAGTGTGTGATAAATCCATTAGAAGGGAGTGCAATCTGATTGAATCCGGAATTAAGTTCTTTGCTTCTCAGTGCTCTGGCAGAAAAGGGATTAGATGTATTTAGTTTTAATAAGGCTGTTTGATAATTAACGTACTTGATAATGATGTCATCCGAAGAGCATCTCAAGAGTATTAAAGTACATGCCGTTGTGTGGCCTGAAATACCCTTTCAGTGGGTGTGAATGAGCTTTGCATGCAAAGCCCATACTTATGTTCACCTTTCTGCAGCAAAACCGGAATATTAATAAATGTAGTTTCATTAACATGCAGATTTCATATATTCGGTGAAGGTTTTTCACTTTACATTTTCCGTCTCTCTTTAATAAGTTACAATGCTTCCCTATGCTTTAGCATGCTTTCACTGTGCATTATTACACTTTGCTATGCTTTTACTAGGGGAAACTTTTATAAGGGACATTGCACTGCAAAACCTTTTCATTTGAGTCTGGACTGCAATCGGTTCTGCTTAAACACTCACAAAATTGGCCAAGTCAGTACAGCAGTGCGTGAAATTGCCATTACTTTGAAGACTTGCCTGAAAGCATTGCTATTATTCAGACCATGGGTGTGTGAGAGGCTCCAGTAACACATTATTAATATAAATGATTCAGGGCTCTTGAAAAAATGAAGTCAGATATAAAGTTTGAAACAATAAATAACCTGAGACGCGTCATTTTTAATTATAGTTTCATATGTCTGTCTTACTACTCAGCAGTGTAGTACATATGTCCACGTAGCAGCTAACTCCAAGCAGCTTTGTGCAATTGTAGTAATGTCTAAAAAAATTCAAGGACCTGGCCAGGTTATTACAGAATTGTCTAGTTATAATGTTATTGATTTTGTCGACCATGTGTATTCCTGGCTCCTGAGTTTCTCTCTAACTCAAAGGTCTTGAGTTCTGGCAGTCTGAGACTCTTAACTTGAAGAGTTTTAAGCCCTCAGGAGCAGCAATGCTTCTGAGAGGACAGGTGAAGCATGCTGCTTGATTCACACGCCAACCCGCTCACCAGGGCACACTGACAGACTGGGTTTATTGTATAAAGCTGCAGCTAAATATAGGTTTGAAACCTGCACTGCCTCTGAGACTCCAGTTATAATTGTACTGTAAACGTCATCAGACTGCAATACATGTTAGCAGGTTAGCAGGGCCAGGTTGAAACAAAAAACACAAAATTCACTGCTTAGGTTTGCTGGGAAGAGAAGCAATTGACTAAACAGTGGGAACAGAGATCTGCCATTGATCGTCAGTCTCCCTAAGCCAGTAATTAAGATAGATAGATAGATAGATAGATAGATAGATAGATAGATAGATAGATAGATAGATAGATAGATAGAGAACTATTCTTGTTTTGAATGGGCTGCTGAATCCCACGTCAAATCCTAGCTGGTGAGGTGGTGATGTGTGTTGAGTGGATATTAGTTTACTTCACCCTCCACACAGCAACCCAAGCTGGCAGACTTTTTCTCTAAATGTAGCCCTGCATCCTGGTAGAAACCTGACACCTTGTGGCCACTGCCTGCCTCTGTCCTGTTCTTATCATCTTGTTTAAAATACCCGTAGCTAGATGAATTTTAATGTTCGCTGGCAGTGAAGTGCTGTTCACAGAGCCCAGCTCTCGACACTACAGCGCTGTGTAATCTTTTCAAAACCCATTGTTCCCGTTGTGTCTCCGCAGAGCGCTGAGGTTCTGTGGGCTGGGTGGACCCCCGCATGTGAAGTTGGTGATTGAGTGGGATCACAAGGCCAAAGACGGGTGAGCATTGCAGAGTGCTGGTCAGGGAGGGTGGTGAGCATTGAAGAATACAGCCTTGTCCAGTGAAGGACAGCCAGCTTGTCCATTGAAGGATAGCCAGCTTGTCCAGTGAAGGACAGCCAGTTCCTTTCCACACAAGCAGTCACTCTAGTTTTTAATTAACTCTGATATTTTTTGAAAGGTGAAAGAGAGAGAGAGAGAGAGATGGAGAGAGATGGAGAGAGACGGATATAGAGGAAAGTCCTCTCCGGCTGGCTACAGTGTCTCTGACCGCTCCTCTGATTTTCTCTGTGTCTCGTCAGTTTGTTTGGGAACATCCAGGAGGAGGTGGTGCAGGACGCGGAGAGCGTGCGGGCCCAGCAGCAGCAGCACCAGCAGCAGCACAGCTGCACCCTGGATGAGTGCTTCCAGCTCTACACCAAAGAGGAGCAGGTCTGTCTGTCTGTCTGTCCACTCTGCCCAGACTAGTCTCCCCGTGTATCTCGGTACAGTCACTGCTTGCCAGTCTGTCAGTCTGAATTCATGTTTGTCTGTTTGGTCTTTAAATCTCTTTTACTATCTCTTTATCTTATTATATATATATATATATATATATATATATATATATATATATATATATATATATATATATATATATATATATACCACCCCCTACGCTGCCTCCCTCTACAGAGACCCCGCTGTGCTTCCTGGCAAGCCTTATTGAAAGTTCTCTCTGCGTACCTGTATTTTGTCATAGCCACAGGGAGCTTACAGTTGTTCATTAAATCGTAACCTGAGGCCCAAGCATTTTATAGGCACATGTTACTATTGTGGCACTTCTTTTTCTTTTCTTTTGTTCAATACGTTTTGTGATAAAGGGCTGGTGGTGTGTGTGCATGTGCATGTGCGTGTATGCGTGTGTGCGTGCGTACATGCGTGTGTGTGTCTCCCTCTCTCTCTCTCTCTCTCTCTTTCTTTTTCTCTCTATCGTTGTTTCACAAACACACAGCACCCTGACATCTGTCATCAGAAACACATACAGTACTTGCTGACCAGATTGTTCCTGGGCTGGACTCATGTGGTAATAGGGGCTCCTGTAGTCTAGTTTTGTCAAAACCCTGCATCAATCCTCCTAGTTGGCTTATTTCCATTCTGTCTATGGCAACACAATAAGGCAAACAACATACAGGATTTTTTTTAATGGTATTTGCAACATGTTCAGACAAACTTTTTATTCAGACAGACAGACAGACAGACAGACAGACAGACAGACAGACAGACAGACAGACAGACAGACAGACCACTGTTGTACGGATCAGTAAAGTGTTTTCCCTGTCCCTGCTTGGCCCCCCAGCTTGCCCCGGACGATGCCTGGAAGTGCCCCCACTGTAAGCAGCTGCAGCAAGGCATGGTGAAGATGAGCCTGTGGACCCTGCCTGACATCCTCATCCTGCACCTGAAGCGCTTCCGGCAGGTCGGGGAGCGGCGCAACAAGCTGTCCTCGCTGGTGCGCTTCCCCCTCACCGGCCTTGACATGACTCCTCACATGGTGAAGAGGAGCCACAGCTCCCGGAACCTGCTGAGCCCCTGGCCGTCATGGAAACCGCCCCAGCAGCACCATGACTTCCTGTACGACCTGTACGCCGTGTGTAACCATCACGGGGGCATGCACGGCGGCCACTACACAGGTGAGACACGCTGCGCTCATGCCTGTTACACATATGTAGAATTGTAGTTTAATAAAAGAGGTAATAGCAAAACACAGCGTGGTGAAGCATAGGCAAGCAGGGTCAATGACAGAGAGGGATGGTAAAGTGTGGAAATACCATATCAGTTCATAGAAATGCATGGAAAACACGCAGTGGATAACGGTAGAATACTTTGTATGAAAATGAAAATACCGCCGTACACCGTGGTACAGCGTTCCCTATGTGGTGGCAGCTCTTGTGCTACCATCAGTAGCACCATCCCGCAGTACAGAATCCCTGCATTGTCATTGCAGCTTACTGCAGGAACTCCGTGGATGGCCAGTGGTACAGCTATGATGACAGCAGTGTGGATCTCATTCCAGAGGAGGAGGTGAGCACCAGAGGAGCCTACATCCTCTTCTACCAGAAAAGGAACATCATTCCACCCTGGTCAGCCAGCAGCTCTGTCAGAGGTGAGCATGGCTTTAGTTTAGTACAGGGGTGATCTGCTTGCCGGATGATCTCGTCTGTAACTGACAGCATTATCTGTATCACGCTCTCTTCCTGTAATACGCCTCTACTGCATAACTTCTTCTTTTCCTCTCTTTTGTAGTCTCTTCACTGACACTGCTTCAGGCTTTCAGTTTGTTCAACTGATTAAGCATGTAGAACGTCTCAAAAAATGAAAGTGGGTCTAAGAGGCTGGGCGTTAACTGGCGACTGCATATACTGCAAGCGAGCCAGCTCTTATAAAGTTTCCCCATCGTAAAAGCATAGCAAAGTGTAATACATCACAGTGAAAGCATGGTAAAGCATAGATGTGCATTGTAACACCCAGAGAGGTATGGTAAAGCATAATCAAAGAAAGCCATAGTATAACCGTGGGAAAAGCATGGGAAAACTGCCAAAAAACAACAGAAATGAAATCGTTTTAACCATGAGAATTACTCCCTAACTGAAATGCAGTGTAAGCCTGATCGAAGGGGCAGTCCATCGGTTTTCATTGTCAGGCCCTTTCTCTTGGTCCCAGGCTCCACAAGCTCCTCGATGTCGGATCACTGGCTGATTCGCCTGACTGAAGACAGTATGAGGGGGAGCATGGCCTCCAGAGCGTCCATGAGCTGCGTCTCCCCACCAGGCTCCCCCGAATCACCCGTCTTCCAGGACGAGCCGCTCAAGGAGGAGAGAGGTAGAGAGCCAGCCAGCGGAATTCACATCTGTGTCTGCATTCAAACCAGATTCTCAATGGATGTCAAAAGGATTACACAAAGCACGCACACTAGTTTAAACTGATGCGTTTAAGTTTAATTAAGTTGTATCTTATCCATTATAACTGATATGGAGGAGTATGGTACAGTAGGTGTCTTTTTAGTGCCATTTATGAGGTTGAAATTACCAAAAATGTTACCCATATGCCCAGGTCATTTTCATTTAACGATTATAATATATGCACCATCTTAAAATGCAAAAACGTATTTTATTGCAAAATGTTCTAAAATGAAAGCGGTACAGTTCTATCTGCTTTGGGAATACCCTCAATACACTTGAGTATTTGCCAAACAGGTCAGTTAGTGGCTTGGCTGAGTCCTCCCAGAGACGATGTATTGCACTGCAGCACTGTAGCACACATGATCTCAGCCTGGCATTTTAACATCATTGCTCAGTTCTTCAAGTTCTAAATTAGGTTCCATTCTGTCACCAGCATGACTTTCACTGGCCAATAACTGTGTGCAGCAGTGTATTAAAGGCATCTCATTAAAATCTCAGGTGGACCGCAGGTTATGTAGGGAATTCAAAAGGGGCATGGATTTTTTTAGCCAGCAGCTCAGAGATTAACTCTTTAGGTGCCAGGTTTATACCACGAATAGTATTAAAAGCAGCACAGTATAATATCTATAAGGAAAAGATCTGCAGCCATGCATTGGAAATCAGCCCTGTTGGTAGCATCAATACCGGGAGTTGTTTGAGGAAATGCCTGAGCTCTGTCTGTCGTTCGTTTCAGGAGGATTTGACACCAGACCCATTGTTCGCGGCATCCAGGGAAGGAGCGTCAGCATGCGGACGCCGACCAAAACCAAGGAGAGCATCACCAAATCGCTGCCCCTGCGCTGGTCCTTTGGAGCCAAGGAGCGACCCAAGCCAGTCCCAGGGGAGCTGGTGGAGTACTTGGAGTCGGGGCGCAGACCCAGATGCACGAAAGATTCCATCGTTCCCCTGATGACGGTCAGCACTGATGAGAATGGTGTGCCGGCAGGGGAACCACAGCAGGCGTCTGTCAACCCTTCCAGGAGAGTGAGTATGGGCTGCATGGGGAGGACCAACGAGGAGCCTCCAAACCCCTCAACCAAAGTGCCGGAGGGACAACAAAGACAGCCGCCCGCCAACGAGAAGACCAGCACCTTGCGGAGGAGCGGCAAGCTAAAGGAAGACAGCACCTTGACCATGAGAGGGTCAAAAAAGACAGCCAGCAAAGCAGAGTCTGTCACCAGCTTGTGTCAAGGAAGGCCTGAAGACCTCCAGCCTAACGGGGCCCGGAGGAGCTCCAGCGGGGGGTTCCAGTCCTACAGCCAGGAGAACACCCTGAGGAAAAGCAAAGGTCAGTTTGGGAAAAGCGGGGATCAAGAGCCGCGATCACTGGAGGAAGGGAGGGGAAGGAAGAGCGAAGACACGAAGACGAGTGAGGGGAAGTTCTCCATCTTTAAAAGCAGCTTCCTAAAGAAGGACTCCAAAAAGCCCAGGGAACCCGAGACGTACCGGAGCGCTGAAATGGTGAACGGGTCATCAAGGACGTCTTTGTCCAACGGGACGCTGAACAGGGTGACGCAGGGCAAAGTTAACGGGGCTCCGGGCAGCAGGTACAAGGAGGAGCTGCCCAACGGCAGGGTCAGCCAGTCAGCTGTGGACATCAACCGCTCACAGAGCTCATCCAACATACAGAGCAAGGGGGACCTGGCCTTGAGGAGAACTGCCTCTCTGCACAAGAACGGACTGGCCCCCCAGCAGCCCAGGAGTGTGCACGCTGAAAAGCATGACTACGCCACCTTGCAGAGAACAAGGTTCTGCACCACGTCTCTGGGCAGAAAGAAGTCAGTGCCTGAATCGAGCTTCTGAACCGCAAGACATGCAAGAGTGTCAGTATGAAGCAGTCGAACCTCCGCACATGCTCCTTCATGCTTTTTATTAGAGAGGGATGCACTGTTTCTTTCCAGAGGTATCAAGTGGACTGCACTTACTGTACATTAGTAACCTTCTCACCCTCTCTCAAAGAAAAACATGTGGGTGCTTTACCATGACTCCTAAGAGAGTTCAGTGCTCTAGAACACATCTGCACAGTCGTAATTGAAAAGATAATGGTGATTGAATTGACGCTTGTTTCACTGTGTTTTGTGGGTATTATTAATCTTTAAATATCACAGATATGTATCCAGGGAAAACGTGATGTTGTTGTGGAGTAAGGGAGTACGATCTAGGGGGCGTGAATGATCGAGAAGGGATTTAGAAGTGTCGGTGGAATGTAAAAGCAAGTGTTATTGAGCCTCATTCCATTCATCTTTTTTCCTGAGGGGGAAAAAAATTTACATTCAGGGGAAATTATAAATTCTTTAAATAAACAGAGCAAATCGGGAGCAGTCGTAGTTATTTGGGTTAATGTTGCGTAATATGAGAACTTACCATTTCGACAAATGAGTTTCTTATTTCCACTAATAGAAAAGTAGAGCTTCACAGTGGAACAGCATGCAATTACATGCTTTCTTGCACAGACATTTTAGATTAGGAAAAAGTGGCAGAGAAAATATGTGTAATAGCAAAGGAGAATTCTATGCAGATATGGAAATAAAATAGCAGGAGGGGGTCTGTCTCTATGTTATGTGTAGCAGGGAGAAATTGAACCCAGAATGAACCGCTCACCACAGGGTCAGAACGTCTGTGGCTGCTTAATCAAGGGGCCTCCATCATTTACTTGCATCCTTCCAGGGCACATTTTTCATGTGCATAATGTTAAACTAATGATGGCAGTGCATATCCATCACACTGCAGATAGCACCTTTCCCACTTTATTCATCCCCTCAGCTTGAGATCATTTCCTGTGCAGCCCGGGGGAATTGTGTTACAGTTTTAACTTTATATAAAACCTGTAGATCTGCAGAATGCAAACAGACTGTCTAGCAATGGAGTGGCCTTTGTAAATAAGTATGATTGTAAGATGAAAAGACCAAAACCACATGTCTTACACTCGCAAAGCATCCATGGAATACTCCCATTTATTACTGTAAATAAGAGGAATATAATAATTATAGCAGGGGTGTCCAGTAACAGTCTTGGGGGGGGCATTCCACTCCAGGTTTAACAGGTGAATGAATTAACTACTTTAGGGTCTGGAGTGAGGTTTAATTGGTTCAGTTAAATGATTTAGAAAATAGTTGAAACACATACCAGAAGTGGAAGGGCCAACACTGGACAGCCCTGAATTATAGAAAATAAAAGTACTCTCAGTACTCCCTGTGCCTGCTTCACTCACCCATTTGTACGTGACAAGTACCAATCACCAATTGTTTACCAAAATGAGCACCTGTAGAACGAATGAGTGAATGAAGGAGTTACATTGTGAATACGTGAGATAAAGATGTTTTTATATGACCTTGACCAAGGTCCTTCTTTTGTGAGTTGTAACGGTTTGCTATGGAAGTGTCCTAGCACAGATATGAAATTACATTGACAACAAAGGTTTGTACTTGGCTATAGTCTCTGTTTTACATAATATACTGTTTTATTTTTAATACTGCAAATAAACACATTATTTATCACAACATATGCCTTTGTGTTTTGTCCATAACACATGGTAGTCCTTTTAAAATATCAAAACAGGTAACAGTGAACATAGAAAATAGAAAATTGCATCACAGGGTAATGCTATATAAGAGTTAGCTGTGTCTTCAATTGAAGGTTGTACAGGGACAGTAAGTTTAAAATCAATACAGTGTTTCTGTTTTATTGGCCTGAAAGGAAAATGGGTAGTTATATTGAGAATTTGATTTGTGCAGCTACTGGCAGCAAGGATCATCATTGATTCGTACCAGTAAGAATGCTACTGGTAGTAATGTTAGCCGCAGCGAGGTCCCTATTGGTGCAGGTAACTTATCCGCGCCTAACACTCACATTTGCAATAATAAAATGCTTCCTGAACAATTTGCAGTATACAACTATGTCCACTAGATGGAGCTGGAGTACAGTGCACACATCATCCTTCCAATCAATGTGACCCACAGCCTTTCATGAGGGCTTGTAATAACACTTACTGATTTAATAGTTTGTTGAGCAATGCGTGTTGTTTTATAATATATAACAATTGTATTTTCTTCCCTTCAAATGATTTTATATTTTTAAACTGGCTACTTTGTTGCAGTATACATTCTATATTCCGTATTGAATGACCATGAGATGACTAGAATATACATGCATTTGGGATGTATTGAACATTCAGAAATACATGACTTCTAATGAATGTATAATCAATACTGTACTTAAATAGTTATTACAAAGATATTGGTCTTACTATAGAGTATTCAAGTTCATAGGAATATTATTGCTATGTGAAAAAATGAAAAAAACAGAAAACAAACCTCAGGGTTTTCACAGAAATACGTAAACTTTTTTTTTTTTAATGAGATTTTCCATCATCGCTTATTTTCAACAAACTCACTGTTTCAGGTGGGATGAAAGTGTTGGGGCACAAACCTAGAGCATCCCTAGTTGTCATTTGTATCTTGACCTCTTTACAGAAATTCCACCGTGCTCAGGCTTGCTCAGAGACCGTCTAAAAGGGTTAAGTGTGCTGGGTGTGACTGTTATTAAACATGGCAAATATCCATCGGGGCAAAAACAGAAATAAGTTATTTCAATTTAATTTCTTTTAACACAGTAAACATTATCTTAACTTCATATGTAGTGCAGGTGTTGATCCATACACAATGTCATGCTAGCTCTGAGTGTGATAAATAATGTGTGCAGTGTTACATATTGCATGTCACTCACAGTCTTTGTAATTGTTTTTGTGTTGCTAGGATATGGTCATTAGAGTTGCATATTATATTAAGCATCCATCTGAAAATATTCATCAGCTACATTCAAATGAATGAATTTAGCATGGATATGTACGTGGTGTTTAATTAGGTCTATAATTAAGTTCAGGAACAGTCTCTCTGATTGTAAAACAAATCCATTAAATTCCGAGACAATTGCAAGACAATGCGTGATGATCACATGTTGAAAACGGGATTGTGAATGAAGTGAGTGGCAAAGACGTGGCTTCAGTGTGTGTTGATTGCGCATTATGTACGATGTTTGGATAAGGGAGCTTGTGTTCTGGAACCCTTTTGTTACACTGCAGCAGGTTGAAGTTAAAGTTCATATGCATATCTTGTACCCTGGAGGTATGGATTCAGCGCTGTCAATACAAATATACAAGAACGTACATGCATGCAATCATGAAAAGCAATTGCATTCATCAAACTTGATGTACAGGATTATGAGTTCATCTAGCACATGAAATCTAGGTGGGTCGGATGCCATTTCTTTTCCTGTGCTCCTCATTCTTGATGATGCTATTCACTCAAATCATAGCTACATTTATCTACTATAAATTTCCAGTACTAATGTATCCTTTCATGTCGAGCTGCACTCTTTAAGTAGGGACCCAATGTCTTTGTTCATGCAGCCTCATTGTGGTATCTTTGATCCCTACACTGAGGGACATGCCTGCTTGATAAATTGGGTTTCAATTGAATAGGAGCAAAATGCTTTTTCATTAAGTTCGGGGCTGCTATTCATATAGAACATCATATATTAGATCTTTAAATATCTCACCGTGTTTTACACCCACATACACTCTGTGCCATACTAAAAGCATGGTGGAGTGTGATAAAGAAAAGGGGAAAGGGAGCAGAGTGCTATTCTGAGCTTTTATCAATTACTTCACTGTCGGGGTTTACTCGATATACTGTATCATGTATACATAGATGAAGCAACTTGCAAAATAAAAAGAAGAAAGTGTGTTAGAGCAGCTGGGTTATCGGTGATAAGCGCTAAACTCACAGGCAGTGCTAATAAATGGTCCTTGCAGAACCAAACACCCACCCGCATACATGCAAGCTTATTCCCAGCTGTCCTATTGTAAGACTTCAGTTATTAAATATCACCTGGTTCAACATGAAGAAGACAACCTCTGCAATGTTAAATATAGAAAAATGTGATTGCAGAAAGACACCCCGGTGATTATTAATAATAAAAACTGTATGAACATAATTTAGATCATTTATTTAGCATCATGTAATCAAAGAAACTACAAAATGATATCGCAAAAGTCTACTGGAAGCCATAATAGCAGTACAGTTTTTCATGTTAGATTTCAAAATGTCACATTTTTCAATTTTTGACAGTTTTTTGTATGTGGAAAACTACAAAGCGGTATGTAATTCAATATGTTAACGTAATATTATTCAGCAGGTTTCACTTCACTTTCTGAAGCAAAATGAGTTAAGTGCACATTAAGTACATTATAACTATGCATAATAACACTGTAATGATATGTAAATACACATGTATTTATGAAGTAACTACTATGTAGCCGAAATACACAGTAATTAGAGACACTTCATGTAGTGTTACCATACGAGAAGAAGAATTGCCATCAATAAATTACTAATCCTTGATGTCAGCAATTTGAAGAATGTGTATTTAATTTGCATCAAATGTGTTTGTTTGTGTTCTCTGTTTGCTATACTGTAGTGACACATTGTAAAAAGTAAAATCTCAATGTTTAAGGGGAATGGTACTGGTGCTGAAAGCAATGCAGCCACAGGACTGGGTTGGCAGATTTATGTAGCGCTTAAAGATACCCAGTGTATAGATTTTTTCTTTCCATGTGTTCAGCGCTATATGGGTGCTAGTCTGTGCATGACTTTCAAAAGCTTTGTTTCATGCGTAGAGCTCTCTAAACCAAAAAGAACCCAACAAAATCAAAAGTGCTGCATCTCATCAGGGAGTCTCCTTGTAAAATATACTTTTAAATGTTCACAGTGGCTGCATTTAAAGCAGTTTTTCAACTCGCTTGCTATGCAGAAACAACATTCTTTATTCTGAAGAAATGGCCCAGATTTTAATCACAGACTGTTTTCCATATTTCCTGTGAGAGTAAACTCAATTTGCAAGCAGCAATCTTCACTTCATCAAGCCTGGAGGGCTGTCACTCTATACTGTTGCATGGAAGACGATGTGAGGCCATTGCTATGAAAAATACAAGTATGTCTTTAGCACTAGAATAACCTACTGTACATATTACCGTCATCTGAAATCATGTATGAGAAATCAGCCAACCACATCATGTGTAGGGTGTAAATCATTTGTCGCGGTTCAAGGATTCATAATTATAGCAATATGAGACACCCAGTGACACTGCATGTGAGATTAGCAAATTCAAATTGGTTACAGAATCATACAGCGAGGGGCACAAAAACAGGAAGGAAATGAGTTCTCGATTAATAGCAATCCTCAAGTCAGCCCTGAACCATTAACTATATAAATAAACCTGTATATAGTCCCTGCTATGGTGCTGTTGCCCGGTCCCTTCCTAATAAAACCACTAGTTGGGATTTTACCTTTGCCCATAATACCTTGAGCGCTGCAGAGTTCCAGAGTTCCTGTATAAACAGTCATGGCTACAGCTGTTAAAGGAAAACTACATTGAAATAAGGACTCAAGCTAAAATTGTGTAAAATAGCAAATCTGGATAGTATTGCTTTGAAAAAAAAAAGACTAGGGAGGACGGATGCACAGGAAAGAGTGGCATGCCATAAATTGGGCATGAATTCAACAAGGACCACGGAGAGAATCTTGTATGTTCAGATGACACAGGGTTAGGTTTAAACCAGTGAACCACACGCTGGTTCTCAGTAGTTTATTTATTTGTTACAGCAGAGGGAATAAAACATTCATCTCCACTTGATTTTGATTAGTGGTGCTGAAATTCCACAGTCAAGCAGTGAGGAGCTCATGTGTGAGTCCACATCCAGATTGCACTGCAATCTACACTCGGTAATGTATATAAACCTATTACATTGAAGCAGAATCAACATCGTGGTCCGCAGTTTCAGGTTGCCTTGGGCAGCAATCACTGAGTCTTCTAATCTCATTTGAATATTATATTGCTCTGTGGATAGCTGATTATTAAGCATGCTCTGGGACAGAGAGCTTTTAAAAAGTGTCTGGCTCTAGTCTATTTCAGTTTGTCTGTGTGTGCATGATACCTTCATTCTGTAGCAGACGGATTGCGTAAACTTGTTACCAAGTTGCCAGGCAACTTGCATTCTAAGAAAAATCTTCCTAATTAATGTTAAGCATATGTAAATAAGAACATAAGAAAGTTTACAAAAGGAGAGGAGGTCATTCAGCCCATCTTGCTCGTTTGGTTGTTAGTAGCAGATTGATCCCAGAATCTCATCAAGCAGCTTCTTGAAGGATCCCAGGGTGTCGGCTTCAACAACATTACTGGGGAGTTGGTTCCAGACTCCCACAAAAATACAAGAATTTCACGATTTCCATAAAATTTACCCATTGTCGTGTAATCATATTTTTCCCTGTGACAATTACCATTTCTAAAAGAATAGTGTAAATATATATATTAAACAAATATTACTTAAAAATAAATACACGTTTGCCTTATTGATGCACTGTACACATAATGACAATGCTATTATGCGTAGTTACAATGTATTTAATATGTCTCTTTTTTTTGCACAATATTTCATGCAAAATGTACACATTAAGTACATTGTGGGTATGCATAATAACATTGTAATTATGTTTTTTTTAAGTGCACATGTATTTACTAAGTAGCTACTGCTTAGACACCTAATGCAAAGTGTTACCCTATTATCACGGCATTGTGATGTACTCTGTAGACTGTATTGAAATAACTATGGGATCTGTAGTGTAGTGTTTTTGTTTTCCAGTAAGAAAAGCAGTGAACAAATAGGATTATTTATTTTATTTTTTTAAGTGGTTGTAAATAACATTTTCTGAAGCCTAGAAGATGCATCCAATTAATATCTGTAAAAGGTCACTTGAGGGATTAGTTCAGAAATAATCGGCTTAACTGGAAAAACATCTCCTCAGAGCGGAAAGGCTCCAGCCTCAGGGCCTGAGATGAAGAAAGAGCCCACTTGAGCTCCAAGAGTCTGCTGAGCTACCATCAGGCTGTAGCTGTAGGAAAAGTGTGGATTTTTCCTCCTCGAATATTTGTTTTTGTCATTTTCTTATCCATTCTCCTGCAAACAAATCCAGAACAAATCGAAGCTAAAAAATACATCGATTGGTACTGTACCGTACATTAGCACTAAAATGACCAACTGTGGAACTGCTACAATAAAAAATACATTAAGAGATTACAGGAGTGGGCAATACAGTGGGGATATAATAGCTCTGTGTTAGCTGAGGTACTTTTAAAAGTGAATAGAGTGCAGCAAGTAGCGTCACCTCTTTTCATCTGATTGCCTTTCCTAATGCTAATCATTGTATGGGTTTGCAATTCAGGGTTCCGAATTCGGCTGCTCCAGTATTGAGTTTAATCATCCGATGTGTACTTTTTCAGCTAAATTTACTTTGTGCTGTTGAATGCTAAGTGCCCTGGCATTAAAGAAGGTTTGCTCAGATTTAAAAAGAGACGATGGTTGCAATCCCATTTTAAGTAGATTTTTGAAGCTTTTGTTTTGGAGAAATAGATTTGTGACAATGCACCTGAAATTATATACAGTTGCACTGACTGTTCCATTATCACCCAGTAATGGACAGAAATATATATTAATGAAAGCAGAACCGTACACACAATTCATTCTGAAAGTGCTTAGGCTGCAAGCCTTGATTTTTTTAATGGTACCACTGTTGGTACATTGCTAGAGATCAGAAGTGCCTAGCTGATTTGAAAACACTCCGTGATTTTCAGACCATGTATAATAAGTGGCTTTTATTGCAATGCTTTTATATAATTATAACTTTTCTTTGAAATCCTTTTCAGGCCTTTTTATTCCCCCAGAAAGCGAGACGGCTGAAGAAAACTTATCAAGCCCTCAATTGAAACTGTTGCAACAGCTGCTTGCTTTATTACAGGGTGCAATCTCTTTATAAAGAACAAAACGGGGAAAAAAAAACTCCATAAGAGTGTCTGTGTAGTGTAAGACCCAGAGCAGCTAGTTGTTAGTTAATTTGTTTGCCGCTTGTAAAATAGAAAGATTAATGTTGTGGGACATTGTATCTCAAAGTCTAAAACATGGGATTTCAAACTGTGACGTCTCAAAGTAATATCAGGCCATTATCAGCTATCGTTTGCAGTGTTAAAAAAAAGACTGAAGATTTATTAAGATTAAAACAGAACCTGAAAGTGTCCCAGACTGTAAATGTGAGAAACTTGGCACGCCCTAATACCAGGCTACACAGGAAGAATTCTAATTGTGAGATTAGCTAATTAGCTAATCATTCAAATAGTGTGTTTTCAGTGATTGATGAGTATCCTGTTGGATCCTGATTCTCCTTGGATAGAGAGCATTTTTAACTAGCATCTGCCTGTTATTTTACATGTTCTCTTTAACTATACTGTTATGATAGCTTACTCTAAATGTAATGTATCAAATGACCTGAATGCAGCTTGTGTTGTGATTTTTGCAAAGAATTTGGTACTGAATGGGTTGAAGAGAGCAGCTGCTCCTCAATGATATGTCTTTCTTACTCGTTGTCATGCTCCACACTTCTCCACAAAGGTCAGGACACTCTTTCACGTCATGATCAATATGCACCTTCTTGAAATTCACTTTTTTTTGATCTGGTGTATGATTTTGCTTTTAACTGCAGCTCCAGTCCTGCCTCTCACCTTTCATGTTTCCTGCCCCTTTATCTCCTGAGATCACTTTATACTTATGGGGGCATGTGGGTACTGTGTCTAATAAAACAGAGAATGTACAATCTGTGAAAATGGCATGCACCTTTTGTCTGTCCATAGATCCAATTGGATTCGTTTTGAATACATTGTTCTCCAAAGCAGTTTGCATGGAGACTAGTGAATCAATATTAATAAAACAACACCCACAGCATGTAAACTGAATAGCACCCAAAGAGAGGGAATCTAAATAGGCCACATCATAAAACGATATCGTTTGGATGAATTCACCATCTTGTCAAGCCATTTTAGAGAAGAGGCAGGGGATTTCTTCACAAACGAACATTTACTTTATAGGAATTGTATCCATCATGCTTATAATTAACTGCCATGTACTGCATTCAAGCTTATAATTATCATTGCTTTACATTATAAATCTGTTGCCCAGGTTGTTTTTTAAGAAAGAAAGACAATGTGGGATGGAGTACAAGAAGGAGGAAGGTCATACTGTGCACAAATCACCTCTGCTTTTATGAGTGAATATTTAAGAGCAAGGAGGACGGTGGTTCAGTCAGGATGAGGGGGGGGGCTATGCTATTATGCATAGTTACAATGTACTTAATGTGTATATCTTTTTGCACTATATATGTAAGTAGACAACTGTATCAGAAAAGGGTTAGGGTTCAGCAAACGTTGCAGGAAAGAGCCGTTCATTCTCAAGCATTCTCCAGTGTTCACTGATCAACGCCTTCCGTCATTCATGTGTAAATGATACGCTTCTGATAAACGCACTTCCAAACGCATCACCTTTCATGTGTCAGTGTGTGTAGGGTTCAAATACACATTGAGACCATGTTCTCATTCTTGAGTATCTTATCAACTAAATGGTTTTCACGTTTTAGAATGTGTGTGTGTGTGCAAAATCTTCTTATCTTCTGTTTTAAGGATGCTTTAAGGGATTGTGACAGTCCATCAACAGCAATATGATGGAAAAGCTTTTTTCGTCCAGAGCAATAAGAAGATGATACAGACCAGACAGGCGATGGATGTCGCTCAGAACAGAACAAATTAGCAAAGCAGAGATGAGTGCATCTTTCATCTAGCAGTCCTTGTTAACACAACATTGGGCCTGTTTGAAAGACATCCCCTTGACCTTGAGCTGAAATCACCCCCAGATAAGCACACACAGGGGGGCAGCCCGAGCAGCAGTAGCATGCCAATTACTCCAGAATTCAGAGCTGAGCGGAAATGCAGCGCCTGGAGAAAGGCCAGTGTTGTTTTATCTCAGGAAAAACAAAATCCCACAAGCGTTGTTTGTGCAGACTTAGGTAGAAGCAAGTACAGTTTAGAAATGAGTAAATTATGGCATTTGTAATTTTAATCCATTATTGAACACAATTTCCATCCATCAGCTACTGAGATCTGTGGTGCTCTAAATGTAATTTTAAACTATTCACTGGAAGGGTAAGAACCTCCATAGCGCACTTAGCCACCATCAGAAATATCTGTCTCCTGCTGTTTTTTTTTTCTTAATTCCATGCTTTCTTCAGTGTCATAATGACATATAAATGGATAGATCTCCTGGAGAATCAGATATTACTGAACTGCCGGATGCTGACATTGAGCATTAGAACCGTACTGCAAGGTACAGACAGAGGGTGGTTCTTTGGTTTTATTCCTAAATGTAGGACTTACTGTTGTTTTTTTCCCCTCATTTCCTAATAAACGTTTGCTATGGTGATTGTGTGCAGTAATTGTGCACTAGGAGCAGGTTAGCAAATTGGAGATGTTATACAACAGCTGCACAGTGCACCTGCATGAATAATAAGCTAAATGAGATCTACTTATCAAAGTCCTTATTATATAAACAATTATATTTGTACTTTTGTCAAATTAAAGGCCCTTCAACTCGGAACTACTGCCCAGATTGTTTTGAGTGCTCTGACCAATGAATGAGGGATTCATTTATCGCAGTTCCTGGCTTTTAATCGTTGTGTTTATATATTTTGTTGCAGCTGTTGAATTAATAATAGTTTCTTTTTTTTGTAAATTCTGTCTGAATGCCACAGGAATGACACCTGAATATCTACTGCACTTCCTCTGAGTTCTGAAGTCATTCATTTAGAATTTTGCTAAATCATGTGGATTTAATTACCTGTATTCATTTTTCCTTTGTAACAAATGATGTTGATTGCATTAGGATTCTGAGAAGTGTTAGTTAATGCACGTAGGGGTCTATTCATAAAGGGTTAACGCCTGTCGAAATGAGAGAACAGGAGCACATGATCGGATTTCGGCCATAGCCACCTATTTAACGTCAGTTGCTATTGATAAGTGATCCGGGGGGGTGGGCTGAAGCCACCCCAGTGTTTGACTTGTAGTCTCGCCACTGAAAAATTAAAAAGGGATATCTCAAATTTATGAATTTATGATTTATCGACGTGTTAAAGACTTTTCGGAGACTTCATGTGGGTTTCAATAATCAAAAACCATTCCCAGATTCGCCTTCAAAAAGGCAACTTTAATCAGGGACCAACAATACAGTACATACATTCAACATGAACTCACCGGCTGGGCTGTGTGAGCACCGACAACAAGCTACTGGCTTTCATGCTGAAGGGGGAACTCCGTTGCTACTAAAAAATCCCTCCAGGAGTGTCTCACACTCTTGTGTTGATTTCTACCCCTTGCTTAAACGTTTAAATATAACCTATACATGTTACAGTTCTTTGTTCATGTCGTGACTTTTTATTTTATTACAGTGTAACAGGCAGTGTAACTTTTCCAATTCCAGCAGTGGCTGCTGTGAAGCTGCGTGGGAGTCGTCTGATAGGGTAGCAGTGACGAGGACGCAAGCGCACTGTCTGTGGTCTGTGTATATCTGAGTGTGTCTGTGATCTCCTGCCTAAACCAGCTACTGTATTGGACAGCAGAAAACCTTCTCTGCATCAGTTGCGATTGAAAAGTTGTCTCAAGAGGCTTGCGGACAAGGAGGTGGGGGAGAGGGAGGAGGCATAAAACAGCATTTGAATAAGCTCCTTTGAAATGTTACGTCGGGGTGTGGTTGATCCTAAGAATAGCTGCAACTATCATCTTGGTATTCGGTTGATTGATGCATGGAGGTGTATGGAGAAAAAGCAAGTGCGAAGATCAAAGCTGAGATGAAAGGGCGCTTGGGCACACAGCTGGCATGCTGAGCTGAAGAAGGCGTAGGATGAAAATGTATTGGAAATATCACATGAGGGAAAATGTATGATGTCAAACCTCTTTACTAAAACACTGCTGGTGTAAGATGAGTAACGTAGGTTTGGAGAGATATAGCATGTGTAGAAATGTATGAGATGAAATAAGGTAAATCATTGAGCACGGTAACCTTGTTAAACAGATGGGTTAATGGTCGGTGGCACTTGAATGGAGTAACAGCTAAAGGGCTCAATTCTATTGCTGATTAGTAAGAGAACAAAAAAACTGACTGTAGTCACGTATGTCCTGAGGGGAATTTGGAACTAATAAATGGTAAACATTGTTCAGCTAGACAGTTTGGTCTTTTAAAAATAACAGAATTATACAGTTTCATTTATTATTTCCTAGAGAAGCGGTGTGGGTGTTCACAATTAATGGCAAAATAGGATTTGAAATCACGCCTGTCTCCCTTGATAGGTCATTTATTTGTTACAATGAGGAACAAACGAATAATCTCCATTGACTGTGATTTCTGGCCACTCAGACTGGACAGATTCTGTAATGACTTAAGTCATTATTGGAAACTGTGGAAAGGTCTGTTTCATGGCAAAGCATTACATTAGATAAGGGCACCGGCTGTGACACTTCCCTTCCTCACCAAGGGAACACACATTGTGTAAGTGTGAGTGGCAGTTTGTGAAACGGTAACTTGATGCATAAACGTCAGTGGTGTGCTTCTAAATCTGAAGGTGCCAGAACACCATTGAAATATTGATTTTCTGAAACAAGAATTGTTATATGAATTCCCATTGCATTTGCATACTGAACTTCTAGTAACACATACAATAGGTCACGCATTCATCTAATCTCTACAAGTATTTCCACAAAGTGTCTTTCTCCATCTTGTCAGAATGCTGTACTTTACGTGTCTGTGGGTCAGTGGCTTCGTTTGTGTTTGTGTCCACAGTCCTAGTCGATTCACTGTCGTCTTCATCAGCATTTTTAACCTTACAGAAGTAGTTTGTAGTAGAAGTTCCTAATGTTCTTTTCATTTCATCAAGAGGACTACTGACTAAATGAGGCAGCTGTGCGGGAGATGTGAGTCACGTGACTTGGCTAGACTATATGCAAGTTCTGGCTCAACTACACCACTGCTTCCAACAGAAACATTTTAAAACAACACAATCCAAAAAATATGAGGCAGACAATACACAAGCCAGACGACAGTCACTCTTTATAGTTTCTAAAACAGCAAGTACATTCTTGCGCAGCATTTTGGTATGGTACAGTCGTAGCACATCACAATGTCACTTAACAATTTAGAGTTTAACAGCAAATGAATGAATGAATAACAACATTATATTAATACAATTAATAAGCTAATCACATTGTGTTGCTATAGAAACATCCTTTATAAAAGTTTACCGTAGTATTTTTGCACCTCTACCAAGCGTTTCCCATGGTTAGAATATGCATTTCCCATAGATCACACTACTTTGCCATGGTTTTTTAATTTGCTTTACCATACCTCTCTGTGCTTTACAATCCTTACTTATGCTTGACCATGCTGGCACTGTGCTTTATGGCACATTTAAACTTTTCTAAGGGATATTATTTAAAGGAGTCATAATAATGGTATAGATTTCTTACTTCATTCATGAGCACTTGCAGCACTATCACAGACGTTCTATTTTTTGCCCAAATTAACTTTTGGTATCATTCCGTTAAATCACACTGTGTTTATAACCCTACCCTGGGAACCAGTGAATCTTCTAAATGTTTCAAGTGAAGCTGAACACTAATAATCATAATCTAGAGCTGGTAATAACATCCTTAATAATATGTTTATAGACTGTATATAACCACCTAACTAGTGTAACCTCATTGTCATGTTTTAAAGTAGTTGCAAGGTTTCTTATTAGTGCCTTAGTTACATGTGTTATAGTCTTATTACTAACTGTATAATATTGTTTCTGACCTCTTTTGTAATTCACTTATACATGCATTGTTAATTGTTTATGCCAAACCCCTTAACTAAAGTGTTACTGTAAAATTATAGTGCAACAAGGAAATCTTCACTTCTTTCAGATGAGATCACTCCATTTATCCCATCTTTGAATGAAAGGTGGTTTGGGGGGAAAAAGCTCACAGTTTCAGAGTACATCTCCATTCTTCACATACACTGTACTTTTAATAGACACAGCCATTGAGACACTGAAGATAAAACATGCAAATACAACACACAAGGCAAGACTTCAGCTCAGTCCGCTAAACCTGTATTCTCCTTTCAATTGTAATAAACCAGCAGACCATTGAATTGAATGGAAAGACGACGGCTGGACGGGTACTGCTAACCGTACGGTTCAAAGACGAACGTCTTACCATTCAACTAAAGAGCAAGCTCTGTAGTCAAGAGATAAGTACAGGTCTTATGCTGATGTCAGTATTATTACCGGAACAGCCATTAGGAGGCGATTCATTACACAGTAAACAACACTTTTGACAAGCTATAAATTAATTTGCTGTGCAAAAAAATACAACAACAAAATCAAACTCTGCAAAACCCACAGAGACAGCATAATCTCTTCTTTGTTTGAACCTCTGCTGATTCAAAAAGAAAATTCTCCAACCAATCATAAGGATTTGACTGTTGGTGTGTGTTTATCCGAGCAAAGCAATTATGAATGCATCAAGTAAGAGACATTCTGATTAAACAGAAATGCTTTTCTTATACCTCAGGGTTACTGATCTTTAAAAGAGACACACCTGACACCTGCCTGTTTAGAAGGAGCTCAATTATTTCTCATAGAAATTCTCAGAGCTGCCTGGGTGAAAATACTAAATTACATTGACCCCAGCAAGAATGTCTGTTCTACCTAAGAGGCATTTGGTCATCATAATTGTCTCTCAAAATTAATTGACATCCATATACGCAGGTCTGTGCCTAAAGATGCAAGAAACATACAGCCTGACGTTTGATGTTAGCGTAGCTTTGTTCACTGAAATGATAATCAATCTTTCTGCTCATACTTATTAGTCCAATTAATCACTTCGGGATTCCTAGTATGAAGCAGGTTTAGGAGCTTGTTTGAACACATGTCTGTCATTCCTGATTCCAAAAAATCACGTCGCTCTGTGACCTTTGAACTGCATCGGCTCTGCCTGATTCTGTTTTTTGTTTGCTAAAAAAAAAAATTATTTGGATTTGAAACTGCCGTTTGCCAATCTGATAACAGAAAGCTTTAATTAAAGGTCAACAGGCACATATTGATTTAAAAATGTATACAGCAGCTGCCTTGATGTATTGTTTATGTACCACCGTACAGATTCACTGCCACTTGAAAAACAAGGTGTGCTATTCTAAGCTGCATATTCCCTTTACATCGTGCGCCACACCATAACTCATTGAATTTGATCCCAAATGGCTACTACAGAGCCGTACTGGTTGTAAGTGGTGGTGTACAGAGAATGGCACATTTTCGGGCAGTTTCAGTGAATTGTTCCCGAGAGACACACTGATTCATTCCTTCCCTGGATCTCTCAATCTTTCACGGCACTTGGATTGTCTGACCTCCAAGGAATAGGACCCACTTGCCCTCTCAAAGGAGAATTTCTTCAGATCTGGCCAAAATAGGGTCTGGATCTCCCTTGGGCTTCCAATGGAGAGAAAGTTAGTCATCTGGGACACAGTTTGCTTTTGGTTTGTGATGACTCAAGGATGGAAATGTGATAAAAGCATGCCTTATCTTACAGAGGTTCTGACATTCCACTTCACAGTAAGACTGTTCTGCTGGATCAGCCTGTGGCCTTGTGCCATCACTGAACTAATGATATCCAATCACCTCCAATGTCGTGGCAGTGCACGCTTCCGTTTAATCATGATTAATGGCCACTATGTGTGCAGTGAATGTAAGAAATCTACACCACTGACAGTCTGTCTGTAAGTGAAGGTGCTGTGTGCTGAGATGAGTGTCGAGGAGGGACTCCTAGGCTTTACTGCCTCACTAGCATTAATTGTCGGGGTCAAAAACCAAACCTGAGGCATTGCTGCGTGTCCACTGTTACTACCACGGGCAGCAATGTGGAGTAGTGGTTAGGGCTCTGGACTCTTGACCAGAGGGTAGTGGGTTCAATCCCCAGTGGGGGACACTGCTGCTGTACCCTTGAGCAAGGTACTCCAGTAAAAACCCAACTGTATAAATGAGTAATTGTATGTAAAAATAATGTGATATCTTGTAACAATTGTAAGTCGCCCTGGATAAGAGCGTCTGCTAAGAAATAAATAACTGTCGTCTTTTCTCGATTTGCCTGGCCATCTCAGTGGGCCGCTACAGTCATGGGGAGTGTGTTCTGTGAGCACTCCCTGGAAAAATGAGACTGCTGGGTAGACTCTGGTGCCAGCATGAGACTCATGCTGCCATCGGTCGTGCTGTTATTGACCCGGAACTGCTCCTGGGCTGGCTGGATGGCGACCATGAACTGACGCTTGAAGGTCTGGCTCAGCGCGATGTATAGGAAGTGGTTGATGCAGCTGTTGGCGTAGCCCATGCTGATGGAGATGTTGTAGGCGTAGATGAAGGCCACGGAGGGCCTCTGCACACCCAGATGGACCAGCTGCAGGATGTAGTAGGGCACCCAGCAGATAAAGAACGCCAGGCAGATAGCCACAGCCATGCGGGTGACCTTTTTGGTGCGCACCCGAAGACTTCTTTGGGGGAGAGGGGCGACTGTGTTTGACATGTGCTGGAGGATCTTGAAGTACACCATGCAGATGATGATGAGTGGGAAGGCGAAGGCCAGCAGGAACTGGTAGAAGGTGTACCAATAGGCGTCGGTGGCAGGATTGGGCAGGAGGAGGGCACACCGAACCGACCCATCTTTGAGGGACATCAAACCTGCGTACATCCAGACAGGGATGATGGTCAACAAGGACAGGAGCCACATCAGGCAGATGACCATGGTTGCAATGCAAGGCGTCCGAATGTAGGTGGATTTGATGGGGTGGACCGTGGCTAAGTAGCGGTCCACGGTCATGGCGGTGAGGATGTAGGTGCTGACGATCTGGCTGTTGGTATCCAGCGCCGTGATGATGGTGCACATGATGGAGCCGAAGCACCAGGAGCCATTGCCCAGGAGCTGGTGGATCAGGAAAGGCATGCCCAAGAGGAACAGGAGGTCCACGATAGAGAGGTTGAAGATAAAAATGTCTGGCACTGTTTGCTTCGCTCCGAACTTGGTCTTCTTGAGAATGGTGTAGATGACGATGCAGTTCCCAATGATACCCAGGAAGCAGATGATCCCAAAGATGCTTGGCATGATCACGTTGGTGTAGTGCAGAGGCCTCTCTGCAGCAGCTGAAAACATAATAATAATACAAATAATTACACAGAAGAATGTGGCCATGAGTGAGTATCACATCAAAGCACTGGCTCTGCTTTTAAAATGAAAAGGTTTCGTCTCTCATGCCATATAATGAGGCTTCACAGCCATTGAAGTTCTGACAAAACAACAAAACAGGGTATATAACCTGGCTAGATATTATGTTTATTAGTTGCTTTATTAGGTAGTTTTTTCTGATTGTATTAAATCTGAAAACCTCTCAAACCATTAAGATGACTCACACAGCAATTAAGCTGAGGGAGCACAAAGCCACTTTGTGGCTTGGAACTTGGTTTCAGGAGACTAGGTTTCAGGCCACTGCACGGCACACCAGGGGAGACTTGGGGTTTGATGCAGCAAAGTTGTCTCAAACTAGGTCTCCCGGTTTCCTGGAACCAGGTTTTAAGCCACTGATCCTGAAAAGTGGCTTTGTGTTCCCTCAGCTTTAGACTCAGGTTTTGAATGGCCAGCCAAATACAGTAAATGCTATGAAGTTTAAAGATCTCTCTCACAAACTGCAATAGAAAAAATATACAGAACAAATAGCATGTCATATTAAATGGAAAGAAATTAAATCTATCGAATTGCTACTGTAATGTAATAAATTGTTGCAAAGACAATAAGATAATGTATTCACAAGAAAAAGTTTTTTGAAAGTAAAAGATTCCACTCTGAATATCACTACGAGTCTCTGCATTCACTTTCAATATGACATTAGATCAAACACTGCCAACGTGAGAAGAAACACGCTAGAGCTTCGCCGTAGCTTGGAAGTTGGAAGTTATTCACAATATGTCCATACTGTCCCAGTTTAAGGACTCATACTGAATATTGTGATTTCAAAGTCTTTCGCTCCCGGGTGTACGAGTGATTGCATTTCTGGTTAGTCTGTTCCTGTCAACATCACTTCACGGCTATAGGGAGGCGGGGAGCAGTTGTTTCAGCGCAGTGGGTAAGACTGGATTTTAAATAAAGCCCCCCCTTTAGACACCAAACAAACAGCTGCAGGAGCTGTTCCGAGTGCCGTGGTGCTGATTTCAAATCCGGGTTCTTAGACCGAGCGCTGAAAAAAAAATGTATTATTTCCATAGGTGTTGTGCGGTACTGCTATTGCACTAGCAAACAGCCTCGCCCGGCAGTCACTTACCCGTGTAGTTTGCAGAAGAATCGTTTCCCGAAGCAACAAGCGATAAGTTGTGGGATGCCATCACGTCTTGGGATAAATATTTCTGGTGTATCTCGTCAATTGCAGAAACAGTTCGTCTAGGTAAAAAAAAAAACAACAAAAAAAAAAAAACATTGAGGTCTTGCGAAATTAAACTCCCATTACGCTTGTTGCGTTTAGTTTTAAAAGGTCTACTATAATACACGTCTACGCTTCTAACAAAACACTTCTAGCGCAATACATAATGTAACTGGATGTTAAATTGACGTATTATGTCATGCAACCTGACAAGAACACTTTGGAACCCTCTCTGTTGCACAGATGCTGCAGAAGGCTTGTGAATCGGGACGGTTTAACCAGTTTATCCTAATGTTAAAATCAGGACTATTTCAAATGCCATTTCTGTCCAATCGCTTCCAGAACCTTTATAATGCGTCTGTACGTTCAAACGTGTTAAAGTGCATGTATGTTACATGCATATAGTTTAAAAGTGCAAACTCCAAAACTACATGATCTGTAACAACTGAGATGAAATCTTCGTGCTTGTCACCATACACGATTTAAACCCATATTATTGATAATATTACCATTTGGTTTGTAATAGACTTACCTATTGAGTGAGCTTCACAAGTGTACCGCACAGACAGCTGAAGAGATGGAGAAGCGGGTGTGCTCATTCAAATTATTGCATTTCATTCATCTTCCCTAGTACTCAGGCGATGCTGAAGAGCCACTTTCTGCGAATCGGATTCCTCTTCATCTGATATAGCCTACGGGCGTGTGCGCTGCTTGTAACCCTCCTCTGTGACACACAGTCTGACGTCATGGTATTAAAAGCCTTGGCTATTTGTTTTGAATGGTGAAAGGTGTACATTCTCCAACAGTTCATTTGTATTCGTTGATGGTTTTGGAACGAGGGGAGGGGGTGGGTCCATGTATTGTATATCTGTTTAGAACAGTAACACAATTGGGCAAAGAACGCATGTCATGAGTTCCATATTGTCTGCAATTCCACTCGTCTATTCTCTTCCACAACAACCAAAAACACTCGACTTAATAGAAAAAAATAAAATAAAAAATCAAAGGAAAAGTGAACAATGCATATTACATTTGAAGCTACTGACTCTATCATTATTGTTACAGCAGTGGGGTCACTACAATGTCACGGGCAGTGATGTAGTCGAGGGTATACGCAGGTGATGTCTACTGAACACATGTAATGCATGGACTTTTTGTACATGTTACTGTTGCAGATGCCAAGTTCCCCGTGCAGATAAAGCCTTGCAATGCATCATCAGCCAGGGTGGAAAACATGAATTGCATTAATTAAGCCTTAGGACGAGCGCGCACCGATAGAGAATGAGAAAACCTAACCGAGCATTGCAACGTGAAAAGCTACTGCTTTGGCGTTGGAATTCTGCACCGGTGTCCGCTTGATGGCAGTATATACCAGAGAACGCTGAAGAGTTGGAGGAGTATATTGTACTGTCAACGCACACCGCGTGCAGTTTAGTTAGGCTCTTCCATGGGAGCCTAGGTACCTTACTGCTTTTATTTACTGTTCTTACAAAACGTGTAAATACCTGTGAAACGATCACTCACGCCAGCCTTATAAGAAGTGCGCCGAAAGCATTGCAAAGGGTAGTAAACCACAGTTTAACCCCTGCAGAATAAAGGGAAAGCGTGGTAAATTAGACAAGCGCAGTAAAAAAATTGCATGATAAACTGAATAAATAATAATAATAATAATAATAATAATAATAATAATAATAATAATAATAATAATGACAACTCTGAGCAACTCCATTGTGAACACACCTGTATTAAACCGACGGCTTTAAACACATTCTTGCCTGTAGGTGGCAGCACTGTTTTAGAATGATAAAATCATGAAACACTCCAGAGCTGTGACGTCAGACGGAATGCCAGAATACCTTTGTCCATTTTTATATTACCATGACTCCCCCACAAGATGTCAGTATAACATTAACAGATTGTTTTTCGTTTTAGAAAAAAAAAACTGGAGTTTTACTGGAGTAAAAAAAAAACACCCCCTAAAATACTAAACAAACAAAGCGTTTAATTAGAAAACGACAGGACTTCGACAGTCAAATGATCCATGGCTTAACCCATTAGGTACCGAACACTAGCTGTACTCATGTCATTTGATACATTACATTTAGAATTAACATTTGCGGTTAACAAAACTCGAGTAAGATTTCATGACAAAATATACTTAAAGAGAAAATGAAAATAAGAAGTAGGTGGCGTTATAAAAGTGCTCCAGAAAATGAGGACAACGTCATAAAGAGTCAAACACACTTTCATACAATATGGTGTGGCTTTTGGGGAGGGGGCGTGTTTATAACACTGTAATGTAATACCGAAATGTTAAAGGAGGCGTGCCGAAAAGTACAAATAAGGGGCGGGGCACCGCAGAAGCGGGCGTGGTTATGTAATCATGGGGCGGGGCTTGCTGTTCCCGCATATCTGCGGTGAAGTTTCGCGAGATCTCGTCCCGGGGAAGAGAGACGTTGCTATCCGACAGCTTCTGTAAGAAAGCGGAAATAAATATAGAATTTTAGTAAAAATTAATAATATATCAAATACATTTCTGTTTTTTCTTGGAGCGGTACATACATTTGACTACCCATTGAGTTCTGTCGACTCAGAAAGGCCGAGGGTGAGTTTTGTTTAAAGAAAAAAAAAAAAAAAAGTGCTTTCACTATTTTTACCATCAGAGAGGCCTGGCTGATGTACAGAGCAGTCTAGCATTATATATATATATATATATATATATATATATATATATATATATATATATATATGTGTGTGTGTGTGTGTGTGTGTGTGTGTGTGTGTGTGTGAGAAAAGTGGCAACACATATGGGAGAAGTAAGAAATCCGTGAGAGCTTCAAACCTCTTACTAGCTCGTCTCGTCATATGTTATAATGAATTAGCAGCAGCATTACAGATCACGTAGTAGGAAACATCGTTCAAACACAGTTCAGTTTATTTGGTGTTGGAAATATACTCATATTTTGGTTAACACACTGGCCTTGACTTACACATATACCTTACCATACACAAGGGGCATGCGTTCTTCATATAGCTACTCAGTTAGGACAACAAACTGACAAGACAAGGCTCTTGAAAAATAAACGGGGGGTCAAAAATAAAACCCCAGTTCCTGTGCTGGTGGAGTCGTGATGTTGATGGGCTGGCGGTAAACATCACGAAGCGTACGGGAGAAATTCGGGTCTTCACAGGCTTTCCTCTACACTTTGGCATCTGGTCACATTTAAAGGGTTATTTCTGCTTCATACATGGAGTCAAACTGGCTATACCGGCTTTGCTGGGACCTGACATTTTGCCCCACCGGAGTTATGTAAATATGCATTTTATACTGGCAGCGAGGCTTTGGAATGTATTAGCATGAGAATGTATTGTGAAGGTTCTGCTCCTCAAAATACAAAAATAAATGTAAAACAACAAAAAAAAACTGCTTACATTTAGTAAAATGTAATAAATAAATACAATCAAAGACTCGAGTTTTCAGATCGTGCCAAACGGTGATTTGTTTAATTATGTATATGTGTTTTTATTTTTTTCAAATGGTGAATAGGGTTTATACGTACAGAAAAATAAAAAGGGTACTTTAGTCTGAAATAACTGACACAAGCTTGATGGGCATACCATCACTGAATGATAAACATCTGCTGGTCGGCCGACAACAAACATAAATAATGCGGGCTGCGGTTGAACTAGTACAAATATACTCGGGGTACTTTAAAGGGTAGGGTGTATGAAGGTAGCAAATTTGTGTTTTATTTGTCTTTTTTCGTTGTAGATTGTATTTTGAAAGCTGAAATTACAGAAGCAGCAGCCCCCGATCTCTCTGGTTTACAATAGTTCACTTTGTTACTTCCATGGTGTAGTATTGCAATAGCCTTCTGGGTGTTTTGACTTCTAAAAGCGGACCCCTTTTTCACCTTGTTTGCGTTGCCTTTGTTTGTTTACGTTCCCGAGCAGTTGTTTAGCTGTTGTGGGAACACACACTTTCTGAAATGCAATGGCGAAAACAAAAGCACCACACATGAAATCTGTTGTGTGCCTGTGTAAGTAAACTGAAGCCTGGATTCAATCGAAATTGTAGTGCCTAATTAAATCAAGCCATAATGAAACTGCCTTCTTGAAGGAACCGTCCACAAGTTATTCCTTACTATAGTCCAGCCCCTTGTGAACCGCAACAGACGTTTGCGAGTGACCTTTCCAACAGCTTTAGAGCTGTATGTCAGTTTTATTAAGGGGTTCGGATACAGTATATTGATTCAGCTGTAGCCTCGTATCTTTTTTTTCTTCTGTATTTTTATTTTAGTATTTGGATATATATATATATATATATATATATATATATATATATATATATATATATATATATATATATATATATATATAATTACACAATTTATTTATTTTAATGAGAAATTAACGTGTATTTTATTGAGCTGCTTTGTCCGTCTCAGTAAACGGCTGCTGCAAGTGCACCTTGTGGTATGGTCAAAGATGTTGAATTTTGCCTTTGGTTTGGACACGGTACATTAATTAATGAAAATAACCTGCTGGTAAAAATGCATCTATCCTAGCTGTGGACTGGACGGACAAGGTGCTCGATAAGGATTGGTTTCCTAAATATTCGCTAGTCTGGTCCTTTTGTCTTATTGGATGGTTTTGACTGTGCCGTGCCCTAATTGGCTGGATGAGACTTCTCTTGTTACTCATTCGTTGTCTTTCAAGTACCTGCCCCCGAACGGCTGTACGTGAATGTGCTGAGTCGTGATTGGTTCAGTGACCTGTCACGCAGATCGTTTCCTTCCTCTTTTGGGAAGCCACTGCATTTTTCGGTGTTGCTCGGGGCGCGGCTCCACCAAACACTAATATCAGCATTAAAAAACATTGATAGTTCAGAAATATTAATAAGCAGGGCTTATTGAGAGATATTTTTTTTTTGTTTCCAGGGACGTCGCAGCGATCTGTATGTGAGAGAAGTAAACGTGGAGCAGCGGGTCTCAGCCGGGAGGAGAGACTCGGAGTGATTCTAGTTTCCAGGATAACACACAGACACAGACTGACTGCTTTTTATTTCAAACGATAAAGAGAACCTCGATTTGATACCACGCCGTCGACACACAGTATCGGTCAGATACTGGAAGGACAGCGAGTATACAATATAACCAGCATGGAAGCCGTTGCCAAATACGATTTTAAAGCCACTGCGGACGATGAGCTGAGTTTTAAACGTGGGGACGTGCTGAAGGTATTTGGTGTTTTTCTGTTTTCATATTTGATTAAGTTAACATCCGGTATCTTTCTATGAAGATCTTTCATGCTGTTGAATTGTATACGTTATTGAGTACGATGCTATTATAATAATTATTATTATTATGTGTGTGTGTAAAACATGTTGTATTGTGTTGTCCTGAGTCACACAGATCTGGGGAGAGGTTAGTCCCGCTAAGGTGGGTATATATTTGTCGTAACAGCTTTAGGATTTATATTCATCTGCCCAGACCCATTTTATACGCTATCCTCCGAAGTACACTTTGAATTGAGTGATTGTAAGACTTCTAGTTCTGGCATTGTGTAGACACGTTCGTACAGCAGTGGGGTCCAGTTCCTTCAAGCTCAAAGAGCTAAGTAATATCACAGAAACACCATCAATATTTAACACGTATACTGTTCTTAATGAGCCGTTGCCAGTACATTAACATATACAGACAGTATTTGATTTCAAACAAACCAGCAACTCGTTATGTCATTCTCCAGAGCTGTTTTAGTTCCCCAGTTGAGTGTGTGTTAGCTGTTTTATATTTGCTTGGCAGTTACTAAAAGATAGGTCATTTCAAATGCAAAGACCTCTGGTCGAAACGTTTGTTTTTATTATTATTTTATTTTTAGTATTTTCTAAATTCAGCACAATATGGTGGAAGAACATGTATAAAGTTATTTATTTTATTATTTATTTCTTCGCAGACGCCCTTATCCAGGGCGACTTAAAATTGTTACAATATATCACATTATTTTTACATACAATTACATTATTTTCTACACATTCTTTTTACATACAATTACCCATTTATACAGTTGGGTTTTTACTGGAGCAATCTAGGTAAAGTACCTTGCTCAAGGGTACAGCAGCAGTGTCCCCTACCAGGGATTGAACCCACAACCCTCTGGTCAAGAGTCCAGAGCCCTAACCACTACTCCACACTGCTGTTATATACTGTACCTGGGATTGAACCCACGACCCTCCGGTCAAGAGTCCTGAGCCCTAACCACTACTCCACACTGCTGTTATATACTGTACCTGGGATTGAACCCACGACCCTCCGGTCAAGAGTCCAGAGCCCTAACCACTACTCCACACTGCTGCCCCTAATACTTGGGCCCCTTCAGTTCACCTAGAAGCTATGTTCTTATTCAGAACAACCCTCAATTCTATCCAAGTGTAAGTCTTTAATGATTCAGTAGAATTAAAGACATCTGCTACAGCAAGATCAAATTCCACTGGATGGTATTATTTTTATCCATGACTTTATGGACGTTGATTGATTGATAAAGAAAGCTGGGTTGCCTAATGTTTTGGCCAGTTCCAGCTGTCCCGAGAGAGCTTTTCAAATACACATGGAAAACCTGAGTCTTAGATTGTATTAATGTAATCAATATGTAAAGCTTTAATCTCTAAATGCCTGTCAGTATACCAGCATTTATACAATCCTCCCTATGCAACCTTGCCTGCTGTTAACCCAGACTAATCGTTACTTCTAAGAGGGGAACTGGTGATTGAACATTAGACCAAGTTGGGATCTTTTGGTAAGGCATGTGTAGGGGCACTTCACAGTTAAAACAGCAGATCAGCCTCGCAATTATAAAAACGTATCTTGATTTTAAATAAACTGGTATAATCATAACATACTCCTGCTGTTCCTTTCGCACGAGTTACATTGCACTGGGGCAAAGTCATTTAAAGGGTTCCTTCCATGTACTGCGAGACAGACGCAAAGAAAAGAGGGTCACTTCAGCAGGACATGGGGTGCTGTGGTGTTGTATGTAATTTTTGTACAAGCTGAGAAAGATATGCCGGTGCCAGGTTGTGAAGTGTTTTCACAGTCAGTAAAAGAATCATGTATTGGTTCGACCTCTTGCTTATAAAAGGTGGTGAAATAGTCACCTGGAGCAAGGAACTTCAGACCAGCACAAGCTCTTGACCTGTATCAAAGTGTACATGAGCTGCAGTAGAAAAGAGCTTCAAGCACTATGTGATGGGTTTTAACAGCTGTTTTAGAATACAAGACCCCTCCCCCACTAGGTTTTCCACATTATCTTGGGCGCTTCTGTAATCTGAAACCGATTGGATTGTTATTGACATGGTTTTATTGAGAGGGCCTGTGTCTTGTAATATGTGTGACCAATATAAATGGAAATATTGTTGCTCACAGACTGGATTTGATCATTTTATCTTTGATTTAAAAATAAAATAAAAAATTATATATATATATATATATATATATATATATATATATATATATATATATATATATATATATATATATATATATATATATAAATTTATTTATTTATTGATTGTTGGCCCTGTTGTGCGAATCAAGAGTTATAATGACTTTCTACAGTTTACATACTGTTTGATTTTATAGCCATAAAAACCAGGCAGGCAAACTGACTTGTCAAATGCAGAATCCCAGTGGACTGGGCACACAGATATCGGCTCTTGAGCCTAGCATGACTTCAGAGACAGGTTAAAGCTGTTTGGGTGCGTTCTGTGTTCTGTGTAGAGCTGCTACAGTCAGTGCCTTGTGTACTGATAATCGCAATATCTAAAGACTTATTATTCCACAGTGTTGTCTGGGAGGCTGTTTTGCTTGTGATGATTGGAGGTGAGATAGTTGTGGGCATTGTTTTCTACCCTTGATATTGTTAAAGGTGATACATGCAGCCGGGTGTATGGCCACAAGCTGAACTAGAACGATGAAAAGAGAAGTGTTTTTGTTTGATTGAAATAAGTCCTGCATAACTGCAGTGGAGACAGGTTATATGTTACATACTGAAGGCTGCCTATAACTGAACATGCCTTGCATGGCTAAGGGCAGTAGTTGTGCATCATGTATATTCTTTTATATTTCAGTATTGCCCCTTTTACTGTAATTGACGAAGTAAGTGTTGCAATGACTTTTGGCTCTTGTTCATGCACAGTACTGGTGAGTTTGGGTCGATTTCAGCCTTTTTATTTATATAGCCAACTCCATCTCCAAACAGCAGCTGTTTACAGATGCGTAAGAGCAGTTATACAGAAACCATGCTGTAGCCTGCGTTATCCCAGCAAGCCTGTACAAAACTGGTCTTGTTCTACAGTACCATCTGCCAGCAAAAGGAAAGTGGAGTCAGTAATTTACTCGGTTGATCTCTTGACAGACCTGCTTATTGCTACAGCTAGAAATCAATAAATAATAAAAACACAATATTCTCTTTTCATTTTAATTTCATTGTGGAACTCATATTTTCCTTTCATACAGCAGTTGTGGGGTTTTGTCTCCCTCCCACCCATCCTCGCAGGTTGCAGTTTCTTAGAAACAGACTCTGAAATGAGGATCTGAGTTCTCTTGCAATCATGTTATTACACAAGCTTTATCTACATCCTCCTGACAGACAAGATTAATTGCAGCACCCTATGATAAAGCTTTAGAAGAAGAAAAAGCTGCAAAACCATTCGGCTTGTTTTTAGTTGTAACACTTGTTCCCCTGTGGTGTGTAACTCATTGAGATTCTAGGTGCAGCAATATAGTATTCTGGTGCAGCAGCAGTGCAGTGGGTGTTTTCTGCAGAGGGGATTTCCAGTGTAGTGTAATCCACAAATTTACTGAATGTTGGTGCTGTTTAGTTTTAATAGTGTGTTCTTTTTATACTCAAATATTTATATATTTCTTTCTTGTATTTGGAAAGGTCTGTGTAGACGGGGATTTTCTCAAAAAATCCGTAATGTTTTCTGTGCCGCACACACATCATGACTTTCATGAACTTGGTTAAAACAGACCAGATTCCGAGCTCACTTCACATTTGGTTAGAAACTTGCTCCAAGTGTTTTCAGGTCACCCACTCAATCCCAAAGGCATTCAGTTTTGCAAAACCAATCCACTCTCTGATCATCTTATTATTTCAGTCGCTTTGGGGTCTGGGGGGTGAGGGTGTGCAATCAATTGTTAAACCCCAAAGGACGAGGATGACAGATTATTGCTGGAGCCAGCTACATCTTTAACAAAAGGCTTTTGGATGTGGGTGGGTGTCCGTGAATATTGAGAGGAAAACCAGTTACTGACCTCAAGGGCACGTTGCTTTTAGCTTTTAGCCTGAGTCACACCCTGCTGTTAAACTGGATTCAAGCAGGATCCCATTACTAAACAGAGTGGCATCTTTGTCAAAAAAAATTAAATAGTACTTCCCAGAATAAAAGAACATTCCCCTGTCTGACACTATAAAGAAAAAAATGGAAGCTATGTTACTTTTAAATTCTGCTGAATACAGTATTTACACAGCCATGTACCCAATGAGAAACCCTTTCAGTGATTTTAATAATTTTATGTGTGACAATTATATATATATTTTTCAATTGGCTGGCTCACTTCTAGGATCCTTTCTTCATTTAAAATGATCAGGTCTGGTGCAGTATGAGGGAGGGGTCCGGACATACTCAAGGAAAATGTGTTCATTTTGTAAAAGCAGCCGCAGCATCATGTCAAACACGCCCATGCACCCACAGTAACTGGAGTGTTTGAATAGGCGTTCGAGTGAGTAGAACTGAAACGTGACCAGGATACAACATGCTGTGATGTCATAGCCCAGTAGCTACACCCTTTGGGCACCATGCAGCAGTGGAGAAGCTCAAGCCATGATACTGTAGAACAGGCCTGGGTCTTGCTAGCCACATTTGAAGACTTTCATTTTGTGCCACAGTGGTTATCAGAAGTGGGAGAATCTCTCTCCCTCTGCTCAGATTTGGCCATTTGCAGACTGAGAGAGCCGTTACGCATGCATTTATATTTTGAAGTCTATACGTTTTAAAATA